>NC_089849.1:32339526-32939526 GCF_035609145.1 Eleutherodactylus coqui
GATAGATGATAGATAGATAGATAGATACCGTAGATAGATAGGAGATAGATAGATAGATAGATAGATAGATAGATAGATAGATAGATAGATTTGAGATAGATAGATAGGAGATAGATAGTAATATAGATAGAGGAGACAGACAGATACACACACACATACACATATATACACTTACCCCGACACTGCAGCTCCACGTTCAGCAGGAAGCAGGGGGCAGCACACGATCACAGTGCCGGCCCATGTGACTTCCTCCCTCCTCCTCATCTCCCCTTCTCTGCCGGGCTACACTGGGGCTGGCCGTTCTGCATGCAGCCTGATTGGAATCCTGCTGCACACAGAATGGCCACCCATTAATGCACTGAATGAGCATGTAGGTATGGCGGAGGGCGGCCTCGGGGCCCCCTGAGCGCAGGGGCCGGGTCGCCATGGCGACCCCAGCAACCCCTGACGCTACGCCTATGCACTGTGTTCTTATGCATGTTAGCAGCAGAGTAACAGTGTCTAAAAATTAGTGACATCAATTGGGCCTTATTACGTTTAATTTTTTTTGCGTGCCTGAAAAAACGCAATGAATACGCACACAACATGTAAAAAACTGCATACGCACTAAAAACACATATACCTTCGCAGTAAGCAATTGCATATTTCACAAGCTGCATACGCCTAAGTCAATGAACCTTAACCCTTTCCAATCCACTGTCTGACGCCTGAAGACATTCTGATTGAAGGCTGTACAGCTCCGATGTCGGAAGATGTCCGGCAGGGTATTCTTACTCTATATTACTGGCCGCTCAGTTGTCTGGGACCTCTGCAGCATGTCCCATACTGCAGTACTGGCTCTAGCCAGCAGATGGCGCCATTGTAAAATGGCAGAAAGAGAAAGCCCCCTAGGAAACCCTGAATCCATAATTGGATTGCAAAGGGTTAATGCTCATGTGTTTCTTACCAACGACCATAGTTATAATACACACAATGCCCCTGAGTGGCATTTTGTCCCATTTATCGAATGTTCAGCTCACCTCTAGGAGTTCCCAAGGGTGGGAATACCAAAGAGATAGCAGCTACTGGACCAGTAGAGGGGGTCCAGCTTTGGATGGCTCCATCATTTATTTTAATGGATGAGATCCCTTCTCCACAAACTGTACAATATAATTAATCAAGCATGTGAAAAACTAATCCAAGGATCGTGGGAAGTAGATGGAGGTGCAAACAAGGAAACAGTCGACCTTATCTGGACAGCTTTAGCAAGAGTGTGCCAAGGGGAAGACTTTTGGAGAATGTACCCACGGTGCCAAGTTGGTGCAAAGAAGTCATGATGTCCTGTAAGATACTAGGACAGGGTAGTGAATTGCGTCTTTGATTAGATAAATGAAAGCCAAGGAACTAATCTGGATTAAGGTTGTGGTGGTTTCGACCAGCACCAGAAGATGGACCTCATTTTAATATTTGATATGGGGTTCCCTGGTGGCTTGTCTCATGACCATCGTCCTAGCCCTGATAGGTTGCCCTATCATGGTGCCCAAAATGTTCCCTTTATGGGTGTAGATTTCTATTGATTTTTTTTCTTGGTGTGAGTCATCAGATAGATCTCACAAGAACTGTGTTTTATATTTGAGCAATTCGAGTCAAGTGACTATTTTCATGGTGTAAGATCAAGTCGTTGCTAAGCACTTAAACACACAAGGGGACGGACTGCTCTGAACAGTTACAGAAGGCTAGAAATATCTACAGTATCAACAGATACACAGATTAACACATAATGCAATATGGAGGTAACCAGTTCATTGCCCAAATAATCATAATTTACTGCTTCTCCAGTTATTTATGAATTTCAGGCATTTTCCAGTGAATTCCAATAGGATCAGGAAATAGTCTCATAATGTAAAATGAGCTTTTATGAAACTAATAGTTCTTACTCCAACAGGTGTTCAGCACATACTCTAATGAGGAATATGACCGACGTAACGATGATGTGGATCCTATGGCGGCCTCAGCGGAATATGAGCTTGAGAAGAGGGTGGAGAGGCTGGACCTCTTCCCAGTGGAACTGGAGAAAGGTGTGGAATTTAATATATTTGTTGAAACATTGCAAAATAATGTTCTATTCCCTTTACAATTTGTATATTTGACTCTAATCTCACATGTTTTAAGGAATTGTGATACTTTAAGCCACACCTCTAAAGAAACAAGGTCACACCCCTGCTTAACTCAAAAATTCTCAATAGACTTGGGGGAAAAGACAATGAAATGAAGCTTAAAATGAACAGGAAAATTGTCTTAGTGCCTCTGTAGTGGCCCATAGGGTCCTCGAGAATAGCCACACAATTATTGTCCTGTCACACCTGCCTATGTGCTTCAAGAAGGCATAGGTGTCGTATGTCAAAGAAACCCTGTTTCTCCCCTAAAAGCTTGGCAATAGCTGGCTGCTTATTGGCTGTATGTCATGCCCTCACTGATTGGTAGAGGGGTGGGAGTTAGAGCTCAGAGCGGGAAACAAGATAGTGAGCCTCTATGTTGAGCGGGAGGAGATGAGAGAAAGTGCAGGAGCAAGGCAGGAAGTGAAGGAGGAGTCAGAGCAGTCTGTAGAGAGTTCTGCTTAGGAGGTCATCAGAGGAGGACGTGCAGGGAGGAGGTCTGCAGTGCAAGCAGCTAAAGCAAGTGTTTCTCTTCAGGGAAGTCAGGATTAACCAGCTCCCTGATCTAACCAGCAGCGTGTAGGAGTAAGATTGAAGCCATTTCACTAAAACAGTGAGTTACACAAAACCCGGTGAATTCAAAGCGAGAGGTAGTAAAGCAGCCATCTTAGCTCTAATTTCAACACTTGGATAATCTTCTTCTATCATGTTTTCCCGACAATAAGACACTTTCTTGTATTAATTTTTCCCCAAAAGATGCACAGTGTCTTATTTTCAAGGGGGGAGGGTTATACTTACCTGGTCTGTGGCGTCCCGTTGCCTCGTGATGGTCTCCAGCGGCGCTGCAGCAAGCTGCAGTGTTCTCTGCGCTGACATCTCAGCTTCTTTCTGGTGACGGGGCTTTGAATACCCCGCCTACAGCAAAGCGAGTGCTGTGATTGGATCGAGCGCCAGCCAATCACAGCCGGTGCTCGTTGAGCCAATCACAGCCGGTGCTCGATGAGCCAACTTTTTTATCATGTGAGCCATATTCAACAGCTGCAAGTAGACAGATTAAATGTGGATGAATTTTCAAGATAATTTTCAAGGAAATTATCTTGAAAATTCATCTGATGCTGCCTGGTCTTTGCTTTACAATCCTGATGACTACTGGGTCGTGATCCGGACCAAACTGGGCTGTTGCATCCACCTGCTCCTCGCTACATAGACAGCAGAACAACTGAAACTGGATTGGAGAGAATCTATGTGAGTGCTGCTGTTGATGTTTATGGTTTACTAGATTAAATGTGGAGACCAAGAAAACCTAAAATGGGACACGTTTACAGATGACAACTTTAGTGTAATGTGTTGCTATATGTAAATACATCTTCAATCTCCTCAACAGGGAGGAAGCAAGGAAGGCTAGTGGGGCATATGTCTGGGGTGCTAAATGCCAGGAGTATCAACAAGACGTTCTGCTTTGGCAAGGGCATTTAGATACAAGGTTAAGATAGAAAACTGAATCTTTGCCCTTGGGGAAGAAACGTCTGGCTATGGCTGTATCTTCAATCACAGATTGGTTGAAGGAAGATATTGGTAGATATAGTACTTAAGTGGTACTTTACTACTTTACCAAAGAAAATAGGCATTTTATTGATTATGAATACACACTGGAAAAGATACTATATGTGTGACCTGTGCAACGTCACAAAAGCCCTACAGTATATACTAATAGTGGTATTCGCTAGTCACAGTTCATAGTGGATAGGCAAACCAGTGAGGGATTTTCTTGAGAGCCATAAATGTAGTGGTTTACAGCTTGCACCTAGTTGTCATCAAGTTGTTAGTTCAAAACAGGGGTCCAATATACTGTTCTTGCAAAGGAGCCTGTGTTATCAATATCACCCTGACTCTTGGCTCGGATCAGGAGCCACACTTCTGGAGGTCAATGAGTCTTTGTTTCCGAACTAGTGATGAGCGAACTTTTGAAAAGTTGGTTTGGCTGGTTCACCAAACGTTTGCAAAAAGCTTGGTTCGACCCAAGCTAGTTTAAAATCACAAAGGTGAGAGAAAAAATGTACAAAGACATAACTCACAGAAAAAGAAGCCAAATATGCATCCCCTCATACATTGCAGGACAGGCTCAATCACCATGTTCCCATTATAGCATGCAGAGAGCCAGATTGCAATATGACGGAGCAACTGTTCAATGCAGACTAAAATGCAGCCACTCAACTCAACCCAACCCAAATTGGAAGAGGGGCGACTGTAGACAAAATAGTCTGCACATGTGAACCGATACCAAAGATGTCAGCCAATAGATAAGTGCACCACACTATACAGGATTACAACCCATACTGGCAAAGCAGTGGATTGCCCTGTATCACCACAGTGCTCCACACTGGCATGACACCCGGGCTCCCTCAGCATCTATAGCAGACTGCACGCAAAAAAATACTGATAAATGTGGGTGTTAGTTTGCATTTTGGCCAAAACACATAAGCTGACGGGCCACAGCAAGGCCACTACGCATACGTCAAAACCTACGCTATCTCACTATTAACTAGATTAAAATCACAGAGGTGAGAGGAAAAATATACAAAGACATAACTCACAGAAAAAGAAGCCAAATATGCATCCCCTGATACGTTACAGGACAGGCTCAATCATCATGTTCCCTGATAGCATGCAGAGAGCCAGATTGCGATATCGGTCCAAGCTAGTTAGAGAAAACCAGAAGTTCACTGAAAAAAACTAAAACTGGTAAATAATAATACTGTCTAAAAATTATAAAGTGTTGTACCATAGTAGCCAATAGAGCAAAATGTGATTGCTCTCAGTAAAAAAAAAAAAAAAGTAATGGCTAACAAAAAGAGACAGTTTTATAGCAAGCTTTTGAATCCTAAGTAGATTCGAAAGCTAGCTGTAACATCGTCTCCTAGTGTTAGCCATTAAAACATAACACTGGCTATGAGCAATAAAAGACCTGTATAATACTCTCAGAGTGTTATACAGGTCTTTTATGGCTTTTAGACAGTGTTATACACCAGCGTTCAGGACTAGTGTTGAGTGAACTGTACCAGTAGAACCCTATTCCGGGTAGAACTTTTCTTAAATCTCAGATCGGGTTTGTGCTGAACTGGACTTTTAGCAAAGTTCGACTCGAAATAGTGATCTACTGTTTTGGTTTGCTCAACACTATCACTATTGGGGGCATACTCCTCCTCCTTGGTCTTAAGTATATGTGTGTGTGCCTTTGAGAACTGGATTATACCTATAGAGGTGCAGAGGCAGCAGTTGCACCTGGTCTCCAGTCCCTGAGGGGCCCAAACTTAGACCTCATTTACACTGACAGATGATCGCTCAAAACTCGCTCAAATGACAGTTTGAGTGACAGTTTTGAGCGATTATCTTTGCATAGTCTATAGTAGCTAAGTAGCTAGTAAAGAGCTATGCAGGCGATGCGGGACACTGTCGCTATCACTCGGCGAATGATACAGCTGTTCTGCATAAGCAAACAGCTGAATTGTTCTCCAAGATTACAGCTTGTGCCCCGCTGTAAACTACCAGCAGGACACGAGCTGAAAGAATCTTATAAGTACTGCCGACTGTGATAACAGCCTGCGCTGCTGATAAGAGTTCATCGCTCAATTCAAGAAAACTAGAATTGAATGATGAATGACTTGTGCACAAAACCTGCACAATGTCCGGCATTTAGATTCAACGGTTATCGCTAAAAAGATGGATTTGAACAAATTTTGAGCGAGAATCGCTGGGTCTAAATGGGCCTTTAAGCCATACATAAACGATGCCTGAATTTACGTTATACACTCATAAATAGGTGTGGCAATTTATGCAAATAACACGCAAATATATTCAAATTAGCATTTTTCTTTAGTTGTGCAGACTGAGGGACCTTTTATGCCCAGTTTACTTCTGAGTTAAAACCACTTTAACCTACTCTGGCTTTAAAAAGCCTTTCCACAATATGGACGTCCTAATGAACAGTCATTGAAATGTTAATATTTAATGTAAACCATGAGGCACACTAAGCTGCATCCATATGTTGTTTTGGATTTTAATGGAAAAACATGATCTATTCCTCCTTTTATTCCAACCAAGATATAATGTAAGAAATAGGATGTGAATCTGATCTGATTAATTCATCTACAATGGTTAATGATAGATAGATAGATAGATAGATAGATAGATAGATAGATAGATAGATAGATAGATAGGAGATAGATAGATAGATAAATAGGAGATAGATAGATAGATAGATAGATAGATAGATAGATAGATATGAGATAGATAGATAGATAGATATGAGATAGATAGATAGATATGAGATAGACAGACAGACAGATAGATAGATAGATAGATAGATAGATAGATAGATAGATAGATATGAGATAGATAGATAGATAGATATGAGATAGATAGATAAATAGATATGAGATAGATAGATATGAGATAGATAGATAAATAGATATGAGATAGATAGATATGAGATAGATAGATAGGAGATAGATAGATAGATATGAGGATAGATCGATAGATAGATATGAGATAGATAGATAAATAGATATGAGATAGATAGATATGATATAGATAGATAGATAGATAGATAGATGATAGATAGATAGATAGATAGATAGATAGATAGATAGATAGGAGATAGATAGATAGATAGATATGAGATAGATAGATAGATAGATAGGAGATAGATAGATAGATAGGAGATAGATAGATAGATAGATAGATAGATAGATAGATAGATAGATAGATATGAGATAGATAGATAGATAGATAGATAGATATGAGATAGATAGATAGATAAATAGGAGATAGATAGATAGATAGATAGATAGATATGAGATAGATAGATAGATAGATAGATAGATAGATATGAGATAGATAGATAGATATGAGATAGACAGACAGATAGATAGATAGATAGATAGATAGATATGAGATAGATAGATATGAGATAGATAGATAAATAGATATGAGATAGATAGATATGAGATAGATAGATAAATAGATATGAGATAGATAGATAGATATGAGATAGATAGATAGGAGATAGATAGATAGATATGAGGATAGATCGATAGATAGATATGAGATAGATAGATAAATAGATATGAGATAGATAGATATGATATAGATAGATAGATAGATGATAGATAGATAGATAGATAGATAGATAGGAGATAGATAGATAGATAGATATGAGATAGATAGATAGATAGATATGAGATAGATAGATAGATAGATATGAGATAGATAAATAGATATAAGATAGATAGATATGAGATAGATAGATAGATAGATAGATAGATAGATATGAGATAGATAGGAGATAGATAGATAGATGATAAAAGATAGATAGATAGATAGATAGATAGATAGATAGATAGATAGATAGATAGATAGATAGATATGAGATAGATAGAAATGAGATAAGTCTCAACAGACTATGATGCTTCCTGTGCCGGCTGTACATCAATTTTGGAAATCTACGGTGAATCAAATGTGGATTTGTGCTGTAATTTACACTCGTTTCTGGCATAAATTCTAATGAGTTGGATGTACTGTGGCCAAACCTACCCTTCCCGCAAGGCCCTGCCCACTTTTTACAAAAGTGGAAAAGAGGACGAAAAAGCTGAACTCTGGGGGACCCAACTAACCTGCTCAATGTGAGCAACAATCCCTTTTTCTACAGGAAGTTATTGATCCAGCATTGATACCTACTGGACACATCTACATTGGCTTGAACATATTCCTAAGGCTAGGTACACTATGGAATTCTATGGACAGCACATGGCCCCATTATAGCCTATGAGGTTATACCCACGGTCCGCATGAAAAACCCATAGTCATTGGGGTTGGAGCAGAAAATAAAATAGGCAGATAGGTGGCTTTGCTCCATTGAAATCAAAGGGAGGAAAGACGCCTATTACACTTTCAGCTCCGCAATGGAGCCATAAGTGTAATAAGCGGCTTCACTCCCATTGATTTCAATGGGAGCAAGGCTGCCTATTAGAGTTTCTGCTCTGACCCGAATGACAATGTCTAGCCCCATTGCAATGATAGCGGGTTGGGCAATCAGCTTATTGGCCGGGAATCCTGAGCGGTGGTCCCCAGCCAATCAACAATTAATGACCTGTCCTGAGGGTAGGTCATCAATAGTATTTGCTTGGAAAATCCCTTTAAGATTTGTGGTAGTCCAAGCCTCCTGTGCCAGGCCATCAGAAGCACAGGTGCCACACCCTTAAAGGGGTTGTCCGAGATATTTGTTTTTGTTAAAGTTGGAGAAGATTGTACAATTAAAAAGATATATATACTTCCTCATTCCTCACCGATCCAGCACCACCGCTCCAGTCTTCCATACTGGGCTTTGTTTACATGGCTGCAGTGTTCAGATATCTGTATACACATGTGACCGCTGCAGGGAACTTTCAGGGGTTCCGCCATAACAATAAGGTTGAGAATTTTATAATATTTAGTATTGGGAAGTAACAACCACTATGGGCACCATTATAGTTCCCATAAGAATTATCAATCAACTCATGAATGAATGACTCCATCCAGAATTGCCCAAAACATTTGGTCACCAATTTCTATGCCCAATCACTGGGACCCTCCTATGGAACGTAATGGTTAGACCCCTTTTTTTACTATATCTTTGGTCTTACTGTTTTGGTAGTATTGAATGTAATCCTTTTATTTCCTCTCACAGACTCTGAGGGTCTTGGAATCAGTATTATTGGGATGGGGGCTGGAGCAGACATGGGTCTCGAAAAGCTTGGAATATTTGTCAAGACTGTGACTGAAGGTGGAGCGGCCCACCGGGATGGAAGGTATTGTCTTGCAATATGCTGCTATTTCCATAATATAATATAGAATTTATGTACCCGTCTTTATCAGTGATCCTAGACACTTCATATGACAAAGGCTCTAAATATTCTTCAACAGGATCCAGGTGAATGACCTTTTGGTGGAAGTTGATGGGACAAGCTTGGTTGGGGTTACGCAGTCCTTTGCAGCTTCAGTCTTGAGGAATACCAAGGGACGTGTGAGGTGAGGTATACTCTGCAACAGTGCTACGCAGACTTTGCTCCCCATGCCTCATAAGTATGGCAACCAGAAAATCACCACCATATGCTAGTGGTGGCCACTCAAGCAAGAGTTATTCAACTTGAAAGTAATTGGCTTGAGTTTCACCATCATCTTGTAGGACTCCTCATTAAATACAGCTGATGTCCGAGGCAAGATGTATTTGGTGGCTTAATATTGTCTTGTCTCATGACATTTCATCTTCTTGCCAATATTATCGGTCCTATCCCTATATGTGCCTCATGATGTTGATCTTCACCAGGTTTTTAATTGGGCGAGAAAAACCAGGGGAGCAGAGTGAGGTTGCCCAACTCATTCAACAGACACTGGAACAGGAGAGGTGGCAAAGGGAGAACATGGAACAACGTTATAATCAGTGTAATGAGGATGACGAGGAGGTGAGTGGGGCTTTCATAAGATGTGAAAATGAAGCTCTAATGCATGTATGGTGCTACCTAAGCTAAATTTGCTTTAGACAGGGGAATATGCCACAGACGAGGAAGATGAGGAGATGAGCCCTATGTTTCCAGGAGGTGATCTGGCAATTGAAGTTTTTGAGTTACCCGAAGGAGAAGATGCCTTGTCCCCAGTGGAGATGGATCCTGAGAAACTAGTGCACAAGTTCAAAGAGGTAAAAATCACATAGATCATACACTACCTTACCAAAAGTACTTGGACATCTGAGCAAGAATGAAAAGTAGTATTTATTTCCATAGGTTAATACTTAGTGGGGCTCCTTTGGCCCTAATGACATCAGATACTCTCCGTGGAATACTTTCTACTAACATCTGATGGCATTTCCCTCCTACAAATTTGCAGAAAAAATGGATGCTGTTCATATTTTTTGACACAACATTCCAGTTGTTCCAAAGATGTTTAGTAGGGTTCAGGTTGGACTCCAATCGTGGAACATCCATATCCTCAAACCAACATAAAACAGTGTTGGATTTCTGGCAAGGCTCGTTGTCTTGTTGGAAGTATGGCTGACCATTCCCAGAGTATTGTCACATTGTCGGCAGTACATTATTGTCTAGAATGTCATGGTCCACCTCCGTGGTCGTGGTTCTTGTCACTACAACCAACGGACCAAGACCATGCCATGTAAACCATCCCCAGACCATAATAGAGCCTCCACCGTACGTAACGTTTGGCACAACACACTTAGGCAGAAGGTGTTCTCCACACCTGGGTACATCCATCTGATAAGAAGATGGAGTAGCATGATTCGCCACTTCATATGAAACAATGCCTCTGCAGTGCCACCTATTGGAAGGCAGCATCCCTGCAAGTCCATGTCAGACTTTTTAAACAAGCCTTGTAACAATGTGAAGTGTGAGCAAAAGCCAGAATAACCAAGCACAGACAGCTGTTTCAAGGGCATTGCCCCTTATCAGTGTGCAGAAGGTTTCTGGCTTTATATGTAGGTCAGGAAGAGTGCACAGTGGCATAACCCGTATATCCAATGGGGTTCCCATTACAAACAATGGCTGACACCTCCAAGAATTGGCAGCTTTATGTAACCTGAGTTAGAACTCCTGACATGATAATAAGACACA
Organism: Eleutherodactylus coqui; assembly: GCF_035609145.1. NCBI lineage: Eukaryota > Metazoa > Chordata > Amphibia > Anura > Eleutherodactylidae > Eleutherodactylus > Eleutherodactylus coqui. The sequence goes on from NC_089849.1 coordinate 32,350,319, forward strand.
ATCCATTCTACTAATAGGGGGGGGTTCAAATACTTTTGGTAGGACAGTGTACAATGTTCGCTGTTTTCACTGCTGGTTGTCCATATAGTGGTTTACATCTTTGGGGTTTCTTTTCGTATTCAGTTGCAGATAAAGCATGCTGTCACCGAAGCTGAGATCCAACAGCTCAAGAGGAAGGTGAGATGAAAGTGTTACTTATTGTTTCACTCCAACAAATCAACCATCCAAGAACAAAGGGATGATACTTTGATGAGTTTGCTAATATTATGATGTCTGTTGTGGTGGAGAGTCTTCTTTAGGTTCATGTCATTCATGGAGAAGTGGTATAGTATGAGGTCAACTTAAAATGATGCTCTCCTCCCAATGTGTCCCATGACAGGGCAACTTCTATGGTATTTATTACCCCTCCATTATATCCATACACTAGATCTTAACCCCTTGAGTGGCACGCCCGGAAAATTTCCGGGGACGAGCTCCACTGCTCATAGCAACATAGCCCGGAAGATTTCCGGGCTATGTATCACTATGGGAGCTGCAGAGCACAATGCCACAAGCTGTGACAGTGTGCTCTGCCTGCACAGACCCACACAGAGCAGTGCAAGGGCTTTGAAAAACCAGCAGAAGATATTGCCGATATGTCGGCAATGTCCTGCTTTGTTTACAGGTTGCCATAGAGATCATCGGCTTGTCAGAAGCAAGCCGATAGTCTCTGTGGCAGGGAGAGCTGGTTGTTAGCTGTCAGAGGACAGCTAGGTACCTGCTCTTACAGCAGAGATCAGAGAAAACCTCCGATCTCTGCTGTGTTAACCCTTTACATGCTGCAGTCTATGTGACTGCAGCATGTAAAGGGCTGTCACTGCAGCATGTAAAGGGCTGTCACCATCGGACCCCCGGAATGTGATCAGGGGTCCTGATGGGTCCCTGTGGAAGTCCCCTAAAGGGACAAAAAAAAATTTTTTTTTTAAATTAAAAAAAAAGTAAAAAAATTATTAAAAAAAAACACTTGTCTCCCTTTACTTTGTAAAAAATCAAAAATACAATCACACATGTGGTATCCATGCGTCGTAATGACCCCGAGAAGGAAGTTAATACATTATTTAACCCCTTAATGACATGGCCCCTTTTTTTCTTTTTTCCCCATTTCTTTTTTTCCTCCCCCCTGTTTAAAAAATCACAACTTGTCCCGCAAAAAACAAGCCCTCATATGGCCATGTCAATGGAAAAATGAAAAAGTTATGGCTCTTGAGACGCAACTGCAAAACTAGTTGAAATTCAATGATTAGACCATTTTAAAAAACCTGCCCTGGTGGGCACGACAGGGTGGTAGGAAACCTGCCACTCAAGGGGTTAAAGGAGGTTGCACAGTTGTAAACTATTGTTGGCCTATCCTTAGACAGGGGTCCATCACACAGGATCCCCACTGATCATCTCTTCGCTGGGCTAATGCACTTGTGCACTGAGCTGATTTCTGCAGTAAGCAGATTGCTCCATTCCCACTGTAGTGGTCAGGATTGGTATTGCAGGCATTCACTTCAATGGGAACTTTGCCTGCAATACCAAATCTGATCACAGTAGTAGGAACAGAGCTGTATGATTCCTGCAGAAATTAGCTAAGTGTATGAGCGCACCAGACGAGTGACCAGGTAATCGTCGGTGCTCCTGCTTGTCAGACCCCTACTGATCAACTATTGATGGCTTATCCTAAAAATACGCTGTCAGTAGTTTACAACTGGACAGCCTCTTTAAATTTAGAGGGGTGTCTTAGACCAGATTGCCAAGCCTTTCATACTTGCATCCTTTCTGACACATTTGGCTCCCTGTCTGTAGTTGGCTGGTCTGGAACAAGAACGTTCTCGTTGGCGGATGGAAAAAGTCCAGCTACAACAAAGCGTCCAGGAGAACAGGGATCGTGTAGAGAAGCTGCAGGGGTACTGGATGGAGGCTCAGAGCTTGTGCCAGGCTGTAGATGAGCACCTAAAAGAGACCCAAGCCCAACACCAGGGACTAGAGCGCAAGTACAGTAAAGCCAAAAGGTTAATCAAGGAGTACCAGCAAAAGTAAGTAACCACCTTGGGTTGAGCTTTTAGTCTTGGGTTGAGCGTCTAGTCTTCTGATACTAGACTTTGAGATGAGCCTCAGGTTTTAACATTTGATGACTTTGCCTAGGAACCAGGACAGGTGTATCACGTTGTAAGATATTCCACAATTTTCTCTCCAGGGAACTGGACTTCATAAAAAAAGAGGAAATGCAGAAGCAAGCACTGGAAGAAGTGGAAACTGCACACGCGGCAGAGATCCAGAAACTACAGGAGAAGGTTGTTATAAATATACTAGTAATTATTAGGAAATTATAGTACCAGTGTTTCTGGTGGCGCAATGCGCCAAAACACAGCTCTGCTACATGCATGTCACACACACAGCTTTGCACCAACACAGCTCTGCTACATGCACGTCACACACACAGCTTTGCTACGTGCACGTCACATACACAGCTATGCTACATGCATATCACATACGCAGCTCTGCTACATGCACGTCACACACACACAGCTCTGCTACATGCATGTCACACACACAGCTCTGCTACCTGCATGTAACACACACACAGCTCTGCTACGTGCATGTCACACACAGCTCTGCTACGTTGCTTTCACATATGAGCTGCATGTGATTTACGAACTTCAGCTGGTGGCCGAGGTGAAATTGTGGCTTGTCGCTGTGTCATGTAAGCTGCATTAGCTTCACTGTGGTGTTGAAGCCTCTGTGGTTTCATGTTTACACGACAGCGATGGTTAGTTTCAACACTGGGCAACGGTTGACGATAAGATGAGGGCTGGACTGGTGTTAGCGGCATTAGCACTGGAGATGACCTGATATCACATTCAGGAGATGTGAAGACAGTGAGGAAGGACTATGCTTAACTGTTGTTGGTCATTATGCAGTGCCGGCTATGTATGTGGACATATGTAAGGTGTCATTTATTGGAGTCTCCACAAAGGTGTGCAGCTGTCTCACAACCAGTTACAAACTTCCAGACTGAATACTGGTGTATCCATAGCAACTGATGTGATCAGGGGTGGGGCTAAGAGCCGGTAACCTACATTCACAGGTGCTGTCAGGCTCTGCATTCAACTCACACACACACGGACAGACAAGTGGTCAATAGCACTTTGATATGAATCTATTGTAATACCCAATCACATTCACAACAGTGTTCTTAAAGGGTACCTGTGAGCAGAACATTCGCTAAATTATGCCCTGCTCAACAAAGAACAATATACACCAAATGGCCACTTTATTTGAGCCCCCTCGGCCATTTCACTATTGGAGCTTAATTTTTGTAATGCACTTATTGACCTAAATGGGTAATTCTGTTCACAAGAAGCGCACCATTATAGGCAATGCTGCAACTTCATTACATGAGCTGTTGGTCAGTGAAACAAAATCGAGCTTGTGAACAGACACATTGACTTTAATGGGTCCAAGATCTGTGCGAGTTCTATCAGTTTCAAATTCAGACAGAACTCAGACATTAAAATCACCCACGTGAATTCGTCCTTAAAGTAATCTTGAATTCTGCAGTCACCTTCCTGTGTGTCTTCCCCTAACAGCATTGCGTGCTCCAGCTCAAATATGCTTCTGTACCCTCTTGCAACTTTTTTTATTTTATAAAGGGGCATAATGCACGCAGCCCTTTAACCAAAATAGATTAGCAGTCAATCAACTCACTCAGAGACCACCACTGTCTTTGAGTTAACTCATAGTCATCAAGGTGGAAGCACATGAGGTTAGTTACATGTTAAGAAAAAGTTGTAGGAGGGTGAGTGCAACTCAATACACTGTCCTACCAAAAGCAATTGGACACCTGAGCAAGAATAAAAAGTAGTATTTATTTCCTTATGGTAATACTTAGTGGGGCTGGTGGTGATAGAACTGCTCCTGTCCTCCTTCTCCTACTTTTGCCAGGTTTCCTCCTCCTTCTCACAAAACAAAAATTGTCTCAAGCACAAGAAACATCTGTAGCTCTACAGCCTTTCCTTGGGGAAGGGCCGTGCTTGGCTGTTTTGCTCACCTGGTAGTATTTGTCTTTTGCACACCTTGTGTCTTGTGTAGCAAACCTTTTGTTAGCTCTACAGCTGTTCCTTGGAGCAGGCCCGTGCTTGAGTGTTGTGTTCACCCGGCAGAACTTGTCCTTGCAAAATTTATGACATTGTTTTTAAAGCAAGCAGGGCACCAGCTGTCTTCCTTGGCACATTTTTTGATCTAGGAGACCCTATGTGGGCCTTCTTTTGTTTTCAGTGACACTCCTGTGCCACGATTAACCTCTATACCCTTGTACACTATTCTGACCAATTTTTGAGAGGAGCACAGTATTCCCCAGATGTATTCCTATGCAATTTTGGGGACTTTGGCTGCATTGGGGACCTTCTGGAGAGCAAATTAGTGTACCTGATTAATTACTTTAATGGAAGTCACAATGATTTTCGTGAAATTGGACCAATACCAATTAATCCACTACATTGCTCATGACTACTGACGAGTTCTCTAAAAGAAGATGGACACTGTTTATATTTCCTAAACTGACATTCGAGTTCATCCCAAATATGTTCAGTAGGTTCAGGTCGGACTCTGTGTAGCAGGTCCTGTCGTGGAACATCCATATACTCGAACCAATGTAAAAAGGCATTGGATTTGTGACAAGGCAAGTTGTCTTGTTGGAAGTCTGGCCGACCATTCCCAGAGTATTATCACATTGTCAGCAGCACTATTGTCTAAAATATCAGGGTACACCTCCGTGTTCATGGTTCTTGCCACTACAACCAACGGACCAAGACCATGCCATGTAAACCATCCCCAGACCATAATAGAGCCTCCACCATACGTAACGATTGGCACAACACACTTGGGCAGAAGGTGTTCTCCACATCTGGGTACATCCATCTGATAAGAAGATGGAGTAGCATGATTCGTCACTTCATATGAAACAATGCCTCTGCAGTGCCACCTATTGGAAGGCAGCATTCCTGCAAGTCCATGTCAGACTTTTTAAACAAGCCTTGTAAAAATGTGAAGTGTGAGCAAAAGCCAGAATAACCAAGCACAGACAGCTGTTTCGGGAGCATTGCCCCTTATCAGTGTGCAGAAGGTTTCTGGCTTTATATGTAGGTCAGGAAGGGTATCGTTTCTCCTCACTAGAAGGTTTGAGGAGACGTATAAGGCCATCCATGCTCCTCTGGGAAATATGCAAATGAGAAGATGGAACAATACCTCTGTGGCGTCGCCTATTGGAAAGCAGCATTCCTGCAAGTAAAGCTCAGACTTCGACTTGCAGGAATGCTGCCTTCCAATAGGTGGCGCTGCAGAGTTATTGTATCATCTCCCTTTTGCATATTTCCCAGAAGAGCATGGATGGCCTTATAAGTCTACTCACACCTTCTAGATGCTCTCCTTAGACTGGTTTCACACTTGTGATAAAATTGTGCGCTGCGAGAGTGAGTGGAAATGCAGAATTATGAAACCCATGCTTTTCAATGGTTTCCTTCACATTTGTGATGTTTTCATTCACGCAATGTCGCGTGAAGAAAAAAATTGCGGCATGTCCTATGTTTCTGCATTTTGCTTTTTGTAAATCTCCATATTTCCCTATGGAGCCTCCTTTTTATCGCATCGCAGCGCAAGAACTTGCGATTTTCGTGTGATGTCTCTTTAACATTAGAAAGTCCTACTAAGGGCTCCTTTCCACTGGCGATAGCGATATTGCTGCGAGAAAATCGCAATGTTAAAATCGCATCGCAACGCTGCTATATCGCAAGCTTTTGCGCTGCGATGCGAGACATCTGGTTTTCCATTGCACTGTATGGGCGACAGAATAATGCAAAACGCTGAAACAATCCTCCTGCTGCGAATTTTATTCCTCGCATCGCAGCTAGTGGAAAGGCTGTCATAGAACAACATGTGTGGGACTTTCTTGTGAGAGCTCGCACTCTCGCATCGCACTGAAAACGTGCAATTACCTCGCCAGTGGAAAGGATCCCTAAGGGCTCCTGCACACTGGCGTTTTTCTAGCGCGTTTTTTTCACACGATATTGCAGCGTTTTTTTTCACGTGATTGTCAATGGGACTCTCTAATGTTAAAAAAACGCATCACAAAAATTGCAAAGCACCAACTTGCGATGCGTTTTTAACATTAGAAAGTCCCATTGACAATCGCGTGAAAAAAACGCAGCGATATTGCGTGAAAAAAACGCACAAGAAAACCACAAGTGTGCAGGAGCCCTAACTTTCGCACTAAAAAAAAACCCTCAAAAATCACAAGCGGCAGCGATGTCTTTGCAAGAAAAAGCAGCTCTGATGCTCAAAAATCACGGGAAAAAAGACGCGATTTTGCCACGATTTTTTTGCAGCAAAATCTTGATTGCCAGAGTGAAACGACCCTTAAGGAGAAACGATATAGTCCATAGAGTGTTCTACAATTGTTTAAATGTCTAATGGCAGGGGCATAACTATAGAGGGTGCAGGGGATGCGGTTGCACCCAGGCCCCGGAGCCTTAGGGGGCCCATAAGGCCTCTCTTCTCCATATAGGGAGCCCAGTACTATGAATAAAGCATTATAGTTGGGGGCCCTGTTACAGGTTTTGCATTGGGGCCCCTGAGCCTTTACTTACGCCCCTGTCTAATGGCAATGCTCTTTGCACCAATGTAGATGGGGCGATGCATTGAGTTTCATGGTGGATGGCTTTTGTGCAGCGGCATAACCCGTCCATCCAATAGCGGGTAGTTTTCCTCCCAAACTATGTCTGACACCTCCGAGGGTTGGCAGCTCTATGTAACCTGGTTTAGGACATATGACCAGCTAAAACCCCATTTACACTGATAGATGATCGCTCAAAAGTTTTGAGCGATCATCTTTGCTTACTTCATAGTAGCTAATTAGCTATAGAATATGCAAGCAGAGCCAGACACCACCGCGGCCTCTAATAGAAGAATAGAGCTGCTTTGCATAAACAAACAGCTGTATTCTTCTACACTCTGACTGCCAGTGTTCCCGCTGTGAATTCACAGCAGGACACAGGCACAGAGAATCTTATCAGCGCAGCTGGCTGACAACAGCCTGCTCCGCTGATAACAGCTGATTCCACCAAGTTATTATTCAGTTATCAACGACTCGTGCACAAAAACTCCACGATGTCCCTGCATTTAGACAGAACGAGAATGGCTCAAAAGACGGCTTTGAGTGATTTTTGAGTAATTCTCTTTGTGTCTAAAAGGGCCTTAATATGATACGATCCGTTCTACTGATAAGGTGTGTAAATACTTTTGGCTGGATAGTGTATGTTAAATTCATCCTAAGGTGGATCCTCTAAAGCCTCGATGATAAGCTACAGAACCCATCCTTGTCCATTTTGAACTATATGGTTGAGTTATGAGACCCACTTCCGACACCCCCTCCCCTATTATCCTTATTATGCTTCTATATTCCATATCCCTAATGCCTCAAATAATTGTCCTTTTTCTTCCTGCCAGGTCTCAGAATTAGAGAAGAAGCTCACCACCCTCCAGTGTTCCACCCCTACTTAGTTTGGATGTTACGAAGAACAGGGAATGTTGGGCAGGAGTTGGGCGCCGCTTGTCCACTCCTGCAGAATTTCTGCCCCCAGTGATGGAACTACAGCTATTTGCCCCCCTTCCCATAGCTCATTTACTACCCCAACAAATAATTCGGGGGGGTTGAAGTACTATTCACTGGGATGCTGACAAGTGATTGTCGTTCTTTGTTGATATCTAACTGGGCAACGATGGATACCAACTGGATGTATTGCGGCTACAGTGCCACGGCCTGAGTCTTCATACCAACCATGTATTTATGTCGACATCAGGCCTCCGTAACGGAACTTGGGGCAAGTTATCTTATTTGGCGACCCCAATGGCTGTATCTTAAAGAGGACATTGAAATGACTGGGGTCTTTAACCCCCCTAGTGGCCTAAGCAGTGACTGCAGCCTCTCTACCTGGATTTTGCGTGTCTCTGTGCTGTGTTTGTGCTGGTGGTCTCTGTCTATTACCTGCCCTTGGTATCTGAAGAACAGTGTGTACCACACACCATCACCCACCCCAAACTTTTATTTACCATTTGTGATTTCCCGACCGCTCTTCCCAAGTGTGACTAAGGCAAGTGTGCGAAAGCGTAACTCCTACCCACATCGGAAGACGCCATTTTGTTTTAGAACCAACATCAACTCACCTACCAACGTCATGGGGGCACGAAGTACGCATTGGCTGATGCTTCTGTAATTCATCCTTGGTAGGTTGGTAGATGCCATCAACATGACTATTGGTTCTACCCATAAAACGGCCGATTCTTTTGGCGTGCAGATATTAGCTACGTAGCGATGAGCATACGATGGTAAGCTGAGTATGCATGCAAGTGGTTAGAGCGTGCACAGTATGCACAGGGTAATGTCTGTATACCAGGATAAATGCATTCGCTTTCTTTTGCTATAGAGCATACTTCTGAAATATGCGCATATTGTAACATATACGTATATTTCGCGGGAAGTACCCCAAAACTCTTAATTTTTGGATGGCACCCATTACCCATGCCAGGAGGTGTGTGCACGACTGGCTTGTGCATTCCACAGAGCAGCGACGGTGAGAGGTATGTATGTGTGTTGTGTGTGTATACAGATATATATACACTATACATCTATATACACAGGCGTGCCAGCTTGTCACATCTCAGCTGTATATAGCTTTGTATACCTGTGAGTCAATCTCCGCATCGCCGGGTCTTGAAATCTCTGAATCCGTAACCGCACACGCAGTGCTAGTAACGTAAAGCCACTATTTCTGGCAAGGAAGCTGCCGGCAGCCATGTTTGTAACTGGTTAAACCCTTCCTGTTACAGTCGATGACTTTATGAGAGCGATGACAAGAAAAAATGAGCCTGATGGCATTGGGTTGGCATTTGCCATGGAGAAAATTGGCACTGTCCTTAAAGAGAAGGGGTTATTTGTATATTTTGAACAATGGATGCATGGGGTGAGAAGGACTGCCACTAGGGGGAGTGAGTGAGTCAGGGAGGTTGAGTGATACTGTGCCAAATTACTATCTGTCTATTTATTGGTCTGTGGAAACGAAAGGAAGGAATGATGTATATATGACGTGAACTCATTGTGGGGAGAAGGAACTGGAAGCGTTTTGGGGATTATGAACTGGATCAAAAAAAAAAAGGAAGTTTGACATTAAACAGACTCAAATAATTCTCGTTTTGTCATTATTTAGAAAATGTACAAGGAAAAGTGTAAAACAATGGGGAAAAAGATAATTAAACTTCAAGGTTTCGTGATTTTATACCATAACAGCGACTACCACCTATGAAGTGCATTCATGTTCTAAGGTCTCCTAATTTTTTTCTAAAAATACTACTTACTCCAAAAAGTTGAAACATGCACATTTTTCACTATGTTAATGCCATGATCGCATGGCCGCTGAAAAACGTTTCAGTAAGGGTCTGTTTTGCCCACTAGAAAATTGTTGGTGCACGAGCGACAAAACTGGAAAATGTGCAACAATGGAGAGCGTCCTTCATCGTTGGTAAAAGCCAAAAAATTGCTAGGTGCAAGTAGGGAGCATGAGGAACCACTTCAAAGTTGTTGTCATCAAGAGACCCCTGAATAAGGGCCGCCCAATGAGCAGTAGATGTCTTGATGGATTTGCCGCACCCACCTGGAAGACACTTTCCGCCTCTTCAGGTCTTCACGTGGGATGGTGTGCACAGATGCTTTGGAAATGCCAACTTTGCAGGCAATCTCTTCCACAGTCAATCGGCGGTCCTCCATAACCACTTGCTCCACTCGTGTTGTCCGACCAGCTGGTGCGTGGACGAGGCTCCTGTGGCTCATTCTCAGGCGACATTAGGCCTTCTTAGAATTGTCACACCTACGAACATACATTTATCACGTCTTTGACAGCGTCACCGCATGCCTCACTCAACTGATAATGAAAGTTGATGGGTGACGTGCCACACAAGTGAAGAAAACGGAAGATTACGTGCTGTTCTTCGAAGGTGAACGTCACCATTTTAAGTATTGAATACAATTCTATCTCTAGCCGGCGTCACGTGGGTTCTGTGCACTGGACGATGCTGCCATCTGTCTCACTCCTCCCTGAAGAATGCTTCTAAAATGTGTCCCTTGTTTCTATCTGCTTCTACTCCCAAGAAAAAAATGAGGAGACCTTAGAACTTGAATGTGGGAGCAACACATGTCTGTAGGATTTCCTGAACCTATCAATGAGCTGTCATTGTCCCTCGTACCACTACTAGGGGTGACCGACTGTTGTATGCAATGGCCCCCCCTAGACCATCACACCAGCAGGGAGCAGTGTGCCGCTCCACAGGAAAGGCAGGATGGAGGTGCTCACCTCTAGGTCTTCTTCACACATGAACACGGCCGTCGTCCGTGCCCAAACTGAACCTGGATTAATTGCTGAAGACAACCCAGTTCCAGTCTGTGGCGTCCAGTTTCATTGTTCTCAACACCACTGCAGATGCAGGCAATGGTGGGTGGGTGTCACAAAATGGGCACCGTGAGTCAAAAACGTCATTCAGCTAAATGCCTGGAAATGGTTCCAACAGACACAGTGGCCTGTAACAATGGTGTCACCTGTCTCTCGATGGCAGACAATGAAATTGTTGGAGTTGGAGCTGCTCATGCTTTTTGGACGAACCTGTCTACTCTTGGTCTGTCAGGGGCATGCTAAGCCTGGTTGCCTTGTGTCCGTGCCCTCAAGCATTCACTGGTCCCAACACCTCCTAACAATCTGGTCAGAATGGCCCGGTGGTGGACAATTCATCGATGCGGCCATCCAGCTTCTCATATTCCAATAATGCGCCCCTCTCAGACTCTGGTAACGGGGTGAAATCTCTTCTCTGCGCCGTAGAGGCGTCTAGTGGCCAACAAGCTCTACACAAGCGGAAGAGGAGGTCACTACACACAAGGAGCCTCCGAGAGAATGTACATGAGACGAGGTAAGGAAGTCAGTACAAGATAAATACATTAGGACTCAGCCTATGAACATGAATGGTGCTATTTTTGGAAATGATACAACTAATTTTGTAGTCTCATACTTGAACACTTTAGGATCAGAGATTTATCTCTTTTTGTATTTTGTTTTTTTTCATCCTCGTCTTCCAAGAGCCATAACATTTTAATTTTTCTATTCACATGGCCATATGAGGGCTTGTTTTTTGTGGGACGAGTTGTATTTTTCAATGGTATATCAAATGTACATTATAATGTACAGAAAAACATTTTAAAAAATTTAGGGAGAAATTGAAGAAAATGCAAGTGCACCATTTTTGATGGGCTTAGTTGTTACAGCTTTCACAGTGTAGTAAAAGTAAAAAGTAAATACATTTTTCTTTAAAATTGCTTTTTGTCGCCATATTCTGAGAGACGCCAGTATTTTTTTGTCAATTGGGCTGTGCAGTTGCTTGCTTTTTGCAGAGTGAGCTGTAGTTTTTTTAAAAATTATTTTGGGGTGCATATATATTCTTAAGGGTGGATTCAGACGAGCGTATATCAGCTCGGTTTTCACGCCGAGCCGATATACGGTGTCCTCATCTGCAGGGGGTGGAGGATGGAAGAGCCAGGAGCAGGAACTGAGCTCCCGCCCCCTCTCTGCCTCCTCTCCACCCCTCTGCACTATTTGCAATGAAAGGAGGTGGGACAGGGGCGGGGCTAAGTTCCGAGAATTAGCCCTGCTCCCGTCCTGCCTCTCCTCATTGCAAATAATGCAGAGGGGCGGAGAGGAGGCAGAGAGGGGGCGGGAGCTCAGAGCACTGCTCCTGGCTCTTCCAGCCTCCCCCCTGCAGAGAGAGACGAAGTATATCGGCTCGGTGTGAAAACCCAGCCGATATACGTTCGTCTGAATCCACCCTTATTCCAATTTTTTGGGAACCAGGATTCCAAAACAAAACATCTAAATTCTGGCATTCTGTCCTTTTTCATGGCCTTCACCATGCGGGATAAATATTGTGATATTTTAATAGCTTGGACTTTTACATACACGGTGATACCAAATGTGTGGGTTTTTTAAAATTGTTTAGTCTTTTTATACGAAAAATGGGAAAAGTGTGTTTTTTAAACTTTGAATATATCATCACTTTAACTGTCAAAATGTATTACAAATGTTGTACTTTTTTTTTTAGTCCCGACAGGGAACTTGAACTTGCAATCATTTGACCGCTTGTGGTATATACTGTATAACTTCATTATTGCAGTATATAGTACAAGCGATCAAAGGATTGAAAGTTCAAGTATTTGAACTGCAATACTTCAGTATTGCAGTATATGGCAATTTTTGTTGTTGACTTTCAAGCCCTGCCATTGACATCTCTGTGGAGCCTTCAGTAGTTTTTTGGCTGCCATGCTAGCCTATCGGCACCTTCCGATTGCGCTGCGGGGGTGCCAATGAGGTGCGGGAAGAGTTTCCCCCCTGCTGACTGACATGCAGTCAGCTTTGACAGTGGGACTTAAACAGTTAACTGTCACAATCAGAGCTAATTCCAATTGCAGCAGTTACCCGCAGCTGTCGGCTATCAGAAACAGCTGATAGCCGTATTGTGTGGCCTCGGCTCCTCAGCCCACCCCATATACACTGCAGGATGTTTATAATCATTCGGCGGTCCTAAAATGGTTAAGGATTTGATGATTTTGGAGGATTTTCAGCTCAGTTTTTAAACAGCCATAACCGTTATATTTTTCAGATGTGTGAGGTATTTGATCTCCGCCGATCGGCTATTTATCACCCTGAGCACAAGTCATCAATGGTTTTAAAATGGAAAACTCCTTAAAGTTGATAAAAATTCCCACTTTCAAAATGGAAAAATGTGAGGATGGGCAGAATATAGGCAAAAATGTTGACTTCCTAGAAACAGGGAGTTCCTGAAATAAAAAGATAGTTAAATTTCTCCAAAGATGATTTAACCCCTTCCTGCTCCAGGGCGTAAGTTTACGTCCTGGCAGTGGGGTACTTCCCGCAACAGGGCGTAAACCTACGTCCTGGGGATAGCGTGAGATCACATATGATCTTGCGTTATCGCGCAGCGGGAGCCGGCTGTCAGTCAGAGCTGGCATCCCGCTGCAACAGCGGGGGGCATCAGGGATGCGCCCTGCACTGTTAACCCCTTCTCTGCCGCGTTCTAAGCAGATCGCGGCAGGGAAAGAGTTCACAGAGGGAGCGCGCTCCCTCTGTGTCTTCAGCCGGCTCTCGTGATGGTGTCCTGTAGTGTCAATGCCTATGATCGCTGTATAAGCGATAAGGCATGGCAGGGCAGTAGCCCTGCCATGCCTTATCACAGCGATCAGCAGTGCTGTGGTGAAAGTCCTCCAGGGGGACACAAGTTGTGTGAAAAAAAGATTTAAAAAATGAATAAAAAAAAAAAGTTAAAAAAAACCCTTTTTTATGCTTTTTCTCATATTAGCATAAAAAAAGGTTAAAAAAAATTAAAATCTCACATATTTGGTATTGTCGCGTCCATACTGACGTGTAGAATAAGCTGCACATGCTTTAGACTGTGCACGGAAAAAAGTGTAAAAGAAAATGCTAAAAAACTGAGGCAAAATGCTAATTTTTTAGCATTTTGCCTCCCTGAAAACGCAATAAAAGTGATCAGAAAAGCTGTATGTACCCCAAAATGGTACCAATAAAAACTACAGCTCGTCTCGCAAATAATAAGCCCTCACACAGCTCCGTACATAAAAAAATTACAGGACTTTGAATGCAGCGATAGAGAAAAAAAAAAGATTGCCAAAAAAAGGGTTTTTATTGCAGAAAAGTGGAAAAACCTAAAATAAATGTAAGAATTTTGGTATCGTTGTTACCGTACCGACCCGCAGAAAAAATGGATTGTGTCATTTATGCTGCATGATTAACGCTGTAAAAAAAAAAAAATCTACGGCAGAATTGATGCGTTTTCTCTCCCTGTTATCAATAAAAAAAAATTTAAGTTTTGCAATATAGTCAAATGTACCCAAAAGTGGCACCATCAAAAACTACAGTTTGCCAAGCAAATAAAAGCCCTTACACAGCCGCGTTGATGGAAAATCAAAAAAGTTATGACTTTTGATAAATGGAGAAGGAAATCCGCCAAAAATCATTGCGTTCTTAAGCCCAAAATAGGCCATGTCCTTAAGGGGTTAAACAGAACTGGACAACACTGAGATTATGTTTTAGGCAACGGAAATGGACATCGGAAACCGTAATGAAGAATGATTTGGATAGATTGGCCAACGGATCCAATCCCCCGATGCAATGGTTGGACTCTGTTGGTGTCAGCTATAGTGGTTTATATCATGCTGGTATCCTGCAGTCACCCATTCATAGCTTACTATGTGTTTCACTATTCATTTGTGACCCAACCATAGCCCGTCTGGAATGCCGACCTCAGTCAGAGTGTTTTTGCATCAACCAAGCCCACAGGCGTTGGTGTAAGGGGCTGACCAATGGCGAGTTCAGGTTTGTTTATACAGACTGTAAGGGAATATTGATGTTGTTTTGATAATTAAGAATATATTCCTTTGGGAAGGAATTCTGAGCTTTGTGAGATGGTGGGAAAGGATATAATAGGCCAGTCTCGTAAGAGTCCGTCTAGGGTGTGAAGTTTTAAAGTACATGCGCCCCATGTTGGAGTGAAGAAAGGAAGTTGCCGAGCATGAAGGAAGCAATTTGTCAGACTACAAGGGTTAAGAAACACCCCTGTCTGTTGAGATTTACACCCATGATGATTGAATATTAGACTACCGAAATCCAAAAGATTTCTTGTAAATAGAGACTGCTCTGTTGTGACCGTCTCTGTGCTCTCTGCAGAAAACTATCATCTGGACTCTGTTGGGCCTCTTTCGGTTAATTAAAGCATCTCCAAAAAAGTCATGTGGTTCTGGTCACCCTATACTCTGGTGGACGCTCTAGTTCCGGGTATGTTTATGACAGAAGGGTCTACTCTGCATAATGTCATGACCAAGGCTGCTTGGCTGGACTTTACCCCCAGTTATCCGGCACATTCCAAGACCCTGATCGGTACAAGACCATCGAATGGACCTTTTCATTGGCATACCTTTTATTCTCTGTTTTGAAAGGCATAATCTGCTGTGTTTTTCTATACAGAGGTATCCTACTAAAAAAACATATAGTTCATGGTAAACGTTTCTTTGCAATGGGACCATATGGGCGGCATACGACGTTGTATGCCTATACATTAGAGCCTTCAGTCCTGGTCTTTGACAGGTTCTTACTGTATTCTTTGGTGCTGCACTCAACTGACCCGACTAAACAAATACAAGACTTCTATTACTACTGGCAAGGACATACTGCTCTACTATTTTTTTTGCCTTGGGTCCATCAACATATTCTAGAGAATTTGTTACCCAAGTCCTACGAGTACCAAGATCTAAGCCAAACTGGTTCTCAGGACCACTCGACCATAAGTCAGATATCTTAGTAGAAGAGCAACAGAACCGGAGGAGGAGATACCTTAAGGCCAAGCACTTTCATTCCTTTGAAGAGTTGACATAAGCTTTTTGAAGGAACCTGCTGCTAAGGAGACCCGCAGTAATGAAGAGGTCGGATTACGTACTAGATGTCTCAATGATTACACGGCAAAGCAAAGAGCCTAGGCTTCATGAAAGAACATCATCATCAATAATATATTGTCACCATGCATATTTTACACCATAGCGAGTGTCGTGAGGCTGAGGGAAAAGGCACATGTTACAGGTGTCCCCTTCCTGAGATGCAGAAGGTTTATTAGTGCAGGACCTTGAAGAAGGAGACCACATCTGGGCAGGATATACGGTAGGTTGTATACGGCTATGGAGACAAACAATGGGCTGATTCGTAAATTATGCATAAAACTAACGAGGGGGGAATCTCGTAAAGTCATGAAAGGCACTGGAAATAATGGACAGGGAAAGGAAGCAATAACTAGAGCCTTGAGAGACTTAAGAAGAAATGGAGAAGGTAAAGATGATGTCCTACCGCATATCATACTCTGAATACAAGCCCCTGGCTGCCATGAAGCTGAAGGCACAGAATGGGTGTAATCCGTCCCTAATAATCCTGCAGAGGGATTTGATTGCCATGTAGAGCTTATGTTACAAGACACATATCTGACCCACATCTACAGGCATTGGGAAGTGAACCTGGAGCGGCAATCGCCGGTAGGTGACACATCTACATAGTCATGGTATGGGCGGAGGGACACGTCATATCGAGTGGGGAGAGGATGAGAAATATGGGGGTTGGCAGAAAAACTGTAAAAAGAATAGAATAGGGAATACTAGAAGTATTACAGAGAGGGTAGGAGCAGCTTATAGATGCAGAGGGATGGATAGAGGCTACAGTCCAGAGAGGGTTAGTAGGATCATTCGACCATGAAATGTCAATCACTGAGGGAGACTGTCCAAAACTCAGGTTACAGCAAAGTAACGTCATTTTGGGATCTTATTAGTGGGGCCGGTGCTTAGCTTTCATTTTTTGGACTGCTGTTGGAATGCATTTTAAGGTGTGAATGATGTCTCGTAGACCATGCGGTGCGGGAACCGGCTCTTGACATTTTTAACCCTTTAACGATGCGGCCTAGTTTGGTACTTAAGAACGCAATGATTTTTGGGGATTTTCATCTCCACTTTTCAAAAGCCCTAACTTTTTGATTTTTCCATCAACATGGCCGCATGGAGGCTTCTTTACTGCGGGGCCAGCTATGTGTTTACTGGCACCAATTTGGGTACATACCATGTATTGTAGAACTTTTATTAATGTGTTTGAGGGCAGACAGGATAAAGAACGTTTTGTTTTTTACAGTATGCATTATGTGGCATAAACGACATGATAACTTCTTTCTGCGGGTCAGAATGATTACAACGATTAGAGATGAGCGAGCGTACTCGGCCACGCCCTTTTTTCACCCGAGTACCGCGATTTTTGAGTATTTCCGTACTCGGGCGAAAAGATTCGGGGGGCCCTCTGGGTGAGTGGGGGGTTGCAGCGGGGAGTGGGGGGGAGAAGGAGAGAGAGAGGGCTCCCCTCTGTTCCCCGCTGCTACCCCCCGCTCCGTCACGCCTCCCGACGCCCCCCGACGCCCCCCGAATCTTTGCACCCGAGGACTGAAGTACTCGAAAATCGCGGTGCTCGATCGAGTAATTACTCGAAACGAGTAGGTTCGCTCATCTCTAACAACGATGTCAAAATTATAATTTTTTTTACGTTTTTTGCTTTTGCACAATAAAAGACCCTTTTTTGGAAAGTAATTTGGGCTCGGCATTGCTGGAGTCAAAACGCTATAACTTTTTCTTATTTTTCATGGTTGTAGCTCTGTGAGGGCTTGATTGTATGTGTGACAAGCTGTAATTTTTATTGGTACCATTTTGAGGTACATATGACTTTTTTGGTCGCTTTTATTGCGGTTTTGGGAGGCAAAACGAACAAAAGTGTTTCTGTTCATTTTTTTTGCTTTTTGTTTTATATGAACCTTGTGTGGTGCAGAGTGCTAAAGTAGCAGAAATGCAGTCCCAAGCTCTTACTCAGGACCTGAAGGTTGCAAGTTCAATCCCCGCTTGGTTCAGGTAGCCGGCTCAAGGTTGCCTTCCATCCTTCCGAGGTTGGTAAAATGAGTACCCAGCTTGGTGGCGGTGGAAGATAGGGAAGGTGATGGCAAACCACCCTGCAAAAACAGCGTGCCAAGGAAGCATCACGTTGTGATGTCACCCTACGAGTCAGTCAAGACTCAGGGCTTTACCTTACTTTATAATGTTGTTTAAAATTGTATTCAAATTATTGTGCCATTATTTTGAATGCAGCCATACCAAACTTAGTTTTTAATTCATTTTTTGCAAAAAATGAAAAAGTGTGCAAAACATTTTTGTTTACTAAGATTTTTTTTCTACACTTTTTAATTTTGTGTTTTTTCTATGACCGTGTAGGGGACTTGAATCTGCAATCCTATGATCTCTATGATAATACACTGCAATATTTCTGTACTGCAGTGTATTATCTCTTATCTTAGCAATCAAAAGCAATCAAATCTCGTCCACACGGGAAGGCCAATCTGTTGCGGCAAAGCAAGCATAAGCCAGCGCTGCGGCACGGATTCCCTGGCCGCAACATGTCTATTTTTTTTTCTGTTGTGGCCACGCTCTCCTCTATTGAAAAAGCATGCGGCCAAGCTGCTCCAAAACCCTTGCCGCAGGTTTTGAAGCAGTGCTTTCCCGGCGGAAATCTTTTGGTTTTTTTCGTCGCGGCACCCTTTGAAAACCCAGCCTTAACCTTTTCCAATCCACTGTCTGACGTCTAAAGACATTCTGATTGAAGGCTGTACAGCTTCGATGTCGGAAGACGTCCGGCAGGGTATTCTTACTGTATATTACTGGTTGCTCCCATACCGTAGTACTGGCTCTAGCCAGCAGATGGCGCTATTGTATAATGGCAGAAAGAGAAACCCCCCTAGGAAACCCTGAAGCCAAAATTGGATTGCAAAGGGTTAAAGAAAACATTATTATACATTATATAATATTATACAGCCAGGAGCCCAGACGCTCAGCAGCCACTCTGTGTAAAAAGTGCCCCAGCATGCACTTTGAGATAAATATCGAGCGAAGTCAAACAAATTACAATTTGGACGCATCTACGAGAATTTTGGCATATTCAGCATAAATTATGGCGCATCTCAGCTTCTTATGCCTCAATTGATCTGCATGCATCTCTTTCGTAAACCTTGTCAAAATTGGGCACATTTCGAAAATTGTGGGCCTGTTTCATAAATATGGCGTAGATTACATCTGTCGGAAACTGGTATGAAACTAGAGCAAGTTCCGCCTTTATTGATAAATAAGCCCCATTGTCCTATACCTATGGCAGGTCTTGAGGGGGCAGTGCATGACACAAGGAATTTAGAGGGTATTGTTTCTCCTTATGGAGAATGCCAAATAGGCGATGCAAAGTAGCTCTCCTCACAGGAAGAAGGAAAACATTCTCTAGTGCCACCTATTGGAAGGAAAGTTTATTTGCACATGGGGAATCAAGGAACTCCAAACAGCACCAGTCAGTCCTACACTAGGCTTAACACATGAGGTTCTGCCTGGGTTGTTCCTTTAAGTTGCCTAAAATAGCACTAAATACAATAAAATGTACCACAGTGCCCCCCTAACAGTGCCACATACATAGAGTGAGCCAAAACATCAATGGATCTTCTTAGATGATGTAGGGGTCTTCTTTATGGGACAAAAATACATCAAAGTATGCCACAATGCCTTCTTACTGACCTGCTTGTTGCTATAATGAGTGAGAATTCTTGAATTGCCATCCAAAATACTGTAATAAGAAAAGTGTTAACTTTAAATTTATTTTATATCCCCAGAGCATAAGGAAGAGGTCAACGGAGAAGTACGGTCTTCCACTTTGAGAGCTATGAGAAGATAAAGCGTGCTCCATCATGGCAGCACTCTTCACACCTCTGGTCCTGATCTTTGCAACAAATGCAAATCCCTCGCAGTTCTGCCCCGCGTCTTGCCTCTGCTATGACTCCTCTAACCTAGTGGAGTGTAGAGGATTGGAGCTCCCCATAGTTCCTCATCATCTTCCTCACAGTACATGGATGCTGGATCTTCGTCACAACAACCTTAGCCGCCTAGAGCCTGCCTCCTTCCAAGCCTTGTGGTCCCTTCGGATCCTTCTTCTTTCTGATAACCAGATTGAGATTGTCTTAGCAAGATCGTTCCGGTCTCTTGGCTTCCTCGAACGGTTGGACCTTTCTAATAACTACCTCACTAGCCTTCCTAATGACTTCTCCAGAGGATTAGGTTCCTTGAGAGAACTGAGAGTTCCTTCAAATAGGTTGACGGCCTTGAGTTATGAAAGTCTAAGGCACATGGAAAGTCTGGAGAAACTGGACCTGAGCAGAAACTATTTGAGTTCTATAGAACAGGGGGCCTTCCGTGGACTCTCCAGGCTACGTCACCTTCACCTTCAGTCCAATCTTCTAGATTCAGTGAGAGGTGGATATTTTTTCATGTTGCAGAACCTAGAACTCCTTGACCTTTCAGACAACAATGTCAGTAGCATAGCCGTAGAGTCCTTCACCTCCCTACACTCTCTTCGGCTCTTGTCTCTCTCGGACAACCAGTTAAGTCATCTCAAGTTCAAGACGTTCCTCAACCTCCAAACCCCTAGTACTCATATCCAAGTATCTGGCAACCCATGGATATGTGACTGCGACTTACAGAGAGTGTTTGGAAAGATAACCAGTGTGAGGCATCTTCACATTGATGATTATGACAACCTTACTTGTGCAGGGCCACCACAACTTTCTGGCGCCGCCCTGATATCAGTGGACAACCAACTATGTGTCGCAGAGACTGCCACGGTGCTGGTCATCACAATCACTGTTTTAGTTACCGTCATTGCTGCAATTGTGATGGCCGAGAGGAACCGTAAGAAGAATCAAGAAAAAAATTGGAATGAGCCGGATGGTCCCTTTGAAACACAGGACAAATGAGATGTATAACCTTAAAGGAAACTTTACACAGTGCTGTAATATGTGCCGCCATTTTGAATTTACTATGACTGGTCAGCACAGTCACAGAAAGTACCAAAAGTCATGAAAGATCCATTAAATATAATAAATTTGTATTATTCAGCTTCAAGGTTGAAGAAGCATTGCTGCCTCCTTCGAGAAACAGCCCCACTCCAGTCCATAGGCTGTGTAGTTGAGTCACAATAGCTTCAATGGGCCTGAGCTGTAATGCCCCACATAACCCTTAGACAAAAGTTGTGCTATTAGTTATGATTGTTGGGTAGGAATGTTACGCTCATTGAAGTCCCCTATGAATATTGTCCAATTTCAAATCATATTACTAATACGTCTAGAACGATGCATTAAATAAAAACCATTCCAACACTATACCAAAATTAGTCTTTTCTTGCAATTATGCCAATGAGCATCTACCGAAATGAGCCATCCAAAATATAGGAAAACCCTGTGGACCTCCTAGAAGAGCAGGAAAGCCTCCCAACTATTGCATTCTGACTCTGCAGTTACTTACTATGTACTACAGGAGTGAGGAGAGGTACAGGCGGTGGACAAAAATATGGAAACACCAAAGCTCTAGTCTGCTTCTTTTTCATCACAATCCTACTCAATGATCGTCTGTCACATTTCCATCCACGCTGGTGTTTTTCAGATGCGTTCTTTCCGGTCTTACTGTATGCGATCATAATCTTGGATACTGTGCCTCGTGATACAGCAAAAACTTCCGCTACCTTTGTTACAGAAACACCCACCAAACGGGCGCCAACAATTTGACTGTGTGGAATCCCTTCAGCTCTACCATGATCCCCTAACAACTGCGCAGAATGCTGTCTTCGAGACAAATGATGCTTACCATGTGTTTGCACATATATAGATCATTGCATCACGCAACAACTACAGCACCGCCTACTAACTCTGCTGTAGTACACATGTATGGATCCCGGACCATTAGGAGGGATCCACCTGGGATTTTAATAATTTGCACTGAGCTGCCCTCTTGCTATAGTTAAAATTTACTGGCAGCATTATGAAATATTATTTATAAGCCCATGTAACGTACTGCATGCATTTCGTACAGTGTTTCCATATTTTTGTCCACCCCCTGTAAGTAACTGCAGGGTCTAGTTTGAGGTCTGATAAGTCTTTGGGGTCAAGTCTGGGGTCTGTATTCATTTTGGGATCTGATCTAGGGTTTGCATTTATTTTCGGGTGTGGTTTTGGGTCTGCATTTTGGCCCGTTCACATCATGGTGCCTGAGGAAGCTGCCAGTTTGGCGGTGAAACTTGTTGCTTGAGGCTTTGCATCTTCTTAATAAAGAATTTATACTGGTTCGCGACAAAGTGGAGTCCTGTATCCATAGTCCTCTACATTGCTGCTACAGGGCCGGCTGCTGCCCATATCCATATGTGCATCTAAAGCTGGGTGTTCTGCAGGTAAGTAGTTCCACCTTCCTCTACCGATACCAAGGGAAACTACACAAAGTGCCTCTCTCTCTATTTCATACCATTCACATCTTGTTATTCTTTACGTCTCAGCATTCCATTAGGGATTACTTGAAAATCCCCCAAAACAAGATTCAGAGAGGCCCCTTGGATGGAACTATTGACTTCCATTGCTTAAACAGAGACCAATAGGTTTACGTTCCAGCAGCTTTCCATTTGTTTCCTACATTTTTCCACATTGTGGTCCACCAATAGGTCTCCATTTCAGCAGGGTTCAGTTACTTTCCGGCATTATGAGCCTTAAAGAATATCGCCATTGACCATTGTACTCTTTCTGGCTAAAAATGCCAAAAAAATGAATGGAAATTTACTGGAACTTTGTATGATTTGCGTCTGCCATCTTACCTCCCTTCCCTACGTTGGTGGCCATAGTGCACATACGATCCATGTCCATTGCAGGCATCTGTCCCTGGCCTCCTCTTTGTCTTTTTCTTCTGCCCAAAGTTGGCATGCACATGCTCATGTTCCTAAAGGGCCAACCAACACATTCCTATTTTTCCCCCTGCCAGTCATGGAGCACCTCTGGTTATATCAGGTTCCTTACCCCTAAAGGCACGAGCCTAAGTTTTTGGTCTTTTGGGGTCCAACTGAAGTTGTTGTTTGTTTGTGCTTACTTCCTGGTTTCTAACTCCAACTTCTCCTGACTTCGGATCGTTTTATTGACCCGACTCCTGGCCTATTTGTACCTTACTGAACCAACCTGTTCCATGTGTCCTGACCTCTGGACTGTCCTTCGGTTTGAAGTTACCCCACCTGCCTTGACCTGGACTCCTATGACTACGCCTCTGTTCACACACTCCGGTACAGCATCCTGGTTTGCAGTAGCATCAACTGCCACATTACTAGGACTACTTTCAGTGTAATAGCTAGCCCAGATCACAGATCGGTGGGGTGAAAGGGTGAAGACCAGGATTTCTCAGGTGTCCCCTTCAGATTTGGCCCTAAATCAATCCAATATGTGGCACAGCGGGTCCACATCCACTAATTCTGATAAAACGTATGCCTATCGGTCTCCGTTTAAGCAATGGAAGACAAAAGTTCCATCCAGGGGTCTGTTCAAATCCTGTTTTTAGGGATTTATCTGTAACCCCTGTTGGAACTCTGGAACATAAAAAAAAATAGAGGTGAATGGGCCCTTAGTTTTTGGGTTTGACTTTATTTTAGGGTGTGTTCTGGAGTCTGAATTTAAAGAGACTCTGTCATCATCTTTTTGCACCCCTCTCTGAGGGCAGCATACGGTAGTGACAGTTACACTGATTACAGAGATATGTCTGCAGTGTGGATCTGTACAGTAGTTTTGGAGAAACCTGCCTTTTAGCAGTAGCAGCACAAGCATAGAGAATTACTTAAAGTAGTCCTGGATATTCATGAGCTGCAGGCTAGCCACACCCACCCACACACTAAGGTAGTAACATAGTACGCTAGGCTGAAAACAGACAAATGTCCATCCAATTTAGCCTGTTTCCACCCCCACCCTCCCTTGTTGATCCAGAGAAAGGCAAAAAAAAAAATTAGGCAGAAGCCAATTCGCCTAATTTTTTTGGGACAAATTCCTTCCCAACTCCATAATGGTGGTCAGAATAATCCGTAGACTACCATTTTAAAAGTTCCTAGTTGACTTGAAGTCTGGGTGTCGGAAGATCCACGGATCAACAGCCCCTCTGATTATTTAATGTCTATATCCTGTAATGTCGTAGTATTCTAAAAAGACATCCTGTCC
Source organism: Eleutherodactylus coqui (assembly GCF_035609145.1). Lineage (NCBI taxonomy): Eukaryota > Metazoa > Chordata > Amphibia > Anura > Eleutherodactylidae > Eleutherodactylus > Eleutherodactylus coqui. The sequence goes on from NC_089849.1 coordinate 32,374,124, forward strand.
CCTCTTAAACTCCTCAATGGATTTTGCCATCACCATGTCTTCAGGCAGAGAGTTCCACAGCCTCACTGCTCTTACAGTAAAGAACCCCCTTCTATGTTGGTGATGAAACCTGTTTTCTTCTAGACATAGAGGATGCCCTCTTGTTACCGTCGCAGTCCTGAGTGTAAACAGATCATGGGAGAGATCCTTGTATCGTCCCCTCATGTATTTATACATAGTTATTTGATCACCCCTTAACCGTCTTTTTTCCAGGGTAAATAATCCCAATTTGGATAGCCTCTCTGGGTATTCCAGTCCCGTCATTCCATGTATTAGTTTAGTTGCCCTTCTTTGAATCCCCTCAAGCACTGTGACATCTTTCCTGAGCACCGGTGTCCAGAACTGTACACAGTATTCCATGTGAGGCCGGACAAGTGCCTTATATAGTGGGAGGATAATGTTCTCGTCCCTCGCCCCTATACCTCTTTTAATGCACCCCAAGACTTTATTAGCTTTTGCAGCAGCTGACTGGCATTGGTTACTCCAGTTTAGTCTATTATCCACTAATACCCCCAGATCCTTTTCCATATCACTTTTCCCTAGTGGTACCCCAATAAGTGAATATTGGTGACATCCGTTTCTCCTGCCCCTGTGCATAGTCTTACATTTATCAACATTGAACTTCATTTGCCATTTTTCTGCCCAAGCCCCCAGCTTATCTAGGTTCGTTTGTAGCCGCACATTGTCCTCCGTTGTATTAATTATATTGCATAACTTCGTATCGTCTGCAAATATTGATATTTCACTGTGCAGCCCCTCTATCAGGTCGTTGATAAATATATTGAACAGAATGGGGCCCAATACTGAACCCTGTGGCACCCCGCTAGCGACGGTGGCCCAATCAGAGTGTGAACCATTTATTACCCCCCTCTGCGAGATCCGTGCATAAATAGAGAGCTGCCAATCATTGGCTGGAGGGCGGAGTGGGTGTGGCTAGCCTGCAGCTCATGAATATCCAGGACTACTTAGTCCTCTATACATGTGCTGCTACTGATAAACGACAAGTTTCTCCCAAACTACTGCACAGATTCACGTAGCAGATGTATCACTGTAATCAGTGTGACAGGCACTACCTTATGATGCTCCCAGTGAGGGAACAGTGACAAAGTCACTTTAATTTGGGCCTTAAAGCTAAACACATTTAGATGTAGATTTAGATGTAATCCCTGTAAGAACCCTGGGATGTAAAGAATAATGAGATGTGATACTGACAAGGGTTGCCACCTTTGTCACCCAAAAAAACCCCAGCCAAGGTAAAAATAAGGGGTGTGGCTAGAGGCAGGGCTTATCATAATATATGCATTCACCTCTATTATTTCAGTGGCTCCAGTACTAATGGTGCCCCCTCTTAGTGGCGAAAATAGTTAAAGTGCCCTCTCTCAGTGCCCCAAAAGTAATAAAGCCCCTCTCAGAGGCCCCAATAGTAATAGCACCCACTTTAGTGGCCCCAGTAATAACAGCAACCCCTTTATTGGACTTAATAACAATAATACTGTTTAAGTGGGCTCAGTAATAGGGCCCCTTTTGGTGCTCTCCCCTCTGGCTGGGCAGTAACCCTGTGATCGAGCGCTGTAGTAATTCATTGTGAAGCTCCAGTCAGGACGGGACACTGCAGCGCTCAGAGGAGATCCTAACGCTTCCCCTAGAGTCTGTTCTGTGTACAGCATATGCAGGGCCACAGACGTCAGTGCAATGGGTGAGGATCTATGGAAGAATGTATCAAGTGTGGTACCACAAGGCTCTGTTCTAGGCCTGTTGTTGTTCAACATTTTTATGAATGATCTGAGGTGGGAATTGATGGGAAACTGATCAAATTTGCCGATGACACAAAGCTAGGAGGGATAGCTAACAATAGGGAAGAGAAAGAGAGGATTCAAAAAGATCTAGAAAAGCTTGAACAGTGGGCGGCGACTAACAGAATGGTATTTAACAAGGAAATGCAAGGTCCTACATCTGGGCAAGAAAAATGAAGAAAGCGCATACAGAATGGGAGGAATTGGGCTAAGCAGCAGCACATGTGAAAAAGACGGGTATACTAATAGATCACAGACTGAACATGAGTCAACAATGTGATGCAGCAGCCAAAAAGGCAAACACAATTCTGGGATGTATTAAGAGAAGCATAGAGTCTAGATCATGTGAGGTAATAATCCCCCTCTACTCTTCCTTAGTCAGACCTCATCTGGAATACTGTGTCCAGTTCTGGACACCCCACTTTAAAAAAAGGCATCAACAAACTGCAGCAAGTTCAGAGAAGAGTTACCAGGATGGTGAGCGGTCTGCAAATTATGTCCTATGAGGAACGGTTAAAGGATCTGGGAATGTTTAGCTTGCAAAAAAGAAGGCTGAGAGGAGACTTAATAGCTGTCTACAAATATCTGAAGGGCTGTCATAGTGCAGAGGGATCAGCCCTATTCTCATCTGTACAAGGAAAGACTAGAAGCAATGGGATGAAACTGAAAGGAAGGAGACACAAATTAGATATTAGACAGTGAGGGTGATCAATGAGTGGAACAGGTTATCACGGGAGGTGGGGAGTTCTCCTTCAATGGAAGTGTTCAAACAAAGGCTGGACAAATATCTGTCTGGGATGATTTAGTGAATCCTGTACTGAGCAGGGGGTTGGACCCGATGACCCTGGAGGTCTCTTCCAACTCTACCAGTCTATGATCTACTGTGAGCTGCCACAGTGTCCTCTCCCAACCAGAGCTTCACAATGAGTTACAGCACTTGATGACAACGTTGCTGCAGCCGTAGGAGCTTACATCAGCTAATTATTTTTTACTGGCATTTGTAGTGGCCCAGAACACCATACTGGTCCCCTCCATAAATGTCATACATGTTTTGTCCTATGTGGATGTGCTGTGCAAAGCTGTCATGTCATTTTCTGTATGCTTGTTGTACAGCTGCAGTGTCTGAAGGGTTAACTTCAATAAAATCATTGCATGCCTTTAAATGTAACAGTTTGACTTGTCATGTGGTACAAGTCAGGATATAAATGAGAGAGATAGAAAGCGGGAAGAGGAGTCCATCTTCAGGAGGAGTGTGTGCTAACACAGAGTCGCATGGAAGCACCTTCAGCTTCCATGTAGGTGAAGATGGAAGAAGAGGAACTACATCCCATAGTGTGTGGAGAGTGGATGTGAAGGAGTAAGCCCCCAGAGTGAGAGAGCCCTACCAAAGTTCTTAAAACAGGTACCCGTTCACAATACAGGCATTTTCCTGTGCAGCCATCCAATGTTAGGATCACCGCACAGAGGTACTTGATTGTGACACCCATGAGTATGCTGTGCAGAGTGTATCTTGGCTAAGCCTTTCTTGAATAATTGCCTGCCAGAGAGTCTGTGGAGTGACCCCTACCCCCTTCCTCCTCTGGAGTGCTCCCAATCCAGGACCCGATGACATACAGATGACGTGGACTGTAGGACTGTATTCATCCTGTGTATCCTCCCTGCCTCTGAGCTATAGCCTGTCATTACGTAAAGTGAATTGTACCTGTATTGCCTGTTATACCAATTGTTCTTAAGTAAAAGTTATACCGGGCCTTAACCACTCCTAAGGACCCTCTGAGGTACTACACACAAGTATCCGTGTTTATTACTCCGCCACATAGAGTATCGGTGTGTGGGAACGGTGGCATCACGAGTGATACATACTACTACAACCCCCCTCATTCCCTTTATTGGCACTCACTGCCAAAGGAGTGTCGAAGCTGGCTTGCAATCTACACTGGCCTTGGCTGCGTGTCATCCCTCCGGGACCAAAGCATGGTAAGTGCCACCGTGATGAGACAGCACTTATCCCTCCCAGCTCTTCGCGTTAGCCAGGGGCCCAGGGTCACCCCTCTGGGGTGTTACAGCCTTTAATAGAGTAAATAGTAAATTACTGGCCAGTTGGCAACACTATACAGACCCCAGACCAGACCTCAAAATACATACAGACCCCAGATGAATACAGACTCCAGACTTAACCTCAAAGTGTTTTCAGACCTCAAGTCCATTTTCATTTTGATTAGATCCTTGCATCTCTGAATGGAGATGATGTGAATTTACCTGCAGCTCTATGCAAAACCAAAAGTACTAAACAGCTCAGCTCTGCCTCATTTTTTCCTATTAACTTATATTAAAGTCTTGCTGTTTCTTTATGAAGGAATCGTAAAATGGTAGAGTTGGAAGGGACCTCCAAGGTCATCGGGTCCAACCCCCTGCTCAGTGCAGGAAGATACCACCTACATTTATCCTTAGTCACCAGAGGCGTAACTTGAAGCTTCTGGGCCCCAATGCAAAACCTGTAACAGGGCCCCCAACTATAATGCTTTATTCATAGTACTGGGCTCCCTATATGGAGAAGAGAGGCCTTATGGGCCCCCTAAGGCTCCTGGGCCCGGGTGCAACCGCATCCCCTGCATCCGCTATAGTTACGCCCCTGTTAGTCACTCATTATCAATCCCCCCCCACCCAGGCAGAGATGTTAGAATATAATGAAACTTTCTCTGTGCGATTGTAAGGCTGCATTCAGACGAACGTATATCGGCTCGGTTTTCACGCTGAGCCGATATATGTTGTCCTCGTGTGCAGGGGGGGAGGATGGAAGAGCCAGGAGCAGGAACTGAGCTCCCGCCCCCTCTCGGCCTCCTCTCCGCCCCTCTGCACTATTTGCAATGGGGAGAGGCGGGCCGGGGGTGGGGCTAAGTTTCATGAATTAGCCCCGCCCCCATCCCACCTCTCCCCATTGCAAATAGTGCAGAGGGGCGGAGAGGAGGCCGAGAGGGGGCGGGAGCTCAGTTCCTGCTCCTGGCTCTTCCATCCTCCTTCCCCTGCACACAAGGGCAACGTATATCGGCTCGGCGTGAAAACCGAGCCGATATACGTTCGTCTCAATGCAGCTTAACTCTGATATAAGTAAGTGATTGAAATATCAGAGCAAAAAGACCCCTTGTAGGGAGGCTCTAGTACCCTGTTCTACCGCCGCTAGCTTGGATACAAGAGGCGTTACTAGCAGGCATGGAGGCTCTAGTACCCCCTTGTGCCGTCTCTACCGTGGATATAAGATGTGATATGGGCGGGCATGGAGGCTCTAGTACTCTGTTGTACCTCCTCTAGCTTGGATACAAGATGTGATACAGGCCGCCATGTAGGCTCTAGTACTCTGTTGTACCTCCTCTAGTTTGGATACAAGATGTGATACGGGTGGGCACGGAGGCCCTAGTACCCCGTTGTGCAGTTTCTAGCTTGGATATAAGATGTGATACGGGCAGGCATGGAGGCTCTAGTACCGTTTTACTGCCTCTAGCTTAGATACAAGATGTGATACAGGCCACAATGGAGGCTATAGTACTCTGTTGTACCACCTCTAGCTTGGATACAAGATGTGATACGGGCGGGCATGTAGGCTCTAGTACCCTGTTGAAGCCCCTCCAGCTTGGATATAAGATGTGATACGGGCGGGCATGTAGGCTCTAATACCCTGTTGAAGCGCCTACAGCTGCGATACAAGATGTGATACAGGCGGGCATGGAGAATCTAGTGCCGTGTTGTACCGCCTCTAGTTTGGATACAAGATGTGATACAGGCGGGCATGGAGGCTCTAGCTTGGATACAAGATGTGATACAGGTGGGCATAGAGGCTCTAGTACCCTGTTGTACTGCCTCTAGCTTAGATAAAATATGTGATACGGGAGGGCATGGAGACTCTAGGACCCTGTTGTACCACCTCTAGCTTGGATGCAACATGTGATCTAGGCGAGCATGGAGACTCTAGTACCCTGTTGTATCGCCTCTAGCTTGGATACAAGATGTGATACAGACAGGCATGGAGGCTCTAGTACCCTGTTGTATCGCCTCTAGCTTGGATACAAGATGTGATAGGGGAAAGCATGGAAGCTTTAGTACCCTGTTGGGCCTACTCTAGCTTGGATGTAGGGTGTGATACGGGCAGGCATGGAGGCTCTAGTACCCTGTTGTATCGCCTCCAGCTTATATGTGACAATCTTTCATTGGTTCAGTGGTCACTCCATTTGCTGTGACATCATTTGTCACAACAATCACAGCGCCTCCTACGGGACCACAGTGGGGCTGCAGCGCTACATCCCGCAGGAGGCGGGGGTTTAAGTATACTTGACTTTATTATTTTAATACAGAGGGTCCTATTGAAGCGGAGTAATTCAGTAACCAGGAAACCCCTTTAATTACAATCTCTTCGGGCCGCCACTGGCGAGACGTCGAATTTCTGTGGATAAAGCCCACCATAAGTACTGCGCTGTGTTCTCTTAGGCTCCTTTAAGATGGCATGTTTGTCGTTTGCACACGATAACGAGCTGCTGACGTCATCCCCAGGTCGTTCGCACTCGTACAGCCGGTTTAGACAGGCAGATTCAGCGTTGACTCATTCAACGAGAATCGTTCACTTCTCATTCAGCGTTTCACATTCGTTATGGGAAACACTAAACGATCAGCGGTTAATTGGAACAATAAGTGAATTTCAGGTGTGATAGAGACTCGGAAGTGTTACCCATTGATTTAAATGGGAAAACCCGGACTCACATCACACGGCATGCGATGCATTAAGGGTCCCATATGACTCTATTCAAAAGAATGGGGTTCATATTCACATGAGATTTGTGTGTCTCACACTACACAAATCTCGCGTGAGTTTCTCGGCCGTGTGAAAGCGTCCTTAGAAATAGTTTGGCAAGATTTTGGCGGCAGTTATACTACCAATATCCACTAGATGGCGACATTGCTACACCTATCAAAGACATGCAATAAGAAAAAAATAATGCCATTCCAGAGAACAAAGGGTGTGCCCGGGGTTAATGTAGAGCAGCGGCTATTAGTAGTCGGGGTTAATGTGGAGCCGCGGCTATTAGTAGTCGGGGTTAATGTAGAGCAGCGGCTATTAGTAGTCGGGGTTAATGTAGAGCAGCGGCTATTAGTAGTCGGGGTTAATGTAGAGCCGCGTCTATTAGTAGTCGGGGTTAATGTAGAGCAGCGGCTATTAGTAGTCGGGGTTAATGTAGAGCAGCGGCTATTAGTAGTCGGGGTTAATGTAGAGCAGCGGCTATTAGTAGTTGGGGTTAATGTAGAGCCGCGGCTATTAGTAGTCGGGGTTAAAGTAGAGCAGCGGCTATTAGTAGTCGGGGTTAAAGTAGAGCAGCGGCTATTAGTAGTCGGGGTAATGTAGAGCAGCGGCTATTAGTAGTCGGGGTTAATGTAGAGCAGCGGCTATTAGTAGTCGGGGTTAATGTAGAGCAGCGGCTATCAGTAGTCGGGGTTAATGTAGAGCAGCGGCTATTGGTAGTCGGGGTTAATGTAGAGCAGCGGCTATTAGTAGTCGGGGTTAATGTAGAGCCGCGGCTATTAGTAGTCGGGGTTAATGGAGAGCAGCGGCTATTAGTAGTCGGGGTTAATGTAGAGCAGCGGCTATTAGTAGTCGGGGTTAATGTAGAGCAGCGGCTATTAGTAGTCGGGGTTAATGTAGAGCCGCGTCTATTAGTAGTCGGGGTTAATGTAGAGCAGCGGCTATTAGTAGTCGGGGTTAATGTAGAGCAGCGGCTATTAGTAGTCGGGGTTAATGTAGAGCAGCGGCTATTAGTAGTTGGGGTTAATGTAGAGCCGCGGCTATTAGTAGTCGGGGTTAAAGTAGAGCAGCGGCTATTAGTAGTCGGGGTTAAAGTAGAGCAGCGGCTATTAGTAGTCGGGGTAATGTAGAGCAGCGGCTATTAGTAGTCGGGGTTAATGTAGAGCAGCGGCTATTAGTAGTCGGGGTTAATGTAGAGCAGCGGCTATCAGTAGTCGGGGTTAATGTAGAGCAGCGGCTATTAGTAGTCGGGGTTAATGTAGAGCAGCGGCTATTAGTAGTCGGGGTAATGTAGAGCAGCGGCTATTAGTAGTCGGGGTTAATGTAGAGCAGCGGCTATTAGTAGTCGGGGTTAATGTAGAGCAGCGGCTATCAGTAGTCGGGGTTAATGTAGAGCAGCGGCTATTGGTAGTCGGGGTTAATGTAGAGCAGCGGCTATTAGTAGTCGGGGTTAATGTAGAGCAGCGGCTATTAGTAGTCGGGGTTAATGTAGAGCAGCGGCTATTAGTAGTCGGGGTTAATGTAGAGCAGCGGCTATTTGAAGTCGGGGTTAATGTAGAGCAGCGGCTATTAGTAGTCGGGGTTAATGTAGAGCAGCGGCTATTAGTAGTCGGGGTTAATGTAGAGCAGCGGCTATTAGTAGTCGGGGTTAATGTAGAGCAGCGGCTATTAGTAGTCGGGGTTAATGTAGAGCAGCGGCTATTAGTAGTCGGGGTTAATGTAGAGCAGCGGCTATTAGTAGCCGGGGTTTATGTAGAGCAGCGGCTATTAGTAGTCGGGGTTTATGTAGAGCAGCGGCTATTAGTAGTCGGGGTTAATGTAGAGCAGCGGCTATTAGTAGTCGGGGTTTATGTAGAGCAGCGGCTATTAGTAGTCGGGGTTTATGTAGAGCAGCGGCTATTAGTAGTCGGGGTTAATGTAGAGCAGCGGCTATTAGTAGTCGGGGTTAATGTAGAGCAGCGGCTATTAGTAGTCGGGGTTAATGTAGAGCAGCGGCTATTAGTAGTCGGGGTTAATGTAGAGCAGCGGCTATTAGTAGTCGGGGTTAATGTAGAGCAGCGGCTATTAGTAGTCGGGGTTAATGTAGAGCCGCGGCTATTAGTAGTCGGGGTTAATGGAGAGCAGCGGCTATTAGTAGTCGGGGTTAATGTAGAGCAGCGGCTATTAGTAGTCGGGGTTAATGTAGAGCAGCGGCTATTAGTAGTCGGGGTTAATGGAGAGCAGCGGCTATTAGTAGTCGGGGTTAATGGAGAGCAGCGGCTATTAGTAGTCGGGGTTAATGGAGAGCAGCGGCTATTAGTAGTCGGGGTTAATGGAGAGCAGCGGCTATTAGTAGTCGGGGTTAATGTAGAGCAGCGGCTATTAGTAGTCGGGGTTAATGTAGAGCCGTGTCTATTAGTAGCCGGGGTTAATGTAGAGCAGCGACTATTGGTAGTCGGGGTTAATGTAGAGCCGTGTCTATTAGTAGCCGGGGTTAATGTAGAGCCGCGACTATTGGTAGTCGGCCTTGGTAGACTATGAAGATACTACAGGGCATCAGGAGGGGAAGGATACAGACGCCAACCTGAGGCACCAAATAAAAATCCAGGAGCATGTGCCCATTTTGCTAGGGGTTGGCAATGTACCCATCACAACCATGCAAAATAATAGCCACTTTATTAGAGCCCCGGCCCTCTCACGATTCGCGCTTCCCTATGTGGTGATTCTCCCCGTGACCCCGGAGTGCGGCATAAAATCTTGGGACAAGTTTTCCGTGGATCAGTTTCATGTGAGAAATCTCTTAAACCTGCGATTTTAACCTCCGAGTGTAACATGTTTTTCAAAAAAAATAATGGAATTGGAAATAATGGATGCAGCCATTTTTCTACCTCGGACTGTCAGTCCCAGAGAAAAATCACTTGTTAGCAAAAAAAAAAAAATTCAAATCGAAGCGTTCTTTCCACGTGCGAGTTCATATCGCAATTGGATGGAACGTCTGTGTGAAACTTGCCCATTTGATTGCACTCTGAGGGCTTATTCCCACGAGTGTATATCGGACGGCATTTTCATGGCCGGCCGATATACGCTTCTATCTGAGCAGTTCCTCCCCTCCCCGATTCTCTCCTCCACTCCGGCGTTTGCAATGGGAGGGGGCTGAGCTAAGCTCCTCCCCCATCCCACCCACTCCCATTGAAAACCGCTCAGAGGGGAGGAGAGAGGCAGACAGCCGGTGAGGGGGGACTACTCAGATGAAAGCATATATCGGCCGGCCGTGAAAACGCTGGCCGATATACACTCGTGTATATAAGCAAGAAAATCCACCGATCTGAGTGACTTCCAGCGCGGCCGGGTCATCGGTTCCAGACTAGCCGGGCCAGGATGTCCCTGCCAGCCTTGTAGGGTTTTTTTGTGTAGCGGTATAGAGTATACAAAAAATGGTGAGATCAGGTAAAAACATCCAGAGAAAGGGGATCCTGTGCATGGAAACAGATCATGACTAAAAGGGGTCCGAGGAGGATGTCAGGAATCATTCTAATGAACAGGCTGTGCACAGGCAAGCAAATTGTGACCAAATATAATACTGGTGCTTCAAATAATATGTCCAAACTCACAACTCAACGTTCCTCAGCCCGGATGGGCTATAACAGCAGATGACCGGTCCCAGCGCCATTGTGTCTTAGTGAAGCAGAAAGATGAGACTCCAAGGGGCAAAAGAGCGCAAAACTTGTGTCACTGAGCAGCGGGACAAACATCCCCTGGCCAGGTGAATCCAGATTTCTGTTGCACCGTGTTGATGGGAGGTCAGAATTTGGTGCAAGCAGCATGAATCGATGACCCCTTCCTGTCAGCTGGTCAGAACATGTCAGCACCTCTATCTAATCTGCAGTAACTACAAGATGCTTCCTGTCCGCAGGGGCCGATATTCCTGCAGAATGATTTCAGACCGTAGTGGGATCTACACCATGAGGAATTTCTACAAATGCTGAAGGCCAACAGAGGTCCAACGCGCTACTAGATGCGGGTCTCTAATAAAGTGACCATTTAGTGTATAGCACATATCTAATACAAAAAAAGTACTGTAAAATGTATGTAAAAGCGCCATTCAGTGCGCAGTACGTTGTGCAGCATTTGCATATGCTCGTTTGAAACTGCCCTAAAGGAAGGACTTTGACTTCTCCTTCCGTCTGGATTCATGACTGGCGGTGCGATTCCAGCCCAGGGCGGCTTCACAGGGAGCGGATTTACTACAGATTTTGTCGCAGATCTAGAAAAGATCTCACCCTTTCAACTGGAATTCGATTGAAAGGATGAAATCTGCGGCAGATTCACTACATGCAATCACATGGATGGTGATAAACGCTTCCACCCAAGATGGGCAACTTCTTCCAAACCATGACGACCTTGGAGCAATCCGAGGACCGGTAACTGTCTGACTCACAGTCCAACCAGTCCCAGTAATGGCAGAAAGTGCTGCTGCAGGGACGCCAGGCTGTGCCTGCTAAGAGCTTTTGGGTTGCAATGTATTATGTTTCTGGCAGCTTCTTGCTGCCTCCTGTTGTTAGATGTAGGGACTGCATTCCTTGAGCATCAGACACTTGCAGAGTATTTTTCCCTATGTGAGTTCATGCACATCTTAATGGTGAAAATTGGACTTTCACTTTCAATCAATCCTATGATGCATCAACTTGAGGCTGCATCAGCTTGAGGCTGCACCATTTCTGCCTGCTGGGGTGAAGACACTTTAATTATCATTACTTTTTATAGTCACCTAAATAATATACAGAGCGTAAGTATACAGTCTGGAGGATGATCTCCTCTATTATAACTGTGTGGTCATGAGTAACTGACAGGAGATTCAGTGTCCCCCTTCCAGGCAGCTTCTGTGATAGATTCACATGACAGCATCACACAAACTGAGACATTGAGTAGGAACTTCACATCTAAAGCCAAGTAGATCTGAGCTGGTGAGAACTGAAATCACATGGTCAGCTGAGGAGAAAGTTTTAGGTAGAAAGTAATAACTAACCAAAGTAACACAAGCTCACTTGTATATACACTGGGGCGAGTGCTGCAAAATAAATAGAGGGCAGGGGGGAAAATCACCGGACTGGCCCTTTAAGGCAATGGAAAGACACATGACCCTAGGCCAGATGGTTGCATACCAGAGATAGGCGGTAAATAGTTGCACAAGCACTGCAGTCTGTTCACTGAAGGCTGGTTTAGACAACAATTATCGCTCAAAAGAAAAAAAAATTTTGAGCGATTTTCGAGCGATAATTGTTGTGTTCTTTAACAGCGCAATGTGCGCTCCGAGCGGAGGATACAGAAGACAAGTGGGGCCATTTGGCTTCTGCATCCAGGTGTTCCCCGTTCGCAACGCCCGGGTGTTATACAGCCAGGCGCTCTGAGCGAAGGATACAGAAGACAAGTGGGGTGGCCCCGCTTGTCTTCTGTATACAGCCGTTTTCTGCACAGAGCTCCCGGCTGTTATACAGCCAAGCGCTCCATGCATGGTATGGAGAACAGAGCTGGACCGTTGTGTTCTCCATACCCAGCCCGTTATCAGGGAGCGGGATACAGCTGAAACAATGGTATCAGCTGGATCCCGCTGAGAATCCGATAGCTGATCTTTCAGCACGCTGAAAGACAACAATGAGCGACGGCATAACGAACACTGCACGATGTCAGTGCAGTTACACATGATTATCACTCAAGAGACGGCTTTGAGCGAAAATAGTTGTCTAAAAAGGGCCTTAAGGCTCATTAAAATGGGGCAGAAACAATTTTGGGTCATGTAAAATAGACCCGTTTCACCGCATACGCGCGTTTGTAGAAACAGAAACAAACGACGTGTGTCATCCGTTTTTCACCCGCACCAACAAAAAAACGTTAAAGCCCAATTGAGGTCACTTTTTTCACTGGCTCCTGGCAACGTGTGCAAAATGCATAGTGCCCGCCCCTGTAACATCTGTTTGCGCCAACTGTTTTATAAATACAGCCATACTTTGTCACTGGTGAGTCTGGTCCGTTAATATGTACCACAATAGGGATTTTTTTTTTTTTTTATACACAGACCATTGTTTTTTGTAACATTCATTGAGCTCCATATTCCACAGCCATAACCCTCCACAGCATACTATGGAAAATGATTCTTCATGCACACAAGCAAAAACAAGTTGTGGTTTCCGCTTGCAGATGAAAAAAAATCGTGGCCTACTCCATCTTACTGTGGTTCATATTTGCAGTCAATGGAAGCCGTCCGATCCGTGGCCCCCTAACGCAATGGTCATTGTGGACAGGCCGCGGATTCTGCAGGAAAAGCAGGGGTTTGGGAAAAGAAAAAAATAAATCTGTACTGCGAATGTGCGCAGGCTGGCACTGACATATGCAGGGTCACCGGCAGAATTCGTGTGTGTCCGTAGACACGAGGCCTAAACTGAACAGATTGTGCAGGCACCCCGCCCCTCCATTCACCCAATGCCAGTGATCACCAAGTTTAATTGCTTCAGCACTCTTTGCGGCCGTCATTGAAGTGACTGGATCATCAATGTGTGACCTCCGCGCCATTCACTAGGGGAAGGACTGGACCCCATTTCACGTTATAGTTCCAATAACATTGCATGCAGTTGGCAGTGCCCTCTGGCCCCGGCCCGTCCGCCACCAATGCTTAGGCTCTTGGGAAGTCGCTCAGAGCGACCGATTTTCCCATCTAATGTGGATTCACATGAAAATGAGCCATGGAAAACTTGTCCCATGACTTTATGCCGCACTTCGGGGTCACGGGGAGAATCTCCACACAGGGGAGCTCCAATAAAGGGGCCAGTGTGTATACCATGTTGTGTAATAGAGATTTTGGCTAAAAGCACCTTTTAATAGAATGATCCAAATGAGGGAAGTTAAACAAAATAATCATTTGATCTAAAGGCAAGCCAACAATGAATGAGAATCCTGCGCGGTTCATTGGATGCAAACATAAGAGTAATCCTTGGCTCATTCACTGCATTAAACCGCACTTACAGATTTCTCCTATCTGCCCATAATAAACTGGCCGTCCAAGAACAAACGAGATCGCGATGACAACACTGCTTGTTCAAATGGTAATCGGCTCCCTATAAGATATGAGGCCGAGGGCGTTAGTATGCAAACCGCTGATTGTTTCCACCCAGTCTTACATCTCAGACCTCTACCTGCTGTCCTTCCAGATGCTAAACAGGTGAACAATAGGGAGCAGTGAAGGCCACAACTGGTTGATAAAGAAGTGGCACTGTAGGCTTTGTATGAGGGGAAGACCTAATCTGATTATCAAAAGTTCTTTCAACCCCTCCAAGGGCACAGTTTGTATACAAAAGGCATCAGAGACTGTTGCCTTAACACAATACAGTTCTCCAGACCGGCCTAGAGATATATTGTGCCCCCACTGTCAGTGAAACTCCTGTGTTTGTTACCCCAATGGGGACCAATTAAAGGGCCATTTACAAGGGATGATTAATGTTCAGATTCCCACAGAAATCTGACAGATAGTCGCCCCACGTAAACACATGCCGCAGCGACAGTTTAAGGCCGGGTGCACACAGCAGGGCCGGCCCCCGCAGGCAGAATCCACCCTGGGCGCAGCGGTATTTGTGTGTATTAGTGTTCAGCTCCCAAATGTAAAAGCTTTTCTCCTCCCTTTAAAAAAAAAAAAAAAAAAAAAAACTATAAATGGCCAAAAACTTTTCTACCCCTTCAGCACATTCTGGATAACAGATGCCCGAACAGCACAGTGTCCCCACATCATACAGACTACAAGCTGCCCAGACCACAAATAGTCAGCACTCAACTCCCGTACCATTGGGCACAGATGCCAGGGAAGGGAGACAGGCTTAAAGGGAATGTGTAATCAGAACATGGCGCAGTTAACAGTTTTGAAATGCGAGAAGCTGGAAGGTTGGGCAATTCTTTGCTACATCACTTGGTTCTGACCAGACTGGTAGGAGGTGTTGGGACCAGTGGATGTGTGAGGGCACACAAGGTGACCGGGCTCAGGACGCCCCCTACAGACCACCAGTAGAGAGTAACGTCTGACAAGCCTAGGCAGCTCCAGCTGTTTTGTTGTCCACCATCCAGAGACAGGGGGCGCCATCGTTACAAGCTTGATTCAAAGAATCTTATCTAAACCAGTGTTCCCCAACTCCAGTCCTCAGGGACCGCCAACAGGTCATGTTTTCAGGATTTCCTCAGTCTTGCACAGGTGATTTATTTGCAGTGCCTCAGGCAGAAGGGGTGTAATCTTACACAGATCTGCCCCAAAACCCAGAGCAAACCCGCTAGCCATGAACACACCCCAGGCCTCGCATATCATCCCCATTCACTAGCGATTAAGGAAATCTTGCAGACAACATTTACTTTTGTTTTTCCGTTTTTATTTTTTTGTTTTTTTTTGTTTGTTTTTTTTAATTTGTTTTTTGTTCTCCTTTTTACAGGCAATTTTATAACCCTTTCACGGCCAGAGGGAGCTATGCCAAGCACCGCCCTGTCCCAGTGGCTGAGAGGGTTGAAGACTTCCCCCAGCAACAGAATGAAGAGAAGAGAAAAAAAAGTAACACAAATAAAAGACAAAGTAAACAGTTAAAAAAAATAATAAAGTTGGGAAAGCAGTACTGTTGTGGGAGAAATAACCTTGGGAAAATTCTGAACTGAAGCCGGACCGGCAAATGGAAGGGCGGGGATTGAAAAAAAAAAATGGAGGGGAAATATAGGGGGTCCCCATGGGGTCCTCTATAGCTCTGCATCCCCTCAACCCCCTCAATACAAAATCCAGGAACAAAGACCATTGTAGGAAGGGGTTGAGAGGGACTAGTCCGGAAATAAAAGCTACCCATACCACCCTGATCCTCCCCCCTGCTTGCCCCCATCCCAATGTCGACCACCCCTTCCTCTGTAGCTCTTCGCACAGATCCCACCATGGTGGAATAAAGAGCAGGTAGCGCAGGGGCAGCCAGGCCGACGCGGCAGAGGGCTCAGGAGGACGTGCTGGTTTCCTTCTGTGATGGTTGGATTGCATTTCTCTGCTGCCCCTTCTGATTTTCCAAATCTCTAAAGTGTTTTTCAACCTAAAAAGGTAGTAGAAATGCAAATTAGAAGGTATCAAGTGTGCGCAGAACATGTGCATCATGTGGAGCACTATGGGGGCCAGGAAAAGGAACCAGGGTATTGTATGTATTGGGCCCAAACACCAGATTTCAGGCGTACAGAAGTTGC
This sequence comes from Eleutherodactylus coqui, assembly GCF_035609145.1. Classification (NCBI taxonomy): domain Eukaryota; kingdom Metazoa; phylum Chordata; class Amphibia; order Anura; family Eleutherodactylidae; genus Eleutherodactylus; species Eleutherodactylus coqui. The sequence continues at coordinate 32,389,961 of NC_089849.1, forward strand.
AATCATGGTACCAGAAATTGTGCGGGTTTGTATCGTTCACCAACACTGAAAGTGGGCAGGGGCTAGAATTAGGGGCAGGCCATACACATGCCATTAGATTTACTGGCATTTTAGTATTTACACTGGAAACTGGCCCAAGTTAAAATAGAAAACGACTCTGCTTGTAACGAACGTACATATAGCCGCCCCCCCCGGGGGCAGGGATCTGCCGCAATATGTAAAGTGTATTTAGCAAGGAATCACTTCTTAAGGAGAGCTCCTACAGGGTGAGTGAAGAGACTTTAAGGCCATGCAAGCTCCTCTGGGAAATGTATGCAAATAAGGAAGATGTTGCAATACCTCTGCAGCGCCACCTATTGGATGGCAGTATTCCTGCAAATCAATGTCCGACCCTTTTATACAGGTCTTTGGAACAATGATTGGTTTTCTGGCTTTTGGTCAACTCCCAATCATTGTTCTAAAGACCTGTATAAGAGGGCCAGGCATTGACTTGAAGGAATGCTGCCATCCAATAGGTGGCGCTGCAGAGGTATTGCTCCATCTCCCTTATTTGAATGCATTCAGAGGCTTTAACCTTTGGGGAAAAAATATACTCAGTCATTTGCTTCGTTTCAGTGAACTGAAATAAAGATACAATTAATGAGCAATTTCTCGCTCAGTGTACAAAGGAAAAGCCCTCTGATGCGCTCCGCCTGACAGAATGACTATCGGTCCTGTGAGATGGCACAGGAGGAATCAGTCTTTGGGCGACTGTCGGCCACCCATGTGCCCGACAGTCCTGTGTAAAGCTGCCCTCAGGTGGCCCGACAGTCGTCCCAGCAATCATCACTGCTGTGCTTTCACATGGGAGGGATGACTGCTCACTGAATGGAGGCGGAGCGCGACGAGATCTGGTCCAGCCAAGAGTAGACTGGCAGCTTATAGATGGACCGTTTACACGGCTTATAGAGTCGCCTGGTTTGTAGAAGAGCTAAAACCAAGTGACTCCAACAACTGAGTGATTCTTGCTCTTGGGTCCCGTGTCTACATAGAGGGACGGTCCTGTAATGACCCTTTTAAGACCCTTGTAAAAGTACCCTTAGGCCGTTGTATGAAATGCCCTAGGTAAATATATTGTCTGCATGCAGCAGCTGTGAGGGAATGGGAGGGGGACAGAAGGCACCTTACGATAAGCCATTCATGGTAGGTGGGGATGCACAACCCCCACCGCTCAGCAGAATGAAGGGGCTGCGGAACCACTACAGTAGGGTAGGAATCATTGTGTGACTGGTGGAAGGAAGGGGCCATCAATGTGTATTCCCGCAACCCCTACAGCCAGAGGTAAACAGGCTGAAACAAAGAATGGCCATTTACATAATCAAAAAGTAGATTCTTGGAAACAAGTGTGATCAGGTGGGAGTTACTCACTATTTTGCGGACATGGCTTAGTGCGCTGCCTTCCTTTCCTTTGCAGTGCTCCACTTGGTAGGGTGGAGAGATAACTACCTCTTCCATAACTACTATATTTTTCTCTTGCCATTTACAGTCCTTTATCCTGTAGAGAGACGAACAGTCATTTACACAGATCACCACAATACTAGGAGCCCATTATAGACGGGAGGAGGGCGGATTAATGCCCCTCTGAACCTTAAGCTACCTTTACACAGGACGACCGCTGCCCGAATTCACACCAGAAACAAATCAGTGTGAACTGCCAACTGCCATGGCAGCCAGCGATCTAATTGTGGTGGGCAGTGCAGGACCTCCCAAACATTGATCAGGGCATTTAAAGAGTTAATGGCTGATCAGAAGCGAACCCCTGAACCTGCAGGACGCAACTGTACATCTTGTAGCATTAAGGGGTTAAAGCAACCCTCCAGTGCCGGACAAAAAGACGGCCACACCGCTGCTCCGACTACACGATGCACAACACATGGTCAGGCCAATAGTATACACACGGCTTTGATTGGCCGGTGCTGCCCATGTGAGTACGACCGGCCTGTCAGAGCTGTATCTTAGACCGACGAAGCAGATGTCTGTCCGTTTGCAATGTGGGGCATAACTTTCACTCATACTGTACAAATATGGCCTTCATGATCCCCCAACTTGTGCAGAACTATAACTCCCAGCATCCCATCTCTTGATTAGTCAGGGCAAAGGGAACTTATTCTGCTGTTGGCACCAAGAGGATTCGGATTCCTCACCGGCTGCCATGACCTTAGGAGCGCATCCACACATAGTGGCATTGGTGCAGAACTGACTGTGGCCCCGCAGCGGACATCACCCCTTCAATTAAGTCTGCTGTGGATCCACGGTAAAAAGGGTGCAAAAATCCACCAAACTTTGGTGTGTGAACTTCTGTCTTAGGCCGCCTGCAGACGGGCGGGTCGGATCCGACGGCGAGGATTCTCGCCGCGGGAGCCGACCAGAGCGCCTGCAGGGACCAGCTCGTACTCGCCCGCTGGCTCCGGCTGTTTGATGTGTCGGTTTGCCAGGCAGCCAGCGCATGCGCAGACCGGAGCAGGCGGCGGGTGAGTGACATTTCTGTGCGGGGCTCTGCGAGCCCCACACAGAAAGAGCATGCCGCAATTTGTTTGCCGCGCGATATTTAGCGCGGCCGTCTGCATAGGATGGCATTTGTTAACGCAACCCTATGCAGGCTTCCAGCAGCGGAAATTCCGCGGGAAATCCCGCCGAGGAATTTCCGCTCGTGTGCAGGCAGCCTTAGTCATCTCTTTATATAGTGAAATTCTACAGTTTTCCAATATTACTGCAGTACAAAATCCTCCGGGCTTTCTAAACCTCTGCTTGCTGTCATTCAATAGGGACCTTCATTGGATTCCAATCCATCATGTGACCGATATTCACACACGGCTCGTTACAAGACAACTGATCATTTCGGGCTTTGTTAAAAAAAAACAAAATTTTGCATTCTGGAACACTGCAGCCCTACAAGTGGATTTAGAGTCATTCAACAGGGCGAGTGTGGGCGGCCACCAGCGGAATGCCGAATCAAGAGGTGACATGTCGGTTCATTTCGGTCACCCCTGTAAGTGGATTTAAAGTCTGCAAAATATGAGCTGTGGGGCAGAATCACTCTGAAAATGGGACGTGGAAGCCGAGCGGATTCTGTCCCCGCCGTGTATGAATGAGCCTTATTGTAATACATGTGGAGTCCCCACTCCAGATATCACCGCATTAGCCAGAACCACCAATGGTTACATTGAGTCATTCCTCTGAATGGTCACCATGTAATCCTACATCTTGGGTTTTCCTTGGGGGTTCTGAAGCCTCAATATTGGGAAGCCATACTGAGACAACCCATAAGGTTTAGTGCAGGGCGAGTTCAGACATTGCACCAAACTACAAGGTAAGTGAATGGGGATTTAACGAGCCCCATTAATACACAGCAATGCATGAAGTCTGCAACGAAGTCAAGTGCAGATATTCAGATAGTGTCTCCAAGGTCCGCACATACCGCAGCTGATTCATTCCACTATATCGGTCAGATGAGAACAGTCATCCGATCCCTCTGGGTTACAGTTTATTAGTACTACTTCTTACAAGCCCGCTCTCCCTCAGACAACTTACGTCTTGTGGATGGTCTGGAATAGCTGCTGTCCTTCCACGGAGACGCCGGCACTGATGGCATAAGCCTGGCTCATCTTCTCTTCCTTCTCCAACCGAGCTCTGCTTGCCAGCTGCAAAAGACAGAATGAAGACTCATGACACTGGAAGCCTGGCACTAGTGCCCACCAATGCCCACAGTGGGTACAATGAGGATGCCATTACTAACTCCACCGCATGGCACAACTACACTGATCTCCATCCTGCCCGGACTAAAAGCATGCCAACACGGGTCAGCACAAGGTCCTCCTGACAACACTGCAGCCTCTCAGTACTATCGGTGACTTCTAACTGCGTAATTCTTAATGGGTTGTCAGAGTTTAAGAAATGAACACCTTAACAACCTAGGAAGTATCTGTGAGGCTGCAGAGTAAGGTATGGAGTGGGCTTGGGAGCCGTGCTTGTGCCATACCTGGCTGCCATAGAATTCACTCCAATGGCAGCAACGTAATTGCTGATGACAGCGCCCAAGCAGCTGGCCTGAGGAGGGGGCGATGGGTCATTATGGCAGCCTGGGGAAGGGGGCGATGGGTCATTATGGCAGCCTGGGGAAGGGGGCGATGGGTCATTATGGCAGCCTGGGGTCTTGTGAAGTCTGAAGGGCTGGCACAGATTGCAGACCATTAAGCCCTGCCTACAGCACAGCTTAATAGGCCGCCAGTAGAAGCAATATATATTACGATACTGAAGTATTTCAATATGTTGAACATGTCAAAAAAAGTTGGAAAGAAAAAAGTTAGAAAAGAGGTATTAAAAGTAAAAAACGCACACAGTCAAGTCAAAAATCAAATATCGCATTATTTAGCCCGTTCAGCTAAATAAAGTTTTGACTCCTACCCGTCGAAGCGCCGCGCTTCTGCTCTGATATTCCAACTTTCACTGCGGCAATGATGAGCCGTACGCAGTTACTGCAGCCAATCGGTGGCCTCTGTGGTGCTAGCATTTCAAATATGTGACTGCGATTGGCTGCAGCCGTTACATATATGAACGGCACATCATGGCTCCAGAGAGACCAGCAGAACAGGCAAGACTTTTTTTAACCATTTCCTGCAACCATTTCTTAGTTTCCAGACACTAGATATAATCAGGGCTTTAAAAATGGACGACCCATCCTCAAAATAGGTCATCAATCCCAGATCACTCAGGATCTCCACCGATTGAAGAACCCGCGGTGCTCGAGAGAGTACTGCAGCCTCATTGATGTTATATCCAAGAGTGATCCCGTCAATCCTCTGAACGCCATATTTGTAGCGGCCGATCCGAGTACCGCAGCACCAGCGCTAGTATCCAGTCCTGTAGTACTCAGAACAGCCACTATTGAGAGAACTCTAGGGTGTTCAATGCGCTCATGGGCTGCAGCGCTCCTATGGGCACCGGGTCTCTTCAGTCAGCTGGGGTCCTGAGCACCAGAGGCCGCTATCCTGAGGCTGGGACGGCCATTTTTAAAGGCCAGATAACCCCATTTAATACATTTCCCTGACAATACACCAGGCGGCACTGACATGCCACCAGCGGACAATAGATCTACTCTGTGGTCATTGCAGACTGGAGGACATGAAGGCACTTTTCACACAGGACATATTACACAACAGCGCTGAGGAATCTGCAGTCCCTGAAAACCACACCAAAGTCCACACGGCCCGCTCTAGTTCTTTGCAAATTGGAAGTTCTATGTCAAGAAAATGCTGGAGCTGCACAAGAGACATTCACACGGAATATACCGCACAGCGTTGGCTTCCTCCGGCACGGTCAGCCCCGACATCTGTGCAGCTAATGTGCGGAATCGAAAATGGCAAAATCCAGCAAGCATTTCCGCATCAAAATCTGCACATTAGCGTGTGGACTTTGGTGCGGATTTCAGGGACTGCAGATTCCTCAGCGCTGTTGTGTAATATGTCCTGTGTGAAAAGTGCCTTCATGTCCTCCAGTCTGCAATGACCACAGAGTAGATCTATTGTCCGCTGGTGGCATATCAGTGCCGCGTGGTGTATTGTCAGGGAAATGTATTAAATGGGGTTATCTGGCCTTTAAAAATGGCCGTCCCAGCCTCAGGATAGCAGCCTCTGGTGCTCAGGACCCCAGCTGACTGAAGAGACCCGATGCCTATAGGAGCGCTGCAGCCCATGAGCGCATTGAACACCCTAGAGTTCTCTTAATAGTGGCTGTTCTGAGTACTACAGAGTGGATACTAGCGCTGGTGCTGCGGTACTCGGATCGGCCGCTATAAATATGGCATTCAGAGGATTGACGGGCTCACTCTTGGATATAACCATCAATGAGGCTGCAGTTCTCTCGAGCGCGCCACGCCACACAGGCGAGTGGGCCGTGCCACGCCACACATGATCCAAGGGTGCTCAGGTCCCGTTCTTGAGACAATTGTGGGACACACATACGATGCTCCGAGTTTGGGGTCATAGACCCGCGGTCAGGCTAGGACTACTCACGAATTTCGTACGTAGAACAGATGCTATAATAGACAGTGTGGTTAACCCCCTTATGGCGCATCCATAGGATAGGCCATAAAAGCTCAGATGTGCCTACCCTTTTATAACAGGACGTCATCTCCTATGAGGCTCATAAACTGAGGTAATGGGCTCAGGAGACGTGGCAGCACGTCTGGGGATGCCCTTCCTATACTTCCCTCCTTTGCACCATGCAGACTACTCAGGCACACGCTCATTACACGCACACGCCCAAGTAGTCTGCAAGATGGGAACGTCTAACAGGCACCCTGCTGCTGCACATTGGTTTATGGGGCTCACAGGCGATGACCTTTCCTGAGGGCCTCAGTACGTTGTGGAGGTTCTCACGGAGCTGCAGATCGTGGGACCAAATTGTGTGGATTTCAGATTATACATTGCAGAGAATGAAATCTGCATCGAAATTCAACCCAAATCCAAACCAACTTGGGTGGATCTCCCGCAAACATCATGCACCCTGCGGGCAACGGTGCGCTAGAGGGACACTACTGTAAATGCTGCAGAAGATCCACAGCGGATCGTCCGTATTAACGGACCCTCAGAGGGCATCACCCCTTTATGCAACGCTTCATAATCTATCGATAAGCCCGCCCATAACGCGAGGCTCATGGAGGTCAGACGGCTGCGGTCCTCCTGGTCCTGGAAACGAAGGTTTTAGAACCGCTGAATGAGGAAAGTGGTTCGCACACGTTCCGTCTGTCCCGGGGAGCTTATGGTCACCAAGTCAGCCGCACGCGTCCCGTCCGTCCCGGGGAGCATACGGTCACCAAGTCAGCCGCACACGTTCCGTCCATCCCGGGGAGTATTGGTCACCAAGTCAGCCGCACGCGTTCCGTCCGTCCCGGGGAGCATATGGTCGCCAAGTCAGCCGCACACGTTCCGTCCGTCCCGGGGAGCATACGGTCACCAAGTCAGCCGCACACATTCCATCCATCCCGGGGAGTATTGGTCGCCAAGTCAGCCGCACACGTTCCGTCCGTCCCGGGGAGCATATGGTCGCCAAGTCAGACGCACACGTTCCGTCCGTCCCGGGGAGCATACGGTCACCAAGTCAGCCGCACACATTCCGTCCATCCCGGGGAGTATTGGTCGCCAAGTCAGCCGCACACGTTCCGTCCGTCCCGGGGAGCATACGGTCACCAAGTCAGCCGCACACATTCCGTCCATCCCGGGGAGTATTGGTCGCCAAGTCAGCCGCACACGTTCCGTCCGTCCCGGGGAGCATATGGTCACCAAGTCAGCCGCACGCGTTCCGTCCATCCCGGGGAGTATTGGTCACCAAGTCAGCCGCACGCGTTCCGTCCGTCCCGGGGAGCATATGGTCGCCAAGTCAGCCGCACACGTTCCGTCCGTCCCGGGGAGCATATGGTCGCCAAGTCAGCCGCACACGTTCCGTCCGTCCCGGGGAGCATATGGTCGCCAAGTCAGCCGCACACGATGTCAGACTTTAGCCAGTCTCACACGACCGGATTTGGACTGCACGTACGATCCGCGGTATTCCGCATCCAGTAACCAGAATAGAGCATTGGAACGCCCGCTCACAGGACTGGACAGCGTTTCCGATTTCTGCTTACGGAAATAAAGTCGCAGCATGCTCTATTCTTGTGTGGATTCTGCACGGTTGGCTTCCATTGAAGTCAACGGAAGCCGTCCGACCCGCGGCCCATCTGCAACGGACATTGGGACGGTACGGGAAAAACAACGATTTAAAATCTCTATTGCGCATGACAGATGGCGAGCCACCGGGCCCATCCGCAACACGGATAAACATTTCTGAGCGGACTCTGGCTGCAGTCGCCTGCATGCAGTTTCCGACCCGTTCGTGCGCGACTGGCCTTTATGTAAGAGGAGAGCAGCGGCGCCATCTGTACCGCTCCATCATGGAGGGTACTCAAGGTAAACAACCTCCTGCACCCTCTACGGAGGGACGGTTCATTACTGACGAACAAGCCCCCTCCCCAAACTGCAGATCACTTCTTGTCAGCGCTTCACATTGTATGGAAAATGCCGAGCGTTTAGACGTAGCGAGAAGTGAGCGAACCAGCGAAGATCGTAAAGGCCCGTTTACACGCAACTTTTGTTGCTCAAACAAAAGTGCGCAATAATAGTTACGACTAAAACACAAGACATCGCGCGCTTTTATTTGCTCGTGCGCTCGTTTAACACAAGAGGGTCATTATGGAGGCAGAAACCGAGGGGCAAACAAGAAGTGCGCGACTGCTCGTGTCTAGAGGTAACGAATATTGGGCACTTCTGTCTAAGCGAATATTGAGCGACACCAATTACGTGTAAATGGGCCACTACACCGCCCCTGACATATGCCATATAGGGGACCACAATTTGAAGGAGACATTCGTTCATAAACTGATCAACAATGGCGCCTGCTGAAGTATCCTTTACACAGCGGTCCGCCTTGCGACAATGTCGGAAACGTTACAGCAAAGAGCGCGGCGTGTGTAAACGGTAAGACTTACTTGAACAAGTGGCGATTCCACGTAGAAGACCTACCTTGCTAATGTTGAGGGAGGCTAGAGGAGGGGGGGTCTGCGTGTGGTCGTTCAGCACCTCTACGTCCGACACGTACTGCAGGTTCAGCAGGAGGATGTCAGCATGGTTGGGTTTTCCGCTAGTCGAGGGACACTCTGGAGACATGTGATTAAGGAAAGTACAATGCGCCAATCTGCAGACCCGCGTCGTACCAGCCACGGGGGGTTACAAGCGATCAGGAGCGTGCGCCGTAATGCAACTTTACCCAAAGCTGAACCCGCTGGAGTTTTTGCAATTGACGGTTCTCCGTTGCGGCAAACGATGAGATGCAAAGCGACTGCGTTGGTTTCCGTTATTTTGGAATCGCTACAGCTGTGCAACCCTGCAGTGTTACGGAGGCCCAGGGACAGTCATCGGGATTAGGAAACCATGGTGGCTTCCATCCCCAAACAGCGCCACACCTATCCACAGGTGGCATATGGTACAGCAGTTCAGCCCCATGCACTTTAGGCCGGGCTCACATGGGCGCATATTGAAGTGTGCAGGCTGTGAGATATACGCAGCGCTGTGTACGGGCCGCTCACCGCCATGTACTAAGTGTCATGTAATAAGCGCCACGACAGAACACGCTGCGATATTAGGTTACCTATTTCACACAGGTACGATGCGCGGGTGGGTCATGTGGATTTCCGCAGCGGATGCACTGCAATGTAAATTGACCTTATTGGTAGCAGGAAGTCGCAGATTGCGGTTTTCCCCACACGGATGCGCTGCGGATCGTCTGCGCTGATGAAAGCTGCTACCCCCCCCCCAAACTCCCATATAGATGAATGGCGCCCGTCCGCGGTAAAACGGAGCGTGCTGCGATTTATTATCCGCCAGTCATCTGTAACACCTGCGGATTTGATTCATTTGACGTGCGGGCGCCCCATGCCTCCCTAGGGGCAACTCGATACGCGGACCACAAATGGTGCATCAATGCACACGCTCAACTGCCCTCCACAGGGGCTCCGGACCCCCATTCCAGAGGTCAGCGGGGTCCCGGTGATCAGACATGTATCACCCATCCTGTGGATAATGACTGGCAGCCCGACACCCCAAGACTGAACCCCATCCTTTATATACAGGACAGCGGATCTCAGCAGACCCCAATCTACACAGTAAAGCTCAATGGCAACACCAGCAGGTTACCTGTAAATGCCTACTACACCAGTTTACCCGCAGTGAACTGATGCCAGTCATACAGAGACCTCTCAGAAATCACTTCTCTACCAATGATGGATCCCGCCCGGGCGACGGGCACAGCAGCAAGATCCCTTGAAGGAGAGAAGTCACATGCCAACGTATTTGCCAGCAGAATTACCACCCTCATCACAACCCCCAGTGCCAACACCCCATGGGCACCTGTGCATCACCTTGTGCCAGCTGATAAGAGCGGGCATCACCCCTACGATAGGTTCCACACTAACATGTTTGCTAGCAAGATTACTACCTCCAGTGCCAAACACCACATCATGGGCACCTGTGCCTTACCCTGTACCAAACTGCTGACTTATCAGTGGGCATCACCCTTATGAGAGGTGCCACATACACACCAATGCATCTGCCAGGAGGATTACCCCTCCCATCACCACAACCAACACACCGCATGGGCACCTCTGCATCACCCCGTGCCCAAGTCAAAAGGTGGGCAACACCATTGAGAGACGCCACACAGCCAGCAGGATTACCGCCCTCATCATCACAGCCCCCAGTGCCAACCAACCTCTGCATCACCTTGTGCCCCCTGCTGAGTCAAGAGCGGGCATCACCCTTAATAGGGCTGCCACACACCAATGTATCTGCCAGCAGGACGACCACCATAGCCCCCAGTGCCAACACAGCAGGAGGCAAACCCCATCACGTGACCAACACCTGAGCCCAGCAGCATGGCACAGCGCTCCCTGTTACCAGCTCTGCCGGGCACCTCCACCATGTGTTGTGATGCAGCACCCCCCGGTGGTCACCTCCCGCAGCTGCAGGCTACACGCTGTCAGCTCTCCCACAGCCAGCACTTCCAGTGAACTGCCCCCCTCCCCCCGCCGGCTCTTCCTGCCGCTGCTCCCCTCCGACCTCTCGGTACTTTCAGGATACTGAGCGCCAACATCTTGCTCTGGTAGTCAAACGCCACCACCTCGCCCTGCAGTCTCGTCTCCTGGCAGGTCCTACACGACACCTGGGAGCCGATGCTGAAGTATTCTCCAGGAGCGGCCATATTCTCGCCGGCCTGTGCGTGACGTGCTCTATCGCCCCGACCTCAGCGCGCAACCTTAAAAGCCAGCGTCAGGCGTGGGGGCTGCCGGGAAATTACCTTGGTGACGCGGCCTGGCCACGCCCACCGCAACGGAAATAACCGTCGCCATGTTGGAAGTGGCAAGCTGTTTACCTCAGGCTGTTATAGTCGCGCGCACTTCCGGGTGGAGGCTGGTATCGCCATGTTGAAAAAGGGCAAATGTTTCAATAAACTTTATTGAGAGAGAACAAATGCTAAATATATATTTCTGGAGGCTGTAGAGGGAGGTGGACGTGCATGTCTGCATGTAGTAGTTGGGTTAGGTCAGGGGTTCTTTAGCTGCTGCTACCAGTTGTGGCTTGTACTGCTTGGAAACACCTTGTTGTCATGGCAACACATTATTACAGTGAAAAGCTGAATATTAGCCATATTATTATCCACATGTTGTTGTGAAATGGAGTTATTCATACACGAGCGATGGTTTTCCGCATGGCACTGCGGGAAACAAAACGTGGCATGTCCTATATTCCTGCGCTCTCTCACAGTGCCCATTGTCATCGATGGGGACGGCGGCGGCAGCATTCGCGGCACCATATGACGCTCGCCTCAGTGAAGATAGCCTAAGGCCGGATTCAAAGGGTTGGTGCACATGCACGTATTTGGCGTGTGCATTTTGATCGCGCAAGAAAATACGCAACATGTTTTATTTGCCTGCGAATTTGCGCAGAGAAAACGCATCGACAACTCATTAAACTAATCGGCCATTTTAATAGCTGAGGTGCATTTTTTTTCGTACGCAGAAAATACAGTAAAAACCGCTATTGTGCATGCAGATATGCAACACTCAGTACGTTCCACGGCCCGATAACGCACTTACCTTTGTGAAGTTAGTCTTAGGCTTCTTTTTACACGCCATATATGTTTTTACGCCCGTCCGATCGTGGCTAAAAATCGCATGAATGAAGAATAGCTGTAATGCACCAGATACCATCCGCCTACTGCAGCGGAAGAGAGTATCCAGGGGGGTTTCAAATCCGCAGAATCAGGGCTCAATTATACGAGGGAATTTGCGCATAAAAAATTGCGCCTATTAGAACCAATGGCTGCCTGTGGAAACATTCAGACAAAGGGATTTTAGGCACAAAAAAAAAAACATCGCACCTAAAAAAAAAAAGGACATAAGCGACTGAAATTCAGCAACTTAAATTCCCTGCTGCGCAAAAGTATAGGTCTTGATCTTTCTTTGGTGCAAAAAACGCAGGGGTTTCCATAGACTCCTAAGGGAGCTGGAAAAAAAAGAGGTGGAAGCACTTTGTCCCCACGGGGATGAAGGGAAGCCCCGTGGAGGGGCACTCCCTTCATCCCTGCAGCCGGGCTCCCTTTCATCTACTCAGGGGTTCCCTTCATCCCCGTGGTGGGGCTCCCTTCCATCTACTCAGGGGTTTCCCTTAATCCCCGTGGCAGGGGACTCCCTTCATCCCTGCAGCAGGGCTCCCTTTCATCTACTCAGGGGTTCCCTTCATCCCTGTGGCGGGGGACTCCCTTCATCCCTGTGGTGGGGCTCCCTTCCATCTACTCAGGGGTTTCCCTTAATCCCCATGGCAGGGGACTCCCTTCATCTCCACGATGGGACTCCCTTTCATCTACTTAGGGGTTCCCTTCATCCCTGTGGCGGGGGACTCTCTTTATCCCTGTGGTGGGGCTCCCTTCCATCTACTCAGGGGTTACCCTTAATCCCCGTGGCAGGGGACTCTCTTCATCCCTGCAGCGGGGCTCCCTTTCATCTACTCAGGGGTTCCCTTCATCCCTGTGGCGGGGGACTCCCTTCATCCCTGTGGTGGGGCTCCCTTCCATCTACTCAGGGGTTTCCCTTAATCCCCATGGCAGGGGACTCCCTTCATCTCCACGATGGGACTCCCTTTCATCTACTTAGGGGTTCCCTTCATCCCTGTGGCGGGGGACTCTCTTCATCCCTGTGGTGGGGCTCCCTTCCATCTACTCAGGGGTTACCCTTAATCCCCGTGGCAGGGGACTCTCTTCATCCCTGCAGCGGGGCTCCCTTTCATCTACTCAGGGGTTCCCTTCATCCCTGTGGCGGGGGACTCCCTTCATCCCTGTGGTGGGGCTCCCTTCCATCTACTCAGGGGTTTCCCTTAATCCCCATGGCAGGGTTCTCCCTTCATCTCCGCAACGGGACTCCCTTTCATCTACTTAGGGGTTCCCTTGATGAAAAATTGCGGCTGAAGCTCGGGACTTAGGTGCTGAAAAGTCATCTGTTTATAGGATTTTCAGCAGCTACAGTTGCGATTTCTTGCGCAGCCAACAGCTGCGTGGATTCCCCGCCCGTGTGAATGAGCGCTGACTTTTTGTCACCATGCAGTTAATTCATTACAATGGGTGACTTTAACTGATAATTCACATCAAAATCTACACACTGATTTCGGGACATATCTCGGCCTGTGTCACATGGGCGTCAGCGCACATTCATGCGACACAGGCCTTAGACCTTAAGCATGTACTATCTTGGCGCATATTACGCGCACATACCCGCCAAGGTCGTACATGGCGGTGGGCGGCACGTGTATATATGGTATCCAGCACTCTGCGTGATACGTTCATGTGAACCAGGCCTATTTTTACTTGCGCAATACACAGTCCTGTAATCCCATTCAATAACATCGGCCACAGAGACCAGCATTTTTCTCATTTGTGTGAAAACAAACTGCAACATGTCCTTATGGCAGTGCTTATTACACATGTAATAAGTCCATTGTAGGCTATGGGGGTGTAAAATACGCAGCAAATACGCATGCGTATTTTCTGTGTACTGAGTATCATGTGCGTGCAAATACGCCCGTAATACGCAGACCACATACGCCCGTGTGAGTGAGCTCTTGCCTTATGCGCAATTATTATCAGGCGCACATTATTTTGCAAGATGGACTATCCCGAGCAAACCTTACCTGGGAGGAAGGTCGTAGCTTGGATTATCAGACTGCGTAAAATTAGTTTGGTTCATCCAGTGTTACCATAACGTAGTGCATGTTCATACGGCGGAATTCGCCATGTTCATGTGACGCGGGCTTAACCTGTCGTTCACACGATTTGGCCTCATGTCTACGGCCGTATCGGTAAAACGCTGCGGTTCTCCCCGCAGCGTTTTACCGATTTTGCAAACTCTGGGTCTGCCAGCAGATATGGCGTATGCGGGACTTTTTTTCTTATAATTCCCCGCTGTGTTTTAGAGCAGGTTGGCGTATAAAAGCTCCGCTCATACGCAATGTTTCATAAACTGCCTACACAAATATATGTCTGACGCTGCGCGTTACTCAGACCATGCTGCGATCTACTTCTCATGCGTATTAGCACGCAGTGTCCACGAGCACATGTGCATGGATGAATGAAAGTCCATTGACTTTCATCGACTACATTCACTATTTATCACACAGCCGTGCGACGCAAGCGCCATACGTGGTGAAATTTTTGTCATTTTTGCCCCAAAAGAGGCACAGTGTCTTATTTTCGGTGGGTGTCTTATACTCACCTGGCCCACTGCGTCTGGGTCCCCCACGCTGGTCTCCGGCTCTGCGGCAGGCTGCAGTGTAATCCTCAGGGTTGACACAGCAAACTCCTTCTGGTAACAGGGCTTTGAATACCCCACCTCCAGCAAGCGAGTGCTGTGATTGGATCACGAGCGCCGCTGGCTCAGCCAATCAGAGCCAGCGCTCAATGAACCAATCACAGCCATTCAGTGTGGTAATTCACTGAATGGCTGTGAATGATCAAGCACCGGCTCTGATTGGCTGAGCCAGCGGCGCTCATGATCCAATCACAGCACTCGCTTGCTGTAGGCGGGGGACTCAGATGCCGCCGGTTAGGTATTTCTGTTTTTTTCATGTAGTGTAGTTTGGGCTTATTTTTGGGGAGGGCTTATATTTCTAGCCTCTGCCGAAAATTGGGCTAGGGCTTATTATCGGGGTAGGGCTTATTTTCTGGGAAACACAGTACTACTTTATACCCCCCATAATACACTGAAACCATAGTTATATTTTGTTGGATATTTTGGCCACAGCAGCCTTTTTATTTAACAAATAACAATATATTAACTCTTTATATACGGAGTGGAGGTCCTAGGAGCCACAACAAAAAACCACACATAAAACCGAACCTTGCCGTCAACCTGGCATTGAGACACCCGGCTTTGAGACACCACTAGCTGCCCCCCAATAGGGGGCTAGAATATCAAAAGATGATCCAGGCCACCCGGGATCCCCTCCCTGGCCTTACCCAACGCACCAGACCCAACCACGATGAACCAAAAGGGGAGGGGGGAGTCTTAAAGGTGAGGCCGTACCCACCAAACTTCCTCCACCCAATATAAAAAACCCGGCTCCAAGGACCCCCACAACAGGAAAAAACACAATTCTTACTCTCCATACTCGTATGTCTTGGACTTCTTGAAGCTCCTGTAATGACTTTCTATCACTCTGTCACTTCTCCAGAGAGGGGGGGGGGGGTTACTCTTCTCACTTTTCTTTCCTAAAATCGCGCACCCGCTTAAAACTTCCACCTTTTCTAACCTGCTCTAGCTCATTACCATAACCCCATCTCCACTAGCAACTCTGTCATGTAGGGCCTCCCCTTGGGGCCCCATGGGCCCCCGTTTCGACCGTATACTTTTCAATGGTGATCCGCACCAAATGAAATCCGCTTGGCGGAAAAAGGTGACGTCACTTACTTGACACAGATTCGGCATAAAACTGAAAACCCACGTAAAATCCACTTGTTAAATAAGAAATACGCGGTTCCACACATTGATTTATGAAGCGGATTTGCCTTAAAATGTGTGTCAAATTTTTCCTACAAAAGTTTTTTTCGTGTGATCGCATTTCTGGTTATATTCGCACGCGATAGAATTGCTCGTGCTTCTACTTTTCATTCACCAACAATTGAAAATAACAAAGAATGTGACGTGCCCAATCATAGAATCATAGAATAGTAGAGTCGGAAGGGATCCTCCGGGGTCATCGGGTCCAACCCCCTGCTCAGTGCAGGATTCACTAAATCATCCCAGACAGATATTTGTCCAGCCTTTGTTTGAACACTTCCATTGAAGGAGAACTCACCACCTCCCATGGTAACCTATTTCACTCATTGATCACCCTCACCAGATCCTTTAACCGTTCCTCATAGGACATGATTTGCAAACAGCTCACCATCTTGGTAACTCTTCTCTGAACTTGCTCCAGTCTATGTCTTTTTTAAAGTGGGGTACCCAGAATTGGACACAGTATTCCAGATAAGGTCTGACTAAGGAAGAGTAGAGGGGGATAATTACCTCACATGATCTAGACTCTATGCTTCTCTTAATACATCCCAGAATTGTGTTTGCCTTTTTGGCTGCCGCATCACATTGTTGACTCATGTTCAGTCTATGATCTATTAGTATACTCAAGTCTTTTTCACATGTGCTGCTGCTTAGCTCAATTCTTCCCATTCTGTGTGTGCTTTCTTCGTTTTTCTTGTCCAGATGTAGGACTTTGCATTTCTCCATGTTAAATACAGTTCTGTTAGTCACAGCCCTTTGTTCAAGCTTTTCTGGAACGTTTTGAATACTCTCTTCTCTCTCTTCCCTAGTGTTAGCTATCCCTCCCTGCTTTGTGTCGTCGGCAAATTTGATCAGTTTCCCATCAATTCCCTCCTCCAGAGTATTTATAAAAAATGTTGAACAACACTGGGCCTAGGACAGAGCCTTGTGGTACCCCACTTGAGACATTCTTCCACTTGGATCTGCAGCCATTTATGACCACTCTTTGAGTATGATCACTCAGCCAGTTGTGAATCCACCTAACAGTTGCCTTGTCAATCCCATATTTGGTCATTTTTTCAATATGTATAGTATAAAATACTTTGTTGAATGCTTTACTAAAGTCAAGATATACTATATCCACTGCATTTCCCTGATCAACCCAGTCAGAGATTCTGTCATAGAAGGAAATTAGATTTGCCTGCTATGACTTGTTTGTCACAAACCCATGCTGGCTCTGGTTAATTACTCCATATTTATCCAAGTACTTGCATACATGCTGTTTAATATTTTGTTCAAAGATCTTTCCTGGTATAGAAGTCAGGCTCACAGGGCTGTAGTTTCCTGGATCCACCTTCTTCCCTTTTTTGAAGATAGGGACAACATTGCCCTTTTCCAATCTTCTGGGACTTCTCCTGTTCTCCAGGAATTATCAAAGATTATGGTGAGTGGTTGAGCAATTACCTCCGCTGCTTCGTTTAGTATCCTAGGATGTTATTCATCTGGACCTTGAGACTTGAATTCATTTAAGTTAGCTAAGTGTTCTCTCACCATCTCTCTGCTTATAGATAGCCTGCATTCTTTTATTCCCCCAATAGCACAGGGAAGATCAGTTGATGTTTCATCTACTTTCTGAGAGAAAACAGATACAAAATAGGAATATAAAAGTTCGGCCTTCTCAACATCATTCTTAACCAATTCACCATTTTCATCTTGTAAGCATCCAAGAGCACCTTTGACTTTTCTTTTGACATACCCCCAAAATCCTTTTTTATTGTTTTTGGCTTCTGTTGCAAGTCTCAATTCATTATTAGCTTTAGCTTTTCTGACCCTTGCCCTACAGTTTCTGCAGACCCCATTATATTCTTCTTTAGGTATTCCCCCCTCTCTCCATTTGATAAACATATTTTTCTTCCTCTTTAACATGTGTGCAAGTTCTGTGTTCATCCATCCTGGTCTCTTTAAATGCTTCCCATTCTTCCTTCTTTTAGGGATTGTTAACGATTCCGCTTTGAGAATCTCATTTCACAATATTTCCCATTCTTCTTGGACATTTCTGTCCTTAAAAACATCCAGCCATTGGGTCCTTCTTACCCTCTTTCTGAGTTCATTGAAATCTGCCTTTCTGAAATCCAACCTTGAGGTCTGAGTTTTCTCAGGTCGTCTACCCCTTTTTATCCAAAATTCAAGGACAGAATGATCCCTGCCTCCTAATGCCCCAGCCACCCTTACTTCCTCAACCATTCCATCCCACCATTGCCTAATATTACCAAAATCATATATCAATCTAAAGCCATGGCACCATGCGATAAACGTGCTGCGCGTTGTCACTAGTTGTGTGGTGCCAGTAGACGTAGCATAGCATAACGGGGCAGACCATTCAAGAGTCTAACATTAGGGCTACATGCCCTTGGTCATGTGATTCCAAATCGCGCATCACAGTCGCATAACTTTGCCCAAACTTCTGACCGCAGGGACCCCGAGGGATGGAATGGTGGTGAGCATGTATGACCACAGCTCCATTCACTTCTATGGGGCTGATGGAGACAGTCGAACACAGCGCCGGGCTGTCACCATAGATAATGAATGGAGCGGTGATCACACATGTGGAACCGCTGATCCGTTTCACTCATGGGACGCGCTGTTCTCAGGATCCCTATTGGTCCCAGCGGTTGGAAAAATGGGATAACCTCTACAATGGTACGTCCTGCAGCAATGATAATCCAACTTGAATTGTTTGCAGTCTTTATTTCTATATAATTTGGTGATCTCGCGCACCATAAAATAAAGGCGTCTTTACGGCTCAGAAATGTAAAGAAACAAAGGGGAAAAAATGCTGCATAATGAAGGAGTTTAATGAGATTTTAAAAGGACTCCGGTCACGCAGGGGTTAATCACTCTCACTATACTCGCAGTCACCTGAGGTGTCCATAAGCTCCGCCCTCCAAGCGGCCGCCTAGGTCACGTGGTTTATTGAACACGTCACACGCTATTGGGCGTGTTTGACTGTGTGGAAGCCTGGGAGGAGTCAGCATGTTCGTGACGTCGTAGATGGGCGGGACTTGAGACGTGTCAATAACCAAGGAAGAGCGTGAGAGAGTCATTCAAACTGCCGGCAACTAACTGCCTGTCTGCTCCGCGAGCCGGGTGAGAGCGGTAGGTGGGCGTGGCTAGGGGCGGTCACGTGGCGCTGGTCCGTTTCTAGGAGACGGAGGAGACTGGGATTGCGCAGTTTAGGCAGTTGTGCGCGCGCACCGAGTAGTGCGGGACTACAACTCCCAGCAAGTGCTTCCACACACTGGCAGGACGTGCTGAGACCTCTACACCTGTTCCTCTCATTAAGGACCGGGAGCAGATAGTGCTAATTAGTTCTATAGAGCAGTGGGAGGCCATAACTGGAGTGTAATGGATAGCCTTATGACTGACCCCCAGGGGCCGGCGCAAAACATCACGGTACGGTGCCACGCCGCGGTTAGGGGGCCTTCCACGCGCGGCGGGATTAGCCCACCTGGACATTTTCGCGTCACATGCATCCTGATGGAGCTTGAATTCCGCACCTGTTAAAATTTGGCGCGTCTCGCGGAATGGTAGTGAATTTCTGGTGTACCGGAGATGTAGCTCTGCCAATGAAGGCTGCGGAAGAAACCGCCAGACGTTCTGCATTAAAGACTCTACGCAATCCGCACGAATTGACAAAACGCAAACCAGTGCGGCGGACAGATCCGTGCCGGTCGCTAAGCCGGATTCACACGATCGTATTTGTGCGCGCAAGATGCGGCGAATGGAACCGATTTAGTTTAATGGGTTCGAATAAGCGCTGCGGGCGAATGCGCATGATTTCCGTGCGCTAAAAGTACAGTAAAATGCTCGCAAGTAAGCAACGGGCGCGGTGTAAATCCGCTTACGCCCACGTGATGCCCAGCCGCAGGTTACACTGGGTCTACAACTGAAATGGAGCATGCTGGGATTGTTATCCCGCACGTGCGATCCGCGAAGACATCCGTACGTATCTAATAACCTGCAGATGCCCAATGAACGGGCGTACTGAGCTGCGGGTCATCCTCACAGATTCTACTGCCCGCGGACATGAGGCCCCAGCGTGCCACCTCACAGGCGGTTGCGTTTTTTGGGTGGGCAAATGCGTTTCTGCTTTGTAAAGTGCGTCTTTCTGCCTTTTTTCACCCAAATCGAACAAACGATGGCTTCATATGGAAACACACATAGGTGCAGGAAAAGGCGATAAAACACGGCGCGATTTTTTGCTGTCGCAGGAGTAGAGGACGCCATTGACATCGGTTTCATAAATCTGCTTTTTCACTCACCCTCGCATAGAGCAAAAAAAGCGCCGTTTTAGCGTTCGTGCGGTGGCGCCCTGAGGCTAGCTCTAAAATGCGATTTTTGCCATGATTTTCTTGCGCCGAAATCACTGCTAAATCGCATCCTTGTTCCGTTGACTTTTGAGCCCCAGCAATGCTTTCTTTTAGGCGTGATCCCGCATCGCCGCCGCGATGAAATTGGCGTGAAAGTCAATAGGACTTCTAATGTTCAAATCGCATCACGAAGCAAGTTTGTGCGCAATAAAAAGGAGGCTGCAGAGGGAGATAAGAACATCGCAGAGAGACGGCGAATGCCCGCCGCCGGGTCGGATTCCGACTGCCAGATCCTGCCCCCCGGCGATGACCCTTGGGTACCTGTCATGTTGTCTGTACACCGGCGATGAGGCGGATCCGCGGCGACCCGTAACGGGACGAACGGCTTTCATTGACTGCAATGGAAGCACTCGGTGCGAGGCGCGCAATAGAATAGGACATGCTGCGATTTTCCACCCGTGAGTGGAAAATCGCAGTTGATTTCTGCTCGTGGGCAGTATGTCCTGCGGGATCCCGTGGCGAACGCTCGCTCCGGATCCTGCAGTGCAGATGCGCCCGTGTGCATTGCGCCAGATAGAGCACGCCGCAATTTTTTGTTCTCGCAACATCGCTAATGTGAAGGAAACCATTGAAAACCATGGGGTTCATAAATCTGCTTTTTTGCTCTAACATCAAAAATCGCGAAATTTAATGAAAATCGTGTGAGGTTTGTGTGTTGCCAGACGCACAAATCTCGCACAGATATGAAACATTCCTTTTAATGGGGCGCATCCCTATTGAAAACAGTGGGACAACCCGGAGATCCTCCTGTGACGGGCGCCGCGGGGATTCCTTCATCCCTGCTGATGAAAACGCCTCGCATCCAGGGGTGTCACATGGATGGAGCGGGCGATATGGAGCCGTGGTGCGCCGACGTTCCTTATAGGAGTCTATGGGGTGACTCAAATGCGCACCTGCGGGTATTCGCAAAACATTGCGTAAATCCACGAACACAGACACCTCATAGGTCTAATTAGCCCTTTAAATCCGTGTGGAGGCGATTCCCCCACCGTGTGAACGAGTATTTGCGCAGGCGCACAGAACACTTCTTTGATTTCCATGACGAATTGAGTTTGATACGGGCTAATTGGCGCGTAATATGAACCACGATGGGATGCGCCATTGTTTTTTTCCCCGCAACCGAAATGCACATGACAGACACAATATAACAGAACCCGTTGGAATCGCCGCGTTCTCTGCTCTGCGTATTGCGCTCGCAAATGCATTCATGTGAATAAGCCTCACGGCCGCGTTGTAACGTGTTTTTCCTAGGCGAGGAAAAAAAAAACGTCACACACAGATGTAAAACAGCGGACATGTAAGACACATGGATGTCACACGGACGTACGCGGGTGTACAGGGCCTTAGTGGAGGGTCACAACTTGTGGAATTTCCATTGCAGATTTTGGCGCAGATCTGTGTTACATACGGATTTTGGCGCAGATTTCAACCCCTCGTTGGAACATCCACAGCATAAATTGATATGTGGGTTTAACCCCTTAGTCATACGGCCTGTTTTGGCCCAAAGGGCGCTCTGATTTTCGGGGGATTTTCATCTCTTTCCCCGTTCCGATGCCGTATGAGGCTTGGTTTTTGTGGGATGAACTGTATGGGGCGCATCTAATGGATTGTATAACGTTCATTAAATGGGTTTTCCCGTTCCTGTAACGGATCCCCTCTCCACTGGATAAGGAATAACCAGCTGATTGGTGGGGCCCGACTGCCAGGACTCCGGAATCTTCTGCGCTCTCATTGATATGAGTGGAGCGCAGTGCGACTGCCCAACCTGTACTTCAATCATCCCCCTGATCAGTGGTCAGACCCCAACCGATCAGCTAATTATCCCCTACACAGTGTATAGGAGATAACTTGTAGGAATTGGAAAACGCATTAAATTTTTTTTTTAGAGGGCAGGAAAAAAAAAACACCTAAATTCTGCTATTTTTGGTACAGCATTAGGGCTTGTTCACACGGGCGTATATCAGCCAGCATTTATATGGCCTGCCGATATATGCTACTATCTGATGCATTGGATTCCAATGCATCATATCACACAGGCGTATTCCCGTGGCGTAAAAGCGCCCGGCTGGGCGCTTTTACGCCCCTCAGGAAAGATAGTCCTGGAACTATCTTCCTGGCCGGACTACGGCCTCTGCCATAGACTCCTATGGGAGCCAATGACAGCGCCCGGAGAAGAGATGTGGGAGGAAGTTTAGCAGCGTGACTGCTAAATTTCATGCCCCTTCTCTTCTCCTCTCCGCCCCTTGCCACTGTTTGCAATGGAAGGGGGTTAGGACAGGGGTGGAGCTAAACCTCGCCCCTCCCATTACAAAAGCAGAGAGGGGGCGGGAGCTCAGCACATTAGCTCCTGCCCCTTCTGCCTCCTCCCCTTGCAGAGAGACAGTGAGGGGGAGGGAGGACAGCTTAGCAGAGCTTAGCTGTCGCCCCTCCGCCCGACGGCATATACGCCGAGCCCGTGCATCAGATCGTAGCGTATATTGGCTGCCGTTTTCACAGCTGGCATATATACGCTCCCATCTGATGCATGGGATTCCAATGCATCAAATCAGACAGGCGTAAAAACACCCGGCCGGCCAATATAGCGCCGGGCGCTTTTATGCCGAGCAGGAAGGATAGTCCTGGAGCTATCTATCCAGCCAGAATACGTCGGCCGCTGCATAGACACTATGGGAGCCAATGCTAGCTGCCGGAGAAGGGAGGTGGGAGGGAGTTTAGCAGCGTGGCTGTTTGCAATAGGGGGGGCGGGGCTAAGCTCCACCCCTTCCCTTCCCATTGCTAGCTATGGACAAGGGGAGGGGACGGGACTTTAGCTCTGCCCCAACCCCTCCCATTACAAACAGCCGGAGGCGAGGAAAGAGGCAGAGAGCAGGCTGAGGGAGAGGGAAGGGGGAGACAGCTTAGCACTTAGCAGAGCTAAGCTGTCTCTGACCGCCCAACGGCATTGCGGCCTCGCCGTATATGTGCCGGGCCTGTTCCGTCTGAACTGCAATGCATTACCGCTTATCATCATACACAGGCCATGGCAGACAAACGCCATTGACTCCGAATGGCATGGCAACCGCTCTGCTATTACATGGTGTGAGGTCCAATGACGTCACAAAGAGTGTGCCCTCCCTGGAGCAGGAAGGGGTTAAAATCCACGCTGCAAGTCAATTTCCTGCTGCAGGCTTTTTCTTCTACTATAATACGCTGTGGATTTTCTTAGCCAATTCGATTGCGAAAAATTTTCAGCTTTTCGACTACTTGTGAAAATAGCCTTATACTGGTCAAAAAGCAGATCCCGCAAGTGCGCCCTCTAGTGTTAATGGGTCAAATTCCCTAATGGAGTGGAGTCTATTCCCGTCATGTGACTTCTGTTTCCTGTGGATCGGCTATAGCTGACATGCTCATCAGGTCTTCTGTCTTCCAGATGGATGAGTTACACAGGGCCGGCGTGGCGCTGGCCGCTTACCTGCAGGAACACCTACATGGCACTGAGGAGTTCTGGCTGTGGGTGACCTACCTCGGGGATCCCGGCTTCATATTTCTTTTCTACTTTCCTCTGGCATATGCTCTCCAGCACCAACTGGGAGTAACTGTCCTGTGGCTGGCCGCCATCAGCGAATGGCTGAATGTAGTCTTTAAGTGGTGAGTATAAACCAGGGTGACCTGGAAGACTGGAGCAGTATATAAACCAGAGACTATACACAGCCGCAAAAAGCCTGGAATATTGATATTCTGGGATTTCTTTTAATCAATCACCTATCCTCTGGATAGGACATCTGTAGTTGATGGATGAGGGTCTGCCACTTGTCTCCTCAGGTCCCCGGCAGACTTGCTTGTAGTTTTTACTCAGCACTTCCTGGTCAGGAGTTTGAAAAATCCCGCCTCCAGGAAGCACTGC
The DNA here is from genome assembly GCF_035609145.1 of Eleutherodactylus coqui. Lineage (NCBI taxonomy): Eukaryota > Metazoa > Chordata > Amphibia > Anura > Eleutherodactylidae > Eleutherodactylus > Eleutherodactylus coqui. The sequence goes on from NC_089849.1 coordinate 32,413,926, forward strand.
CTCTGAGTGGCTAAGCCGTGGCCTGGAGAACCAATTGGAGCCAGCACTCGAGAACCAATCAGAGGGATTCTGGCTTTGGATGGCTGGCATTGAATGACTCTGATTGGTTCATTGACCGCTGGCTCTGATTGGCTGAGCGTAGCGCTCAAGGAGACGTGCAGCGGAACCGGACAGTGCCTCTTAGGTGATGTTTTTTTTGCAGGTTGGGCTTAAACCCCCTCCCTAGCCCCCCCCCCCCCTTTACCAAAAATCCCAGCAAAAGAGCGCTACAAAGAGCTTTCTGAAGGCTCCCAGGGCTGCTACTTCAGATTGCCTTTTGGTATGGCTCGATAGACTGCCTGTCATATTATGGTATAATGTAATACTGCGGTGTTACATAATGCTGCAGGAGCGATCAAATAATCAGAAGTTCAAGTCCCCTATGGGGAATAGAAAAAAAATGTAAAAACAAGTTTAATTGTTAAAAAAAAAAATTATAAAAGTTAAAAAAAAATGTTCCCAGATTTCTAATAAAAAAACAAAAACATTTAGTATTTCTGCATCTGTAAACGTCCGTTCTACCAGAGTAGCACATTATTTACTCTGCATAGTGACCGGCTTTAGAAAAATAATACACATTGTCAGAATTGTGCTTTTTTGGTCACCCTGTCTCCAAGAAAAATGTAATAAAAAGCAATCAAAACTTCGTATGTACTGCAGGAGAAACGGACGGCGCACAGAGAATGAGCCTCACACAACTACGTCAATGGAAAAATAAGAACATTCTGCATGGCAGAAGAAAATATTTTTTTTCCCAAAGATATTTTTTAAATATCTTTAAGAAAGATATTTAAAAGCAAAAAAAAAAAATCTACATAAATGTTGTATCGTCACAATCGTACCAACCCACAGAGTAACGCTATCATGAGATGTTTTACTGCACTATGAACGCTGTAGAAACAGTGACCACCCCCCCCCCCCCCCCCCAAAAAAAAAAGATGGAGGAATGATTTTTTTTTTCCAGTTTTACTCCACTTAGGAGTAAAACTGAAGGTGGGGAAAAAATTGCGGTATGTCCGATCTTTGTGCGTGCTCTCGCATCGTAACTTCCACTGTTTTAAACGGGACCAGCAGTAGCATCTCGCCACGTTCTTGGTGCATGCGATGCGATGAAAGCAATGGGAGAAACTCCGCGCTTCACTGAAGTGATGCGAGGTGGTTTGGTTACAAAAACACCTTTCATCCGCGGAAAAATCATATGTTGGCGAGCGCGATATCAGGCTGTGAATCACAGCCCGATATCGTACTCGCCCGTGTGAAGTTAGCCTCAGTGCTCATGTCCATAACCGTGTTTTCACCACGTATTACGCCTGCGTAGCATGGCCGCATGATACGTGGTGAATGGAGTCAATGGACTTTCATTGATTCATATACGTGCATGTAGACACAAGAGAAATAAACTGCAGCATGTTCTATATCTCCGCAGTGCACACGCTACCATACATGGTCTCTGCCGGCAGAGCGTATGTTTCCAAAATGGGTAAAATGCTTTGGGTAAACCCACAGCGTTTTACGCATACGCCCGTGGGCATGAGCCCTTGGGCCAAGGGCACACCAGCGTAATTTCAGTCTGTGTGCCATCCGAATAGCACCCGGCTGTATGTAATGTCGGTCTGTAAAAACCGCCTCATTTTCCCTATGTGTACTACCTGCTTTTTTTGCTCCATATGTGCGTTTTTTTTTTATTATGTCGCAACCGTTTGTCACCCATTTTTCATGCAAGGAAAAATAAACAAGTAGGGCGCAAGTGATGCCACTTTTGCTACAAACCACGTAAAACTGGGTGTGCAAAGAAACCCTCGGTGAATAAGGATGCTAATGAACATGGTTTATTTTCACAACCAAAGACTTTAAAGGGGTTTTCCACACAAATACTATTGATAACCTATCCTCAATCAGCTGATTGGGCGCCCGCTGCAATACACAGTATGAAACGAAAGATAATGCTATGACCCCTGTGCAGTGGCCGGTCGCGTGTAACTACAGCCACATGTCTCATTAAAATCAGTGGGAGCTGCACCTGCAGTTGCAAGCACCAGCCACTACACTGGGGTCGGAGCAGCAGCTTCCACTCCAACCCCCGCGTATTGCATCGCTGACAGCGGGCGCCTGGTCAGCTGATCGGCTGGCATCCCAAGCGGCAGACCCCAGCCAATCAACTACTGATGGGCTATCCTGAGGATACGTCGTCAGTAGTATTTTTTTCCTGGAAAACTCCTTTAATGGGCGATTGTGATCCCTGAATACGGACCAAAATAAGACTGGTTGTGATTTGTATTCCACGCGCACCAACAGTCCACATAAAAAGGCCCATCTGAAGACTCCAATTTAATTCATTGGGTCAGTGTGTTGTCTGTATTCAGAAAATATGCTAAATGGGCTCTAAGGATGCCTTCACACTGGCAATAAAATCGCGGGTTTTTCGTGCAATGCGAGAGTGAATGAAAACGCAGAATTATGAAACCAATGATTTTCAATGGTTTCCTTCACATTTGCGATGTTTTCATTCATGCGATGTTGCGAGGATAAAAAGTCGCGACATGTCTTATCTTTCTGTGTTTTGCTCTTTTTTTAATCCCCCATATTATCTATGGAGCCTCCTTTTTATCGCATCGCAAAACCTGAATTTGCGATTTTCGTGCAATGCGTTTTTAACATTTAAAAAATTGCGGCAAAATCCCAAGTGGCAGCGATATTTTTGTGAGAAAAAGCAGCGCTGATGCTCAAAAATCGTGTGAAAAAAGTTGCGATTTGACCACGATTTTCTCGGAGCGGTACCACGATCGCCAGTGTGACGGAGCGCCTAGTGTGTTTACACTAGTAGAATCTGATTCAGAGTTTTCACCTTCAAAACCATGGCGTATATCCACCTGCATTCCCACAGATTCATCCATAGATTGAGCCCTTTAAGGCTGCCTGTCCACGGGCGTTTTACATTGCGTTCCCCGCAGCGATAATCCGGCCCCGGGGAACGCAGTGAACACTTTCCTATGAAAAGCGCAGCCCCCAGTCCATGAGCGGAGAATCATTGTGATTCTCCGCTTGCGGTCTGCAATTCACAGCATGCTGCGAATTGCCGCGATTCTCCGCAGTCAGCCTATCTATCAGATAGGCTGACTGTGGAGATCCGTCTGCTGGCTCCTGCTCCCGGGCTGTGGACAGGCAGCCTTAAGGTGCGTTCCATGACAAAATCCGCAGCAGATTTTGCAGTGTGGATTCGCACCAAATTTCATCTCAAAATCCACAACACTTGGTACAGATTGTGACGCAGTGTTTGCCACGGATCTGCAGCACATTTCACTCTTTCAATTGAAGGGGTGAAGTCTGCTGCGGATCCACATCAGAGTCCGCACCAATGGTGTGAAGTTAGATGCAGTTTTTGGTGCAGATTTTTGGATGCAGAAAAGCCACACTAATTCCGCCATGTGTGAATGTACCCTTCAATGGGCAAATTCATTCATGGATTTCCTGATGTGAAATCCTTGTTTAGAACGATTTAGCTCTAATAACAGCAGATACTCTCTGTGGCATAGTTTCTACTAACATCTCATACACTTCAGCTGGTTTTTCCCTCCATTCATCCTGTAAACGTCTGGCAAGTTCTCTCAAAGAAGATGGACGCTGTTTATATTTCCTGATCAACATTCCAGTTCTCCCCAAAGATGTTCAGTAGGGTTCAGGTCAGACTGCAGACAGTCCAATCATGGTACATCCATAGCCTCAACCCAATGTAAAATAGTGTTGGATTTGTGACAAGTCTTGTTGGAAGTATGGCCGACCATTCCCAGAGTATTACCACATTGTCAGCAGCACATTATTGTCTAGAATGTCAGGGTACACCTCCGTGTTTATGGTTCTTGTCACTACAACCAACAGACCGAGACCATGCCATGTAAGACATTCCCAGATTGTAACAGAACCTCTGCCGTACATAACTGTTGGCACAACACACTCAGAAGAGGTTTCCTAGGATCCTCCACATCCAGCTACCTGCATCTGATGTGAAGATGGAATAGCGCGATTCATCACTCTGTAGAACGTTCTTCTATTGCTCAACTGTCCAATGACAACGCTTCTTGCACCGCTGTAGACGGACTACTCAGCTACTTAAGAGTTTATTAGCATGCAAATGAAGCATTTCGCTGAATGCAGATAACAGCTGGAGGTCTGTCATCTGTATTCAGCTCCTTTGTTCTCGAGTGAGATAGCAGCTGAAAGAATACTATTAGTGCTATCCTGCTGAGAACTCAGCATGCATTCTGATAAAACATATCACTGACTTCAAGCAGGCTTTTGAGCGATAATGGTTGTGTCTAAATGTTCTTCAATTATATAAATAGTAAAGAGATAAATAATGAAAATGTTGGCCCCATATTAAAAAAATGTAGGAAAAATAGTAGCGGGTGATGAGGAGAAAGCAAATCTATTAAATAACCTTTTTTCCATAGGGGAAAATGAAATGCTTAACTGGAGCAACCAGTGTCAGGCAGCTGCTGCCAAGGCAAATAGGATCATGGAGTGCATCAAAACAGGTCTAGGGGCGCATGATGAGAGGATTGTTCTTCCTCTATACAAGTCACTGGTCAGACCACACATGGAATATTGTGGACAGTTTGGGGCAGCAGTACTCAAGAAGGATATATCAGAGCTTGAGTGGGTACAAAGGCAGCCAACTAAAGTAATAAATGGAATGGGCGGACTACAATACCCAGAGAGGTTATCAAAAATGGGGTTAGTTTAGAACAGACGGCTGAGGGGCGACCTAATAACTATGTATAAGTATATCGGGGGACAATACAGAGATCTCTCTCATCATCTATTTATACCCAGGACTGTAACAAGGGGGTGCACTCTTTCTAGAGGAAAGAAGGTTTCATCACCAACACAGAAGGGGGTTCTTTACTGTAAAAGCAGTGAGACTGTGGAAATCTCTGCCTGAGGAAGTGGTGATGGTGAATTCAATGAAAGAGTTTGAGAGGGGCCTGGACGTCTTTCTTGAGTGATACTTTATTACATCTCATAGTCATTAATAACTTCAGATGGGTCGGTGATCCGGGGATTATTCTGATTGCCAGATTGGAGGCAGGGAGGAATTTTGTTCTTTTAAATGAGGCTTCTACCTCATTGGAGTTTTTTGCCTTCCTCTGGATCAACTTTGGGAGGGTAATAAGCTGAACTGGATGGACATGTCTTGTTTCAGCCTTACATACTATATGTGTTTCACTGCACACATGTAGTTTCTGTACGAGCTCCAATGCACTCTGTTACCTTCTGATCTCATACTTCCCTCTAACTGTCCATCCACAGGTTTCTGTTTGGTGAGCGACCATTCTGGTGGGTCTATGACAATGGTCTACATGACATCTACAATTTGAAGCAGTTCCCTTCCACGTGTGAGACGGGCCCTGGTCAGTGCAGACAAGATTTTTTTCCACATCCTATATAGCTGAAATACTTGGCACTAACCTTATATTCTGTTCTCAGGAAGCCCCTCAGGACACTGCATGATCACTGGAGCCGCATTATGGCCCATAGTAATGTTCTGTACTGCCCGGTTACCGAGGTAAGACACAATGAACTAGCACTTTGCTCTATAGATTTTCTCAGGCTGTGAACACATGGCTTATTTATCCCATATGCAGGTTTCTTGTAAGGGGAACTCCAGCCACAAGCTGAAAACTTTGGGTGGAGTTTCCAGTCACGTATAACACCCTCAAATTCTAATTTACGTGAGAACATTACCTCCCATGTTTCTTCTGCCTCCTGGCTTTCTGCATAGTCACATTGGCAACACATACAGCTCTCTTGGGCCTTAGAGGGATTGTACTTGCTGATCGGTGGAGGTCTCACTGCTGAGACTCCCAGCAATCCAGAAGGGGATCCCAGATCTTGTTCACCCCCCTCTCTGCATTTAGGAGACTGAATGGAGTGCAGGTCACGCAAGCGAACTGCCGCTCCATTTTCTTTTGGACTGCTGCCAAGCACTTGGGTGTTTCCATAAGCCCCATTGAAATGAATGAAGCGGATCACTCGTGAACCTGGTACAACCCCTTTATGGCCCCCACATATGCATTAGACATCGCATTTAGGGCCGGTTGCGCCAACATTTTGATTGGCAATCAAAAAGAGGTGATCACTGATCAAGTACAAAAACATTGCACCAATGGTGTTTAGCCTATGATCTGGGTTCAAAGGCGGCGATCAAAGTACAACTGGCGAAATCCAACTCGGCGCACTAAGCTGACAGGCTTTTCTTGAGTAGTGAAATTACACCGTTTGCCGTTGGTAGCGGCCATCTCTTTACTATCGCTACGAATGCTGGAAGATCACCTGACTACAGTTACCAATCACCGCGCATGATACATTTCTTCTAGGTTGAGCCTTTGATAGAAGAGCAAATCTTAGATCAAGGGGTGTTGCTGCAACACTTTTTTCTTAAACCTAGTTCAACAGCTCATCACCGTTTACTTAAACTGGGATCAACATCTTGGTTGGTGCAACCGCCCATTAGTCATCCAAACTGCCCGATAACGGCAGGGCCTATGACTGTCTAATGTGTATGGAGGGAGCCCAACTTTTCCCCTATAGATGATGTCAGGAAAAAGAAGGATCGGGGACGCCGAATTTCACTGCCTAATCCTTTGGGTTCCCCAGGATAAAAACCGGCATCAGAGCGGTGTAGATGTGGCTTACCCCCCTAAACATTTGAACCTTCAGCCAAGCCAAACATTTGTGTGTATGAGGGAGCCATCGGTAACAGCTGGGGGTCTTTAGTCTCATATATACCACTTTAACCCCTTGAGTGGCACGCCCGGAAAAGTTCCGTGACGAGCTCCACTGCTCATAGCAACATAGCCCGGAAGATTTCCAGGCTGTGTATCACTATGGGAGCTGCAGAGCACAGTGCCACAAGCTGTGACAGTGTGCTCTGCCTGCACAGTCCCACAGAGAACAAAGCAAGGGCTTTGAAAAACCAGCAGAAGATATTGCCGACATGTCGGCAATGTCCTGCTTTGTTTACAGGTTGCCATAGAGACCATCGGCTTGTCAGAAGCAAGCCGATGGTCTCTGTGGCAGGGAGAGCTGGTTGTTAGCTGTCAGAGGACACCTAGGTACCAGCTCTTACAGCAGAGATCAGAGAAAACCTCCGATCTCTGCTGTGTTAACCCTTTACATGCTGCAGTCTATGTGACTGCAGCATGTAAAGGGCTGTCACTGCAGCATGTAAAGGGCTGTCACCATCGGACCCCTGGAATGTGATCAGGGGTCCTGATGGGTCCCTGTGGAAGTCCCCTAAAGGGACAAAAAAAAATAAAAAAATTTAAAAAAAAAAAAAGGAAAAAAATTATTAAAAAAATAAAAAAAACACTTGTCTCCCTTTACTTTGTAAAAAATCAAAAATACAATCACACATGTGGTATCCATGTGCGTCGTAATGACCCAGAGAAGGAAGTTAATACATTATTTAACCCCTTAATGACATGGCCCCTTTTTTCTTTTTTCCCCATTTCTTTTTTTCCTCCCCCCTGTTTAAAAAATCACAACTTGTCCCGCAAAAAACAAGCCCTTATATGGCCATGTCAATGGAAAAATGAAAAAGTTATGGCTCTTGAGACGCAACTGCAAAACTAGTTGAAATTCAATGATTAGACCATTTTAAAAAACCTGCCCTGGTGGGCACGACAGGGTGGTAGGAAACCTGCCACTCAAGGGGTTAATAGATGTTAACATACACTTTTCTCTTCAGGGGGATGATCCGCGCTCTGCCTCTCATCCTGTACAGTGTGCTGATGGGGGGCATCGCAGTCTCCAGACTCCTTATATTAGCACACTTCTCCCATCAGGTTGTCGCTGGCCTCCTTACAGGTAAATGGTAGCACTGTGTCGTTAAAGGGTTAAATTTAAACTTCAAGTGCTCTGAGCAACCGCCTCCTCTCTGCCTCCTCTCCACCCCCTCTCCGCCCCCCTGCACTATTTGCAATGAGGAGGCGGAACGGGGGTGGGGCTAAGTTCCTGGAATTAGCTCCGCCCCCACCCTGCCTCTCCTCATTGAAAATAGTGCAGTGGGGTGGAGAGGAGGCAGAGAGGGGGCGGGAGCTCAAAGCACTGCTCCCGGCTCTTCCAGCCTCCTCCCTCTGCAGAGAGAGACGCCGTATATCGTCTGGGCGTGAAACCCCAGCCGAGATATGGCCGTATGAAAGCACCCTAAGGGCGCCTTCAGACGACCGTATATCAGCTGGGTGCCTATATACGGCGTTCCTCTCTGCAGAGGGAGGAGGCTGGAAGAGCCCGGAGCAGTGCACTGAGCTCCCGCCTCCTCTCTGCCCCTCGTCACTATTTGCAATAGGAGGGGCACAGAGAGAGACGCCATATATCAGCACCCGGCCGATATACGGTCGTCTGAAGGCGCCCATAGTTTTATTTGAGATACAAAAAAAAAAAACTTTCAAAGTTGGGTGCTGCAAGGCTCCCTTCAGTGTTGTTTAGGCCTCATGTCCGCGGGCATGCACGGTTTCCAAGTATGGAATCCCGCAGCGGTTTCCACTTGTGCCCGCAGCCATGAGGCCTAAAAATACATTTTCCTACCTGTACAGCTGTCATGCGGGTCTTCTTCGTCGCAGACGGATTTTCTTTCTTCTGCACGCATGAGCCGAGCTTTTTTTTTTTTTTTTCAAATCTCCTGCTTTCCCACGGAAAGGATGCAGTGTCAGCTGCGTCTGTGCGGCAGATCGAATGGCTTCCATTGACCTCAATGGAAGCCGTCCGTGTGGGAAACTGCAGAAAATGGAGCATGCTTCAGGTGTTTTCCCACACATGCGATCCGCACACTTAGAGAAAATGACATCCGCAGGTATTTAATTACGTGCGGATGCCCAATGAATGTCTATAGGCATACTGACCTGTGCATCATCCGCAATTCAATTTCACACGGGTGAGTGCGATTTCCCCGTGAGAAAATCGTGGCAATATTACATATTTGCTCATGCAATGTCTGAGCATCAGCGATGCTTTTTTCTGAAAATAATCTCACATCGCTGCCGCCTGCGATTTTCTCATGGGCTTCATGTTTCAGCGATCGCAAGTGCTTTCACATCACTGGAAAAATCACCCATGTGAAACCGGCCTGAAATACGTCATACTGAATCTGGTAAGCTTCTCCAGATAGGTTCAAACAACAGAAGGTTCTACACCAACATAGAGGGGGGTTCTTTACTGTAGAGCAGTGAAACTATGGAACTCTCTGCCTGAGGACGTGGTGATAGCAAATTCGATAACAGAGTCCAAGAGGAGCCTGGACGGCTTTCTTGAGCAATACAATATTATATGTTATAGTCATTAATAACTTCAGAAGGGTCGGTGATCCAGTGATTATTCCGATTGCAAGATTGGAGTTGGGAAGGAATTTTTTCCATTAAAATTGGGAAATTTGGTTTCTACCGCATTGTTTGTTTTTTTTTGCCTTCCTCTGGATCAACAATGGGGGGTAATTAGCTGAATGGATGGACATATGTCTTTTTTTGGCCTACCATACTATGTAATTCTGCAGCTGCATCTCAAGTTTGAAGCGCCTGCCACTAGGGGGGTCATCCAGTAGCTTTGCAATCCACTGCCTGCAATTTGGCTTCTTTAGTAACTATTGACTACATGCAGCAGCGGGGCGGACATGCAGAGGCTGCCTTGCAGCTGATTGGAGCAGGGCTATGCAAGGCAGCATGGGAAGAGGAAGTCCCAGCCGGTACAGTACTGGCAGAATAGCTGCTTAAGACGCCCCCTACCTGTAAGTGGACTGCAAACAGCAGGGCAACTGAACAAAATAGGAAAATCGACATGGCAAATTGAATTGTTTGCACCCAATTTGAGCTCTTTCAACAGCGACCAATGAGAACCTGGGCTGCTTCTGAAATAGTTTTTTTTTTTGTTTTTTTTTAAACTCAGGTCCCCTTTAGGGCTGTGTTCACACATAGCAGACATGTTGCAGAATTTTCTGCTGTGGAAGATTGGGCAGAAAAATCCACCAAATTCCACATCGGAGAGTCAACCACTGCAGCACTCCCAAATACTGTCTGTACCCAGAGCACAGCGGGGACTACTGCTGGGCACCGCAGCTCCTGGAGCTTTACTGTGACACAATCATGATGTAATGTTAATCGCTCTCCATTTCTCTCACCTAGGTATACTGTTAGGATACTTCTTGCAGCGTAATACTCCCCTCGGCCGTAGTTTTGCCTTTTTCGCATGGTCTTCACTGTGTCTGCTCCTTGGGGCTGTCCTTATATACTGGGGGATGAGCGCTTTCGGACTGGATCTATCGTGGTGAGTGGGACATTGACATATACCATAGAAATGTTACTGATTTTCCTATGGTTACTTTACACTGTGACACGATACATTGCATTTCATAATTTACTTAAAGTATTCCCTCAAGGTGCTTTTATATGGAAGGATTATAGTTTGGATTCCTGCGATTCAGCGAGAATCTGAACAATAAGCATTCAGTTAAATACATGTATCGACTGAGCGACGAACGAGAATCGTTCATTTCTGGCTCGTCGTTCAGTCTCTGCATGCAGAAAACTGAACAACGGATTGTTCAGTGTAAACAGGCAGCATCAAACTACTAACAACTACTTGACCACGAGTATGTATGTTTTTTTGTATAGGTGCTTCTCATGCTCAAACCCCGGTGACGTCATTGCAGGTCCTACAGCGTATATAAAACACAGAGCCTGACTGACAGAAGAACAGCAAAGTTAGGGCTTTTGGAAGGGGAGGACAAAAATTACAAAATGAGAATATAACTAAGCCATTATTATGTCAGACACAACTCAGCAGTCCTGACAGAAGACACCGAGCTACCACCACAGAGATCTGGTGGGCTGAAGGACCTGCGGTGACGTCACTGCAGTTTGGTAAAAGAGATCCGGGGGGCTGAAGGACCTGTGGTGATGTCACTGCTGTGGGAGGAGCCATTGTGCAGTTTGGTAGAAAGTACTGGATAAGCTGACAGCAGCCACAAGGACCTGTGATGATGCCACTGTCATGTGATCACCTGTGTGGGTGGAGTCAGGGCTAACATGACCAGGGGCTGATCACTGTATCCAGGAGTCTGCTGAGCTGGTGATGTCTGGAAATCAGCATGGATGTACCACAGTTGTGTGTGTGTGTGAATCAGGATGCATGTAGCAGAGCTGTCTATGTGATGTGTGGGGATCATAATGGATGTACCATGTAGCACAGCTGTGTGGTGCATTGTGCCACCAGAAACACTGGTACTATAAATTTCCTACTAATTACTAGTCACATATGAACGACTGCTTGCTGGCTGTGAATGGAGGCGGGCAGGCCAGAACAATCCCCGGACCACTTCACCTCCATTCAGTCAGGGATACACTTTTCTGTGTAAAAGCACAGGAATGACTATTACTGGGATGGCCTGTCAGGCATTTGTTGCCTGACAGGTTGTCCCATGTGAAAGCACCTCAAGTGGGTGAAATGCCATGTGATACCATCTTCCAAGACCCACTGTATCACAAGCAATTCACTCTAAGTGGAGAGCAATGAGGGGAGTGAGGCAATCACTAATTACTTTATGTTCTTTGGTTGGTGCTAGGTCGATCCATCTAGCAAATAAATGGTGCTCAAAGGCAGAATGGATAAAACCGGAAACGAGACCCTTTTCATCAGTGACAAGGAGCGCAGGGAACGTTCTAGGACTGGGATTTGCCTTGCACTGCCCAATCTTCCGCAGACTGCCCAGAGACCCGCAGATGCCCCTTTCACGCCTGGTTGGTCTGCTAATGTCTTTTCTGTTACTCAAGCTCCAGCAAGGGCTCCCACTTCCATCATCTTCCCCTCTGCTCTACTACCTGCTGAACTTATTGCGCCATTGTCTCTGTCCTCTAATTGTCATCAATTTGTCCCCCTATCTCATAAGGGACTTGTATTTGGGGGCTGTGCGGAGAAGAGACTGAGGCAACCCCGACTGCTCCGAATAAGATATTGAGCGTTATATTTTGCAGTGTTTGAAGGTTGTACTTGAATTTTCTTAGTTTGTTCCTTTTTTAGAAGTTCAGGAATTTGAAACATTTCACTTTCTATTCTACTGAAACGAGAGTTTGTATCCTATAATTTATATTGACAATCACACAAGAGGGTACATACTTAATAGGTACCTGTCAGCAGGTGTTTTGGTGTAGAAAACAAAGTAGAGACTAACTGTTATATATATATATATATATTAGTGTGGATCACCACCAAATCAGCTGCACATGAATGCACCCTAACAAACAGTCAAAGCATCTCAGGTGTATTGTCTCACGTGTGGAACCTGCACTTCTCTCTAGTTCTTACCCCTATTCCCACCAACCTGACAATGCGGGGACCGCAGGGGGTCAGGACTTATTAAAGCAGCTGAGCGGGCAGCACTTAAGGTTGCCACCTTTGACACCAAAAAGTACCGGCCAAGGTAAAAGGGCGCATTGTTTTGGAAGCGTGGCCCATCACAACATTTGATTTTACCTCAATTATTCTGGTGGCCCCAGTAGTAATAGTCCCGGCTCTTAGTGGCCCCTGTAGTAGCAGTAGTGACCCCCTCTGTGCTTTCCCCACCCTTTTACCTCCAGCTGGGTAGCAACTACACTATGAAGTACTTTAACTCACTCTCTAGGTTCGGTCTGGCTGCTGCTTATGTAATCAAAAAATTCTGACCCCTCTCCCCAGCATCTGTGCTGCATACAGGATGTGAAGGAGCACAGATGCTGGGTGAGGGGTTAGAGTCTCAGATTACATAAGCGACGCCTAGACTGGAGTGTTGCTGCCCAGCTGATTATTTTTTTACCAGCTGGTAAAAAATAAACAAACATCGGCACCAAACTTTGGATTTAATTACCAGCCGCGCGTCAACCTCATCAGCGCTACACTATTTCCGTAATTCCCATAGGAGGCAATGAAAGTTATGGAAACAACGAAGCACAGCAGGTCCAGCCAGCGCATTCAGCCAGACCAGGACTGGAGGTAGGTGCTGGTCCCGCAAGGTGGGCATCACAGCTATCAGACATTCATGGCATTTCCTGTGGATAGGCCATGAAAGTTTCAGATGGCAGTACCCCTTTAAACACACACTTAGCACCATTTTCTTTACCCCTCACCCCAAATCAGACATACACAGAGTTTCCTGCAAGTCTGAGCACATTTTTATTTATACAAGGACAAACAGGACATATTACAAAATACTCAGATGAAAATTCATACCCACAGCATGTGAGGGAGACATAGAGACACACAAAAAAGGGAGTTTACAGTGGACCAGCCTTTCACGGAGTCCACCCAGAGCCCCCGACTCTGCACGTAATACTGCCGAACAACATGTGAGGTTTTCTTTATTAATTTAGAAAAAAATATATATATTTATTTACACGACAAATTACGAGACAGTTGCACAAGTCCACTGCGTGTGATGGTGAGAGGAGTCGAAGCCTTAAGACATCATTTTTTGTTTTTTTTTAAAGGTATATCCACCCGCACCTGATCCCATCTCCCACCCCCCCCATTCCGAAATGTTCTGGCCTTAGTAAGAACAAGTACGCTGTAAACAATGTCCAACGTTACCAAATCTTGTATTGATTTAATATGTTGAGAATCCATTAAACTGATATTGTACTTGGATCAGAACACTTGGCCTGAAGTGTAAAGTATGGCGCAAAATGTTGCCCAAAGCAAGCAATCCGATCAATCCTGTCCTTTTCTATCCTGCACTGGAAAATATGAGCCGGGTCTAGTTTCTATCAGCGACACTGTCCAGGTTTTCTGTACTAGTTTTTATACATGAGGCACAATATGTATCTGACGGGTGCCAACTTGATGACAGACACCAGACGGACCCGACCGGTAAGTAAAGTGCATGATTTAGGGCAAACCAGGACATGCCACTGGCCAATCAACGCTTCCCGTGTCATCTGATTGGTAGAGCCAGTGATCACCTGACATATGGCACCTAAGTCCTAATAAGTCCAATGCCCTAATAACAGTAAGCTGGTGGATGCTACTGTACTACTGAACATCCAATTAGGGGTCATACTGTCTGCTATTTTGTAACCACTCAAGAGTCATCTTGGCCCCGAATGAGCCATACAGTGATGTGATTATATAGTCAGCTAGCCAAGAGGGATGCAATACGTAAAGCGTTTCCCAGGGAAATACTATTGATGATCTATCTGCGGGATAGGTCATTAATGGCTGATCGGCCGGGGTCTACTGCAACACACAGGCATACGGAAAGGAAGCTGCTGCGCTGACCACTGTGTAGTGGTTGACGCTTGCAACTGCAACTCCCACCGATGTGATGAGAGCTGCACCGGCCTCGAGGATCAGACCAACAGCTTACACTCCGTAGCCCTATGTGTGGCAGCATGGACAGCGGGCACCCGATCAGCTCATTGGCCGGGTCCCAAGCCTATCAACTATTGATGACCGATCCTGAGCATAAGTCATCCAGTAGCATTTCCCTGGAAAACCCTCTTTATCGTACAAGAAGTGTCACGCAAACACATCGCAATTCCGCATGTGTATCCCTGTGGATGGGGGATAATTTGTAGGAACTAGAAGACCCATTTAAAAAAGGGACGTATGGAGCCATCTAGTCATCGTCCGGTCTAGTAGGAGAGCCAGCGGTGCTTTATGTTTGGGGACGTTCAAGGTCATGTTACAAAATATCCTGCCGCCTTGTTTGTGCAATGTGCATTTCATGTAAGACGCAGCAGAAGGATCCAATGAGGCTCAGAATAAAGAACCTCCAATAAATTAATAGGAAAGGAGTTAAATACAAAAGTGTTACAGAAGAAGCAGCGGTTGGTATATACAGAAAACTGTGTGAAATACCAGAAAGTTATATTCTGTCTGTGTGGCACAGTGGGACGGATTTATTAGTGTGCCCTAGACTGACAACTGGCACAAGAAGGTGCTCAAAACTCTTGAGCCATATGTTCAGCCTCTCCGAGACGTCTCAGATACTTCTGTCGGCTGCAGACAACACTTACACTTTTTCTTAGGACGATTTTGATGCATGAAACTCATTAGTGCAAATTAAAGGGGCTCTACCATCATAACCCCCCCCCCTTATTACATACAAGCACACCAGCAATCAGCTGGTGGCTTTGCATGGCACCCATTCTAATGAAGAGGCACCAAGTGCGGCTAGTCTAGCAGACCACAAATAAATTACGCCGTAGATCCACAATGAAATCCTCGCAAGATTTTGGTGCAGAAATAGCTACGGAATTCATTCATTCTATTGAAATGAATGAAATCTGAGGTGAAATAGTCGCAATGGTTCGCCAAGAAAAACAACAGTGCGCTGCGGACTTGGAACTCTGCTACATAACTCTAATCCACAGCGGATTGTTTTTCACGATTAGTAAATGGGATTATTTAAAATCCCATTCACTAACATTGTACTGTATGTAGTTGTGGGGTTTCAGTGCAGCCAGTACACAGTGTGTGAAACTGGCCTAAGGTCTCAATCACATAGAATTCAGGAAGAAATAGTGTTACACATAGCGTTATTTTGTCTCGAAAAATGTCAGAGGGCGAAACGGAATCAGGACAGATAATATAACCAATGGGATCCGTACTGCGCCGTTGGAGTCTGGCGTATGCCAAACACAACACTTCAGGTCTTACCATTGTTAGATTCCTAGAACAGGGCCGAACAATGGAATGACACAGCGGCATTGTGAACAAGCCTTAATAGATATGCTTTGCAATGGCTCATCAGTCTTGCTAATGGAGGCCCCTTAATGGGGGTCTTCTGGGACTTTTATTATTGATGACCTAACCTCAGGATAAGTTGTCATAGTTGATCGGCAGGGGTCCGCTGCTTGGGATTTCACCCACCGCTGTCGATAGTGCAGTGACCAGTTTGGTACTGCAGGCACAGCTCCCATTGAGCTCAGTGGGAGGTATGCTTGTAGTACCAAAATGGGCCACTGTATTGTTGACAACGCTATCTGCTCCCAGTAGAGATCCCAAGTGGCAGCCCCTTGCCAATCAACTATTGATGACCTATCCTAAAGATAGGTCATGAATAGGACAAGTCCCAGAGAACCCCTTTAACAGACACCCATACAGAGAGGGGCTTTCCTGTCTCTCGGTACACAGACAGCACCGAAATTACAATCTTTTCCCTCGTTTTTCTACCAATCTTTTCTCTTTTTCGATGGAGTGGTAGGGACCTAAACTAGGCATGTGCAAGTTATCGCTAAGGCGGACATAACATTTTGGGTCACTGGGACAGGAAGTGGTTGCTAGGCAACACAAAAGTATGCAAAAACAGAAATACAAATTGTGAGACGATACGTAATAATAAATAACGGCTACACTAATCCTATACACGTTTACTGACTCATTACTGTTCCCAGCCTAAGAAATGGCTGCATAAGAAATAGATCTCAACATATTAAATGGAAACCCAGGTGCCCATAGAATTGTGTAGTGTGAACAAGCCCAAAAATTCTAAAAATCGGAGCCCGGCATCCCATAGGGTCTTCTAAAATTGCTAGAACCAGAGGCACTACACCTGAAGGCTACATCATAGTGTCATAGAGGGGCCGACTTGCATAGCAGTCAAAGAGTTTCATTATTAACATAATATATGAATCAAGGGGGGAGGGGAGTGGGGGAGGGGGGGCGGTGAAAGTACAGAGAGAAACAAGAAATATCTCAAAGAGTACAAGAGCGAAACCCTTCGATAGACGCAACCGTTTCAATTTGGTCCTTGGCAGGATAATCTTCTCCAATCTATAGCTGTATGAGCTGTGTGTATATGTTCACATTAACACGAACACACATACAACTGCTACGTTTGTCAACCCCAGGACAACATTGTAAATGGATGCACATATACACACACGCATACATGCAGAGGGGCCCCAGCATTATTCTGATGCCCTGTAGGGATTGGCGTCAAATGGTCAGTTGGTTCATTATAGACTTGTCAGTTACAGCGGTTGCCTAGGTAAGACAACTTCTTGCCCTTTAGGGCAATTTTTTTCGAGAGGTGGAGCAGGGCCGGGACAAGGAGTAGGCACTCGCCTAGGGCGTCATCTCACCACTTAGCTTCATAAACAACCAGTGCTTCCATTACTGATAGAAACGTTCATTGCTACAGGAAGCCCGGGGAGTGGTGAAAGTGGGCATGATCTAAAGTATTACCCACCGCTTCTCCAGCTGCATTAAAGGGGTTGTACCAGAATGACAAGTCATTCCCTATACGCAGTATAGGGGATAACTTGCTGATCGATGGGAGACTCAGCGCTGAGACCCCCACGATCTTGAGAACGAAGGTCCCATGTCTTCGTCACAACGGGGTTACTGCACCTCATGCAATGAGGAGAGGACTGAGTGAACCGCTGGTTGTGCAAGCGCACCAGCACTCCGGTCACTTTTAATAGGACTGCCGAGATAGCAGCACCAGCTTGGGTATTTCCTTCACTCCCATTGAAAGCAATAGAGACCCCTACTGACCAGCAAGTTATCCCCTATCCTATGGATAAGAGATAACTTATCAATCTGGTACAACTGCTTTTGGTTCTGACGTCACCCATTGTCATGACCTAGTGGGTGGCACCCCTAGAAGAGGGCCTAGCATATTGGCGGCGGCTCCTCTTCAAGCTACTGCTTTCAGACCAGGACCCAGTGCAGTGACGCCAGTGCCTGGAGGAGGAGAGGGGAGTAAATTTATTCTTTTGGTCTAGTCTGAAGTTTCAAGTAACTATGGGATTAATTATGGAGGCTGTGCTGCCATGTGCATTTTTAGAATTTGAGGGGGTGCAATTTGCTTGATCTGACTAGGGCACCCAATCACCTCGTCCCAGCCCTGAGGATTAGTGTACTCCAATCAAGACTCCCCTTGAAACCCAGAGTAGAACTATGGCTTTCTGCTCTGGGGGGCAGAAAACAATTGCTACCCACCAGCTGATACTGGCACTTAAAACGTTGCCCCTCACATTCAGCTTGTTAGAGATCTACAATATCAGATGGTTTTGTCCAAACCAGTCAAACCCTTCAAAGTGAACCTCTCATGGCTGGAGATATTAATACGCATGTAGTAAACAAATCAATGCCTTTCAAGGCCTAAAGAAGAGGTCGGCCATGTGCAGAAGCACGACTCAAGATCCGTAGGTTCGTCAACATCAAAGTCTCACGCCATGACAGGTTCTCAAGTTCTGGAACATTGTCAAAAGTTGAAGCATGTACAATCAGTGGTGGCGGTCATTTTCTAAGCCTGCAAGACTATCTCAGTATAAACTTCAGGGCACTTGAAGATGGTGTCCCTCTATAGACTTAGCAGTCAAGTGGTTTCCAGTCCCATGTCTGATTGGGAACAGCCCGTACTCCAAATAATCCGGAGTCCCAGATGCTGGAGCTAGCCACTGGCCAGACTTGTATTGTGGGACAACATCTTTAAGGATATATTTGAAGGATAATTTGCCATAAACACAGGTAAGTAGTCAGAAATGTGGTCGCACTTGTCAGGCTTTGTCATTCCCCTGTCCCCACGTGTTTATAATACTGGGGGGAATTCATAAACAAATTTATGCAAGAATTCTGGGATGAAAAAGTTTCAAATTTTACACTCGCCACGTTTATTTTTTAAAAGTGGGTGGGGCTTGGAAGGTGGAGGCGTGTCAAATTCACTATAAATTAAACCAGAAATGAGCATAAATTATAGCCTAAGACTTCAGTTGGTGCACGGCCGGTCTACGATGCACCAAATGTAATAAAAAAGTTTACAGTTCTTATTAGATTTGGTGCATTTTACTCCATCGTCTCTTATAAAATCCGCCAGGGATTCCCCAGTATTTGATAGCGCAGCCTGCATCACCATTTCTGCAGGATGCTGCCACAAACCTGACCGATTCAAGATTTGTCGGATCCATTTGTAAAGGAATCCAGTATACTTGTCATAGCACTCTTATGGACAGAAGCCATGGCATCAATTTGGACGGAGCCCGAGGGCCCAGACGTAGTGAATTGCGTTGCAGATTCTGCACTGCACGAATTTACAGAACAATACAAGTGAGGGAGTGTTGGAGACCCCATCAGTATGTACCAGAAAGATTCTACATGGAAATCACAGCATGTTCAGCCTGATTTTCATAGAAGATTTCACCTAAAAGATGAAATTTGTGGCAAAAATCCACATATAGGGTATGTTCACACGTAGATGAAATGGCGCGGATTTGCAAGGTATCAATGGGTTTCCACAGCAGCTGAAAGTCTGACAAAGGCCTCCATGTCTGCCATGTAACTCAGCCTATTAGGCCCTGCCTCTGGCAGAGTCTAATAGGCTGCTATCATAGGCTTAGTAGAATGCAGTACATAAGTAATGCAGTGTACTATCAGGCTTCCGCTTGCTATGAGAAGCCATTGGTACGGTGCAACTGCACTGTGGGATGTCGAGGGGTGACTGAATGAGCCCCCTTCCTCTGTGATCGGCTTACATGCTGCAGTTGCTGTTGATAATTATGGCATGTAAGGGGCTCAACTACAAGGATCTGAGATTTCTCCGCATCTGGTGGTTAGAGCAGGATCCTGGCTGTCAGTAGTCAGCCAAGCCACCACCTCAAAAAGATAAATGTGCCGGTTTAAAGCCCATTAGTGAGGTCAGTAAAAAGGCGTATTGTGTCACAAAGGAGTTAAAGACTAGAAATACCTGTGTTTAGGCAGCACTATCTCCAAACCCCGAGCCGACTACAAATCTGCGTTAGTGGGGGAAAAAAAACAACAGTAATATCGATACTCTCACAAATGGCGATTTTTAGGAATCTGAGAAAAACAGCATCTCTGTTTTGGGGTCGGGGAGGTGTTCTATAGGTGGCAATAAAGTCAGGATTTAATGGAGGGTCGATACAGTGTCTGAACCCATTGGAAGTAACCATTTGGGGAGGCAAAGGGTATTCATTATGTTACTTCCTTGGCTTCTAGTCCTCAGTTAGATGGGATCAGATCAAAAGATGGCTGCCCGGACAGGTGATGGTACACTCCGAGATTTGTGGCACAAATAAAGGGACCTTATGCGTGCACCGGTGACGTACGAGGCACAGATCAATGAGACATTGGCAGTAGCATTTAGTGTTAACAGGAGACCAGACTGAGCATGGCGTGTAAGCTAAAGTGAGGGGTCCCCGAGGATAGGGAAGGGTGGGTGTGCTAGTCTTGCCCGCTGGGACACATGACATCTGACCCATTGAGTTTTCTTGTGTTTATGATTTTTTTTTCTTTCTCGTTTTTTTTTTTTCTTTTTTTTGTCCTTTTTCTTGGTTTTAATAGAAAAAATAAACCGATCACCATAACAAAAACTAAGAAAGGAAAATAAAAAAAGGATTGTGGTGTGTGGAGTCCCCAGGAGGGGAGGGGGGATTAGGCCGCCGGCTCATCCTCCATGGGCTCTTCCAATGGTCTGTAAGGACACAGAGGCTAAATTAGTACTTGCCAGGCAATTACAACAGACCATTATAAAGGGGTTTTCCTAAGTACGAAACTTATTGTTCGACCGCTGAGACCCCCAATGATCACGAGAAGTGGTGTTGTGTCTCCTCCTTTGAGTGGTCGCACTTGTTCACTACCACTCTAGTCAACTCTATAGGACTTGCGGAGATGGTTGAGCACGCTTGTTGCCCCTCCACTCAACTCTATAGGCCTACTGGAGATAGCCGAGTGCTATACTTGGCTAACTCAAGAAGTCCCATGGAACTGGAGCAGCAGTGGAAACGCAAAACCACCACTCTACTCCCAAATAGGGGACACAGATCCCCCACCCGTTCTCATGACTACTAGGGATCCCAGTGGTTGGACCGCCACCAATCAGGCACCATGGATAGGGGATATGTATTATTTGTGGGAAAACCCTTGTAAGAATAAGGTGCCATATATATATATATATCACCCTCCTTGTTACCTGGAGATACAGTCGGTATTGCTTTGCTCTGTATCTACGGATAATGATGCCAATGCGCTAACGGTTTCCGCGTCCTCCACCTCACCTCGTTGTGCTTCCAAAAAGGAGTGGCTTAGAGCAATGTTTTTTAAGGAGCTCCAGTGCTTGCCTATGGGGAGAAAAGATAGTATTTTTGTCTCTTGCAGTCCTCCCAGGATTCAGTTAATATACTAATACCAGTTGATCCATTAACTGCTTATGGTCCAAACCAATTTAGGCTTTGAAGGTTTAGTTTCATGAAGACACCTCTTTTTTTAAAAGCGATCAGGGGAGGCCACATCTAGGCACACGTTTCCCCCGCAGTGGTTACATTAAATACTGGCCATTCAAATACATGGCTACCCACATCATGCATGGAGTCACCAGGTCTGCTAGAGCAGCGCTTGGTCCTGAGACAATTGGGCATATGGAGACATGTAATTGATGTCATTGATTTCAAAGGCGCCGGCTTTATTGGGAACAATGAGCGATATTGCAAAAAGAAAGGAGATGCTGCGATTTTTTTTCCCGCACAGCATCGCAGGAGTGAAAATATCGCAAATGAGAATAAACCCATTGAAAATCATTAGTTTCATAATCATGCGTCTTCACCCACTCTCGCATCGCGAGAAAATCGTGTTATTTCCTATCCACCCTTCCTGAGAACAAGGGCCTTTGCATCCTTCTTCTTATCACTGTGGGGATGCTTCTGCTACCCGTATTGGCGTCACACTAAATGGAGTGCTGGCCGGGGCTGCGCAGTTTGTGCTCCATTCAGTTCAATGGGGCTGACAGAAATATCCGAGCGCTTGGCGATTTCCGTTGTTCTGTCCAAAATGAATGGCACGGCAGTGCGCTTGC
The DNA here is from genome assembly GCF_035609145.1 of Eleutherodactylus coqui. NCBI lineage: Eukaryota > Metazoa > Chordata > Amphibia > Anura > Eleutherodactylidae > Eleutherodactylus > Eleutherodactylus coqui. Next base: position 32,435,800 of record NC_089849.1, read on the forward strand.
ATGACCGTCACTCCATTCATGCTCCTCCTCACAGCAAGGAGGACGGAGGACACAAGACCCCCTGTTCTTAGGAATGGTGGCATTCTCAGCGGTGAGACCTCCACAGATCAGCAAGTTATCCCCGACCCTTTCGATAGGGAATAAGTTGTAATTCTGATACAACCCCTAATATACCAAGCTTCACCCTTTACTTTTCTCTTTCCAAAGCAAGGCCCCCATGTCACCCCCAAAGAAGACACTCACTCTGGATAGTGATGACTCGCTCTAGAGTGGTCACTGCATTGGCGCTGGGTCTCTGCTGCAGGACACTGTTATCAAATGGTGCAGGCTAGAAGCAAGAACAGAAGGGTTAACAAGAGTAATCTCATCACCATGTCTCATGAACTTCCTCCATCCCACCATCCCGACTCACCTCCATACCCAGAAGAGCCGACACACAAGCCTCAGAGGCATCACAGATGGCAGTTAAGTCATGTCCTCCTTCTAAAGCCATGACAACCCTACCTCCGGCCAGAGTCATCAACTCTGTGGTAAGGTGACCAAAACCTAAAAGTGAAACACAAACATAATGGAGGCATTTACAGAATGGAGAGGAGTCTATGAAACTCAATAACAGAGCGTACTACTGGTCAACAGGCCAGTTGTCTCCATTCTTGGTTTGAAAAGATCATCATAGAATACTAATAACAATTTGTCATCGAAGTGAAGGATTGTTATCCTGTTCCATCGTAAGCTACATAATTCAGGTAAGAAGCCGATGGTCAGCAGCTGTTTTTGCACTGGTCTCAGGTTGGGTAGACTGTAAGTGGCATAGCTATGCATGTTGTACAGGTAGCGATGACAACCATTACCTAGACCTTGGTGGACCACATCACCATAAGTAGCAGGACAGAGTTGTGATAGTCACAAAGTATGTTAGGCTAAATGAAGAGAATGTCCATCTACTTCAGGCTGTTTCTATCCCTGTTGATCCAGAGGAAGACAAAAAAAACCCCAATGAGGTAGAAGCCAATTAGCCCATTCAAGGGGGAAAATTCCTTTCCGCCTCCATAATGGCAGTCAGAATAATCCCTGGATCAACGTTTGAAAGTTCCTACCTGACTCCAAGACCCGGATCAACAACCCCGCTGGTCCCTAATGTCTATATCCTGTAATATCGTAGCGCTCTAGAAAGACATCTGGTCCCCTCTTAAACTCCTCTATTGATTTTGCCATCACTACGTTCTCAGGCAGAGAGTTCCACAGTCTCACTGCTCTTACAGTAAAGAACCCCCTTCTGTGTTGGTGATGAAGCCTGCTTTCTTCTAAACGTAGTGGATGCCCTCTTGTTACTGTCGCAGTCCTGGGTGTAAGCAGATCATGGGAGAGATACTTGTATTGTCCCCTCATGTATTTATACAGAGTTATTTGGTCGCCCCTTAACAGTTGTTTTTTTTCCGGGGTGAATAATCCCAATTCGGATAGCCTCTCTGGGTATTCCAGTCCCGTCATTCCATGTATTAGTTTAGTTGCCCTTCTTTGAACCCCCTCCAGCACTGCAACATCTTTCCTGAGCGCCGGTGTCAAGAACTGTACACAGTATTCCATGTGAGTCCTGACAAGTGCCTTATATAGTGGGAGGATAATGTTCTCATCCCTCGTCCCTATACCGCTTTTAATGCACCCCAAGACTTTATTAGCTTTTGCAGCAGCTGACTGGCATTGGTTGCTCCAGTTAAGTCTACAGTCCACTAGTACCCCCAGGTCTTTTTCCATATCACTTTTCTCTAGCAGTACCCCATTTAGTGTATATTGGTGACATCCGTTTCTCCTGCCCATGTGCATAACCTTACATTTATCAACATTGAACTTCATTTGCCATTTTTCTACCCAAGCCCCCAGCTTATCCAGGTCCAACTGCAGTTGTATATTGGCCTCTGTTGTATTAATTATCTTGTATAATTTTGTATCGTCTGCAAATATCAGAACTACATGACTGCACATAGGAACAATTCATTTCCAGTTTTTGTGGTTGCCATACGGTGGTGGTCTTCATCTATGCCACCACCAGAACTAATGTTTTATGTGGCCAAACACTGACTTAATCATAGCAAGCTGCTTAATACTAAGACTTTTCAACTGCAAACAATAAGCCACGTAGCCAAAGCTCTTTGATAAGATATGGGCCTATTACAATAAATAGCAAAGAAATAAGACAAAAGTATATCAAATGACTTCATTGGTATTTTTTTTTTATTAATGAAACCTGTCTGATGTTCTCCTAAAATTCTGGTTCTTTCTTATTAGCTCTGGTTTAGAAGCTCAAGTTTAAAATCTCATTAGGTAGTAGATTTTAACATTTTTTTGACATTGATGCTTACATTTGGCTGTAACAGAGTAGCCTCCAAGTGGGCTTTGGTGCCCCTCAACTGCATCAAACCCGGCTGAGACTAGGACAAGGTCTGGAGAAAACTCCTTGGCTATAGGCATGACCACTAACCTGAGGAAAAAAGGAGGAGACATGTTAAATCCGAATGATAAATCAATTAACAAAACCAAAAATGGAAGTAAAATTTTGGGGGTTTTCTGTCATTAGGTCTACTATTTTATAGGGTTCTTGATAATTTCTTAACTTATTCAATCAACAACAATCAAGAATATGGATATGCTACATGGATGGAATCTGTAGCAGGTCTACATTAAAAGGTAATAATGGAGAGATGTTTTCAAGATGTTCACCGATGACCATAATGATGGACTGGGAGAAGGAGCCCCCACCAAAATCTTAGGGATAACCATATTATACTCCCTTTAAAATGGGATTGCAATATAATGACACCTGACTTAGAGAAATATGACCTAAAGAAGAGTCTTCAAATTTGTTACCATGGTTACCATGAATGGTCAATATTGGCCCAGCAATGGATGATTTCAATGGTCTACTGAACCAAGAAAGGGTATAGGCACTTTACAAGAAAAAGATGTGAAGCATTGAACAATACCTAAATGCAGCCAGATACTCTGCGTCCCCCACAGGCGGCTCCACTCCTCCTGTCCATGCGATGTTCACATTAAATCCAACTCCACAACCAGCACCCACCTGTGAAGGCCAGAAACATTGTATACAAAGAGATTTCATGCCATGAATCATTGTCTAGAGGTAATCCATGTCCACGTAACTCACCTCCTCCGGAGAGCCACTGCCAGGAAAGAAGTTGCCATCATCATAACGATGGAGAGACACATACAGGACATTGGGGTCACTGTAAAAGGCTTGTTGGGTTCCATTACCATGGTGAATATCCTGTGAAGGGGATACAGTAGAGTTTAAGTAGAGTCATCTCTCGTCATCATGATGGCTGGTCATATTGTTCTAACCTTGGCAACTCACCCAGTCGACTATAAGGATCCGACCCACATTCATCTTTTGACGGAGAAGTTTGGCGGCAATGGCTACAGAGTTGAAAAAGCAGAAACCCCTAAATCACAAAAGGAGAATAGGGTCAGTGAGCTATATTAACAGACTAATCCTCGAAAAACAAGTCTACAGTCATCTTCTGAATGGATTTCGCAAATGGCCACTAATGATCCTCCTGATTTTTTTGAGGACGAGGATTAGGCATGGGGCTTGTTCTACAGCCGAATATCAAAAGATTGTATGTTGCCCAATGTTGTATAACACTTCCCTCTGTCTAGACCCTCCATATGATACTTACATGGCAACGGACTCTTCTGCATGGTGTCCTGGTGGACGGATTACAGCAAATCCATTCTATGGGATTACAAAGAATGGAATTCAATGGTCTTAAAGTTGACTTAGAGTCCCCTCTCCTCATACTAGAACATGATTTACCTTCAGTTCTCCAGATGCTACTTTAAATGTCAGCTCAAGCAGAGATCCCACAGCCGTTCTGACTGCCGGTGGAGAATGGAGCTCATTCCATACGGTGTCACTATCTACCTGTTGTTCGAGAGATAATGAATGAAATCAAGAATACTAAAGTAGGGACTTAAGCTACTAAAATGGACACAATTGGGTATAGTCAGAACTTACTCCAATGCCACCGCAAGGCAGGACTGCATACATCTTCTGGGAGAGCGGACCTGTTGGATGGTTGGAAAAGAAAGTTGGAAAGATGGATGTTAAATACAGAAGAAAACAAAAAGTGTGACCCACCATTACTATGCTCTATCCATGACTATACCAATGTTTATGGATATTTTTATGTAGAAAGAGACACTTTGGTGCTCTGGTGTAATGTCCATTTAAGTCCCTTGTCCCCAATTTCCATAAAATGTTCAGCCCCTTCTCTGCATAATATCACCCACCACAACACCTTCTTGTCACTCTTTTGCCCTCCCCAAAATTTTACTACTCAACCCAGCTCTAAATTTTACTACTCCATTTGCATTCCCAGTAGCAGGTCCTCTTTCTTCAGCCCCTCACCCAGCAGGTTCTTGCTCTCCAGTTTGTGGCGGCTTTGCGGGCTGGTCCCATACAGGAGGGTGTGGTGCTCTGTATGTACCGTCTGAATCTCGTCCAACGTGGCCTTCCTGCCCCGCACGCGCTGTGAGAGGGACATCATGTCACTCTTAGTGTATTTGACCCCAATGATTGCCTCTAAGATATGTCCCCAAATGCTAAGTGACAACCATACTTACACACTTCTTGTGCACACAACAATACAGGTCTCATCATATGTACACTCTGAGCGATGAAAATCATTCTCTCCATGATCCATCCCATTGCACCCCTTTGTGCGATTATGTCCTACCCAACCATTCCCATATGATCCTCCCAAATATTACTGCCATGTAAATCACCTGGCATTTGCTTAGTAAACCAGTCTCCTGTAGACGGGACCAGATACTTTGTATTCTCCCAGCATGCTCTGGGTGGTTATTGGTGTCTCCACAAGTGCACTGGTGTTTCAGCATCAGAGTGTCGTAGACTAAACCTGTGAAGGGAAAAAAAAAAATTTAACTCCCTTTCTAATACCCTTTTCAGATAGAGTTAATATAAGATGGTACCTTGTTCTTCCATCAATTAGCTGGAGCAGAGAGCAGCTACAAAGTCTCTCTCTCTCTGGAGGACCTAGCATGTCTATGCATTGCATGGAAAGTCCATTGACTACAATAGGCACTGTGTAATACCTAATTTCCCCTGTGGTGGTGCTGTGGGGAAATTGAGCACTTACTGCGAGGTTCCACTGCAGATTACAGCGGATTGCTGCAGTAAGAGACTCTGTGATCAACCTGTTTCCTAATGAAAAAGGAATGTAAAAAGTGGACAACCCCTTTAAGGGTCTCTTTATTGGCTAGCAGTGGAAAAATATTCCCAATTACGAAGCGATCCCGTTCTTACATCTCTACTCAATATTTCTGAAAAGAATTTTAAACAACTTTACAGAAGAGGACATATTTACTGGGGGGTGACAACTGTACAGGGAGAACAAACCCAGGTGGATCCGCCAGAACAGACGGCTGAGTGGAAAAAGCATGACACAATAATGCGGCTTATTAATTAGCCAGGAATTCAACTATTCCTTAGAATTAGTCATTTCCTACTGTATTAATAGGCTTCGTCATGAGGTCATTGCTTTCTGGTAACTGGCTAGATTTCTCTGGTGAGCAATATTACGAACCACAAAAAGGGCTATAAAGGCTACACATGCTCTGGCCTCAAAAATCATCAATCACCCCTTTGTGCAAAAGTAATGACTGTTAAAGGGGTTGTCGCATCTGGGCAACCACTTCTCTAATTGGTCAACTGATTACTTTGGCAGCTGAATCTCCCAGGCATCACCTGTGATTTCCGGGTGAAGCTGCAGGTAGCTGCAGGTTTCTCCTGCAGTGGCCACTACAGGTGAAATGTGGCATTACATTGTGCTCATTGAAATAAATAGGCCATTATTTAATATGATTGCAGTGAGTCCTCCAGAGTGAGATGTGCCATTTGTAACAAATTTCCTCTATGGTTAACAGAGGAAGATCCTGAGTGGACAAACCTCTTTTATGACATTCATATACATATGGATATGCGCTGTCCTACGGCAACAACCAATGCGGTTCTGTTATAACATACGGTACCATAATCTAGCAGTTTCTGTTACAGACTCTGTGGGGAGCCCTACGACATTACGTTCAGGTGAATCCGAATACCTGTGGTGCTGAGAACTCTGCGTCGCGGCTCTGAACTGATGGCGGTGAGCGGAGCTGCAGGAGACGACTGAGTGCGACTTAAAGCTGAATGAGGAAGGGAACCTTGATACAGAGGCAGGGTGTCTGGGAACATCTGTAAAAGACACAATGACATGCTAAGATCAGTGACGATAGATGGGCTGATCAAATATTTAGATCACTGGTAACACAGGACAAAAAACAAATATATCAAATATATGGTAGTGGGACATAAGTTTGCAATACACAGAAGACTTCCTGTTATGACAGTTAGGACCTCCCCTGAGGTCTCATCGGAATCTCAATGAATTTTAGGGGTCTGACGTGCCGTCTCAATGAGTTTAGAGGACTGATCTGGAGTCCAAATGAGAGGTCTTCATTAAAGAGGTTGTGCCATCTCAGCTTTCGTTGGCAGGGATGAAACCCACGGCCATTTCCTGAATACCTCGCTAAGTGTGGGGGAAACAGCCAAGGCGGCGGCCTTACGAGGTTTCCATAACTCCTACTAATGTGAATGGGTAGACAACATGCAATGCTGTTTCCGTAACATCCGATGAGGTGATCAGAAAACAACTGCGTATTTCTCACCATGAAATGCTGAGATGGGAATACCTCTTTAATTTGGGGGTTTGACCTTAATAGAATAAAAAGGTACCTTTACACAGTATGACTGTTGGGCGCAAAACCGCCTGACAACGGTACCAGTGACTATTGCTCCTGAGTGAAAGGCAGTCATTCAAGTGAAGAGGCGGAGCGGTCTAACAATCGTTCCGACCAACTACCTCCATTCACAGTCAACAAGCAGTCGCTCATAGATTTCTCGCTCCGTGTAAACAGGAATCGCTCAGCCGATCAGCAGTCGTTCTGACTCAGTGTGCCGAAATGGAATGACTACCGACAACTGAGCAACTTCTTGCTCTCTGCCCTGTCGGGGGCAATGTGGCGTAAAACATATCGGGCAAAATATAGACACCTGTCCGATATTCATGGACCATGCACAGTGCATGGGCTACTCAAGTCCGTGAAAACAGAGGAGAAAAGGACATGCAGTGACCGTTTGAATAACCTCACAGGCTACCATGGGGCTGGGCGCGGTCCGTGGAATACTAGTTGAGTACACCTGTTCTAGCATATGTGCTTCATATCTAAGATACCCATATTGGCCAGCAGAGGTCCTCCCTTACTGCAGTTACGTAAATAGAGGAAACAGTGGGCTCCTTGATGGAAGGGGGCCTCACCGCTGAAGTACAGACGCCATTTTAACCCACTAACATCAAATATTAAGACAATGTTCGCAAAACCGCGACATTGTACTGCAGTTGGCGTATGAAGTGGGACTTCATACGATTTACAAAACAGCTGCTAACCTCTAACGCATATGCAGAAAATTCACAATATAAGATACGAGTGTTACAATGAAAAGGACGGTTCTAGCCTTGATGGTAGACCAATCTATAAAACTCCAATCATAACCTAAAAATGACAGACAGTCCAAGAAGTTGAGATACATGGACTTGTTTGACATGGTCCTCACATTGGACAGCTGAAGGTCACTAGTCATATTCGTTCTGATTAAAGTTGGTCATACATACCATATACCTACAGGTCAGAAGTGGTTGAGCAATAGTTATCACCCCCGAGTCTCTTAACTGCCAAGCAAGCTCAGCTTGGATGAACATGCATGAAGTACCTATGGAGGAAGCTACCAGATGCTACGCTCGGCGGCAGCCCAGGTTGATATTGCAGTCACTGTTCCATTGGCCCATGTAAAGTCTATGGAGTCATCAGCTTCTGACTCCATACACACTTGCGGCCCAGCAAATAGCTGGTCACCACGGGTTCCAAACGGTGGACTCTTGACGATCAATTACTGACGATCTATCTATCCTGAGGATAGGTCACCAATAGTTCCGAAATGAACAACCCCTTTAATCAAACATTCTATTCCTAAAGCTTACATTGCTATTGTATTCATTAGGGTAGCAAAACCAATGTTGAGAGCTAGCCCTCCACTGTCATACAACTCCCCATATCTCAGCTTCCTATCCCAATGAACCAAAAGATTAACCCTGACAAAGTCTCGTCATACTGTATCTCAGCTACTTGACCACTGGTGAAAGATTTACTGTTATCCACCAGCTCTCCGATGTGAGGACCCTGCAAAACCACTTCCTGTATCTCAGCTTCCTGACCCGTGTTGATCATAAGGTTTTCAGTGTGAAGACCCTGCCAAAAGCTGCACATATCTCAGCTACCTGACCACTGGTGAAAGAGATTTACTGTTAAAACCACCAACTCTCCAGTGTGAGGACTCTGCCAAACCACTTCCAATATCTCAGCTCTCGGCTCCTATTGACCACAGATTTTCGCTGTTGGGATCCTGCCAAAAACACCTTATTTTTCTACGACCTGACCCCTGGTGGAAGAAAATCATTGTTGACAGCTATCCCTGCAGTGTTAGGACCCAGGAAAACTACTCTTTATATCTTAGCTTCATAACTCCTGTTGACCACAAGGTTTCCAGTGTGAGGGTCTTTCCAAAAGCTCCTCATATCTCAGCTACCTGAATATTAGTAGAAGAAAAATATTGTGGACAACTATCTCTGCAATCTGAAGACTCTGCAAACCAAACATTTACAAATACTCCTTATATCCTAGCTACCCATCTACTAGTGACCACTTAGTCTCCAATATGATAATACCACAAGTCAACTTCTCATATCTTAGCTTCCTGACCACCAGTAACTAGCTTTTAAGTCTGAGGAGCAGCCTATTAAATCACTCTCAATATCCCAGTTTCCCAGCCCCTGTGGACCACAGGTTTCCAGTGTGATGACCTTCCCAAAAGCTGCTCATATCTCAGCTACCTAACCAGTGGTGGAAGAAAATCACAACTATTTCTACAGTGCGAGGACCTTGCAAAACCATTCTTCATATCTCAGCTTCCTTACTCCTTGTTGACCACAAGGTTTCCAGTGTAAAGACCTTCTAAAAGCTCATCATATTTCGGCTGCCTATCCACCAGTGGCCATTAGCTTTTCCAAGTGAGAAGACTACAAATAAACCTCTCATATCTCAACTTCCTGACCAGCAAGGACTTTAGGTCAAGACTGAGGAGCCTATCAAACCAATCCCCATATCTCAGTTCTCTAGAGTCTGTTCACCACTAAAAGCTCATAATAGCCCAAAGTACCTGACAACTGGTAGAAGAAAATCACTGTAGAAAACTATCTCAGCAGTGTGAGGACCCTGCAAAACCATTCCTCCTATCTCAGCTTCCTGACCCTTGCTGACCACAAGGCTTCCAGTGTGTCGAACGTGCCAAAAACATCTCATATCTCAGCTACATAAATACCAGTAGAAGAAAAACATTGCTGTCAACTATCTCTGCAATGTGAGGACCCTGCAAAACCACTCCCCATATCTCTATCTCCTGACCCCTGTTGACCACAAGGTTTCTGGCATGAAGACCTTGCCAAAAGAGCCTAATATCTCAGCTACCTGACCAGTGGTGGAAGAAAATCACTGTTGACAACCATCTCTGCCTTGTGAGGACCCTGCAAAACCATTCCTCCTATCTCAGCTTCCTGGCTCTTGCTGACCACGAGGTTATCAGAGTGAAGAACTTGCCAAAAGTGCCTCACATCTCAGCTACCTGACCACTGGTGGAAGAAAATCACTGTTGACATCTCTGCAGCATAAAGAACCTGTTGAACGCAAGGTTATCAGAATAAAAACCTTCCCAAAAGCTCCTCATAACTCAGCTACCTGTCAACCAGAAATTCTATGTCTCCATTATAAAAACTCTGTCAAACCACTCCCCATATCTCAGCTTCCAGGCCTGTTCACCAACGGTTGCCAGGGTGAGGATCTTCCAAAAAGCTCCACATATCTCAGCCAACTGACAACCAATGCTCTCCATTGTGATGACTCAGCCAACACACTCCACACATCTCATCTTCTAGGTCCCTGTTGACCACTAATTTCTACGGTGAGGAGCTTCCAAAAAGCATCTCATATCTTGGCTACCCATCAACCAAAGACTCCAACTCTCCATTGTAAAGCCGTATAGCCAAACCACTCCCCACATCTCAACTTCTAGGCTCTGCTTAACCACTGGTTTCTAGGGTGAGGACCTTCCAAAAAGCATCTCATATCTTGGCTACACGTCAACCAATGACTCTAGCTCTTCGTTGTGAGGCCGTATTGGCAAACCACTCCACGCATCTCCTCTTCTAGGTCCCTGTTGACTACTACTTTCTAGGGTGAGGACTTTCCAAAAAGCCCCTCAACTACTTGTCAACCAAGGACTATAGTCTTCCAATGTGAGGACACCGCAAATCAACTTCTCATATCTCAGCTTCCAAGAAGCAACAGGATCTTGTGTTTAACTGCAAGTACCAATTTTTAGAAGTATATGAGATGTGTAATTTGCAAATAATCCGATGTAGCAAAGCTCAGCCCGTCTCCTGCATCATTTGGTTACAGCTCATGATGCAGATCAGCGTGCGGTTGAATAATACACATTTTGCGCTCTGCAACATTTTTCATTCACAAAAACACTCTATTAGTTTCAACCTCCATCTAATAAATCTCCATCCTTCTTGGTACCTGCAGCCCCTGTTGCCTTTCACAGCAGGTCAAAAAGAGGGATGGGGTGGGGGGAGGAATAGAGCGGTCTGACTCACAGGAAAGGGGGGAGAAGGAGTAGGTGAGTCATTAATGAATGAGTCATACTCTGCTCTCCTCATCAATGAACTGTGTGCTCTGACATCAAAACACACAGCGTACATACGGCAAACATCGCTTCCTCCACTCGCCACCCGCAGAGCATTCTTCCTCCTACCCTGCAACTGCAGAAGCTTCCAATAATCTGAATGATCTTAATTCCTTTGTTCTCATCCACTGTATCACAGACTGATTGGGACGGAGGGTGCTAGACCGACCATATACATTTTAATTGCGGTTGGTAAAAATTGACCTACGGCTATGAACCCTGATTCCCCATAAACATGCATGCTTACAAAAAACGCAGCTTATCTCCCGATACAGTTTAATAGATTTCTAACTGGATATACCTGAGAGAAGAAGTCTAAAATTTACCTTTACACAGGGCAATTATCATCCAAATGATGGTTGGTAACCGACAGGAAATCACTCACTTATGCGTTTGACAGGTGACATAAGGCCCATTTACATGGAAAGATGATCGCTCAAACGACAGTTTGAGTGAAAGTTTTAAGTGAGGATCTTTGCATAACTCTAAGTAGTTAATTAGCTACTTAAGAGTTAATGCACGCAGAGCGGCATACCACCGTGATAGTGGCTTTTGAGCGATAATCGTTGTGTCTAAATGGGCCTTTAATGTGTATGGCCACCTCAGCAACAATTGAAGGGATTGTCCAGGGTTAGAAAAACATGTCTGCTTTCTTCCAAACACAGCGTCACCCTTGTCCATGGGTTGTGTCTGGTATTGCAGCTCAGCTCCATTGAAGTCAATGAGAACTGAGCTCCAATACCAGAGACAACCCATGGACAATGGTGGTGCTGTGTTTGGAAGAAAGCAGACATGCTTTTCTAACCATGGACAACCTATTTAATAGACCCAACTTCTGACAAAAGATTCTAAAGAGAAGTTTTGGAAGATAAAGTTTTGCCTTCCCCTTCCTCACATCCCCAAATCAAACCTCCTAAAATAATATACAGGCCAGAAACCTGACCTCTAAACAAGTGCAGACCCTATAAAAGACACACTAAACATACTGTATATAGACCTTAGATCGCTTAAATACATCCAGACCAGACTTCATTAATCCAGACCCTCCCCCAGACTACAAACCCCGTCAATCCAGACCCCCCAACTAGAACACCCATGAATCCATACCCTATACCAGACCTCATTAATCCAAACCTCAGGCTAGAACCCTCGTCAATCCAGACCTAGACCAGACCTCATTAATCCAGACCCCAGATTAGAACCCCCATCAATCCAGACCAGACTCTAATCAAATACAAAGTCTACATCGGAATCCTCAAACTAATACTTCCCACCCCGCAAACAGGCCCGAGACCAGATGGGCAGAAATTAAAGTGGTTTTCCAGGACTTTACTACTGATGACCTATCTTTAGGATAAATGATCAATATTTGATTGGCGGTGATCAGATGTCAGGCCAGCTGTTAGTGGAGACAGAGCCGGAAGATGATAGATCCATTCCCAAAGCAACGGCCCAAGTCAGTAATTGCAGGCACAGCTCACACTGAAATCCCCGGACCCCGTTAATCAACTACTGATGTCCTATCCCGAGGCTAGGTCATCAATACTAAATATCCATAGAACCCCTTTAACCTCTTCCTGTTCCTGCCGGCCTTTCCAGGGCCTTATTGTCTTCAGTGGTGGGTGGGAGTGAAGAGAGGTGCAGGAACGAGGAGAGGGTCTTGCTCTTCTGGGAGCCTAGGAGATATTTCGGGAGAGTGGCCAAGTATGTTCAGTAGTGACTCAATGGGACTCATTGAAACCGCAGGACAAAGTAGACAACACTCAATGATGTCAATGGTCCCGGTCCTAATAATTACAATCTTTATTTCTATAGCACCAAAATATTTTGTAGCAGTTCACAGAGGACCCATGTCCAGACAACAGATATTACATCCAGTACTGAAGAAAAGGGGTGAGAGTCCTGCTCACAAGAGCTTACAATCAATGAGGAAGTAGGGGGGACATAAGAGGCAGCAGTGCTTGTTCTGTACAATGGTCCGGCCTGGTCTATCAGTAGGGTAGTATACCTAAAGCTGTATGAGCCGCTCACCAGCCAGTGTCTGTGTACGGATATGAGGTGTGTTAGGGTCTATGGGGGAATACAGTGGGATGAGGGGGCTGAGTTATGTAGAAGGGGGTAAATGAAGAAAAGTTAGGGAATGTGATCGGCCTCCCTAAAGAGGTGGATTGTAGCACTGATACTGCAATACATACTCCGCATCAATAGACCCTTCGCCCCCAGACGCACGCACGTATACGCGGATCAATACCGTTTACATTAAAACAGGAATACAAAGAATGAAGAAAAAGTAGAATATTTCATAGCAAATTCAATAGGATGTCTAGTGCACACGCCCAGCCTAGGTACGCAGCAATGCTTCCCAATAAATGAAGCGTCTGTATCCCTATGACAACACTTCCTGGTACACATAGCAACCAAATGGAAATTTCTAGAAAACAGTAATATTTCATCATTATATAAAGCATCCAGGGCCACAAACAGGAGGTACCAAGGAAGTAAACCAGCCAAGCCAGCATCTTCCAGTATCTGTCCATACATGGCGAAGTGCCTCAGCAACACCTACAACAAGCCCGGCTCAGATACCGAGTCAGCAGCAGCACAGCAGTGGGTCCAAAGCTTCCCCTTTAACATTGGGCCACATATAGTTACCTTAAAGCGACCCTCCGATGCTGGACAAACAAAGATGGCCGCACCGCTTCTCTGACTACCTGATGTACATGGTGTATTAAGGTGCATTTACACACAAAGATGATCACTCAAAAGATGGCCTATGAGCGATCATTTTGCATAAACTACTACCTGGTACTAATGCCTATTAGTACCAATTAGTAGCGTGTGAGCTGCTGGGAGTTGTATGCAGGGAACAGACCACCCGTTGTTCTCTAAATGAATTCCCTTTGTTCTGCCACGGGGCTGACAGCTGAGAGAATGTAATCAGCTCTAATCAGCACTCCCAGGGCAGAACACAGTGAGCGGTCCTGCTTATCAGCTCTTCTGCTGAATGATGGATTTCATACCGAACTGAAATTTATCGTTTGGCAGAAAAGTGAAAGACGGGCACATTTACACCTAACGATTATCACTCAAAAGATGGCTTTTGAGTGAATTTTGAGTGATAATCATTGTGTCTAAACGGGCCTTTAGTATACATCATTAGTCTAAAACACTAAACGCTGCTTTGATTGGCCAGTGCTGCCCATGGAAGGCCAAATGCACACGGCCGGGTGGGATTCCGCATGCGGGATCCCGCCCAGAGACCCCTGATTACCTGTCCAGATCTGTGCTGTGAATGTGCCGGCCGGTTGGGCCGGGCACATGCACAGTACAGATTGTGCCGCTCCGTCGCTAGGCGATGATGCGGATTCTGCGGCCAGTCCGCAGTGTTAGCTGCAGACGGGCTGCGAAACGGACAGATTCCATTGACTTCAATGGAAGCCATCCACACGGAATCCGCTCAAATAGAGCATGCTGTGATTTTCCATCCGCAAGCGGAAAATCGCAATTGATTTCCACTGGTGGACAAGAAGAAGCATATCTATGGGCAGCATTTGCTGCAAAATATGGAGGCGGACGCCCGCCCCAGATTCCGCAATGCAAACATGCCAATGTGTATTAGGCCTTAGTGTGTTGGTCGTCCAGGACTGGAGGGTCATTTTAAAAAGGAACACAATATTTTTCAGTTTTCTATGTCAGAAAATGCTATTGCCGAGGGTCCGATGCTTCTCCCCCCGACGTCTGCCATCAAGGATGAGTTGGGCGCTCTCATACACGTCATAGTTGGCCCGTCGGTCAGAAACGAGCAGGTTCAGCCAACTAATGCAGTATTACATGTATGGACATCTTAAAAGTGACCCTCTGGTTTCAGGACAAAATTTTGTCCTGGGATTGGAGGGAGCGGTTATACTACCTGCTGGGGGTCTTTTGCACTGATGTCCCCCTGAGTTGTCGGTTCTGAATGTCACCTTCAGCTGTTCAAAATGGCCAATGCGATCTTCAGACTACCTAATCCACACATTGGTAGCATTAGACTATCATTGCACTATGCCTGCTCTCCAATTGGCCAGAGCTGATCATGTAATCCGTGCTGGCCAATCAGAAAGCAGTTCACGGTGTGGATTAGGTAGCTACAAAATTGCAGTAGCCATCTTGGATCCCGAACTGATGCATTGGAGGGGTGGCAGAGAACAACAACAGCAGGTAACATACAGGTTATTACAAATCATCTTCCCGATGTCAGACCCCATAACTCTCGTTTACTGACACTCAGAAATTTGATATCAATGGAAAAACTCAAAAAGTTTCATTTAGCAAAACCGTCTACCATAAGACGTCCCTGTTGCCCATAGCAACCAATCACAGCGCAGCTGTCATTTCTCAAGCTGCTGAGGTAGAATGAAAGCTGCGCTGTGATTGGTTGTTATGGGCAACAAGGACGTCTTATGGTAGACCGTTTTGCTAAATGAGGCCCAAAAAGTTTTATTCTAACGTAGTCATTGCTAGGGGATAGGAGATAATATGGCTGCCAACGAAGACAGGATTTCTGAGGACTTCTTGTGAAACCTGCAAGTTTCACAGGAAGTCCTCAAAAATCCACCGGCGGAGCAAGCAGAGAATTGGTCGTCCCACTGCTGACTGTGTGGAGGATTCTGCGCAAACATTTGTGATGTTCTCCCTACCCATTGTGATTATTCCCGGCCCTGAGAGCGGACGACAAAGCGCAGTGACGTTTTTTTCTGTGAGAGTCTGCAGACTGTAATGGAAAGCGATGGCTTCATGGAGTCTTTAGTGTTTAATGATGATGCCGCCTTCCAGCTTTTGGGCAACAAACGTAATGTCAGAATCTGGGGGGAAACCCACCCAACCCCACCCGTCTGCGTGGAGATGTGCGATTCCCCCGAGTCGTGCCTGGACGCTACAAAGATGGTTGTTCCGGCTGCGGCAGAAGCAAATCCCAGCTTCCATCTTCCAACAGGACCCCCCACCCCATTATCACAATGAAGGCAGCAGTGAGCCGCGACTACCAAATACATGGATCGGCCATTTAGGAGGTGATGATCGTGAACTTCCTTCTTGGCCTCCACGTTCCCCGGACCTTACACCTTGTGATTTCTTCCTCTGGTGGAGTGTTCGGAACAGAGGCTACATGCCCCTCTCACCACCCGCCATGATCTGCGGCATCCCAGAAGCCATTGCATCAGTCAATCATGATACTCTACAACATGTACGGCAGGAACTTGACTACAGGCTCCATGTGTGCCCAGTGACAAAGGGTGTCCCACCGATCACCTCCGATGGGGGAAACATGTTTGATGTTGTGCAACAAAACTTTCTGAGTTTCTGTTTCCATTTATATCAAATTTTTGTATCCGAGTGTCATTAAGCGGGAGTTATGGGGATTCCAAATCAGGAAGATCACTTGTAGTAGCCCTGTACTCTCCTCACTCCGGTCCTGGGAAAGAATTTTATCCCCAAACCGGAGAGGTTCTTCAAGGGTGTATAATCTTGCTTGCTCTGCAGTTGCCATGGCAGTGTCAAGAGACATTGTGCGTAGACTTTCTGACATGTGACTTCCACTTTCAGGAACAGAACCTCTTAAAGCTCTTTAAATATTACAAAAGAAGTAGCTCTGAGTTTCAACGGAAAAATCTACTTTTAAAGAATCCACAAATTTAGTCATTTTCCAGGATTAAGGGTCCTTTTATACAGAACAATTAGGTAATCATTGGGTTGTGCCAAACTAAACGATTGAACAACAAACGATAATTCGTGCACGCATAAACACCGAACAATTATCGTCTTGTACAAACAGGCAGTTAATTCATCCCCCCAGCCTGATACTAATGACCTATCCTGAGGATACGTCATCAATATCTCAAGGTCCATTCACACAGGAGTGCCAAACACTCAACCCAAAGATGATCACTCCTATGCTTTACACAGGGACTATAATATAGCTATGGTGCTCTGGTGAGCACTGCGGTCTCTTCTCAGGCCACTTAAGCCACATGACGAACAAAGTTGACGTAAGTGCAGTTCGGTCCCATTCAAATTAATGGGATTGAGATGCTATACAAGGCACCGCCATACCGAAATGTACGGGACTAAGCCTGGTATGCTGTAAACAGGCTCAGTACCGTACATTTGCCGCAGACTCTTCGAACGCTTGATCAAGTGGGGTTCCCAGGCAGTGGACTCCCACCAATCTGATAATGATGACCTGTCCAGAGGATAGGTCATCAACATCCCAATCCTGGAAAACCCCCTTAAGAAAATGTAGAAAAATTCTATAAAACACATGTCCTAAAGTTCCAGAGAAGTCCTTTTATGAGGAGAGTCTTTCCGAGTCATTCACCTTTTACCTGCTATTTCTGTGAATTGCGTAGACTAAATTTGGCCATGTCTATGTCAGTGTCTCTTCAAGAATTTTCCATGTGATCACTAAATGTTCCACTGGAGCCTCCAGATAATACCAAACTTTTGCCTTGACCAAGTAAATGCACTTGAGCCTTCTTTTCACACAAGAGAAGAACGAAGCATATTCTTACCTTCTTAAATGCAAGTTCTGCACCGTTGGTCCGTCCTTCTTCACTATCATCCTCCTCATCCTCTGCACCTTCTTCCTCCTCTTGCGTTTCTTCGCTCTCTGTTCCACCATCCAGAGTGAAGATGGCACGGCACCTCTCAACTCCATCCTGCTCTGTCAGTTCCTCCTCGGTTTCTTCAGGATGGGTCGGTGGCTGGCGTATTCCTTCCACGGTCTACCACATAATAAGAGGTTTATCAACAGGAGAGCCGACCAAGATTTAAACCAAAGAATGACCTCTCGAAAGCCCTACTTACTTTGCTGAGCTGTTGTTGGTCAAGATAGTGCTGGTGTTGAAGGACCAGTTGTTGGAGGGCCTGGGGACTTTGAGGGAGAGGGGAGGACTGTGTGCGGCTCAAGGGACGATGTCGTGGGCCCTTTGTGACTGTGCGAAGGGAAGTGGATACACGCTCTCCTCCCACTAGAGGTGATTGACCATGTAGTGGGACTAAAGCAGAAGCAAGAAGAATTTTGGAAACCTTAACACAAGCAAGTGTGAAAACCAAGAAAGACCATCACACCAAATATTACATAGAAGAGCAATAGGGAAAAATGAAGGAAAAGTCAAGAAAAGCCCAAAAAGAGATAACCAAAAGACCAGTAACCTGTTATAAGCGCACTCTGCTGCCTGGCTTGCTCCAATAATAATACATGCTGCAGAAGTGAAGGAGCCCCCAGACTTATCTCCCCTCCATCTAGTGTGGAGAGCGAGTTGGTGGTGAGGAAAGGCCCACCAGGTCGTAGGCTTTGGCGCTCCGCTCCCTCCTGTGGGGTGAACTGACCCTATAAAAAAAAAAAGATTCTACATGTAATACAACCATGTATCCTCCATTACAGCTTTTCTTTACTATCCATGTCTTTTAAGATGTCTCAGAGTCTAAAACCTCCCGTACGTTTTATGAAGTGGTACTCACACTGAGATTGCTGGCGCTTCCCTGCAGGCAGATATTGGGTAGTGAAGGAGATGTGTATAGGCCTAGCGGCCCTCCCGTTCCATCCAGAGTGAGAACTCTCTGCTGGGGAAGCATCTGGAGAGGAGCATGAAATAAAACATCATTCATCCCCTTCATTGCTGTATCCGTATCATTAAATGGGACTGAGCCGCAGTACCAAGAGCAGCCACCAACCCAACCTGAGGCAACGCAGCCCCTTCATCCACCCGACTGGCAGGGGTGTTGGGAGTCAGACCTTTGCCATCAGATACTGATGGTCTAATCTAGGAACCACTGCTTAAAGGCTCAGCCCCTCAATATTTTTCATCCCTTTTAGGTCTACCGGGCCAATGCCTCTTACCTCACTAGGAATATTGGGCACACTCCCTGTCAGTCCGTTCTCACAGATGGCACTATTTGAGCTGTTTGGAGAGCTGGGTCCTGATCCGGGGGCACTATTACATACAGAAGAAACTACAAGGGGCAAAAAATACATTCATGATGAGCACTTTGGGCAGCTACTTGGCCATAAGTGAACAGAAGGGTATAATGACAAATAGTGGGGGAATCCAAAAAGCATTCTACGAATAATGAGGGAAGTTAAGATGGAAATAGGAGGAGGCAAGATGGATGTATACCCTGAATCTCAATCGCTCTCTTCTTAAAAGCACTGATGACCGTGCCATCCTTCCTACGGAGAAGTGGACTACTGCGCCTTTCTGCAACCTTCTGCTTTAACCGCGAACGAACCTTCAAGTTTGGTTCCGAGGCTATATAAGTGAAACAAGCATGCAGAAAATGTTATACGCTATAAGGCATGGGTTCATCTGCAAACCCTGCACCCTTTATAGACAGGCCAATGATAATATGGTTTATCAGTTGACCATCCTCTGCCAGGTAAATTTTTAGAATAGTTACCAGTCTTGCGAAGGGGAAAGTCATCTCGGCCATCACAGGTTCCTAGAAGAGGCATCTTGTATGAAGGAGGTGTAGCTGGTGACCCAGCCTGTGGTGGGGAACTGTGGTCCAATGAGGTATGGTGAGTTCCCCTGGAAGAAAACCAAAAGTGGTGAAATGCCAAGAGGGTAGATGTAAGTGAGGTTTCTTCACATAGACCTAATCTGCTTTGCAGCTCGTGCAGATGAAGGACAATCTCAAATTGACTCCATCTGGTTTCTACATGGGTTGCATGGACCTTTACAAAGTTCCAACTTTCTGGAACTCATACAATGTTAAACAAAACACAATAAGGGAAGGAACAAGCTTGAGGGTCATTCCAAAATTCTCTCATACAAACAGTAAGGAAGTATGGACAACTACTTAGCAGTTTATCCCACAACATAGTAGGAGTGGGAAGGGTACCAGCTTAGAGTTTTGCCAATTCTCTCCTCAGCTGACCTGAATATCTATGGACTCACCAACATTTGGGGTGCTGTAAGATGGAATGGTTCGCACTCCCTGGTACCTCCTTAGATTTGCTGAGCAGAAATTCCTGAAGCTTAAGCTTCACCTCTGTACTGGCTATGGCACCTTGGAGGAACACAACCAGTTAAAGGCCTCCACAAGATGAAGGGTCTAAACATAAGATCACCACCACACTTCCTTGCCCCTTGAGTGTCTCTTACTTTCTTTGCTTTTCTCCTTGTTCCTCAGTATAAGGAGTTGCTGTTCTAGCCTCTGTTTTTCGGCCTCCTCTTGTCTCTGCCTCTCTCGTTTTCTCTGTTGCTCCAACTCTTGTTGTCTCTTGGCTGCCAAAATCTCCTGCTGTTGCTTCATACAGACAACAGAAAAAAATAAGACTCTTCCTTATTTTACCGGTGGGTAAAGTGTAGGGATAATATAGATTTCGGAAGGGGAAAGGAAATCTAATGAATGCATTACATGTCTTGATCAAGGAAAAATGTGATGTCATCAGTGTAGGAGTATTTCAATACCAGACAGAAGGAAAACCCCTCAGATTTAGACTATCCTTAAGCAGAGCACGCGGGCCCACATTAAAGGGGTTTTCTAGGACTCTATATTGATGACCTGTCCTTATATTAGGTTGACTAACAAAGGTCCACCACTTGGGACCTCCAGTCCTCCACCAATTAGCTATTTGAAGAGGCAACGGTACCTATGTGAGAACCATGGTCTTTTCTCAGGCCTGTGATATCATGTTCATCAGCTGTATGGCCTGAGAGCAGCTTAGTTCCATTCAAGTAAATTGGACTGGGCCGCTACACCAGGCATAGCTACTATACAATGTAACACGCTATGCCTGGTATGCAGTGAAGAGGCCATAGCACTCACGCAAGTGCTACAGCCTCTAATCAGCTGATCGGTGGGGTCCCAAGCAGCGGACCCCCACTAATCCGATATTGGTAACCTATCCTAACGCCAGGGTGGGCATCAACCGAGCCATTAAAATGTTGCAGCATTTTAACGCTCACAAATTATAAGAAAAAGATGTACGTTTGCTCATTGCCCACCAAATTTGGAGAGTAATGAGAAAAACAAGCCCCCACAGGAAACGTAGTTTAGGCCAGATTTATTTTTTGGTTCATAGATCTGAATTGACAATGTGTAGTGCTTAATTTCACCTGTGGAGGCAGTGCAGAGAAACTGAACACATACTGCCAGGTTTCTCCACAGATTACAGTTTCTTGTCAAGCAACCTTTCTAACAGCAAGGGTTTGTCCAAAGTAGAGAATCGCTTTAACGGGACTCAAGGACTGTAGTTCACTTTCTAAGTAAGCCATACATGACGGGGGTCCTTTAAATTTCTTAAATCACCGTACGGTAAATGAGGATTAAGGTTTAATGAGCAGTAATTTTCCTTTTTAATGAGCAGTAGATGACTCCGAAATAAATGTCATGTGCTGCTACTGGGACAGATTATGTCTTTGTGGTGAAAGGAATAAGGAAGGAATAACCACTATGGTAACGGGAAAAGAACAGAGGAAGAGCAACAAGAAGATGTAATGGAAGATGAAAAAGGGTATTGTTTCTAGCTGATGAAAGGCGTCAATAGTAGCATTCACTACAGCAGTTGCTGGATAATTCGGCAACCTAATATTAGAGGGGTTGTCTAAAGATATATAAACTTATCCCCTACCACCAGGATCCCCACCAATCCCCAAGTAGGAATGGAGTGGCAGTTGAGCATGCTGTTGCTCTACTTTTCTCTATGGGACTGCCGAAAAAAAGCAGAATGCAGCACTCAGCCATCTCTAACAGTCCTATGGAGATGGTGGGATCACTGCTCCATTCAGTGGGGTCACTGGACCACCATTCTCATGATCACTGGGTTCCTGCGGTTGGACCGCCACCAATCAAGCACATTCTTAATCCTGTGGTAGAAGATAGGTTTAAATCTTGGGCAATCCCATTAAAGCGAAGGATGAGGCAGAGTCATAGGAACTTGAGGATATCAACGTGTGACTTATAGAAGAACAAGTCCCACCTTGAGGTGCTTCTGGATCTGGACCTCATGCTGTCTTGTCAGGTTTTCATGTTGCTTTTGGAATTCGGCAAAAAGTAGTTGCTTCTGAAGTTGTTGCTGCTGTTTCAGTAGAAGAAGTTGCTGCTGAAGGTGCTGCTCCCGACTCAAGGTGTCCATGGGCACTCCAGGACCACTCGCTGCTAGTGGCTCTTGCCTCAACTCCCCGGGACTTGGGGGGAGGCTGCTTGGAGATGGCACAGCTGCAGAGAGGAGAGGGGTGACCTCCACTATTTGGAAGAGATGAAAGGTAGATGGTTAGAAAAGCTGCCACGGGGGAGTACAATTTAGTAGAAATAGCCGAATGAGCAGAAACACCACCAACCCCCCTAAGGCTACATCTGGTATTGCAGCTCAGGTGAATGGTACTGAATGGCATTGAGTGACACTGCATATGGTAGTACAAGATTTTCTATTCCCGTACTACTACCCCTTTAATTGCTGACCATAGCATGTGAATCCAGCGCAAATACAAGAAAAATGACCAGGAAATAAGGAAAGCTGAATGGATATTTCTTTTTGATTATACATCGATTATTGCTATTACATAGAGGGTTATAATGGCAAGGGCTGGAATGTTGGCAATCGATGGGTGGGGGAGATGGTCAATAGCGTGAGGATAATAATAAGGCCCCAGCATGCACTACAGCAATTCTATCCCCCTCACCCACGATGTGTGCTCAATATCACTGATTGCTGTGCCATGAAATGCTATGTAACACCTAATGTCATAATGGGTAAATTGATGAATTTTTGGGTCAGGGTGATATACTCCTTGAAAGATGCAGATGATTGTACCAATAAAAAAGTCCTAAAGTTGTGAGGAGGAATCCAGTTTTGAGTCTGGCATGACATTAGACAATATTAGTGGGAATAATTAAGATATGCCAACCAACAATTAAAGGGGGCTTCACTCTAGATAGTCTCTACTTGTTAGAAGGGTCCTTTAACAATAAGCTGATCATAAAGTGTCCTCCTGCTCGGACCTCCAGCGATCAACTGCAATCTGTGGGGAAATCTAGCAGTGAATGTTCAATTTCCCTGCAGCGCCACCACAGGGGAAATTAAGCATTACACACTGCCCATTCAAATCAATGGCTTGTCTGTGTAATACAGGATAGGATGGGTCCTCCAGAACAAGAGAGATGCTCTTAATAACTGCTTCAGCCAACAGATCGGGATCAGGAACAGAGGACTCCTTGTATTAACTAGTTAAAGTATATGAAAACGGGTTCTCTAAACTGGACACTTTAAAAATGTAAATGGCATCGCTGATGTTATCATGTGGAAAGTTGATATTTCAGTTACAATGATTTTAGATGTACTTCCCCTTTAAAAAAAAAAACAACCTCTTTCTTTACGGAGCTTTTGGTAGTCGCTGACATATTTGATCTTAAAACAAAGTTGATTCAGGGCTCGTACCCACTGGCAATAGACTTTACTGCAATGCGAGAGTGAGTGAAAATGAATGATAAGGAAACCAATGATTTTCAATGGTTTGATTCTCATTTGCGATGTCTTCACTCAAGGTTCGCAGCCGTAAGAAAAATCTGCGCTATCGCCCATTGTTTCCAATGGAGCCGGCGGCAGCAGCGTCAGCCCCATTAAAAAAAAAACATAGGGAGTATATTGCGTTCCCCTGACACATCCCTTGCAGCAATGATTTTCGGAGGTGGAGTGGGGCGACTTGAAATATAGCACTCAGCCAAAACAGAGCCAGAGCGTTCTGAAGGTGGGGATTTTTCAATCCCTGGCCACCAAAGACAGATGAAGACTGACTGGGACGGAGAGTAGAGCTGAACTGCTCTTCTAGGTGAGTTATTTTTTTTTTTTTTTTTTTTTTACAGCTAGGCATTATTTTCAGGTTATATTTTAACTCCCTCCCTGAAAATCATCGCTGCAGGGAATGCTTTCATTTCATTGCTTTCATTGGGGCAGCAGCAGCGCCGGCCCCACTGAAAGCAATGGGATAGTATCGCGGACCTCTGCCACAGCTGTGGTAGGGGATTCCTTCATCCCCGAGGGGATGAAGAAATCCTCTGCCATAGCCGTCACAGCTGTGGCAGGGGAGCACAATGTACTCCCTATGTTTTCAATGGGGCCAACGCTGCTGCCGCCGGCCCCATTGCAAACAATCCGTGAAAGCGCAAATTTTTCTTAGCGCTGCAAGCATTGAGTGAAGACATAACAAATGAGAATGAAACCATTGAAAATCATTGATTTCATAATCATGCGTTTTCACTCTATCCCGCATCGCAGGAAAGTCTATCGCCAGTGGGTATGAGCCCTCAGGGTCCTTTTTACACGGGACGACTGTTGAGCGCTTAAGCGCCCAACAGTCTCCCAATGACCATCATACAAGAGCAATAACCGCTCGCTGAATGATGGTTGAGTGGGCTGGAGATAACTTCAGGCAGTCCTTCATAGGCCGATTATCGTCAGGTTTTTATACATGCATAAACTGAATGATGACCGACTTTTGGCACTCTAGTAGAAATCCATTCGCGGGACGACCACAATATGAGTGCGTGAATATATAAATAGCTGGGCTAGTTTTCCGTGGCCCACCTTGTACATAGCTGTATATATAATATATGGTGCCAGACTCCTTTTCTTTGGCCTCCCCTGTAGATGCTATGGTGATGATGAGTGAGTGTGAGGCATAGCATGTAGTGGTACATAATGCATGCTTTGATAACAAACCGCACTACAGTGTGGGGTTTGACCACTGGGCCCCCACCGTATCCCAAGAACAAGGGAACCGATTCCCCGAGAAGAGGTGTGAAAGGGAACTATGGAACTCTTTATTTTGGGGTGTTACACCCCAGCGCCTTCTAATATCACACAAGTAACCTGCATGGCATAAAGGGCTGGTCATGTCCTCGGCCAATAGGGTGGGCTGCATAGCTTTGCTGACTCTATTGCAGATTTTCTTTTCTCTCCTCCCCCGTCCGTTCTGAGTACCGTTAGATTCCGCTCCCGACGCTTGAATCTGTCAGGCAGATGGTTTCCATGGCTCACTGTCAATCAAACTGGCATCATCCATTGATAATAAGTGGTGGAGACCGCCCACTTGACAGATTCAAAGCATCGGAAGCCAAATCTAATGGGACTCATAACAGGAGGGGGAGTAGAGAGAAGAGAAAAGCTGCAACAGAGTCAGTGCGGCAGCAGCTATAAGGTGGGCCCCGCTGACCTGGGGGCATGACCTGGGGTCCTCTTTAATCTATATGTGCATCTTCTTGTAACCTAGGAGCCTGAGAAGAGATGGGTGCTGCCACCATGATGTGATACAATCTGATGTGACAGGCGACGACTCAATAACAAAGACTGACATCAATGACAACAATCGGTGACAGTGTAAGTACGACATAATGACGTGGCGCTAACAGGCGAGGGACGGATGAGATATAGGACTTATAGAAGAGACCGGGAACGGAGGGAGGACGAGACGTGAGAGGAGGGCTGGCAGGAGAGGAGACACAAGAAGGCCTGTAGGGGGCGCTCATCCCCTTTTACCACTTTCATTGTACCACTCTGAAAAATAGAGCTAAATCTAGGTAGAAGAAATCAGCTGCACGGAGAAAGTGTGAGATGGGAAGAGTGCATGGGAATTAGAGAGCATCGCCGTCAGGAGAACAGCTACACAGATATACACACAACTACACGTATCTATAGGTGTGATATACTATTATTATATAATTATGCAAGTACATGGATACCAACATGTGTATGTACAGTATAAGATGCATGCATATAATGCATGCACATACAAATGGTATATGGGAAAGATAGAGCAAGCGAGCGCGATATCAGAGACAGAGAGAGCGAGCGAGCGAGCGCGATATCAGAGACAGAGAGAGCGAGCGAGCGAGCGCGATATCAGAGACAGAGAGAGCGAGCGAGCGAGCGCGATATCAGAGACAGAGCGAGCGAGCGCGATATCAGAGACAGAGCGAGCGAGCGCGATATCAGAGAGAGAGAGCGAGCGCGATATCAGAGAGAGAGAGCGCGCGCGATATCAGAGAGAGAGAGCGCGCGCGATATCAGAGAGAGAGAGCGCGCGCGATATCAGAGAGAGAGAGCGCGCGCGATATCAGAGAGAGAGAGCGCGCGCGATATCAGAGAGAGAGAGCGCGCGCGATATCAGAGAGAGAGAGCGCGCGCGATATCAGAGAGAGAGAGCGCGCGCGATATCAGAGAGAGAGAGCGCGCGCGATATCAGAGAGAGAGAGAGCGCGATATCAGAGAGAGAGCGCGCGCGATATCAGAGAGAGCGCGCGCGATATCAGAGAGAGCGCGCGCGATATCAGAGAGAGCGCGCGCGATATCAGAGAGAGCGAGCGCGATATCAGAGAGAGAGAGAGCGAGCGCGATATCAGAGAGAGAGAGCGAGCGTGATATCAGAGAGAGAGAGAGAGCGAGCGCGATATCAGAGAGAGAGAGCGAGCGCGATATCAGAGAGAGAGAGAGCGAGCGCGATATCAGAGAGAGAGAGAGCGAGCGCGATATCAGAGAGAGAGAGCGAGCGCGATATCAGAGAGAGAGAGAGCGAGCGCGATATCAGAGAGAGCGAGAGCGAGCGCGATATCAGAGAGAGCGAGAGCGAGCGCGATATCAGAGAGAGCGAGAGCGAGCGCGATATCAGAGAGAGCGAGCGAGCGCGATATCAGAGAGAGCGAGCGAGCGCGATATCAGAGAGAGCGAGCGAGCGCGATATCAGAGAGAGCGAGCGAGCGCGATATCAGAGAGAGCGAGCGAGCGCGATATCAGAGAGAGAGAGAGAGCGCGATATCAGAGAGAGAGAGCGAGCGCGATATCAGAGAGAGCGAGCGCGATATCAGAGAGAGAGAGCGAGCGCGATATCAGAGAGAGAGCGAGCGCGATATCAGAGAGAGAGAGAGAGAGCGCGATATCAGAGAGAGAGAGAGAGAGCGAGATATCAGAGAGAGAGAGCGAGCGAGATATCAGAGAGAGAGAGCGAGATATCAGAGAGAGAGAGCGAGCGCGATATCAGAGAGAGAGAGCGCGATATCAGAGAGAGAGCGAGCGCGATATCAGAGAGAGAGCGAGCGCGATATCAGAGAGAGAGCGAGCGCGATATCAGAGAGAGAGCGAGCGCGATATCAGAGAGAGAGCGAGCGCGATATCAGAGAGAGAGAGAGCGCGATATCAGAGAGAGCGAGCGCGATATCAGAGAGAGAGCGAGCGCGATATCAGAGAGAGAGAGCGAGCGCGATATCAGTGAGAGAGAGCGAGCGCGATATCAGTGAGAGAGAGCGAGCGCGATATCAGAGAGAGAGAGCGAGCGCGATATCAGAGAGAGAGAGTGCGATATCAGAGAGAGAGAGTGCGATATCAGAGAGAGAGAGCGAGCGCGATATCAGAGAGAGAGAGCGAGCGCGATATCAGAGAGAGCGAGCGCGATATCAGAGAGAGCGAGCGCGATATCAGAGAGAGAGAGCGAGCGCGATATCAGAGAGAGAGAGCGAGCGCGATATCAGAGAGAGAGAGCGAGCGCGATATCAGAGAGAGAGAGCGAGCGCGATATCAGAGAGAGAGAGCGAGCGCGATATCAGAGAGAGAGAGCGAGCGCGATATCAGAGAGAGAGCGAGCGCGATATCAGAGAGAGAGCGAGCGCGATATCAGAGAGAGAGAGCGAGCGCGATATCAGAGAGAGAGAGCGAGCGCGATATCAGAGAGAGAGAGCGAGCGCGATATCAGAGAGAGAGAGAGCGAGCGCGATATCAGAGAGAGAGAGCGAGCGCGATATCAGAGAGAGAGAGCGAGCGCGATATCAGAGAGAGAGAGCGAGCGCGATATCAGAGAGAGAGAGCGAGCGCGATATCAGAGAGAGCGAGCGCGATATCAGAGAGAGCGAGCGCGATATCAGAGAGAGCGAGCGCGATATCAGAGAGAGCGAGCGCGATATCAGAGAGAGCGAGCGCGATATCAGAGAGAGCGAGCGCGATATCAGAGAGAGCGAGCGCGATATCAGAGAGAGCGAGCGCGATATCAGAGAGAGAGCGAGCGCGATATCAGAGAGAGAGAGCGAGCGCGATATCAGAGAGAGAGAGAGCGAGCGCGATATCAGAGAGAGAGAGCGAGCGCGATATCAGAGAGAGAGAGCGAGCGCGATATCAGAGAGAGAGAGCGAGCGCGATATCAGAGAGAGAGAGCGAGCGCGATATCAGAGAGAGCGAGCGCGATATCAGAGAGAGCGAGCGCGATATCAGAGAGAGCGAGCGCGATATCAGAGAGAGCGAGCGCGATATCAGAGAGAGCGAGCGCGATATCAGAGAGAGCGAGCGCGATATCAGAGAGAGCGAGCGCGATATCAGAGAGAGCGAGCGCGATATCAGAGAGAGAGCGAGCGCGATATCAGAGAGAGAGCGAGCGCGATATCAGAGAGAGAGCGAGCGCGATATCAGAGAGAGAGCGAGCGCGATATCAGAGAGAGAGCGAGCGCGATATCAGAGAGAGAGCGCGATATCAGAGAGAGAGCGAGCGCGATATCAGAGAGAGAGCGAGCGCGATATCAGAGAGAGAGAGCTCGATATCAGAGACAGAGAGAGCTCGATATCAGAGACAGAGAGAGCTCGATATCAGAGACAGAGAGAGCTCGATATCAGAGACAGAGAGAGCGCGATATCAGAGACAGAGAGAGAGCGAGCGCGATATCAGAGACAGAGAGAGAGCGAGCGCGATATCAGAGACAGAGAGCGAGCGCGATATCAGAGACAGAGAGAGAGCGAGCGCGATATCAGAGACAGAGAGAGAGCGCGCGCGATATCAGAGACAGAGAGAGAGAGAGCGCGATATCAGAGACAGAGAGAGAGAGAGCGCGATATCAGAGACAGAGAGAGAGAGAGCGCGATATCAGAGACAGAGAGAGAGAGAGCGCGATATCAGAGACAGAGAGAGAGAGAGCGCGATATCAGAGACAGAGAGAGAGAGAGCGCGATATCAGAGACAGAGAGAGAGCGCGATATCAGAGACAGAGAGAGAGCGAGCGCGCGATATCAGAGACAGAGAGAGAGGGAGCGCGATATCAGAGACAGAGAGAGAGAGCGCGATATCAGAGACAGAGAGAGAGCGAGCGCGATATCAGAGACAGAGAGAGAGCGAGCGCGATATCAGAGACAGAGAGAGAGCGAGCGCGATATCAGAGACAGAGAGAGAGCGAGCGCGATATCAGAGACAGAGAGAGAGCGAGCGCGATATCAGAGACAGAGAGAGAGCGAGCGCGATATCAGAGACAGAGAGAGAGCGAGCGCGATATCAGAGACAGAGAGAGAGCGAGCGCGAAATCAGAGACAGAGCGCAATATCACAGAGATAGAGAGAGAGAGCGCGATATCACAGAGATAGAGAGAGAGCGCGATATCACAGAGATAGAGAGAGAGTGCACGATATCAGAGAGAGAAATAGAAAGAAAGAGAGCATGCAATATCAGAGAGAGAAAGAGAGCAAGTAAAATCAGAGAGAGAAAGAGCGTGCGATATCAGAGTGAGACAGAGAGAGAGAAAGAGCGCGCAATATCAGAGAGAGAAAGAGCACGCAATATCAGAGAGAGAAAGAGAGCGTGCGATATCAGAGACAGAGAGAGAGCGATATTAGAGAGAGAGAAAGAGAGCACGCGACATTAGAGAGAGGGACAAAGAGAGCACGCAATATCAGAGAAAGAGCACGCAATATCGAGAGAGAGAGAGAGAGAAAAAGAGAGAAAGAGCACGCAATATCGAGAGAGAGAGAGAGAAAAAGAGAGAAAGAGCATGCGATAGAGAGAGAGAGCGTGCGATATCAGATAGAGCGCGATATTGATAGAGAGAGCGCGATACAGAGAGAAAGAGCGCGCGCGCGATGTCAGAGAGAGAGAGCGAGAGCGCGCGATGTCAGAGAGAGAGCGCGCGCGATGTCAGAGAGAGAGCGCGCGCGATGTCAGAGAGAGAGCGCGCGCGCGATGTCAGAGAGAGAGCGCGCGCGCGATGTCAGAGAGAGAGCGCGCGCGCGCGATGTCAGAGAGAGAGCGCGCGCGCGATGTCAGAGAGAGAGCGCGCGCGCGATGTCAGAGAGAGAGCGCGCGCGCGCGCGATGTCAGAGAGAGAGCGCGCGCGCGCGCGATGTCAGAGAGAGAGCGCGCGCGATGTCAGAGAGAGAGAGCGCGCGCGCGATGTCAGAGAGAGAGAGCGCGCGCGCGCGATGTCAGAGAGAGAGAGCGCGCGCGCGCGATGTCAGAGAGAGCGCGCGCGCGCGATGTCAGAGAGAGAGCGCGCGCGCGATGTCAGAGAGAGAGCGCGCGCGCGATGTCAGAGAGAGAGCGCGATATCAGAGAGAGAGCGCGATATCAGAGAGAGAGAGAGCGCGATATCAGAGAGAGAGAGAGCGCGATATCAGAGAGAGAGAGAGCGCGATATCAGAGAGAGAGAGAGCGCGATATCAGAGAGAGAGAGAGCGCGATATCAGAGAGAGAGAGAGCGCGATATCAGAGAGAGAGAGAGCGCGATATCAGAGAGAGAGAGAGCGCGATATCAGAGAGAGAGAGAGCGCGATATCAGAGAGAGAGAGAGCGCGATATCAGAGAGAGAGAGCGCGATATCAGAGAGAGAGAGCGCGATATCAGAGAGAGAGAGCGCGATATCAGAGAGAGAGAGCGCGATATCAGAGAGAGAGAGCGCGATATCAGAGAGAGAGAGCGCGATATCAGAGAGAGAGAGCGCGATATCAGAGAGAGAGAGCGCGATATCAGAGAGAGAGAGCGCGATATCAGAGAGAGAGAGCGCGATATCAGAGAGAGAGAGCGCGATATCAGAGAGAGAGCACGCGATATCAGAGAGAGAGCGCGCGATATCAGAGAGAGAGCGCGCGATATCAGAGAGAGAGAGCGCGCGATATCAGAGAGAGAGCGCGATATCAGAGAGAGAGCGCGATATCAGAGAGAGCGCGCGCGATATCAGAGAGAGAGCGCGCGCGATATCAGAGAGAGAGCGCGCGCGATATCAGAGAGAGAGCGTGCGCGATATCAGAGAGAGAGAGCGCGCGATATCAGAGAGAGAGAGCGCGATATCAGAGAGAGAGAGAGCGCGATATCAGAGAGAGAGAGAGCGCGATATCAGAGAGAGAGAGAGCGCGATATCAGAGAGAGAGAGAGCGCGATATCAGAGAGAGAGAGAGCGCGCGATATCAGAGAGAGAGAGAGAGCGCGATATCAGAGAGAGAGAGAGCGCGATATCAGAGAGAGAGAGAGAGCGCGATATCAGAGAGAGAGAGAGAGCGCGATATCAGAGAGAGAGAGAGAGCGCGATATCAGAGAGAGAGAGAGAGCGCGATATCAGAGAGAGAGAGCGCGATATCAGAGAGAGAGAGAGAGCGCGATATCAGAGAGAGAGAGAGAGCGCGATATCAGAGAGAGAGAGCGCGATATCAGAGAGAGAGAGAGCGCGATATCAGAGAGAGAGAGAGAGCGCGATATCAGAGAGAGAGAGAGCGCGATATCAGAGAGAGAGAGAGCGCGATATCAGAGAGAGAGAGCGCGATATCAGAGAGAGAGAGCGCGATATCAGAGAGAGAGAGCGCGATATCAGAGAGAGAGAGCGCGATATCAGAGAGAGAGAGCGCGATATCAGAGAGAGAGAGCGCGATAGAGAGAGAGAGAGCGCGATATCAGAGAGAGAGAGCGCGCGCGATGTCAGAGAGAGAGAGCGCGCGCGCGCGATGTCAGAGAGAGAGCGCGCGCGCGATGTCAGAGAGAGAGCGCGCGCGCGATGTCAGAGAGAGAGCGCGATATCAGAGAGAGAGCGCGATATCAGAGAGAGAGCGCGATATCAGAGAGAGAGCGCGATATCAGAGAGAGAGCGCGATATCAGAGAGAGAGCGCGATATCAGAGAGAGAGAGCGCGATATCAGAGAGAGAGAGAGCGCGATATCAGAGAGAGAGAGCGCGATATCAGAGAGAGAGAGAGCGCGATATCAGAGAGAGAGAGCGCGATATCAGAGAGAGAGAGAGCGCGATATCAGAGAGAGAGAGAGCGCGATATCAGAGAGAGAGAGAGCGCGATATCAGAGAGAGAGAGAGCGCGATATCAGAGAGAGAGAGAGCGCGATATCAGAGAGAGAGAGAGCGCGATATCAGAGAGAGAGAGAGCGCGATATCAGAGAGAGAGAGCGCGATATCAGAGAGAGAGAGCGCGATATCAGAGAGAGAGAGCGCGATATCAGAGAGAGAGAACGCGATATCAGAGAGAGAGAACGCGATATCAGAGAGAGAGCACGCGATATCAGAGAGAGAGCGCGCGATATCAGAGAGAGAGAGCGCGCGATATCAGAGAGAGAGAGCGCGCGATATCAGAGAGAGAGCGCGATATCAGAGAGAGAGCGCGATATCAGAGAGAGCGCGCGCGATATCAGAGAGAGAGCGCGCGCGATATCAGAGAGAGAGAGCGCGATATCAGAGAGAGAGAGAGCGCGATATCAGAGAGAGAGAGAGCGCGATATCAGAGAGAGAGAGCGCGATATCAGAGAGAGAGCGCGATATCAGAGAGAGAGAGCGCGATATCAGAGAGAGAGAGAGCGCGATATCAGAGAGAGAGAGAGCGCGATATCAGAGAGAGAGAGAGCGCGATATCAGAGAGAGAGAGAGCGCGATATCAGAGAGAGAGAGAGCGCGATATCAGAGAGAGAGAGAGCGCGATATCAGAGAGAGAGAGAGAGCGCGATATCAGAGAGAGAGAGAGAGCGCGATATCAGAGAGAGAGAGAGAGCGCGATATCAGAGAGAGAGAGAGAGCGCGATATCAGAGAGAGAGAGAGAGCGCGATATCAGAGAGAGAGAGAGAGCGCGATATCAGAGAGAGAGAGAGAGCGCGATATCAGAGAGAGAGAGAGCGCGATATCAGAGAGAGAGAGAGCGCGATATCAGAGAGAGAGAGAGCGCGATATCAGAGAGAGAGAGCGCGATATCAGAGAGAGAGAGCGCGATATCAGAGAGAGAGAGCGCGATATCAGAGAGAGAGAGCGCGATATCAGAGAGAGAGAGCGCGATATCAGAGAGAGAGAGCGCGATATCAGAGAGAGAGAGCGCGATATCAGAGAGAGCGTGCGCGCGATATCAGAGAGAGAGAGAGCGCGATATCAGAGAGAGAGAGAGAGCGCGATATCAGAGAGAGAGAGAGCGCGATATCAGAGAGAGAGAGAGCGCGATATCAGAGAGAGAGAGAGCGCAATGTCAGAGAGAGAGAGAGCGCAATGTCAGAGAGAGAGAGAGTGCGATATCAGAGAGAGAGAGCGCGATATCAGAGAGAGAGAGCGCGATATCAGAGAGAGCGTGCGCGCGATATCAGAGAGAGCGCGATATCAGAGAGTGAGAGAGAGATATATATCAGATAGAGATATCAGAGAGAAAGAGCGCGATATCAGAGAGAGAGAGATCAGAGAGAGAGAGCGATATCAGAGAGAGCGCGCAATATGAGAACAAGCGCAATATAAGAGAGAGTGCGCGTGCACAATATGAGAACGCGAGAGGTATGTAGATAGGTAGCACACATAACAGAACCAGGGCCGTAACACGATGGTCTCTTTCCCACCCGTATTTCTGGAATGCTGGTGGACATTATAGATTTTTGTAACCACTTACAACCTATTTGGAGAATGGCGGCTTCATATTTCTTCTGGGCACACGCATATACACACATACAGGCGTGGGGAGGGGGATTAGTGGGGGATGCAGAATCTGTGCAGCATTCCTCCTGTCTGCAGACATCAGAGGAGCTAAAAATACACAGCTGGAATTATATATAGATCATCACACACAATCTCCAGCACACGTGTGTTGTGCTGCATACATGTGGTATTCATACACTGCGGACATGTGCACAAACATATACTACACGCCTAGCGTCATACAGAAATATAATACACATACATCAATAAGGTGTGCAACTACATACACACAGTATAAATACATACAAAGGTATGGTACAGCACGATACATACATATATACACGCAGTATTCAAACATTAATAGATACATAAAACAAATATATACACACAACCATCGTATACAAACACTCAATATAAACATACATATTATACACACTACAGAAAAGTACACATACATAAATACAGACGTACAGAAAACACATTCACTAATACATATATAGATAAAACTATGCATACAGCACATATACATATATACACACACATACATATATACAGTATACACACACAGAAATCCATCCACAGGCAAATGTCTCACTGGGAATTATGGAGGGAGAACGTATATGAATGGATATTTGGTATAGTTGAGAGGTGCATGTTCCAGGTACTGCTGTGACAGCTGCATGCCTGTATATAAAGAGGGGACAAGTGTATAAGGAGAGAGACATGTGTCCTAATGTCTGCATATTCGGAATTCTGTATATGTACTCAGGTACCTATAAGTAAGTACTGGGGGTTGTATGTATCCTTATGTGAGCGTATTAGGTTTATGTGATGGGTACATGTTATATACCTGTGTATTATGAGGGGGGGAGGTGACACATGTATGCCCTGATACCTGTGTATTAGCAGGAGGGGAGATGACACATGTATGCCCTGATACCTATGTATTAGGAAAAGGGGAGTTGATACATGTATGCTCTGATACCTGTGTAGTAGGAGGAGGGGAGGTGATAAATGTATGCCCTGATATCTGTGTATTAGGAGGAGGGAAGGTGATACATGTATGCCCTGATAGCTGTGTATTAGGAGGAGGGGAGGTGACACATGTATTCCCTGATACCTGTGTATTAGGAGGAGAGGAGGTGACACGTGTATGCCCTCATACCTGTGTATTAGGAGGAGGGGAGGGGATACATATATGCCCTGATGCCTGTGTATTAGGAGGAGGGGAGGTGATACATGTATGCCCTGATAGCTGTGTATTAGGAGAAGGGGTGGTGACACATGTATGCCCTGATGCCTGTGTATTAGGAGGGGGGATGGTGACACATGTATGCCCTGATGCCTGTGTATTAGGAGGAGGGAAGGTGACACGTATGCCCTGATGCCTGTGTATTAGGAGGAAGGGAGGTGACACATGTATGCCCTGGTACCTGTGTATTAGGAAAAGGGGAGGCGATACATGTATGCTCTGATACCGGTGTATTAGGAGGAGGGGAGGTGATAGACGTATGCCCTGAGAGCTGTGTATTAGGAGGAGGGGAGGTGACACATGTATGCCCTGATACTTGTGTATTAGGAGGAGAGGACATGACACGTGTATGCCTTGATACCTGTGAATTAGGAGGAGGGGAGGGGATACATGTATGCCCTAATACCTGTGTATTAGGAGGGGGGGAGGTGACACATGTATGCCCTGATGCCTGTGTATTAGGAGGAGGGGAGGTGACACATGTATGCCCTGATGCCTGTGTATTAGGAGGAGGGGGGGGGGGGTGACACATGTATGCCCTGATACCTGTGTATTAGAAGGAGGCGAGGTGATAAATGCATGCCCTGATGCCTATGTATTAGGAGGAGGGGAAGTGACACGTGTATGCCCTGATACCTGTGTATTAGGACAAATTATATGTCACAGATCTACAAATCCCTTTGTATTAGTAGGAGCATACACACAGCTACATATCACATTATCTATATATGTATAGCATAGTTGATAAGTTTTAGCCCTGATCTCTGTGTATTAGGAGGACCGGTCATTTTAGAAGGGTTGATATCCTGACATCTCTATACAAGAGACATGAGGAATGTTATCTAATGTGGAGACAATGGATGATAGTAAATAATGTCCTAATACCTGTGTATAAGGAACTAAGAGATGTGTGACCTAAACTTTGTATTATAAGGAGACTGGAGGTGTACGACCTGATACCTGTGTATTAGGAGGGTGAATACATATACAATGTCTGACACCTGAATATTTTAAGCAGCATATAGTTATACAATCAGATACCTGTGTATTACAAAGAGGATATTTTTATATAAATCTGAGACCCGTGTTTTAGAAGGAGGATGGAGCTATATGTCATGATAGTTGTATATTAGGAGGAGGATAGTTCTATATGATCGGAGACCTGTGTTTTAGGAGGATGATGGAGCTATATGTTCTGATACTTGTGTATTAGGAAGAGGATGTTAATGTACGGATACCTGTGTATTAGCAGGATGTTAGAGGTATATGTCCCTATACCTGTCTATTATGGAGGATGCAGGCATTCTGGATATCCTGCTACCTGTGTTAGGCAGAGGAAATAAGTATATAGTGTAGTACCTGTATATTAGCAGTAAGATACGGAACAATTCTGCAATACCTATATATAGGAGGTAACAGATTAGAGGTATATGACCCAATATCTATGTATTAGGATGAGGTACAGAATATGCTCTGATACCTGTGTATTAGGATAGATGCATGTGCTCAGATAACTGTCTATTAGGGCAGATGCATATGTCCTGATACCTCTGTATTAGCACAGATGCATGTGCTTTGGTATCTGGGTATTAATTAAGATGTGTGTGCCCTGATACCTGTCCATTACGACAGATGCATGTGCCCGATACCTGTGTATTAGGACATGGGTACTAAACTGCTGTGTATGCACCCTGATAACTGAGTATTATTCTTGATGCATATGCCTTGGTACCTGTGTATTAGCACAGATGCATGTGCCCAGATACCCATCTATTAGAATAGACACATGTGCCCTGATACCCATCTATTAAGACAACGGTCTGTGCCGATACTTATGTATTAACACAGATGCATGCGCACTGACACCTGTGTATTAGGACAGATGCATATGCACTTGACTGCTAGGCATGCACCCCGATACCAGTGTATTATTACAGATGCATATGCCTTGGTACTTGTGAATTAGTACAAATGCATGTGCCCCGATGCCCATCTATTAGGAGTGCGGCTGTGCCCTGATAGCTGTGTATTAGTACAGATGCATGCAGCCTAATACCTGTTAACACAAGATGCATGTGCCCTGAAACCTGTGTATTATTACAGATTCATGTGCCTTGGTACCTGTCTATTAGGTCACATGCATGCACCCTGTTACCTGTCTATTAGGATAGATGTATGTGCCCAGATACCTGTTGCCTGTGCCCTGAGTCATACCTGTGTATTAGGACAGCTGAATGTGCTTTGAACGGTGTATTAGGAGGTTAGCTTAGGTTCTGATACCTGCGTACTGGCAAGAAGATACACAATCTCCTGATACCTGTGTAGAAGGTTTAGTACCCCTCTGGTATCTGTATATAAGAGGGAATATAAAGGTATGCGTATACAGCAGGTTGGATGGTCTGCATACTAAGGCTACTGTCTGGAGAGGCTGCAGTATAGAACATAAGATGCAGCCGCCACCATATACAGATGTCACATATGTGAGCATAGAGTTATATGAGGATCCTGGCAAGACGTCACAATATAGAGAGAGATGGAGAAGTGAAGGCGAGGAGTAGCAGTACATCAGCAGGATAGTCTGAGACGATGAAGCTACATGGTGACCACTAGTGACAGGAATGTACTGTAGAATTTACATGGTGACCACTAGTGACGGGGACAGACTGTAGGGTTTACATGGTGACCACTAGTGACGGGGACGGACTGTAGGGTTTACATGGTGACCACTAGTGACGGGGACGGACTGTAGGGTTTACATGGTGACCACTAGTGACGGGGACAGACTGTAGGGTTTACATGGTGACCACTAGTGACGGGGACGGACTGTAGGGTTTACATGGTGACCACTAGTGACGGGGACGGACTGTAGGGTTTACATGGTGACCACTAGTGACGGGAACGGACTGTAGGGTTAACATGGTGACCACTAGTGACGGGGACAGACTGTAGGGTTTACATGGTGACCACTAGTGACGGGGACGGACTGTAGGGTTTACATGGTGACCACTAGTGACGGGGACGGACTGTAGGGTTTACATGGTGACCACTAGTGACGGGGACGGACTGTAGGGTTTACATGGTGACCACTAGTGACGGGGACGGACTGTAGGGTTTACATGGTGATCACTAGTGACGGGGACGGACTGTAGGGTTTACATGGTGACCACTAGTGACGGGGACGGACTGTAGGGTTTACATGACGACCACTAGTGACGGGGACGGACTGTAGGGTTTACATGGTGACCACTAGTGACGGGGACGGACTGTAGGGTTTACATGGTGACCACTAGTGAAGGGGAGAGACTGTAGGGTTTACATGGTGATCACTAGTGACAGGGACGGACTGTAGGGTTTACATGGTGACCACTAGTGACGGGGATGTACTGTAGGGTTTACATGGTGACCACTAGTGACGGGGATGTACTGTAGGGTTTACATGGTGACCACTAGTGATGGGGATGTACTGTAGGGTTTACATGGTGACCACTAGTGACAGGGATGTACTGTAGGGTTTACATGATGACCACTAGTGACGGGGACAGACTGTAGGGTTTACATGGTGACCACTAGTGACAGGGACGGACTGTAGGGTTTACATGATGACCACTAGTGACGGGGACTGACTGCAGGGTTTATATGGTGACCACTAGTGACGGGGATGTACTGTAGGGTTTACATGGCGACCACTGGTGATGGGGGTATAATGCATGGTTCTAGAGTGGGAACAAGTCTGGGAAATAACATAGAGAAGTCTATGAAGATGGCAAGGAAGCCCACTGTGCCACCATATGGGGCAGTATGGATAGGCATCTGATCAGAAGTTTGGTTCAAGACAGAACAAGCGGTAAGAACAGTACTGAAGATTACAGTAATGTGTGCGGATGGATGGCAGGCATGAACATCCCTATGAATGGAGTAAGGAAATGCTTCTCACCTGCAGCGGGCATCGCATGCCCCTGTGCCCGGCTGAGGAGCTCCAACGCTGGCTCTCGCCCCTTAACACCATCTGCAGAGGACACACAAGGCTCTGTCTCATAAATAGTCTGCAGCATGTCAGGCAGCGCCAGGGCTCTGGGAACCAGCAACATTCCCGGACCCCCCTCTGCTGCCAGCTACCAGCCGACCTCCCCTCCCCGCTTCCCGAGAAAGCACACCCTAACTCTCAACAACTCCTCCACTTCTGGGTCTTCTTTACGAGAGGCTCAGTGTGTGCCCACCGAGGGCAGATCATCCATATCCAGAAAGGAAGGAGGTGGTGGGCGACAGTGCCAGAGGGTGCTGGGAGGTTTAGTTAGGCCCGTACCCTGCCCTCCCCCTCCTGCCTAGTGAACGTTGGGCTGCAAGTGGAAGGCTCTGCAGCAGAGCGACTGAAATAGAACAGTAGAGGAGGAGTCAGATATAAATAGACAGGAGAGAGAGAACGAGGGAGAAAGGAGAGAGCTGGGGGGGATCAGGAATAACAGAGCCCGAGTGTTACACTAGACATGGGCAAATGTAGCAATATAGGAGAGAGAGCAGCAAAAGTGCAACATAATAACAGAACAGTAATACAAAGTAGCAAAGAAGAAAACAACACGGGATAAAGGAAGAGCAGCAGACAAGGATGATGAGACGGAAAGAAGATGTGTGAAGTGGAGAGGAAAGAAGAGTGCGCAGGGAATGATAAGAGAGCAGGGCAGGTGGGGGGCACTGGCACAGTACAAGCGGGCAAGAATGGCCATAGATGTAGTGATCAACAAGAATCGTTACAGTAATGGAAACCCAACATCAACATTTTCCCTATGGTGCCCACCATGCAAGCAGTTCTTTACATGGTTGCATTAAGACGTCTCTTCAGATGTATGCCCAGTGGGCATCAGACAGAAAAAGATTTGGGAATACTCATAAGATCTGGGAAAGGGGGGAGTAAAGACTACTCCTGTCTTGACCAGAATACTGAATTGCCACTTTATTAGAAACCCCCATCTAGTAGCATGTTGGACAACCTTTGGCTTGCAGAACTGTAGCATTTTGTCGTGGTGCCCATTTACAAAGTAGAGGACCCAGGGTCTGCCAAGAAAACCTTCCCCACACCATTAGGCTGGGTTCACACAGGGCAGTGGCCACAGTGTCCGCCTGTGGCCACTAATTCTGGGGTTGACCAGCCATGTGGACGAGATTTGTCAAAAATCTCATCCACATGGGATGGCTAATCCGTCACGGCAAAGCAGATGCTGCGGCGCTGATTCCTCGGCCGCAGCATTTCAATTTTTTTTTCTCCATGGGAGTGCCGGCCGCAACGGAAAAGCGTGCAGCCGAGCTGCTACAAAACCCGTGGCT
Organism: Eleutherodactylus coqui; assembly: GCF_035609145.1. NCBI lineage: Eukaryota > Metazoa > Chordata > Amphibia > Anura > Eleutherodactylidae > Eleutherodactylus > Eleutherodactylus coqui. The sequence continues at coordinate 32,475,963 of NC_089849.1, forward strand.
AAGTGCCGTAGGTTTTGAAGCAGCGCTTTCCCGGCGGAAATCTTACTTTTTTGCTGCGGCCAAACTGCAAGATTTCTGGTGGGATTCTGCCCCGTGGGAACCCAGCTTTACTGCACCTCCACCAGGAAACGTTCATCAATTCATGCTACTTATGCCAAATTCTGACCTCCTATCAGCATGGTGCAACAGAAATCTGGACTCATCTGACCAACCAGGAGAGGTTTTTCCACAGCTCAGTGATCCAATTTTTGCACCCTTTTCCCACTGGAGTCTCGCCTTTCTGTTTCTCTTAGACACAATGGTGGTGTTATATCCCATCGGTGCTAAGGAACTACGAGTTGTGTGTTCAGACACGTTAGTTAGAGCACCACATTGTACTTGGCTGCACTTTACTTGACTGTGCAGAACGATTCCTTACATCCTCCTCTGACCCCTTTTGGTGATTAGCTGTTTCCGCCCACAGGATCCCCTAGATCACACCACTCTTGGTATACTCTCCACAACACTGCACAAGTAAAGCCCACACGGTTGGCAGTGAAGTCCCGGCCCCGGCTAGCCTAGCACTGATGACCCGGCCCCGTTGGAATCGCTCAGATCGCTGGATTTTCCCATCTAATGTGGATTCAGACTGACACTGATCCACAGAAAACTTGTCCCGTGATTTTATGCCGCATTCCGGGGTCACGGGGAGAATCTCCATACAGGAAGCTCCTATCATGAAAGAACAAGGGGGCTCTAATAAAGTGGCTATTCAGTGTATATTCTGATATGTCATAGAAACCAGGGCTGGCATCTGCATAGGTCAAAATTGGGCAGATGGCAGGGACAACCGGGGGTGCGCGAACAGGGTTGACAGTGGAGCCCATAAGGAGCAAGACCCTCTAGAGGCACTTCTGATGGGGATTCATGAGATTGGACCCTCAATGATTAATGAATGTAGATTCATTGATTTTCATAGGAAGAATGAGGAGCTGGCTTGGTAGTTAGACGATGTATGGGAGATAGGAGTATGCAGTGAGCAGGGGATGACGGCTACAAGTGGTCTCTAAGGGTACAGCTCGCAGTGGATAAGAGTAGACACTGTGTTGACAGCTCCAGTGGCAGGAGATGACAAGCGTATACAAGCCATATACATAGTAAGGAAAGCCGTATCTCAAGCTAGACAGAACTTGAAAAGATCAGAGCTGGAAAATGGTGAGCGACCGTGTGTTCAATGGCTATCCCCATGTGTGCATCTGCCAACAGGGAGAGTAATGCAGAGGTCGGAATTGCACCCAGGACCTTGTGAATGAAGGAACTCAAAGACACCAGTATTACATACTATCCTACCAAAAGTAATTGGACCCCTGAGCAAGAATCAAATGTAGTATTTATTTCCATATGTTAATACTTAGTGGGGCTCCTTTGGCGCTAAGGACATTGCATACGCTTTGTGGCAAACTTTCTACTAACATCCAATACATTTCCGCTGGTATTTCCCTCCATTCATCCTGTAAACTTCTGGTGAGTTCTTCCAAAGAAGATGCATTGGTCCATCTACAATAGTACAAACGGTCATTGGACAGTTGAGCAATGGAAGAACGTTCTATAGAATGACGAATTGCGCTACTCCATCTTCACATCAGATGGAGGTACCTGGGTGTGGAGGATGCTGGGGAATGCCTTTTGCCTGAGTGTGTTGTGCCAATAGTTATTAGGGTGAAGGTCTTGGGATGTTTTACATGGCATGGTCTCGGTCTGTTGATTGTACTAGCAAGAACCATGAATGTACCCTGATATTCTAGACAATAATGTGCTGCTGACAATGTGGCAATACTCTGGGAATGGTCGGCCATACTTCCTATAAGACAACGCGCCTTGTCACAAATCCAACAGTGTTTTACGTTGGTTTGAGGACATGGATATTCCATGATTGGACTGGCTGCACAGAGTCCCAACCTGAACATCTTTGGGAAGAAGTGGAACATAGGATCAGGCAGTATGAACATCGTCCATCTTCTTTGAGAGAACTCAGACATTTGCAGGATGAATGGAGGGAAATGCCAGCTAAAGTATATCAGACTTAGTAGAACGTATGCCACAGAGAATATCTGATGTCATTAGGGCTAAAGGAGCCCCACTAAATATTAACATATGCAAATAATACTACTTTTGATTCTTAACCCAACCGGGTAAATACTTTTGGTAAGATGGTGTAGATGGCACATGGTGGGGGGTCTGTTACAGATTTTGCATTGTGTTCAGACATTGATGACATATAAAATCCATGCGCCTTTGATTTTTATGGTGGACAATCTCTTTAAAGGAGATTCTTCAAATTTAAGCAAGAAAGGATGAAAAAAAAAATTAACCCGAGCGATGATATAAACACCTAATAAAGCTGCACAGTACAAAACACGTCTATTTATAAGCCTGAAGGAATCCAGACTGGTAGATAGGTAGAAAACAGAGCGCACGGACCTGCACAGTATCATTAAGATGTCACTCTGAATTCCCCACATAAATAGCAAGATGAACGTTATTATTAGACATGGTGGAAACATATATATAGCCGGGACCTCACTGTAGAGGCATCTCATTAACCAGAGCGTGACCTGCCGGCACTCCGGGAGCAGGGTTATCACAAATGGACAGGGCGCAATGTACTGCAAAAGTCGCAGAGAAGTGTAATCCCACCACCAATGTCATAAGGTCTTCCCATAGAAGCCACCCCATACTGGAGGGTTGAGGTTCTAGTTTTAGTGGCTGCATAGGTGGCGCCACCAGCAGGTGACAGTACCGGTCGGCGTAATCCTATGGGAGTCTGAGGGTGTCATACGTAACACAGCAGAAGGGCTGGTAAAGAGGTATAGATCCTCATGCATCCCAGTGCCCCATAATAGCAGTCTATCATGGGGGCTCCCTCTAGGTTGTACTGTTAAAGGGACCCTCCACAGTTTCATGTCAAAATTCTGTCCTGGGAGCAGAGGGGTGGGTGCCACGATTTTCTAGTTACCGATTGCATACTGTGCATGGCTCTCTGATTAGACGGTGCTGATCTGCTCCCGGGGCAGAATTTTGTCCCAAAAGGTCACTTCAATGGCAGAACTGCCCAGCTAGCACTGCCAATGGACACTCTACACCCAGTACTGTTGATGGGGAAAAGGGAGTGCAGCTCCCCTCCCGACACCGTTGATGGGGAAAAGGGAGTGCAGCTCCCCTCCCGACACCGTTGATGGGGAAAAGGGGGCGCAACTCCCCTCCCGACACCGTTGATGGGGAAAAGGGGGCGCAACTCCCCTTGACACCGTTCACGGGGAAAAGGGGGCGCAACTCCCCTTCCGACACCGTTCACGGGGAAAAGGGGGCGCAACTCCCCTTCCGACACCGTTCACGGGGAAAAGGGGGCGCAACTCCCCTTCCGACACCGTTCACGGGGAAAAGGGGGCGCAACTCCCCTTCCGACACCGTTCACGGGGAAAAGGGGGCGCAACTCCCCTTCCGACACCGTTCACGGGGAAAAGGGGGCGCAACTCCCCTTCCGACACCGTTCACGGGGAAAAGGGGGCGCAACTCCCCTTCCGACACCGTACACGGGGAAAAGGGGGCGCAACTCCCCTTCCGACACCGTTCACGGGGAAAAGGGGGCGCAACTCCCCTTCCGACACCGTTCACGGGGAAGGGGCGCAACTCCCCTTCCGACACCGTTCACGGGGAAGGGGCGCAACTCCCCTTCCGACACCGTTCACGGGGAAGGGGCGCAACTCCCCTTCCGACACCGTTCACGGGGAAGGGGCGCAACTCCCCTTCCGACACTGTTCACCTTAAATAAGCTACAGAGCATAAGTATGCAGTCAGGAGAATGAGCTATGATCTCCTCGATTATAAACTGTGTGACAGAAGCTGTGTGATCACCAGTAACTGTGTCACCCTGTAGGCAGCTTTTGTGTAGATCCATGTAAAAGCATCACACAGACTGAAAGATTGACAAGTAGATCTGAACTGGTCAGAAAGGAGATCACATGACCAGCTGAAGAAAAAGAGGCCAGGAGTTTCAGATAGAAAGAAATAACTAAGGTAACACTAGCCAACGTATATACTGGGGGGCTAGCTACATAATGAATGGAAAAAAACAAAACACTGAGTGTCCCTTTAAAAATAAAACCGCGAGAGGCCAGTCCGCCTTCCAACACAAAATCTGAAGAAGCCCTTAAACTCCATTTTCTAGAAAATTCTTAAAGATTGTGCAGTCAAAACAGAGTTCAAGGGCAGTCCTAAAAATAAAGAAATATTATCGGCCGCTGATAGTAAAAGTATGCATGCTGGAGGTCAGCAGTAAATGTCATATAGCGCTGCCATGTAATGGGTGCAATGACTCACTTAAAGGGATACAGCTGCCAAAAACACAATAGTCAGCTTCACCACCCCGGGCAGAGCGGTACACATACTATCCTACTATTTGTCTAGTACTGATTATAGGGTCATTTAGGCGGTAACTTAAGGCCCATTTGGACACAAGGATGATCGCTTACAATTCGCTCAAACGTCAGTTTGAGTAACAGTATTGAGCGATCATTTTGCATAACTCTTAAGTAGCTACTCAGCTACTTAAGAGTTTATTAGCATGGAAATGAAGCCTTTCGCTGAATGCAAATAACAGCTGGAGGTCTGTTACCTGCATTCAGCTCCATTGTTCTCCAGCGGGATAGCAGCTGAAAAAATACTCAGCGCCATCCCACAGAGAACTCAGCGAGCTATTATCGCTCAAAGGATGGCTTTTGAGCGAATGTTCAGCAATAATCGTTGTGCCTAAATGAGCCATTAGCGGAGAGCACTGCATTGCACAGGGAGCCACTGAAAAGAAGTCGGCACCACACACGCTTATAAAAACTTGTCTTAAAGAAAATTTGTCTATTGCCCATAGCAGCCAATCACAGCGCAGCTTTCATTTCTTCTACTACGGAGGTAAAAGGAAAGCTGCGCTGTCATTGGTTGCTATGGGCAACGAAGATTTTTTTTTTTTAAACAGCTTTCATACCAGTGTGGTGCTGCGCTACTTTTCGTGGCCCATCCTGTATACTAGTCCCCGCATTGTACAGTATACAACAGAATAGGCTCATACACATATGGGGAAATTTATTAAGACCGTCATTACACGCTCCGGTCTTTATGTGCTTGATACATCGTCAAAAATACTATAAGGAGGCGCTATCGCTTTGTAATGACATGCATATACGCCAGCCATACGCAATGTAATTGCATACGGGCGGCGTTGATTATGCATCCAGAGAGAACTACTGACTTCTGCGATTAAAAAAAATTGCGCAATTCTATCGCAGGCAGCAGCGATGCAATGCTAGATTATTCTAAAAAAACAAAAACAAAACAACAACATCACTGATGCTCAAAAATCATGGGAACAAAGACGCGATTTTCTCGCAGCAAAATCCCAATGGCCCGTGTGAAACTAGTCTAAAGACGACGTGTTGCATAAAAGTTGCATGACTTGCGGTCTATTTCAGAGCTGCGATCCGGCTATTTAAAAAAAAACAAAAAAACAAAAAACAAAACACAACTCACAGGAAAGACACGGTTGCATGCGACTTCCACTAACTTCAGCACCCCGACTTCCACCGATCCAAACATCTGACACGTCAAAAAGTTTTATAAAACTACTGAGGGGTCTGCATTAGTGCAGTAGTCTTACATCTACAAATAAGTCTCCAGTATATGTTCAACATCGGCCTCTAGTGGAGAACAAAATAACTGAGAGGTGCGTTATAATGGCGGAAGAGGGGAGATGTGGATAAAAAAGCAGCTATGCTATAATAATGTGCGTAGGTCAGTGTACAAAGGCACAACAGCACGATGCGGCGGCTTCTGTGTACAGAGCAGTGAAATCTGATATATACACATATAAATAGTATATATAAAAATAGAATGTGTGTATGTATATGTGTGTGTGTGTGTGTGAGAAGGGTAAAACTGGAAGCCCTAATGAGAATAGCGGTCCTTGTCGCTGGATCACAATACATTATACTCATGAATGTTCCATTATACTCCAGAGCTGCTCTTCATAGAATCCTAGAATGGTAGAGTTGGAAGGGACCTCCAGGGTCATCGGGTCCAACCCCCTGCTCAGTGCAGGATTCACCAAATCATAAAAGATAGATATTTGTCCAGCCTTTGTTTGAAGACTCATATTGAAGGAGAACTCGCCACCTCCTGTGGTAACCTGTTCCACTTATTGATCACCCTCACTGGCTAATATCTAATCTGTGTCTCCTCCCTTTCAGTTTCATCCCATTGCTCCTGGTCTTTCCTTGTACAAATGTGAATAGGGCTGATCCCTCTGCACTGTGACAGCCCTTCAGATATTTGTAGACAGCTATTAAGTCTCCTCAGCCTTCTTTTTTGCAAGCTAAACATTCCCAGATCCTTTAACGTTTCTTCATAGGACATGATTTGCAGACCGCTCAACATCCTGGTAAATCTTCTCTGAACTTGCTCCAGTTTGTCTATGTCTTTTTTAAAGTGGGGTGCTCAGAACTGGACACAGTATTCCAGATGAGGTCTGACTAAGGAAGAGTAGAAGTGGATAATGGCCTCATGTGATCTAGACTCTATGCTTCTCTTAATACATCCCAGAATTGTGTTTGCCTTTTGGCTGCTGCATCACATTGTTGCCGCATGCTCAGTCTATGATCTATTACTATACCCAAGTCTTTTTCACATGTGCTGCTGCTTAGCTCAATTCTTCCCATTCTGTATGTGCTTTTTTCATCTTTCTTGCCCAGATGTAGGACTTTGCATTTCTCCTTGTTAAATACCATTCTGTTAGTCGCTGCCCACTGTGCAAGCTTTTCTAGATATTTTTGAATCCTCTCCCTCTCTTCCCTAGTGTTAGCTATCCCTCCTAGCTTTGTGTCATCAGCAAATCTGATCAGTTTCCCATCAATTCTTTTCTCCAGATCATTTATAAAAATATTGAAGACTGGGCCTAGGACAGAGCCTTGTGGTACCCCACTTGATACATTCTTCCACTTGGATGTGCAGTTATTTATGACGACTCTTTGAGTACGATCACTCAGCCAGTTGTGAATCCACCCAACAGCTGCCTTGTCAATCCCATATTTGGTCATTTTTTCAATAAGTATAGTATGAAATACTCTGTCAAATGCATTACTAAAGTCAAGATATACTATATCCACCGCATTTCCCTGATCAACCCAACCAGTGATTCTGTTATACAAGGAAATTAGATTCGTCTGGCATGACTTGTTTGTTACAAATCCATGCTGGCTCTGGTTGATTACGCCATTTTCATTCAAGTACTTGCATACATACTGTTTAATAATTTGTTCAGAGATCTTTCCTGGTATAGAAGTCAGGCTCACAGGCCTGTAGTTTCCTGGATCCACCATTTTCCCTTTTTTGAAGATAGGGACAACATTTGCCCTTTTCCAATCTTCTGGGACTTCTCCTGTTCTCTAGGAATTATCAAAGATTATGGCGAGTGGTTCAGCAATTACCTTTGCTGCTTCCTTTAGTATCCTAGGATGTAATACATCTCTACCTTGAGACTTGAATTCATTTTGGTTAGCTAAGTGTTCCCTAACCATCTCTCTGCTTATAGCTAGCCTGTATTCTTTTACTCCCCCAATAGCACAGGGAAGATCAGTTGATGTTCCATCTACTTTCTGAGGGAAAACAGATACAAAATAGGAATATAAAAGTTTGGCCTTCTCATCATCATTCTTAACCAATTCACCATTTTCATCTTGTAAGCATCCAACAGCATCTTTGACTTTTCTTTTGCTTTTGACATATTCCCAAATCCTTTTTTATTGCTTTTGGCCTCTGTTGCAAGCCTCAATTCATTATTAGCTTTTCTGACCCTTGCCCTCCAGTTTCTGCAGACCGCATTATATTCTTCTTTAGATGTTCCCCCCTCTTTCCGTTTGATAAACATATTTTTCTTCCTTTTTAACATGTGTGCAAGTTCTGTGTTCATCCATCCTGGTCTCTTTAAATGCTTCCCATTCTTCCTTCTTTTAGGGATTGTTAACGATTGTGCTTTGAGAATCTCATTTCGCAATATTTCCCAACCTTCTTGGACATTTCTGTCCTTAAGAACATCCAGACATTGGATTCTTCCTCTCCTCTATCTGAGTTCATTAAAATCTGCCTTTCTGAAATCCAACCTTGAGGTCTGAGTCTTCTCAGGTCTTCATCCCCTTTTATCCAAAATTCAAGGATATCATGATCACTGCCTCCTAAGGTCCCAGCCATTCTTACTTCCTCAACCATTCCCTGTTGGTAAGAAATAGGTCCAAGATAGCAGATCCCCTTGTTTTCTCTTCTACCTTTTGGAAGATAAAGTTGTCAGTAAGAGTTGATAAGAATTTGTTGGACCCATTACTTTTTCCTGAGGGAGATTCCCAACAAATGTCTGGATCGGTACAATCTCCTATGATCCCTATGTTGTGCTTCTTTGAGAGTTTGGCCATTTGATGTAGAAAGAGTCCATCCATATCTTCTGCTTGTCCAGGTGGCCTATAGTAAATGCCTACAATGGTGTATTTTCTGTTGTTCTCTCCTTGTATTCTTGCTCTTCCTTCTATAACGGATGGCAAGACATTATAACCAAAGTCCAGAGTCTCATAGCCAAGTCTTTTGGACACCGGGACATCCACCTTCCATTTTTTGAATGAGCAAATAATATAAAGACAGCCAAAAACATAACTCAAAGCTCCTCAGCCCCGATTGAAAATGTGTAACCATTGAAATCAGTGGTTTTGTTTCGTACTGTTATGCGGCCGTGATTATCACTGACGCACAACGGGACAAAATCACTTCCATGTGAAGAAGCCCTTATCTGGTCTCCTAGCAACTTGCGTACAAATGTAATTGCGTATCTACTGTGGATCGAATGCATCCATAGAGATCAATGGAACTCATACGCTTGGACTCTGAGGTAAAATAGAGCATGTCGTGATATTTCTACAAGCAAGTGTGAGCGAAACGGCGAAAGTCAATGCATCTCAATGCCCGCATATCATACGCACGGATGGTAATCGCGAAATCCGCAATTAAAAGTCATTTATGTGAGACCGACCAAAGGCTGTGGCTAGAGGAAGTAATCAGGATAAGGTGCTGCCCGTCCACTGATCACCAAACTTACAAAATAGGGCGTAATAACTGGGCTGAAATGTACTGAAAAGTCATGGAATAGAGGTGCAACACTTATAATAAATTAATAGGAATATTGCAATGAGTGATTAAGCAGATTCTGCTTTATTAGATGATTAAAAACAGCCAATATTAGAGCCAATAAGAGAGGGGACCAAGAACCCAATGGTCCCTGACTGACCCCAAAATATCCTGTGTGCAGATGGAGAAACCTCCAGAAGGTCAATCATCACGGCATCCCTTCACCAGTTGGGGCTTTATGGCAGAATAACCAGAAAGATGCCCCTCCGCAATAAAAAAAACACATCAATGCCTGCCCGGAGTTTGCCAAAAATCCCCTAAAGAGTCTCAGACTGTAAGAAACAAGATTCTCTGGTCTGGTGGAACCAAGATTGAACTTTTTGGCTTCAATTCTAAGCCTTAAGTCAGGAGGAAATCAGGCGCCGCTCATCACCTGCCCAATACCATCTCTACAGTGAAGCCTGGTAGAAGCAGCATCATAGTGTTCAGCAGTTGGGATAGGGAGACCGGTCTGGGTTGATGAAAAGCTGAATGGAGAAAAGTACAGAGATATTCTTAATGAAAACCTGATCCAGAGCGCAAGGGACCCCAGACCTTCCAACAAGACAACTAAGACAACACCGGAGGGGCTCAGGGACAACTCTGTGAATGTTCTTGAGTGGCCCATCCAGAGATCAGACTTGTACCCAATTGAACATCTCTGGAGTGACCTGAATATGGCTGTCCACAGACGGCCCTCATCCAACCAGACAGAGCTAGAGAGGCTCTGCAGAGAAGAAATGTAGAAAATCCCCAAATCCAGGCATGAAAACCTTGTGGAATCATACCCAAGAAGACTGGAATCACTGCCAAGGGTGCTTCAACTAAGTACAGGGTGAGAATACTTATGTCCATGCAAAATGCTAGTTTTTGGGGTTTTATTTTTAATTACTAAGATTTCTAAAATTCTCTTTTCACTTCGTCATTATGAGGTATTGAGTGCAGAATGATGGGAAAACTTTTTTTTAAAATTTATTTACACAAGGCCACAACATAACAAAATGTAAAAAAGTGAAAGAATCTGAAGACGTTCCAAATGCATTACATATTTTGCACTGATATGCAGTCTGCCTGTATTTTGCTTGTGCACAGCAGTATAGTCACACTAGAACAGCTCAGTGGATAAATGCTGTGCCAGAACCAAGCACATAATATAAATACAGCACCAGAACCAAGATAAGTATATAAATACAGGCTCAGAACCAAGCTCATAATATAAACACAGTAGAAAAACAAAGCAACTATATCATAGGGGCGCCAATGGGCTGACAGCAGTGACTTGGAAAATCAGAGGGGACGAGACAGAGCCAGGAGAAGGATGATTCATGTAGCTTCCAAAATCCTATCACACGGAGAAAGAAGATAATCTAGCTAGGTGGACCTAAGGGTGGCAATTGTCCCCAGGCTACATCTGCACAGGTCACACATAGGTAAGGCTGGCTATGCGTCAACAGCGACCACCGATTGACTGCAGTGGTCATGTGAAGAATGAATGTCAGGAGCTTCTGAGAGCGGATAGATGTGGTGGAGTATAAGCACCATGACCCAAGGTGAAACTTCTACCTTTGCACCTCCTACATCTACGCCCCTGCAGGGAGCACTACTGAAGCAAAATAGTCCACAAGTCTGCTCACAGGATCGACAAATGTGAACTCCTCCAATTTGAATTATAGGAGGAATCATTAAGTATCTTTAAAGTGGCATGAAATAAAAGGGCACCTGCTCTACAAGCGCCTGGAATCTACATTAGTATCTCTGCGGCTATGCCAACTTTTGCCATTTTTCTACATAGCTTTCCATGCAAACAGTATATCCAGGGGTGTAGCTATAGGGGTGCAGAGGTAGTTGCACCACACCCTGCTGCCAGAGGCTGCTCTATCTCATACATATTATAAATGGTACATGGGGGACCTATTACAGATTTAGCACTGGGGACCAGAAAAGTTACACCTTAAATAACAGTTCTCCAGTAGGGAAAGGGACTTGTTATTTGTATAGCGCCAACTTATTCTGCAGCACTTCAAGATATTTTTTTCCTTCCATTTATTACCCCCAAGCAAGCTGGGTACTTATTTTACCGACCTCGAAGAAGGCTGTGTCAACCTTGAGCTGGCTACCTGAACCACGCGGGGATTGAACTTGCAACCTTCAGGTCGTGAGTGAGAGCTTAGGACTGCATACTGCTGCCTTAACACAACGCAACAATTTTGATCAGTCTGACGTTGGGGTTAATTAAACTCACCCTTTTGGCACAGATAGCCTTTAAAAGTGTTGTCTGCAATGTCTTTTGTTGGATGGGCCCCTGATGATAAGTGAATAACAGGCCATCCTACTTCTGGGAACCCTAGCGATCGGTTGTAATCAATGGGGGAACCTGGAAGCAAGCTTTCAATTTCCATGCAGCGCCACCACAGGAGAAATTAAGTATTACACAGTTCGCAGAGAGACTCTTTACTAGTAGGCGAGGATCCTAAATGATCCCCCACCTGTATTAAAAAGGCTTAACCACCAAAAACATTTATATCCTATCCACAGGATAGGGGATAAATGTCTAATTGCTGAGGTCAACCACTGAAACCCCCGGCAATTTTAAGGACCGTGTCCCCGAATGCTCTGTGAATGGAGCGACTATGCACATGTGACCACTGCTCCATAAACTTCTATGGGAAGGATGGAGATTGCTAAGAGCCTCAATCTCCACTTTCCCCGTAGAAGTGAATAAAGCAGCAATCAATCATGTGCACCACCACTCCATTCACAGGGCATTCAGGGCACACAGTTCTGAAGACTGTTGGGGGTCCCACCAGTTGGATCCCAGCGTTCAGACATTTATCCCCTACCCTGATAGGGGAAACATAATTTTGGTGGTTAAACTCTTTTAATACAGGTGGGGGATCATTCGGGACTCTGACCTACTAGTAAAGAGTCTCTCTTGCTCTGGAGGACTCACTACATCCTTGCATTACATACACCGGTCATTGAGTGCCCTGAGAATTGTGTAATACTCAATTTTCCCTGCGGTGGCGCTGCAGGGAAACTGGAAAGAGGTTTTAATAGGAAAACCCTTTTAACTCAGAAATCAGTCATAGTATAAGACCAGAGTTTAACGACTCATATTTGCAAAATCGAAGGCGGTCACCAAAATCCGTAGAGCATCCAAAATGGCGACACTCCGCGTACTACAGAGGTCTACCAACGTTAGTGGGGCTTGTGTCGGAGATTTCCAGTAGCGAGCTCTCCAAACAGCAGAGAAAGATGCTGTGGCCCCAAATGAGGGGTTCAGGGCCCCCAATGTCATCTCCGCAGAAGGGCTTGTGCTGGAAGTATACTTTAAACACCAAGTCTATACGTCTGCCTATAGTTAATTGTGTGGTCATACAGAACATATCGGCTCTGCCATACAAAGAAATCCAACCTAGGTCAACTGGGAACCGCATTTACCAATTGTCAGAACTGCAGGGAAGTACGGACATCAATAACATCCACTGTGCTAATAGATTTCTATCAGAGTCATGCGTTGCATCTGGGGGACCCAATCAAGAAATCCCCCCACTGCAAAAAGCAGATTATGCAGAAATCATATAGGAATAGGACCAACCTGCACCCTCTACCAAAAATTTCCCATCATCAACTAATAATTACCCCGGACTTACCAGACTGGGTTGGAAGGTTCATGCCGATGTCCACTGGTTGGACGGACATGTAGAGGGGACACGGACCCCCGCCCAGGATCTGCAACGCCCAGGACTTCTTTCAGGTGGAAACAAAGATGGCACCGCTAAAGGAATCAGTCCAGCGGGCGCATCCCTCGACTTGTGCTGCCCTGTAAGTGATACAGCAATGTCAGTGTGGCAGTAATAGCAAACCGTCTATGTCTTCATGGAGAAAAGTTGAAAGAAAATATCTCTGATTCATAAGCAAATCATGCTAGGAAGGAGCAGCGGTAATTATCCCCCTTGGGGTGAAAGTCTACATCACTAGAATGAATTATAGGGCTGAGGAAATCGCATAATGCAAAACCTAAACCGAGCGTCCAAAATAAGGGGAGGATATACGGAGTAATAGGAGGAGATATAGGAGGAGGATATATAGAGTAATAAGAGGAGGATATATGGAGTAATAGGAGGCAATATAAGGATTTTATATGGACTAGTGGAAGGAAATATAGAGGAGGTTATAAAGAGTAATAGGAGGAGATATGTAAGGGGAGAGGATATATGGAGTAATAGGAGGAGATATGGGAGAGAGGTTATATGGAGCTTTAGGAGAGATATAGGGGAGGTTATATGGCGTAATAGGAGAAGATAGAGGGGGAGAGGATATATGGAGTAATAGAGTAATAGGAGGAGATATAGGAGGAGGATATAGTAGCCAATAGAATGATTTTATATGGACTAGTGGAAGGAAATATAGGGGAGGTTATAAAGAGTAATAGGAGAAGATATATGGGAGGTTACATGGAGTAATAAATGAAGATTTGTAAGGGGAGAGGATATGTGGAGTAATAGGAGAACATATAGGGGTAGTTATATGGAGTAATAGGAGAACATATAGGAGAGGATATATGGAGTAATGGGAGGAGATATAGGGGAGGTTATATGGAGTAATAGGAGGAGATATAGGGGAGGTTATATGAAGTAATAGGAGAACATATAGGGGAGGATATATGGAGTAATAGGAGGAGATATAGGAGAGGTTATATGGAGTAATAGGAGGAGATATAGGGGGGGTTATATGGAGTAATAGGAGGAGATATAGGGGGGGTTATATGGAGTAATAGGAGGAGATATAGGGGGGGTTATATGGAGTAATAGGAGGAGATATAGGGGGGGTTATATGGAGTAATAGGAGGAGATATAGGGGGGTTATATGGAGTAATAGGAGGAGATATAGGGGAGGTTATATGGAGTAATAGGAGAACATATAGGGGAGGATATATGGAGCAATAGGAGGAGATATAGGAGAGGTTATATGGAGTAATAGGAGAACATATAGGGGGGTTATATGGAGTAATAGGAGGAGATATAGGGGAGGTTATATGGAGTAATAGGAGAACATATAGGGGAGGATATATGGAGTAATAGGAGGAGATATAGGGGGGTTATATGGAGTAATAGGAGGAGATATAGGGGGGTTATATGGAGTAATAGGAGGAGATATAGGGGGTTATATGGAGTAATAGGAGGAGATATAGGGGGAGGTTATATGGAGCAATAGAGGATATATAGATGGGGGTTACATGGAGTAATAGGAGATATAGGGGGAGGTTATATGGAGTAATAGGGAGGAGATATAGGGGGGTTATATGGAGTAATAGGGAGGAGATATAGGGGAGGTTATATGGAGTAATGGGAGGAGTTATATGGGAGGTTATATGGAGTAATAGGAGGAGATATAGATGAGGTTGCATGGAGCAATAGGAAGAGATAAAGGCTGGGATATATAGAATAATAAGAGGAGATATAGGGGGCAGATATATGGAGTAATTGGAGGAGATAAAGAGAGATGATATGGTAGGTTGTATGAACAGTGGCTTAATGATTGTAGTTGCAGGAGATGTGACTGTGACCAAGCCCAAAGAAGAAAGGCGGCCAACCACTTTCAACTCTTACTCACATGCTCAAGATGCAAATGCAGCTGAAAATTACGGTGGAGTAGAGAGCCACTTACCTGCGCACACGGAGGACTTCAGTGACCCGATGCAAATGATGCAATGGCGTCACTGCATCGCGCCACAGCCAGCATTAAGGGAACGCAGCTGCTCATTGTGAGAACGGGATTAGCTGAGGGGGGTAATTTGAATGTGGGGGTACACTTAAGATATTACTAACATTACTATTTGGCGACTAGTCAGTGGATGGGGAGATCTACGTGACATAAACAGCCATATGAATTAGGGCAGTATTCGATGCAGTCATCCTATGTAATAGCAGGAAACGAGTGAGAAGAAGCAGAATGACCGTCCCTCTGCAATCATTGTGCATTCATCTAGCAGCGGCGGAGGGTTAAGGCTGTCTGCACCCCCATACTGCTTGGAGATCACGTCTCCATGCGTCTGTGACCCTCAGCACCAGCACAGTCATTAACATTCAGAAAACGCAGCGAGTGTGGGAGGGAGAGCGCCGTATGAATGGAGCCGCAGAGAAGAGGGAGAGAAGGTGGGAGGGAGAACAAAGTATGAATGGAATATACAGAAAGAGAGAATCATGAATGGACCTGTATCACAAGCAGACCGAACGGAGAAATGACCGCGCCGCGAAGAAAATAAGCGCAAGAGAGCCTCTACCTAGACAGGCATGTTGAAATACGACGATAGAAGCGAGGATGAGGAGGGACAAGAAGAAGAAATTTGCTTTAGAGTGACTTACGCAGAAAGAGGGAGGCAATGATATATTACCGCCAGTCACCGCAGCACGGCTGTATACACGTCAGTGGTGCATATAAATAGATGTACACTCACTCATGTATGCCGCGCTGTAGTGCCGGATCTCCTGGCATTTTAAAAGTTCATGGTTTTAGGTAAATGGAAAAAGATTATAATACAAATGCCAGATGTACTTCCTTGTAGCGCGCCATCACTATCTAGATGCAAGCTCATTTAAAGGTTCTGCCATGACGGGTTTGCGGACATCAGCACGGTGGTAGGACATGGGTACAATGCCAGTATTTCATACACCTACACACATTGAAGTAGCGGAATCAGTTTATTTTTCGATGACAGCAGTAAAGCCCAATGTTAAAGGGGCTGTAAACCCTATATTAAGGAGGTCCTTCATCGGGGAGAGACAGACAGCTCCTTGGTTTCAATAGTCACTATGCAATGCTTCATTTCTCCTGTGGCAGCGCTGCAGGAGAATTTAAGAGTTGATGCCAGATCCCTCTGCGGATCTCTAGGGGGACTTTGCAGAGGAATAACCTGGGATCAGCTTGTGAAGGGGGTCTTTCATGTTGCAGAGTTAGTTGAGAGATAGAGCACAGATTGCAATCAACAGTCTTTACTTGTTAGCTGATCAGCGTATGGTCACTTTAACTTGGCACACCGTTTCAGAATGTTGCAACAGTTTCAGTTGAAACACTGTAACGGCTTGCCAATCCTCGCAGAATTTAGTAGTCTTTTTGCTATGCAGCAATTTCTTTGCGCATTGTCACAACCTTTGGTACTTATGATACACGCTTGACGTCACCACCCATGCGGAATACGTCCCAGTTGCTTTACAATCATAGTCTCTTCATAGTCATGGTCTCTTAAGGGTGTAAAGCCCCATTTACACGCAACGATTATCACTCAAAATTCGCTCCAAGGATGTATTTTGAGCGATAATGGTTGCATGTAAATGCTACTATCATTTGCTTTTTGTCCGAAAGATGATTTTTAGTTGAGTTTAAAATCCATCATTCGGCTGGAGAACTGATATCAGAGACCGCATGCTGTGATTCTCCACGGGAGCGCTGATAACACTGTATTCAGCTGCAGTCCTGCAGCAGAACAAGAGGGGCGGTATGCAGATAACATACCACCTGCTGTTTTCCGCATACAGCTCAGCGAGGCTCATTTACATGCAAATGGAGATAATAAGCTGCTAATGGGCATTAGTGCCCATTAGCAGCTTATGCAAAATGATCGCTTAAACTGTTATTCTCCCTATCTTTCGAACAAATTTTGAGTGATCATATTTGCGTGTGAATGGGGCTTAAGGCTCTCTCTCTAACTGAACACTTCAGGGGGTCACCAATCACAGTTACAATGGTCTGAATGCCGGGCACTCTTATCTTCAAACGGGAGGCTCCGAAGCTTCTCTCAAAGCTCACACGTTCAGGCTGCATCTAAACAGTTCCACGGGCATTTCAGGGCCCCTCTCTCAGCACACGACTACTAGCCACAGCCAATTTCTTCTCAGACCTCATGCACCTCTTGGGCACCTCATCAGCATAGCAAATACAACCATGACTGATCGAGACGGCTTATGTCCATGCAGGCCACAACAGAGACTATTACACTGTCCTGACCACACCGTTACACATAATGCTCATCAGCAGCTTGTACAGTAACCATCAGTCACCATCACATTTTCCTAATAACAGCATCATTAACATAAATCAGTAACATTATACACATTTACCATATCTCATATACTTCTGCAGTGAACATGCTAAACCTTAAAAGGGGTTTTCCAGCACTAAACCATGATCTATCCTCTGGATAGGTCACCAGCAGTTGATCGGTGGGGTTCTACCACTTGGGATCCCTGCCCGAGGAATAAAGAGGCTGCGATGCAAACCACAGCCTCTTCTCAGGCCTGTCACGTTCATCAGTCACATGGCCTGAGAGCAGCTGAAGCCTATTCAAGTGAATAGAACGGAGCTGTAATACCAGGCATAGCCACTACACAACGTACAGCACTGTGCCGGGTGAAGACTAATCAGATGATTGGTGGGAATTCCGATTGGTGGACCTTCAGTGATCAACTATTGATGACCTATCGCGAGGATAGATCATTACTTTTCTAACTCTCTACAAATACACTTTAGCAGTAACAGCATTTGACTAACCAGTCTAGGTTTATCTTTCTCATCTCCTTGCTAGCTTATTTTCAGGGGTCCTTCTAAAGAAAAAAAGTGATTTTAGTAAGAAAACCTTCTACCAGGAAAGTAATATTCTGGTGGTCCTATACCCCTAGCTGCCAGTGATGCCACACACATTGTACATGGAGAATTGGACCTATACATAATAGGAATACAGGCAGTTCTCTTTAGAACAATTACATCCTTCTGCCATTAGAATTATATATGTGTGCCCATGTGCACTATTGTGGGGTCTATGTGGCATGAGGCGTTAGGGTGGAGCTGGCAACAACTACAACCCCTAACCTCACCATGAACTATAATCCCCCCAACCCCATCACACCATCAACTATAAGGCCACACCAGCCTTATAGTTGCCTTCAAAGGGCCATTTGTAATTGTAAGATTGGATTTTAAAGGATATATTAAATGGGAAGGGGAGAACAGATGGATCAGAGCAAGGTACTGGTCCAGAAACATTAGGGCACAAGTCTCCCAACATAGACACAACTCTAAACTGCCAGGTAGTCAGAGAAAAGGACAAATCATGGGAGTTTGCAAAACTTGGGGAAAGTTCCTAAAAACTTCCTTAAAGCAGAGCTGTAACTCACTGCGTCAAGCAGCAGTAGAACACAACGGTCCTCTCTGACCCGGCAGCAGACTCAGGGGATATGGATAGGTAGGCTGGAACAGACTGTCCTCCGCAGGACGGTAACAAGCGCCAGCCGGGATGTACAAGCCGCCTCATGGTCTGAGCCCCGGCAAGCAGTGCTGTACTGCAGGATAGACTCAGCAGGAGAAGCAGACAGCGGATGACACACCAAAGTTTGCGGTAACAGCCACAGCACTTAGTCCGCAGCACCCAATATTGCAGTGTAGGGACAAGATGGCGACTGTAATCCGGATACTCAGTGGCAGGCAGCAAATGAGTCCAAAATATGCAAGAGCGTCTTCCCATCACAGCTCAGGACCCTCCAATCTAGAAGAGGCTCTTCTGTATTTGGACCTCGCAGGCCATATAAAATGACGCGGCGGTCTGGATTCGGCCCGCAGGCTTTTAGTTTGACACATGCTCTATAGGTATAGATTCAGTCCAACAGAACTAGGTATAGAAAGACCTAAGAAGGGCAACGAAGAACCATATGGGTGACAATAGAACAAAGGAAACCAATACGAATGTTTATACAAAGCAGCCAATTTGAACTAGCAGAGCTGCAGTATAAAGCATGGTGAAGGGACAGACCAGCTGACCATGAGGAGAAAACATGTGGATTTTAGACTCCCTTAAGCTGGCCTGCAAAACTTCAGCAGGATCAGCCAAGTATCTGATGTTTTTCGGGGCCTCTCAACTCCCCAACAGCAGATGATAGGAGGATCGGACATGCGGGATTTCAACATGCTCGATCCTTTAGCTTGCCAATAGTGGTGCGAAGATGAACAGCTGAGCTAAACGGGTTTATGGTGAAGTCAAAAGGAATGGCTGTCAGCTACTGCAGGTAAGCTTCTGAACATAGCGGAGCCCTAACGGAAGGCTTTACGGGGAGAAGCATCACAAGCAGACGCAAAAGATTATCGGCTTACGCTATTCGTTAACTAAAGCAGTGTCAGCGTGAACTAATTATCAGCATTTCTTTTACTGATGTCTCAGAATATCTTCTTGATAACAGCTCAAGACACAAAATGGTCCGACATTACAGCATCCAGAGGCCTGACTAGAAGGAAAAGCAGAGGAAAAGGTGTTCGGCTCTCTACTACCAGCTGGTGGCAGCTCACCATACTGCAGACACTCAGTTTTTATAATGCACTACTGCTTTTCATAAAATGTTGGATATGCCATTTCAAAAAGCTAAAAAGGGACCTGCAGGACATTTTTCTCCATCCACAAAAACAGAAACTGGACCGAGTGGAACTTACTGTTTTTGTTTAAACACCCATTGTTCTCTATGAGGGCGGACAGAAACAGAAACTAATCCATTTGTGCCCGTTTGGGCTTCCGTTTAATACCAAGTGTGCGGTTGTAGAATAGCGCTACATTCAAAACGCTGCGTTAATCGTGGTAAAAAGCATCAGTGTGAGAGAGGCCGAGTCTCCTCTCAGCCGCCTTCTTTGCAAGCTAAACATTCCCAGATCCTTTAACCGTTCCTCATAGGACATGATTTGCAGACCGCTCACCATCTTGGTAACTCCTGAACTTGCTGCAGTTTGTCTGTCTTTTTTAAAGTGTGGTGCCCAAAACTGGACACAGTATTCCAGATGAGGTCTGACTAAGGAAAAGTAGAGGGGGATAATTACCTCATGTGATCTAGACTTTATGCTTCTCTTAATACACCCCAGAATTGAGTTTGCCTGTTTTGCTGCTGCATCACATTGTTGACTCATGTTCAGTCTATGATCTATTAGTATACCCAAGTCTTTTTCACATGTGCTGCTGCTTAGCCCAACTCCTCCCATTCTGTATGTGCTTTCTTCATTTTTCTTCCCCAGATGTAGGACTTTGCATTTCTCCTTGTTAAATACCATTCTGTTAGTCGCCGCCCACTGTGCAAGCTTTTCTAGATCTTTTTGAATACGCTCTCTCTCTTCTATAAGGTTAGTTATCCCTCCTAGCTTTGTGTCGTCTTCAAATTTGATCAGTTTCCCCTCAATTCTACATTTACCTTTGAGTTTCCATTCTTTTGTTCCGTTACAGGAATGGAAATACGGAAACTATGCGGTAAATGAATCTGTCCCATGAGTTGAACGGCGCTGGATGGATACCATTGGCTATAAGTGTCTGCCCAGCTTTCGTTATGCCGTCTGGCATTTTCCTGGACAAAACTATGCCAGAGACCCTGAATGGAGCCTCCAACAGAGATGTGAACCGAGACCCAGTCTTTTTTTCTTCAATCCCAAAAAAATGGAAACCGGACAGAACAGAAGCCAAGTGATACAGAAAGCTAAGACAGTGTATGGAGTTTGTTGGCGCGCAGCAAGTCCACAATGCACTGTGCTCCTGCGTGGGAGATACATGCGCAGTGCATTGCCAAAAACGCTCGTGTGAGAGAACTCTCAGGCTAGTGTCACATGGGCGTAAGAACATTTTCACACACATTTGCGCAATGGGGGTTGCATACTTGCGCAAGCATGTGCGTGCTTTACTGTACTTTTACTGCATGCACAAAAAACACACAACCATGCTCCCATTCATTGAAATGGGCAATTAGTGTAATTAGTTCAATATGTGCTATATTTATGCGCAAGAAGAATAGAGTATGCTGCATACTTTTTTGCGCAAACTAAAACACATAAGCAAAATATGCTAATTTGAACAAATCCATTGAAGTCAATGGGTTCTATTTGTTACGTATTGCGCAAGCCAAATGCTGGGCAAATACACCTGTGTGACCGGCCTAAGGCTCAATTCACATCTGTGTGCGATTTACCTTCATGGGGTTCTTTTGCTTTCATCTGGATCAGCAGAAAAATAGGCTAATCTAGATGGACACAAGTCTTTTTGCAGCCTAAAATACAATGTTGCTATAAAATCACATCTACACTGCTCTGTACTGCAGTATAATATGAGCTATGATATGATGTCTGTGTGTGCTACAGAGACGTAGGGTGCAAAATCTGCAGTTTTCGCAATGTGCTGTGTATGTAGCCTTCAAAACAATCTATTTAAGTTGCCCTAAAAAACTGAGAAGTGGTAAAAGCAAAAGACATATTACTATTAACGTCTAATGAGACGGTGCAAACGTAGACTAGACTGTCAAGACGTAGGACTGTGCTGGATGATAAATCTGGTGCAAGAATGGGCATGGGTCTACTTGGGTAGTGCGAATGAGCATGAGCAGCTCCAGAAGACCCGAGGCCGCCCCACACGCAGCTCCAGAAGACCCGAGGCCGCCTAACTCGCAGCTCCAGAAGACCCGAGGCCGCCTAACTCGCAGCTCCAGAAGACCCGAGGCCGCCTAACTCGCAGCTCCAGAAGACCCGAGGCCGCCTAACTCGCAGCTCCAGAAGACCCGAGGCCGCCTAACTCGCAGCTCCAGAAGACCCGAGGCCGCCTAACTCGCAGCTCCAGAAGACCCGAGGCCGCCTAACTCGCAGCTCCAGAAGACCCGAGGCCGCCTAACTCGCAGCTCCAGAAGACCCGAGGCCGCCTAACTCGCAGCTCCAGAAGACCCGAGGCCGCCTAACTCGCAGCTCCAGAAGACCCGAGGCCGCCTAACTCGCAGCTCCAGAAGACCCGAGGCCGCCTAACTCGCAGCTCCAGAAGACCCGAGGCCGCCTAACTCGCAGCTCCAGAAGACCCGAGGCCGCCTTACTCGCAGCTCCAGAAGACCCGAGGCCGCCTTACACGCAGCTCCAGAAGACCCGAGGCCGCCGTACACGCAGCTCCAGAAGACCCGAGGCCGCCCTACACGCAGCTCCAGAAGACCCGAGGCCGCCCTACACGCAGCTCCAGAAGACCCGAGGCCGCCCTACACGCAGCTCCAGAAGACCCGAGGCCGCCCTACACGCAGCTCCAGAAGACCCGAGGCCGCCCTACACGCAGCTCCAGAAGACCCGAGGCCGCCCTACACGCAGCTCCAGAAGACCCGAGGCCGCCCTACACGCAGCTCCAGAAGACCCGAGGCCGCCCTACACGCAGCTCCAGAAGACCCGAGGCCGCCCTACACGCAGCTCCAGAAGACCCGAGGCCGCCCTACACGCAGCTCCAGAAGACCCGAGGCCGCCCTACACGCAGCTCCAGAAGACCCGAGGCCGCCCTACACGCAGCTCCAGAAGACCCGAGGCCGCCCTACACGCAGCTCCAGAAGACCCGAGGCCGCCCTACACGCAGCTCCAGAAGACCCGAGGCCGCCCTACACGCAGCTCCAGAAGACCCGAGGCCGCCCTACACGCAGCTCCAGAAGACCCGAGGCCGCCCTACACGCAGCTCCAGAAGACCCGAGGCCGCCGTACACGCAGCTCCAGAAGACCCGAGGCCGCCGTACACGCAGCTCCAGAAGACCCGAGGCCGCCGTACACGCAGCTCCAGAAGACCCGAGGCCGCCTAACTCGCAGCTCCAGAAGACCCGAGGCCGCCTAACTCGCAGCTCCAGAAGACCCGAGGCCGCCTAACTCGCAGCTCCAGAAGACCAGAGGCCGCCTAACTCGCGGCTCCAGAAGACCCGAGGCCGCCTAACTCGCGGCTCCAGAAGACCCGAGGCCGCCTAACTCGCAGCTCCAGAAGACCCGAGGCCGCCTAACTCGCAGCTCCAGAAGACCCGAGGCCGCCCTACACGCAGCTCCAGAAGACCCGAGGCCGCCCTACACGCAGCTCCAGAAGACCCGAGGCCGCCCTACACGCAGCTCCAGAAGACCCGAGGCCGCCCTACACGCAGCTCCAGAAGACCCGAGGCCGCCCTACACGCAGCTCCAGAAGACCCGAGGCCGCCCTACACGCAGCTCCAGAAGACCCGAGGCCACCCTACACGCAGCTCCAGAAGACCCGAGGCCGCCGTACACGCAGCTCCAGAAGACCCGAGGCCGCCGTACACACAGCTCCAGAAGACCCGAGGCCGCCGTACACACAGCTCCAGAAGACCCGAGGCCGCCTTACACGCAGCTCCAGAAGACCCGAGGCCGCCCTACACGCAGCTCCAGAAGACCCGAGGCCGCCCTACACGCAGCTCCAGAAGACCCGAGGCCGCCCTACACGCAGCTCCAGAAGACCCGAGGCCGCCCTACACGCAGCTCCAGAAGACCCGAGGCCGCCTTACACGCAGCTCCAGAAGACCCGAGGCCGCCTTACACGCAGCTCCAGAAGACCCGAGGCCGCCTTACACGCAGCTCCAGAAGACCCGAGGCCGCCTTACACGCAGCTCCAGAAGACCCGAGGCCGCCTTACACGCAGCTCCAGAAGACCTGTTACTATACATACAGCTCCAAGATATCGGACAACACCATATAGAATACCCGACAGCCCAATACATACAGCTCCAGAACTAAAGGACATCATATATAGAGCCACAGCAGGCGCACTGCTCACTACAAGACATGTATCCGTGTTGGTCAGAATAAAAGTTTTCTGCCTTTGGATATAAACAAGAAAGTTTCCATTCAATGACGGCAACCAAAGATCTTGAAAATTGTGAAAGACTGAGAAACAGAATCTATTGTAAAGTTACATAACAATTCACATTAAAGGGGCTTTTCTGGACTTTGTTAACCTTTTCCATTGATGACTGATCAATAGAGGATTGGTGGGGACCCGACGCTCAGATTCCCGCTGATCAGCTGATTCTCGGTGCCGTTGTCCCTATGGTCAGTGGAGGAAGCAGAAAGATCTGACCATAGCGCAGTGGCCCCGGTTGGTATTGCAGGCGCAACTCCTATTAGACTCAATACAATACCAAACCGGGCTGCTGAACTATGGTCAGCTCTTTCCCCTGACCATAGTGACAGCAACATCGGGGATCAGCTGATCGGCGGGGATCGTTGATTGTCTATTAATGACCGAATAAAAATATTAAGTCCCGGAATGCCCCTTTAAGTCTGATCAGACAGAAATCACAAAGCATACGGAAGAAGGATTAAAAATATAATAAACATATTAGACCACGTTTCAAACTCACGGCCAGCAGACCGAATCCGTCCCCCAATGTCATTTTATGTGGCCCACGAGGTCCGGGCACAGGAGGACCAATTATCCAGGAGGACGAAGCCAGCACTTGGCAAAGGGGGCAGTGCCAGAACACAGAGCGGGTGCATCTTGCACCTCCGCAGCGCTCTGTTCAGCAGTACACAAGCGGTGGCACAGCTCTGCCAGCCCTACCTGGGCCCCCCAGCAACCCTCCAAGACAGGTGGAAGAGGAGAAACCCCATCATAGTGCAGAGAGCTTCATAGTCATGGTAAGGAGGAGTTAGGGCTCACATGGATGGATGCAGTATCGGGCCATGAAATACACGTTTTACCAGTGTGTATTCACCATGCATTTGGACTTTCGGGTTTTTTTTTGCGCACGTATTCATTGTGCGTCCCATAGATATTACCTGCGTGAATACACGGTGTATAAGTATGTATCATGCGTATTCATCGCATAGTTACGTAATCCCATTGACTTGAATAGGGAATTTCGGTCCATAAGACACACGAAAATAGGATGTACTGTGATTTTTTTTTTCACATGCATAAAACACACGCATGAAAAACACATGTCCGAGTACCCCAATGCAGATCAATGGGTCTTAAGTGGTCTGTATTGCACACGCAAAAAATATGCGTATGTGAATGAGCCCTAAGGTGTCTTCTCACACCCCTTCTGGGTGATCTCCTTTGGGAAATATGATGCCATCCCCCGACCCACTCGCCCACTAGGTGTCTCCACACACTTTGTGGGTGCTCTCCTTAAGGAGAGGCGACGCCCTTCTTGACTCACGTCACAGGCCTCTCACCAGCCAAGCCAGAAACCAACTACACACTGATGAGGGGCAAACACCCTG
This sequence comes from Eleutherodactylus coqui, assembly GCF_035609145.1. Lineage (NCBI taxonomy): Eukaryota > Metazoa > Chordata > Amphibia > Anura > Eleutherodactylidae > Eleutherodactylus > Eleutherodactylus coqui. The sequence goes on from NC_089849.1 coordinate 32,501,226, forward strand.
AAACAGCTGTCTGTGTATGGATTCTGGCTTGGTTTCCTATTCCCAATCATTGTTTTACAGACTTATTATAAAGTCATGCATCGATTTGAAGGAATGCTGCCATCCAATAGGTAGCACTGCAGAGGTGTTGTTCCATCTTCCCCATTTGCATAAATTACCCAGAGGAGCGTGCATGGCAGTATAAGTCTCCTCTCCTCTCAGGTGTCTTCTCACACCCCTTCTGGGTGCTCTCTTTGGGGAGAGACGACACCCCCCTTGACTAATGAGCCCCTGGTGAAAAGGAGTTTGACACCCATGGTCTAGATCCACACTACTCAAAAAAAAAAAAAGACTATATACCGGAAAAAAAGGGACTGCTCTGCGACTGATAGCTAAGCAGTTGCATCTGCACTATCAGCGATTGTGGATAAGGCATTACTGCACCTCATGCCTCAGGGTTTCTCTACTCAGTATGTCGGGAGGGGTATCGCCTCTCCTTAAGGAGAGCACTTATAAGGGGGTGTGAAGACACCTAGGAGGTGAGCGAGTAGACTTATAAGGCTATGCATGTTCCTCTAGGAAATATATGCAAATAAGAAAGATGGAACAATACCTCTGCAGCGCCACCTATTGGATGGCAGCATTCCTGTAAATCAATGTCAGACTCTTTAAACAACTCTTTAAAACAATGATTGGGAATGGAAAACCAAGCCAGAATCCATACACAGACAACTGTTTTGTGTTTTTTGCCCCTCATCAAGGTGCAGTAGGTTACTGGCTTGGCTAGTGAGAGGCATGTGACGTAGGTCGGGAGGAGTATCTACTGAGTATGATAATGCCATGTACTTGTGGGCAACATTGTGGAGCTCTAGCCTTACAGACTGCTACAACTAAAGAGAAGCGGTCACCAGTTTTTCACCTACTAAAGGGAAGCAGTCACCAGTTTTTCCCCTACTAGAGGGAAGCAGTCACCAGTTTTTCACCTACTAAAGGGAAGCAGTCACCAGTTTTTCCCCTACTAGAGGGAAGCAGTCACCAGTTTTTCCCCTACTAGAGGGAAGCAGTCACCAGTTTTTCCCCTACTAGAGGGAAGCAGTCACCAGTTTTTCCCCTACTAGAGGGAAGCAGTCACCAGTTTTTCCCCTACTAGAGGGAAGCAGTCACCAGTTTTTCCCCTACTAGAGGGAAGCAGTCACCAGTTTTTCCCCTACTAGAGGGAAGCAGTCACCAGTTTTTCCCCTACTAGAGGGAAGCGGTCACCAGTTTTTCCCCTACTAGAGGGAAGCGGTCACCAGTTTTTCCCCTACTAGAGGGAAGCGGTCACCAGTTTTTCCCCTACTAGAGGGAAGCGGTCACCAGTTTTTCCCCTACTAGAGGGAAGCGGTCACCAGTTTTTCCCCTACTAGAGGGAAGCGGTCACCAGTTTTTCCCCTACTAGAGGGAAGCGGTCACCAGTTTTTCACCTATCAAAGGGAACCAGTCACCAGTTTTTTACCTACTAAAAGGGAAGCGGTCACCAGTTTTTCCCCTAGTAAAGGGAACCAGTCACCAGTTTTTCCCCCTAGTAAAGGGAACCCGTCACCAGTTTTTCCCCCTAGTAAAGGGAACCCGTCACCAGTTTTTCCCCCTAGTAAAGGGAACCAGTCACCAGTTTTTCCCCCTAGTAAAGGGAACCAGTCACCAGTTTTTCCCCCTGGTAAAGGGAACCGGTCACCAGTTTCTCTATCTCTGTCACATCACTAGAGCACTATAAACTAAGACATGGTGCTATTAGGGAATGTAACAGGGAATCGGGTGATACATTTTTTATATTCACCAGCTCCTACAATCAAGCAGTGTCTAACGCTGAAGATCAGGCCAGAACTGCAAATCTGACTCTTCACAGTGCAGTGTGCGCACTCTCCTATAGACTTGTATAGGAAAGAGCACACACAGCACTGTGAACAGACTACGATTTGCAGTGCCGTGCGATCTTCAGAGGGGGACATCGATGGATTGTGGGAGCAGGTCATTATAAAAAAAATAAATAAAAAAAAAACCCTCACCCGGCTCCCTGTCACGTCCCCAGCAGCACCATAACTTAGTTTACAGTATTGGGGGGACAAGACAGGTTCCCTTTAAAGCCTCGACACCATTTAAACAATCTAATGGGCATCTTTAACCCCTTAGTGACCAAGACTGTTTACGCAAATTTTGGAAATCTGACATGTATCACTTTTACATAGAATAACTCCGTAAAGGTTTTGCATATCCAAGTGATTCTGACATTGTTTTTTCACCACATATTGTACTTCATTTAGGTGGTGAAAATAGTCCGATAGAATATATGTGTATATTTATTAAAAGTGCCAATATTGGGGACATTTTGAAAAAAAATTGTCATTTTTTTTCACATTTTCAATTGTAATATATCAAATATGTGCAAACATACTGTACATATTTTTGCCAGGATATACATTTCCATCTGTTTACTTTATTCTGGATGCACATTTGAAAAAATTGTGTTTTTTTAACCATTTAGGAGACGTACAAAGTTAACATTACTTTTCAGCATTTTGAGGAACACTTTGTTTTCCTACATCAAGCCAAGATTGCAAAGGCTCACGGGTGTCAGAATGATAGATACCCCCACAAATTACCCTATTTTAAAAACTACATCCCTTAATATATCCACTGAGGGGGGGGGGATCAGGAGTGTTTTGACCTCACAGTTTTTTTTTTCAGGAATTAATTCAATTTAGAGGAGAAAAAGTAAAATTTTATATTTTTGCAAATATACCATTTTAAATACATTTTTTCCTATAGTTTACATGAAAATGAGGATTGACACCCCAAAATGAATACCCCTGTTTGTCCTGTATTCAGAAACATACCCATTGTGTCGCAAATCTTATATCTGGATACACAACGGGACCCAAAATGAAAGGAGTAGTCAGTGTCTTTCAGAACATAACTTTTGCTTGAAGCCCTTTGATGCCCCATAGCACACATGTAGAGCCATTGAGCGCCCAAAACCATAGAGAACCCCCACAAATGACCCCATTTTAAAAACTAAACCCCTTAACAAATTCATCTACGCGGTGTACTGCATATTTTAACCCTACAATTTTTGAATAAATCTAAGCAAAGCAGTATTTTTTCGGCAATTGTACCAATTTAAAAACAGGTTTTTTTTGTACAGCACACATATAAATGAAGACTTTCACCCTAAGACGGATACCCCTGTTCGTCCCGTGTTCAGAAACATACCCATTGTGGCCCTCATCTACTTACAGGACACATGGCCAGGCCTATAATGGAGGGAGCACCCGTTGGATTTCAGGGTACAACTGAATAAATTCCAAGTCTCATTGCCCACTTGTAGAGCCATTGAGCGCCCAAAGCGATAAGGAACCCCCACAAATGACCCCATTTTGAAAACTAGACCCCTTAACGAGTTCATCTGGGGGTGTACTGCGTATTTTGACCCCACAGTATTTGAATGAATCTAAGCAAAGCAGAAGGAAAAAATTACGATTTTCATTTTTTTGGCAATTGTGTCAATTTAAAAAGTGAGGGAGAGAGATGGGAGAGAGATGGGAGAGAGATGGGAGAGAGATGGGAGAGAGATGGGAGAGAGATGGGAGAGAGATGGGAGAGAGATGGGAGAGAGATGGGAGAGAGATGGGAGAGAGATGGGAGAGAGATGGGAGAGAGATGGGAGAGAGATGGGAGAGAGATGGGAGAGAGATGGGAGAGAGATGGGAGAGAGATGGGAGAGAGATGGGAGAGAGATGGGAGAGAGATCGAGAGAGGACTGCCACTACAAAATGGATAGCCCTGTTTGTCCCGTGTTCAGAAACATACCCATTGTGGCCCTAATCTACTTGCAAGGCCTATAATGGAGGGAACACCCGTTGGATTGCAGGGTGGCGCTCTGTGTGAGTGATCTCACACAAAAGGCGCTCAACAAGCTGCTCCTGGAGCTGCAGGAAGGCGAACGTTCCCGGGGCTTCTTATAAATTACGTATTACAGGTAGCGATCGGAATAACGCCGGGCTCACGCGGCCGTATGTGGAATCCGCTTGCGGAAGCTGGCAGTGGAACCCAGCTGTGAGCCAGTCGTGGCGCTGCATACAGACGCATAATGTACTGCGCATAACTGCGTACTCACACAGGAGGTCACGCATCAAAATGTTTGTATTTCCCGCATCGTCGCTTAGCGATGACACGGGTAATTTCTGCCCGTACACAATGTAGTTGCGTATGGGCAGCGGGTATATCCGCGACTATGGAGCACAATGGTCTCTATGTTGCGGATATCCACAGTAAAATAGAACCTGCTGCGTTCTCTTTTCTGCGAGTGGATTACGCAATTCCAACCCGCTAATGTGAGCGGAATTGTGTAATCCAATGTATTTGATTGATCTGTGTATTACCGCGGATCAGACGCATGCGGAATCCGTAATTCCTATCCGGTCATGTGAGACCGGCCAAAGGTAGATCGCTGCCTTTTTATCATGTGACCGGCGACCGCTCAACAAGGTCCCTGCTCCAGGCTCTCGGCGACCGTTGGTCGCTGGAATCAGGGAGATTCTAAATTTCCTGTGCTCCCCGACTCCTGCTCATGTGTCCGGTGTTTTCCCGGTGGTTGCATGTGCAGAATCTGGGTGAGGATCACGTCAGGGTTCAAATACGGAGGCCTCTGGTAAAAAGTTTCATCTCCTCTCACCAATCGCATCGGTAAGGGGAGAAGAAACTTCAATTTTTTTTTACTTTTACATGATCGCCATTATCCATTGGATAACATCGAACACGTGACCAGGAACCGCTCACCGCGGCCATCAGTGAAATCTCCCAGCTCTTGGCTACGTTTTGTAGCCAGGAGCACGGAGAATTTAAATTATCCTGGCAATCCACGGCTTTTGCGCATGCTTCTGCCGTCAGCGGATAAATCCGGGGGCCTTAGGTACGTTACTTCATCCTCCCTCACGGATCATATCCGTGAGAGGTGATGAAACGTAAGCTTTTTAAACTTTTTTAAAAATACTTTTTTACACTTTTTTTTTTTTTTACTTTAAATGGTCACTGTTGTCCGTTGGATAACAGTAATCATGTCACCGGGAACCACATGCAGCAGTCCCTGGTGACATCTCTCTGCTCCTGGCTACACATGGTAGCCAGGAGCAGAGGGATTTTGAATTTCCCGGGGCGCGAGCCCCTCTGTGCACGTGCCTGATGAATGACATCGGGCGCGTATGCGCAGAAGGGGACTTCAGGTCCCAGAAGACCGGGACATCGCGGAGGACCTGAGGTGAGTATTTTCACCTCCCCCATGGATCCGATCCATGAGGGGAGCTGAAACTAGCCTTTTTTTTTTTTAAACTTTTTAAAACTTTTTCATACCGGGGACATCTCCTGGTTCCCGGCTGCCTTCATCCTTCTGGTGCACATGCGCAGAAGGCCAGCGTCTGGTCCTGAAGGAGCAGATTAGCGGGGGACAGCACGGAGGATGGGGGTGAGTAATCTCAGCTGCCCCCATGGATCCGATCCATGAGAGCAGCTGAATCTTTAACTTTTTAAAAACTTTTTTGCACTTTAATACTGATCGCATTGCCGGGAGGGGGGGCTCCCTGCAGCCCGGGATGACAGCTCCAGGCTGTCAGCTACCTGCGGGCACCAACAGCATGGAGCTGTCATGTCCATAGCCCACGTGGCTTTAATCCCTGCAGGAAGCATGTTTCTACGTCCTAAGGGATTAAAGCCCACTTTGCTAAGACATAAAAACACTATGGGCTGGTCACTAAGGGGCTAAAGTTACTTGGTTGGACACCCAGTGTCAAGCATACCCGTTGAATTAGGGTTTTGAAGCTTCCCGCACCACATGCAAATTACCGGCGATTGGTCCAGTGGGCAGGCTGGACCATCTCTGGGTACCTCCCCAAAACTGCCCCCATCTCTGCCTTTGACATGTTCTCCATGTCATCAGTGCTGCAGTCAAAATCTTGCGCATGCTGCGTGAGTTCTGGCACCAGTGTAAGCGCAGTTCATAGGTCCCTGTTGTGGGCAGGTTTATTAACCCTTTCCAATCTTTTAATTTGTGGGACGAGTTCTATTTTTTTTATAGGAACCAATTTCGGGTCTATATAATATACTAAATAACTTTTATTAATTTTTTTTTTTTTGCTGGAGGCAATGGGAAAAAAAAAGCTAGCCCGCTATTGTTTTTTGGGGATTTATTTTATGGCGATCACAGTGTGGTATAAATATTATGTGACCTTTCTTCTACAAAACAGCACGATTATCACAACACCAAACTTATAAAGGGTTTATTAGGTTTTACGACTTTTGCGCAATTTAAACACTTTATTTTTTATAAAAATATTTTTAGGTGGCGCCACATAACATATTCTTCAGTCGACAGCTGTACCAGGGGGTTTTTGTGGGACACCCATATATGCCAGCTGTAGCTGTTTACATTGGAATGAGCTCTGTTAGTCCAAAAGTGTAATATGGTCTTCCTGCAGAACAAACACAGCTCGTGCCCAACAGTAGGGGGGTAAGGAATCTCCTTATATTATAGAGCAGCATCGATTAACATTATAAAGGGTCGGTGATCCGGGAATTTTTCCGATTGGAATCAGGAAGGAATTTTTTCCCCTAAATGAGGAAAATTGGCTTCTAGCTCATTGGGGATTTTTTGCCTTCCTCTGGATCAACATTGGGTGAGTAATAGGCTGAACTGGGTGGACATATGTCTTATTTTAGCCTTACATGCTATGTTTCTATATTAAAGCGACCCTGCAGTTCCAGGACCGGAGGGGGAGGGAGGTTTTATAACCTGCAGGTCTTCTCTGCTACCCCTTCAATTTGCTAGTTTTGGGGTCCTGTGTTCAACTATCCAAGATGGCCAATGCAATCTTCAGACTACCTAATCCGCACACTGAACTGGTAGCGAATGACTACCAATGCACTATACTATATATCTGATTGGCCAGATCTGTTCATGTGATCAGCCCTGGCCAATCAAAGCAGTGCAGTGTGCATTAAGTCGGTAGAAAATTGCTGCAGACATCTCGAATGCTAGAAAACAGGGTTCAAATCCACAGATCGGAGGGGCAGCAGAGAAGAACTGCAGGTAATATACCCCCTTCCTCATCTTAAAGTGACCATCTAATTAAAGTGACCCTCCCTGGAACCGGAGGGTCACTTTAATTACCCTTGTCTTTACTTACTGCAGTATGTGAAAAATAAATGCCTCCTAGAAACCATCAACAAGCAGGTCAGAGACTGATGATGGATCTTACATAGTACTGTAGTCAGCAGTTTTCACCAGCCCCATAGACATTGCATGGTGGGGCAGAGTGCATTCATGATCACCCCTCCATTCAACTCCTACTGTGGTCATGCACTGAGAAGAAAGGGGGTCTCGGGACCACATGATCAGTGGGGATCCCAGCGATCAGCCATTTATCATCTACTCTATGGAAAAGTGACAAATGTCTTGTGTTGAACAGCCTCTTTAAAAGGGGTTTTCCAGGCATTTCCTACTGATGACCTATCCTCAGGTTGGGTCATCAGTAGCTGATCGGCTGGGCTCCACTGCTCGGGACTGCTGCCGATCAACTGATCCTTAGGCCGGCTATCTGTGCAGCCGAGGCAAATGTCTGCATTGGGGTCAGAGTTGGATGTGTAATAGAAAGGCTTCCAGTGGGAGTGAAGCTCTGACCCCAACGTGGACATCCAGCTCGGCTGCACTGACAGTGCCGGAGGATCAAGTGATCGGCGTGGATTCCAAACGGCAGACCCCTGCCGATCAACTATTGATGACCTCTCCTGAGGAGGGTAAATCCTGGAAAACCCCTTTAAGTTACTAATCAGCCAATCAAACTCAATGCAATAATATTAAAACACAAACAGATAACAATAGGCTCGGCAGCTTGCTGATAGTTTCCACCTACCAAACGGTATCAAATGTTGTGAAAATATATCTACATTAAACAAATATTATATATACACACACATATATATATATATATATATATATACACACACACACACATATATACATGCAACATTACACAAACTATATATATATATCTACATTACACACACTATATATATATATATCTACATTACACACACTATATATATATATATACCTACATTACACACACTACAGTCTAAACCTACATTAACCAGAAACATAATCTAAAATTAAAGTTGGTAAGTGTAATCCCCGTCATCCCCGCTCCGCTTCCGCTGCTGAACCCTATAAAGCCCCTTTTATGTTAGGATTAGCGAGAGGACAAAACACTGCTCTGGCTTTATTCTCACCCAACTGGCATCCTCCACATCACCCTATACAGAACTTCTTTCATTAACCCCGTCCTTCCCAACTCTGTCCAGTGAAGTTACAATATTTCCATCCGCTGATAGGCTGCATCATTACACATCATCGCTTCCACCATAAATCCCCCCAAATGGGGAGTATTCCGTACATCAAGCAAATCTTTCATTCTTGCCATCTACAACTCCAAAGTGCTGCGTATAGCACGGTATACTCATGAGTGAAAGATATGGAAACCATATCGCCAGACCGTACGCCCAGTAAGGCAAATAGGACCATAGAGCCCTAGAAAGATACAGCATGACCTATAGGGCATCACAATCCTTGCAACCTTGCACCGTGGGCCTAGTCACATGGGCGTATATAGCCCCGTATTATGCGTGTAATACGAAGCGCCAAAGTTGCATTGGGGAAATACGTGCATGAAAAATAGGGGAGCGTATCCTATTTTGGCCCGTATTATGGACCCGAAATAGCCCATTGAAGTCAACGGGATTGCCTAAATGCGCAGTGAATACGCCTGCTACATGGGTATATTCACTGCATGTGTATGGATGTAATCAATGGACCCGCTTGCGGTTTTTTTTGACTAACGTGAAAATAATGTGAACATGCACGCACAAAAAAAGGCAAGCAGGACCATATATGTAGGGAATACATAATACGCCCGTGTGGATGAGCCCTGAGACCGCACTCAATATTGGACCGAGAAAATCAGACCGATATCAGCCGTAAACGTGCGTTTTTTCTGAAGGTATTTCTGCTTTTAAGACACATCACATGACACGGTTGTATATGTGATTTGGACGGACTCACAAGTGAGGAGAACACCTGTATATCAGCAGAAGAATTGGCGCACTTATCTATATTTTGACTAAAGAATCATCCTTTCTTTTCCAATGGAAGTCTGGGAAAAGAAATTAATTTTGGCGCGTCCCGCGGAACGCATCGCCTGTCGTTTTCAATGGGGCAGTGAAACACATCACAGGCAGGCCAGTGCGATGGGATGTTTACTGCTGAAATCAATGGGAAACGCTTCGCAATCCTCCATCGCGCGCAAAACAATTTCACAAAAAGCAAGAAAGCATGAAAAACGCCTCGCAACCAAGGGTTTAACGTACATTGAAAAAAGCGCGATATCGAAACGGGTTTCTCTCCAATGTGAAGGATATGATGTGAGGCGTTCCGAGGGAACGCCAAAAGATCGGACATGCCGCGATTTTTTTGCTGCGATGTGGGAAAAAAGAAAAAAAAAAAACGATGAGTATGACCTCATACCGCGCGTTGTGCTTGCGGGTGCGATACCATACTTCCTACTGAAGTCAATGGGAAACACTTGCGATCCTATCGCGCACATTGGCGAGCACGATATCAGGCCGCGTTTCTTCGGTGCGTGCATTTTTTATGCACATATAAAAAAAAAATCTGTATCTTTGTTCGCTTTTTTTATTTATGGTTTCCATGGCAGGTCTGTATTTATACGGACAGTTTAAAAGTTGCGCCAAAGATTCAACTTGCACTAGTCAGCACACAGACACCTCATCCGTGCGCCGTCTGACGAGCGGGATGCTACACATTTGTACGTACTCTTCTTGTCGGGAGTAAAAAAAAAAAAAAAGCCCTCGTGAAAACATCCATTCAAGTAAACGGGTTCTGTTTCCAGACGGAAAAACGGAAATATTGTTCGAATGCGAACAATCTCACCTGCCTTAAAATCGGATCCCAGCCCATCACGCAGGTGTAATCCGAGTTTTTATAATGCAGCCATAGAGTTCATTTCCATTGGATTTCGGACCAACTTCCGCCCGTTGGGGCTCATTCCCACGAGCGTGAATACGTCGCATATGATGTGCGTATTTTTGGCGTCTGTAATACACAGCGAATAGAGCCCTTTGTGCAATCATGTAAAAAAAACACGCGGCACGTCCTATCTGGGCGCGCATTACGCACCGTAAAAGCCTGCGTATTTGTTGCATAGTTACGTACAAACCCAATGAGGTTTTGCGTGTTCTTTTTTAACGTGCGTGTAAAAAGACGACCGACAGGCTGAGTAAGCAACATCGGATTTCCGAAATACGTATATGCCTTAATTGGATGGAAGGAAGTGTGCAGAACCCAATGTGTGCGAAAAATTGGACGCAAAATGGATAAATATCGCATCTAAAAATCTCAGAAATGCATAAAAATCACGCAAAAAATACCTGCCCGTTTCTTCAGGGCTGGAAAAAAAACAAAAAACACGGTGTGTGAATATACCGTAAACCAGTGAAATCTCCCTCTCTGGCTCTGATCATTTCTCATTACTACAGGTTAGCCGGTTTCACACAGCCAAGAAAAATCGCACAAGATTTGCGCGCTGTGAGATGCGCGAATATATGCCTGTTCTTTTGAATGGAGTTATGTACACGAAAGATGCGGGGGGAGGGGGAGGGGGATTGTGGCATGCCCTAACTTTTTGCTTTCCTCGGATCGCATCGCCCATTGATCTCAATGGGACCCTTAATGCCACACATGGCTCTCTGCAGGCCGTGCGATGCGAGGTTTCTCATTGAAGTCGATAGGAAACACTTCCGATTCGCCATGGCGTCAGAAACTCGCGCGAGAGGAGCGGAACTGCACCGATGAAAGTCATGTTTGCCTGAAAGAAAAAAATAAATAAAATCGCCTCGCATCCGCTGGTAATTCGCACATTCACGAGCGCGATATTAGGCCGCGTTTCACGTGTGTAGGTAGCCTAAGGCCGGCTTCACTCGTTGCGTTCTCTGTAGGTAGCACAGGCGTTCAGCGACATCAGCGGGTGAGATGGGGCTGCAGGCAGGATTTATATCACAGCTGATCGGGGGTCCCAGAAACAGGGAATCCTATTCTGGTTCGTCAACCAATAGTATCCGCGCCCTGCGGCCCTGATCATTCCCGCTGTCACACCTACGTTAGGGTCAGTTCGGGGCTTCCATTCTATCCTCTGTTTGGATGGAAACATAACGCTGCAGACTGCGCCATTTTTACATCCTATAAAAAAAAATAATTTTTTCTTTAAACCCCAATAAAATCTGTGTTGAAAAAAACTGATCATTTTTTCCCCGTTTTCTATCAGTTCCTCTCCTGCAAAGCAAAGAGGCGGCAACCCCCGAACTGACCCTAACGGAGGCGTGAGAGCGGTCTAATGATACAATGTGGCAACAAGAAGTCCCCACGGTGACAATGACAGGAATGCATCATAACAGGTGGCACCAACCTGCACTCTCTGGGAGGTCTCTGGCAGCAGCTAGCAGTCTCTTTCTGTGGCCCAGGGTCTCTCTCAGCCCTGTCTTGTGGAGGGCTGTCTCTAGTGGTGGATGGCTGCTCTCTCTTCTAGCACTCTCCTGTCTCCTCTGCTGTCTCCTTAGAGGGAGTGTCCATAGCCTCGTACATCAGCTGTCCTGTGACCGGGCAGCAACAGCTCCTCACTCTCACGCCGCTTCTCCGCCCATCCTCACTGCCCCTCACTCTCTTGCAGTCTCTCTCTCTCCGGCTGTCTCTTTCTCTCTCCCTTCCCTTCTTGCAGTCTCTCCACCAACAACAACATTCAGTGACGTCACCCGCATCACGTGACGCGACTGGGCTAAAAATAGAAGCAGTCAGAGAAGCAGGCGTGATATGCAAATAAAATGGGCGTGGTCGAATGAATAAAGAACCTGCATCACTTTAAAGGGGCCGCAGCCGACAAAATCTGCTTCCGACACCCGTAGTGCTGCCGAGCTGCGATGTCCTTCTTGTAAGATGCTGCCGTTCTTATTAGCGGCTGCATCTCTATCTTGAAGGCAGGTTTAACCCCTTAGTGACTCGACTTCTCTCGCTCCTAAGGACAGGATGATTTTTTTGTGAATTTTCACCTCCGCCTCTCAAAAACCATAACTTTTTCTTTTCTGTCAACATGGTCATGTGGGCAGTAGATTTTATTGGGATCATTTTGGGTACATATACCGCGATCGCCCATGCGAAACTACCCTATAATTTTATTCATTTTTTTTTTCGGAAGGGCAGGGAAAGAAAACATCAATTCGCTCAATACACAGTATAAATCACTTGATAACTTTTTTTCTGCGGGTCAGGACGATTGCAATGAACCCAAAAATATTTTTTTCCACTTTTGCAAAATAAAAACCCTTCTTTTTGGGAAAAAAAAAGAATATATATATATATATATATATATATATATATATATATATATATATATAAAAGCATTGGAAGACCCAGAACTCGTTTTACTTTCCCCCCGATAGACCAGCTTGTTTTTGCATGAAGAGCTCTATAGTTTTTAATGGTACCATTTTGGGGTACATATGAGTTTTTATCACTTTAAAGCTAGCTTCACACGGGCAATCGCGATTTGGCCGCAAAAAATCATGGCAAAATTGCGTCTTTGTTCCCACGATTTTTTGAGTGTTAGCGATGCTTTTTTTTGGAGAACAATCTTGCATCACATCACCGTCCCCACGATAAAAAGGAGGCTCCATAGGAAAACATGGGAAATGAAAAAAAAATGCACATCGCAGAAAGATAGCGCACGCCACGATTTTTTATTCTCTCAACATCGCATCATTGAAAACATCGCCGATGGGAAGGAAACTGTTGTAAACCATTGGTTTCCTAATCTGCTTTTTTACTGAGTATTGCATCAGGCAAAAATCGCACGATTTTCTCACTCGTGTGAAACCATCCTAAGGGCTGCTTGCGATAAAATCTTGCGATGCAGGAGTGAGTGAGAACGCAGAATTAGGAAATCGATGATTCTCAATGGTTTCCTTCACATTTGCGATGTTTTCACACATGCGATGTTGCGTAAACAAAAAATTGCGGCATGTTCTTTCTTTTTCCGATATTTCCATGATTTTCTTGTGGCTAAAACGCGATCGCCCATGCGAAACTACTCTTCGTGCTCCTTCACACTGGCGAGGGTGACATCAGGCCATGAATCACGGTCCGATATTGCCCTCGCCATCCATGTGAAACCCATGGATGTGAGTCGTTCACACGTAAAAACAGACCCAGATGACTCCAGGGCTGAAGGATTTCCCCGGCGTGGCTGTCACAGCCCAGGATCGCTTTTCCGCTTTTTTAATAGCATTTGCCACACAGGATAAAAAGTATGTTCAATTTATTGCACAGGTTGTTACGGATGTGAAGATGCAAAATGTGTTGTTTTTTTTGTATTTTGCTTAAACCGAAAAATGTGCAAAAAAAGTATTTTTTCACAATTTTTCTATGTTTTTAATTTTTTACATTTTTCGTCCCTGTATGGGACTTGAACCTGCGATCGCTCAGATAATACGTTGCAGTATTTCTTATCATAGCAATCACAGGCCAATGTCAGACCTGAACACCATTGAGTGGCATCTGGTTGCTATGGCAACTCATCGGCCCTCTGCAGTTTCATGACAGAGGGCCGATGATGTTACTGAGGGAGCACCCTTCCTCTGTTAACCTTGTATGTGCCGTGATCAACAGTGATTGTGGCAGTCAACAGCCGGGATCAGTGTTTTCGCCGTGGTGGCCGTAATTTGAAGTTTTCACCCATACTCTTGTGGGTGAAAACAGATAGATTTCCCAGTCGCAACTCGCATTGCACAGCAGACGGACACACATCCACGTCTGTCTGATCTATAGAGACAGTGGACATTGCATGTCCCATTCTTCTTCGTGATAGACAGTCAGACATTGACTTATAGGGAAGCTACCTTCCAATAGGTGGCGTTGCAGAGGCATTGTACCATCTCCCATTTGCAATCAGGACATAGGCCAAAAGCCCATCAACGGATTTGTAGCTTTTCTGCCAGCCAATGCAGACACGCGGAATTTTACAGCGGATTTCCGCAGCGGGAAATAAATCGCGGCATGTTCTACTTTCCGCAGACTTACTCAGCGGGGGGGTCTCCATTCATATAGTATTAATGAAGACTGCAAAAAAAACAAGCGTTTTTCTGCGATCACCAGCAGGCGCATTTTGTTTACCGCCACGGTACTACTGCACCGTAAATTCTCAGGTGTATCCCGCGACGGTCGTAGGCATGAGCCCATATGCTTATTGTCAAAAACAATCCCGCCCTTAGAAGAAGTTGTTTTGCTTCAGAACCCGGCATGCAGTTACATCTCAGCAAATATGCAAATGATTCGAGTTGCAGTGTGATTAGATGAACGGTCTAAGATAGACGCCTCTACGACGCACAGAAGAGGTGTCACCGCCTTACCAGGGTCTGAGAGGGGCGCATTATTGGGAGGTGAGAAGTACAATCATCGCATTGCCAAATTGTCCGCCACTTGGGCTGTTCTGGCCAGGCTGTTAAAGGTTTGGGACCAATGGATGCATAAGGGTGAACATACTGCTGGTGTGATGGTCTGGGGGGGGGGGGGGGCGCATATGACAGTAGGTCACCCCTAGTAGTGGTACAAGGGGTGATGACAGCTCAGTGATATGTTCAGGACATCCTGCAGCCACATGTGTGCCTCTCATGGCGGCTTCCAAGAGGCAGCAGGATAATGCCCGGCCGCACACACAAGGGGGTCACAGGAATGTCTCCACAACATTATTACACTTCCGTGGCTGCCCGGTTTATCACCAATAGAACATGTATGGGACCATCTGGGATGCCAAATTTGACAACATGCAAGTTTGCATGATCTAGAAGCTCAATTTCAGCAAAAGTGGAGCGATATGCTGCAGGATACCATTTGGAACCTGTATGCCTCCATGCCCCACAGTATCACATCTTGTATCCCAGCTAGAGACAGCCCAACAGGGTGCTAGAGCCTCCATGCCCCCCCCCCCCCCCGTATCACATCTTGTATTCAAGCTAGAGGTGCCCAACAGGGTAGAAAAGCCTCCATGCCTGCCCATATCACATGGAGGAATTTAAGAGGGGACTAGATGTCTTTCTAGAGTGGAATGATATTACAGAATATAAATTTTAGGTGACCAGCGGGTTGTTGTTTCGGGTCTTACAGACAGGTAGGAACTATCAGAGGTTGATCCGGGGATTAGTCTGATTGCCATTAGGGAGTCGGGAAGGAATTTTTTCCCCGAGGGGGCTTCTGCCTCCTGGGGTTTTTTGCCTTCCTCTGGATCAACAATGAGGTTAAAACAGGCTGAACTATGTCTTCATTCAGCCTAACATACAATGTTACTATGTTACATCTTGTATCCAAGCTAGAGGTGGCCAAACAGGGTACCAGAGCTTCCATGTCCGCTCGTAACACATTTTGCATCTCAGCTAGAGGCAGTACAACAGGGTACTAGAGCTTCCATGCCCACCCGTATCACATATTGTATCCAAGCTAGAGGCGGTCCAACAGGGTACTAGAGCCTCCATGCCTGTATCGCATCATGTATCCAAGCTAGAGGTGGTACAACAGGGTATTAGAGCCTCCATGCCCACCTGTATCACATCTTGCATCCAAGCTAGAGGCAGTCCAACAGGGTACTAGATCCTCCATGCTCACCCGTATCACATCTTGTATCCAAGCTAGAGGTGGTACAACACGGTACTAGAGCCTCCATGCTCGCCCGTATCACATCTTGTATCCAAGCTAGAGGCGGTACAACACGGTACTAGAGCCTCCATGCTCGCCCATATCACATCTTGTATCCAAGCTAGAGGCAGTACAACACGGTACTAGAGCCTCCATGCCTGCCTGTATCACATGTTGTATCCAAGCTAGAGGCGGTACAATAGGGTACTAGAGCATCTATGCCTGCCTGTATCACATTTTGTATCCAAGCTAGAGGTGGTACAACAGGGTACTAGAACCTTCATGCCTGTCTGTATCACATCTTGTATCCAAGCTAGAGGCGGTATAACAGGGTGCTAGAGCCTCCATGCCTGCCTGTATCACATCTTGTATCCAAGCTAGAGGTGGTACAACAGGGTACTAGAGCCTCCATGCCTGCCTGTATCACATCTTGTATCCAAGCTAGAGGCGGTACAACAGGGTACTACAACCTTCATGCCCGCCAGTATCACATCTTGTATCCAAGCTAGAGGTGGTACAACAGGGTACTAGAGCCTCCATGCCCGCCAGTATCACATCTTGTATCCAGGCTAGAGGTGGTACAACAGGGTACTACAACCTTCATGCCCGCCAGTATCACATCTTGTATCCAGGCTAGAGGTGGTACAACAGGATACTAGAGCCTCCATGCCTGCCCATATCACATTTTGTGTCCAGGCTAGAGGTGGTACAACAGGGTACTAGAGCCTCCATGCCCGCCAGTATCACATCTTGTATCCAGGCTAGAGGTGGTACAACAGGGTACTACAACCTTCATGCCTGCCTGTATCACATCTTGTATCCAACATAGAGGCGGTACAACAGGGTACTAGAGCCTCCTTTCAAGGGGTCAGTCCTCCACAATAAATGATCCTTTTTCTCTGATATTGTAATCACTTATAAAAATGTAACAATCACCCAAAGTTTCATTTCCTTCCGACAACTTCTAGGGGAGGGATCCTGACAGTGAGTGTACAGAGGTAATGATCCACAGGTGCAGTAATGTGGATGAAGTTTAACTCAAGAGCTTTCAGGTGTGCAAGGAAAGGCTCGGACAAGGAAGAGGTGGAGTAGGCGGCTGTCCTTGAGGGAAGCAGAATGTTCACACAGTAAAAAATGCTTTTAGGTTCCGCTGATATGCTGCAGTTGATCTTTCTCATAATCCCTTGGGGATCCAGCAGTCAGATCCACAATAAGGGTAAGGGACTTGTTATTTGTATAGCGCCAACTTATTCCGCAGCACTTTCATGTAATTTGTATATCACGGGCACTCATTTTACCGACCTCGGAAGGATGGAAGGCTGATAGAAGTCAACCTTGAGCCGGTTACCCGAACCGTGCGGAGATTTAACTTGCAACCTTCAGGTCGTGAGAGAGAGCTTAGGACTGCATTCTGCTGCCTTAAGACTCTGCGCCACACGAGGCTCAATTATTTATCACCTAGGTACATGATTTTGGTGGGATGACCCCTTATAATTTGAATCTAGGAGATCGTAATTAGGTGAATGATGGATAATAACTATTGGCACAGGTCTTTAGGGGATCTGGACCCACCAATACAGCACTAGCAGTTCCTATCTGCAGGATAGGTTATCAATAGTAGATTGGTGGGGGTTATGCTGCTTGGGACCCCTGCCGATCAAGTGTTTGCCGGGTCGGTGTGCTGATGCACTGAGCTGATTTCTGTAGGA
Source organism: Eleutherodactylus coqui (assembly GCF_035609145.1). Lineage (NCBI taxonomy): Eukaryota > Metazoa > Chordata > Amphibia > Anura > Eleutherodactylidae > Eleutherodactylus > Eleutherodactylus coqui. The sequence continues at coordinate 32,518,749 of NC_089849.1, forward strand.
TGCAGACAGCTTTATTCTTAATGTAGTGGCCAGGCTTGGCATTGCAGGCTTTGAAGTAAACTGTAACTTTGTCTCAAATACCAAATCTGGCCACTACAGTAAGAACGGAATCTTGCTGCAGCAATCAGCTCAGTGCATAAGCCTTACAGCCCAGCAAACAGCTGTTTAGCAGGCTTCCCTGGCCATGAAAACCTGCCAATCTACTACTGAGGATAGGTCAACAACAGTTTACAACTGGACAACCTCTTTAAGATGTTTGAAGTCACAAGCCCTGAGACATAAGTTTTGCCTGAACCCACCCCCAAAAAATTCATACTGTATATATTGACTACTGCATCTTTGACACAACTTTTATAACACGTCAGGTTCACCTGTAGCATATCAGCTCTTGTATACTTGTAAATAATGCAGTTACCATATAACAGCCAGATACCAGCTGTAGACAGTGATAGTGAATGCAGTGCAGTTATCTCCAATAATCACAGGTGATGTCTTCTCTGATTGGAGCCTTCTCCCTCCCTTTTCTTCTCTATCTGGGCCAGACCACCATGAAGATTTCTTCGATGAATCTCTGCAGACTCTTCCCATCCTGTGGCTACCCCCAATGCACCTTCCCATGCCTCCACAAAGGAGTAATGGTCCTTCTTTCCCCAAAAAGACCCTCTGTGGTCCATACAGGTCTGCCATTGCCTGTGCCCCTGAGATTCCTTATAGCAAGAAGTTGAACATCCTTCTTCGCAGATCAACCTGACAGCATGACAGGGTACATATAGCATATTGCGACTCCTCCTCCTGTCTCAACTGTTTCAGAGTAGAGGAGTTGGGAAATGTTGTATGCACACCACTGTAAGGTATATTACTTTTGTAATGTGTATCTTCCTTTAAAATGTTGTCTGTTTGGTTCATGTTTCTCTATCTAGGGCAGCAGTGGGCGGTCTGAGGAACCAGAACGAGAAGTTGGTCAGTGCCATTTAGTATGGTGTACTAATGTTGTTGAGAAACATATGGCGAGACGTGGGGAAAGAGTACCCCCTTTTTATTAGTGTAGACGTTTGTATACCAAATGGCCTACTAGCAAGTGCTACATAAGGACAAAGTGAAAGAAACATACAAGCCCTGTGGAGTCACAAAGATTGTCTTCCAGTGTCCCAGTTGGCCCAATGGCGACCCTGCAATATGGACTTCTTCCGCAACCTGCTTGGAGAGAGGACTAATTTGACCTTTTAGGATATCGTTGCCCATCACATGCAAAGTGGACTTGCACTGCCAGAGGAGAGAGACCCTGATTCCACTCTTGGGGTTAGCAAACTGGAAAATAAACCATCTTGGCCTTTTTCTTGATCCAAGAAGGGTTACTGCTGTCAAGCATTGCGCTTAGCCATCATGCTATCAGAGTGATCTGCAAGTAAGGAAGCTCAACCTCCTTCTATAAGGCTGTGGTCATACAAGGCGTAAATCCTGCGGAAATCTCGCGGCTTGACCGCAGTGGGACTGCACTGGAATTGCACAAGATTTCCGCAGCAGAAAAGCAGCTTTGCTACCTGTATTCCGCTGCAGCCATCTCTCCCCATAGAGAAAAGAGAGCCCGCAGCAGAAACAGCAAAAAAAATTGACATGCCGCAGCTTTGAATTCCGTGTGGCATGTCAGTTTCATCACGGCTTGTCCACAGCTTTTGGATGAGATTTTCCAAGAAGGTTGGGAAATATTGCAAAATGATATTCTCAAGTACAATCGTTAACAATCCCTAAAGGAAGGAAGAATGAGAAGCAGTTAAAGAGACCAGGATGGATGAACACAGAACTTGCACACATGTTAAAACAAAGAAAAATATGTTTATCAAATGGAAAGAGGGGGGAATACCTAAAGAAGAATATAATGCGGTCTGCAGAAACTGTAGGGCAAGTGTCATAAAAGCTAAAGCTAATAATGAATTGAGGCTTGCAACAGAGGCCAAAAGCAATAAAAAAAGGATTTTGGGGGTCAAAAGCATAAGAAAGGTCAAAGATGGTATTGGATACTTACAAGATGAAAATGGTGAATTGGTTAAGAATGATGCTGAAAAGGCCGAACTTTTAAATTCCTATTTTGTATCTGTTTTCTCTCAGAAAGTAGATGGAACATCAACTGATCTTCCCTGTGCTATTGGGGGAATAAAAGAATGCATGCTATCTATAAGCAGAGAGATGGTGAGGGAAGACTTAGCTAACTTACATGAATTCAAGTCTCAAGGTCCAGATGAATTACATCCTAGGATACTAAAGGAAGCAGCGGAGGTAATTGCTGAACCACTCACCATAATCTTTGATAATTCCTGGAAAACAGGAAAAGTCCCAGAAGATTGCAAAAGGGCAAATATTGTCCCTATCTTCAAAAAAAGGAAGAAGGTGGATGCAGGAAACTACGGGCCTGTGAGCCTGACTTCTATACCGGGAAAGTTTTTTGAAAAATTATTAAACATCATGTATGCAAGTACTTGGATAAAAATGCAGTAATTAACCAGAGCCAGCATAGGATTGTAACAAACAAGTCATGCCAGACTAATCTAATTTCCTCCTACAACAGAATCACCAATTGGGTTGATCAGGGAAATGCAGTGGATATAGTATATCCTGACTTTAGTAAAGCATTTGACAAAGTATCTCATACTATACTTATTGAAAAAAATGACCAAATAGGGGATTGACAAGGCAGCTGTTAGGTGGATTCACAACTGGCTGAGCTATCATTCTCAAAGAGTGGTCATAAATGGCTGCACATCCAAGAAGAATCCATCAAGTGGGGTACTGCAAGGCTCTGTCCTAGGCCCAGTGTATTTTAACATTTTTATAAATGATCTGCAGGAGGAAATTGATGGGAAACTGATCAAATTTGCAGATGACACAAAGCTAGGAGGGATGGCTAACAGTAGGAAGAGAGAGAGAGTATTCAAAAAGATCTAGAAAAGCTTGCACAGTGGGCAGCGACTAACAGAATGGTATTTAACAAGGAGAAAGTCCTACATCTGGGCAAGAAAAATGAAAAAAAAGCACATATAGAATGGGGGAAATTGGGCTAAGCAGCACATGTGACAAAGACTTGGGTATACTAATAGACTAGAGAGGGGAATTCCGCAGCAATTCCATGCAGTGTGAACCCAGCCTAAGGAGTCTCTTACAGTGGTGAGGAGAGCCTTTAGACCCATTTAAGCTCCCATTGCAAATGAGACCCCTGCAAAGTGAATTGCATTGTCCATAACCTGCATGGCAGCTGTCCAGAATAAGTATAACCCAGAATATGTATTTTGTATGTAGTTCTGTTGCTCCCTCCCAGGCACAAAGCTACTACAGGGAAGCAGCCATCCAGTATTATATATATATATATATATATATATATATATATATATATATATATATATATATACATATAATACTGGATGGCTGCTTTCCTGCAGTAGCATATATATATATATATATATATATATATATATATATATAATACTGGATGGCTGCTTCCCTGCAGTAGTATATATATATATATATATATATATATATATATATATATATATAATACTGGATGGCTGCTTCCCTGCAGTAGTATATATATATATATATATATATATATAATACTGGATGGCTGCTTCCCTGCAGTAGCATATATATATATATATATATATATATATATATATATATATATATATATATATATATATATATATATATATATATATATATATATATATATATATAATACTGGATGGCTGCTTCCCTGCAGTAGCTTTGTGCCTGGGAGGGAGCAACAGAACTACATACAAAATGCTCAAATCCTCTTTAAATCTACACCCATTCATTGCAGATTTTTCCAGTACGTGCAGCAATTTTTTTTTATATACATTTTTTTCTTGTTCCTTTTATACTATTTTCACTCACACTCTTGTCTATCCCACCGCAGAAGGTTCTGGGAACTTGCTGAGTCCGAGAGCCGGTTTCCATGGTAACCAGAACAGTATTTTTTCTCTCTCATGAAACGCCCAGTCCTGCTGGAAAAGGAGTGAATGTGAGAAAGGAGGAGAGCGGACGGCTGAGCCTCCAAGGGGGAGATCTTGTTGAATAGAGTTGCTGCCAACTTGAAATCCTAATTTTTGTTCACAACACGTAGCGAGGCTGTGGATTGTTGCGGGCAGCCAAGTAGGATAGGACAGGTTAACGTGACACCGGGCTTCATTCATCATTGCATCATCACATAAGCCGCTACATATGCCATGGCTTGTGATGCCGGAACATAATAGCCACTCATTATGGCATCAAGCTTTAATTGTTTGTAGCATCAACTATAGTATGAATGCAGCCTGATGGCCACCTTATTGCAGGAAGGTAAAAACCAGGGCTATCACTATAATGGGTGTAGAGGATGTCACCCTGGAACCTTAGGAGGTCCATAAGGTCTCTCTTCCTGTTATTAGTACTACCCCATTTCCCTGAAAATAAGACATACCCTGAAAATAAGACATAGCATGGTTTTCCAGAATTTTTGAGGATGCAAAATGATTTTTCAGGCTTTTTGAGGATGCTTGAAATATAAGCCCTACTCCAAAATTAAGCCCTGCTAACAGGTAATTAAAAAAGTCAATTTAAATAGTGTCCAGGCAGCTATACATGTAAAAAAGTTAAACCTTTTTGAACAAAAATTAATATAAGACACTGTCTTATTTTCAGGGAAACACGATAGTACTGTAAATGAAGCATTATACACTTTCCTATCTTAAGTAGTATTTATTTCCACATGCTACTACTTAGTGGGGCTCCTTTGGCCCTAATAACATTGGATACTGTCCGTGGTATACGTTCTATTAATGCAGATACATTTCAACTGGTATTTCCCTCCATTCATCCTGCAAACATCTGGCGAGTTCTCTCAAAGAAGATGAACGCAGTTCATATTTGCTGACACAATGTTCAAGTTCGTTCTAAATATGTTCTGTAGGGTTTAGGTTGGACTTTGTACGAGCCAGTCCAATCGTAAAACATCCATATCCTCAAACCAACGTAAAATAGCGTCAGATTTGTGACAAGGCACGTTGTCTTGTTGGAAGAACTAGGGAGTCAGATAGAGGGCTCTGTTCCTCTTCTTCTTGCTAGGGTATGGTAGTTTGAATCATTGAAAAAGCTTACTAATGGAGGTTGGCGCATCGGAGTGCAGTAGTCTGTGGGCTGGATGAGTGTGCCAGTCCTGATACAGATACCTGTGTGGGAGGAGCAGTCAAGTCCAGGGTAAAGAGTCCAAGTCAAGAGTGGAAGCGGCTTCAGGGCAACCTATACCACATAGATCTAGGTTTTAAGAGTCAGTGACCATGATTATTGTGCAGCTATCAAGCAGATAAAATGACACTGCTCCCAAATTTGGCCGTACCAGCCCTATAATATTTAAAACAATATCTTACTGTTGAGCCCAGGGTAAAGAGTCCGAGCAAAGAGTGGGAGAAACTTAAGGACAACCTCGACCACGTAAATCCAGGTTGCCAGACTTAATGACCATGACCGTTGTGCATCTATCCAGCAGAAAAGATACAAACGCTCCCAGGCTTGGCTCTACCAGCCCTGTAATGTTTAAGACAGTTCAAGCCCAAGATAAAGAGTCCGAGTAAAGAGTGGGAGCAACGTGAGGGCAACCTATACCACATAAATCTAGGTTGTCAGAGTCAGAGACTATGACTGTTGCTTAGCTATCCAGCAGATAAAATACCACCGCTCCCAAATTTGGCCGTACCAGCCCTATAATGTTTAAGACAGTGCCTTGCTGCGTGACCAGTTTCCGCATCCAGTAAAGAACCACATTTGCAAGTTGCTAAGTTTCTATCATCCTTTGTACAACAACTCTGCGTCCAGCCCAAACCCCTGCATACAATGGGCTAGTTTGATAGTTCATGGCATGCATTGCCTAGTCTCATAGGGATCACTATCACCGTCAGCCCCGATGGAAGTCAGCAGTCTGTGTAGATGCACAAGCGTTGAGAGTGCCTGCTTTAGACATTCATCTCATGTCCTGAGCAGAGGTCTTGACGCTCGGCTGTTTGGCGGTGACTCACTGTGGAGTCTGACTCACAGTGTAGGGACAGGCTCTCACACTGGCATATACTGCATCATATTAGCCTGGCTGGAGAGTTTACAAATAATTGCCTATTATGTCAGACTATTATATGCCATTCAACCCAACCTGCAGAGAACGCTGGCAGGAGACGGGTCTGTAGTTCTCACTGCATGCTGTACTATGCAAAAATCATGATCCAAATGGTTTAGGTGCCGGATGATCACACGATATCTGTTAGCATAAGCTTTACAATAAGTTTCCATAACTTCCATGAACTGCAACATTGATGTCACCTACAACATTCATGTGACTTCTGCCAATCAGTGGCCTTCGTGATCTCTTGCCATACACATTGATTTCAACTGCCCCGGATTTGGCGGGAACATCCTGGATTCCGACAGCTGTCCCGGAAGGGCATGCCACTGTCCTGTCCATCACTGTATCCCCCCCCCCCCCTCTGCTTACTCCTTCCACCCAAAGTAAAGGCACCATGATCATATTCACAAAAGTGCCTAACAGTGCACCGCTCACAGCATAGCTTCTCTCGCCCCCTTCGCTCCTGCTGTTATTACTGTTTGTCCACAGCCATGGGAGGGGGAGTGAAGCTGTGTTGTAAGCTGCGTACTGTCAGGCAGTCCTACGAGGATGACCATAGGTGTAAGGAGTCAGTAGTTGAAAGGAGTCAGTAGAAGGGAAGACCCGGCGGTGGTAGTGGTGACATTATAAGTCTAGCCACAGGGACTTAATATGACTAAGTGGGACCACAGGGGGTCACTATGACTAAGAAGGGTCACAGAAAAGGCACTATAACTAAGAGCAGATAGAGAGGAGGCATTGTATCTAAGAGGGGCCACTGAAGTGTCACTGTAACTAAGAGGGGGCACTATAACTATTGGGGCTACAGAAACGTCAGTATAACTAAGAAGGGACACAGAGGGATCGCTATAAATAAGAGGGGGCCACGGAGGGGCACTATTACTTTGTGGTGCCACAGAGGGGTTACTAGAATTAAGTGGCCCACAGAAAAGGCACTACAATTAAGATGATCTAGAAAGAGGGCACTGTAACAGAGGAGGCGACAGAAATGGCATTAGAACGAAGAGGAAGCACTATAAGTAATGGGGCCACAGATAGGTCAGTATAACTAAGAAGGGACATAGAGGGGTCACTGTGAATAAGAGGGGCCACAAGAAGGTCACTCTTACTTTGTGATGCCACAGAGGGGTCACTATAACTAAGTGGGGTGACAGATGTGCCACAGAGGAGGCACAATGACTATTGGAGGTGGGGTTACTGAGAAGGGCATTGGGGGGTAGTTACAGCATGGGGAGAGTGTGAAGAGATGACTAGTAACTGGAAGAAGTCTACATGACGGTCTGGACCCAGAGAGGGGAAAGAAAACGCTAATCAGAGAAGATGTCATCAGTGATCACTGGAGATAACTGTGCTGCAATCCCTGTGTGTAACTGGTATCTGACTATTATTTAGAGGCATATTAGTACTGTGAGGGGTCCCTGAGAGGCACTATTACTGTGAGGGGAGCATAAAAGGCATGGTTTAGCACAAAAGGGGCCTAAAGTTGCCTACAAGTTGTTCCTCTTTTCCTTGTTCAAACATTGGGAGATATGGTTTACATGCAAATGTCCCAGCTGAGGCCAGTGATTGACAGCAGCAGTCAATGATATACAAGACGTCATCACTCCTTTATGCTCGGCTATCTCTGTCTGCCCCATTGAAATGAATGGCGCTGCAGCTGCGTATGTGTAGCCAGCAGCCCATTTGCTACTATATTATGGAAATAGAGAGAAGAGATCCTGCATTGCGAAAAGGGGGTTCTCTATTTTTGAGACCGTGGGGGTCCTAGCAGTCGGACCACCATTGATCTATCAGTTTTCACCAAAAATAGAATACCTTATGGCACTTAAAGGATATACGCATCACTGTGATTTCCTGCTGCCGCTTCCATCTTCACCGCTGGTCTTCGTTCACTTGGCTGCAGAAGTGATGTTCCGTATTCACATGTGACACTGCAGCCATCAAGACCACCGAGCTAGTGATTGCCAGCAGCAGTCATGTATTCATGCAGACACATCATGTCACGGCTGCAGTTTACAAACAAAGACCATCAGGGAGCATGAGTCTAAGTTGGCTACTTTTAATTGTTTCTTTCCCTCTCCAAACTTTTCATTACCTTGGAAAGCCCCTTTTAGTCCTGTTTTGCATATTGTAGTTTTGCAATCAGGAATGTTGGCATGTGCTCAGAATTGCAAAATATCTGCAGTCTGTCTTCATGGGTATAATACACTGCAGTCCCCGCTGTCCCAGCTGCTCGGTGCACTCTGTTCAAACATACCTGCATTGGCAGAAAAGGCAAAGAGTATGGGTAATATTTATGAGGCCGGGCTAATACGCAGCCTTTTACCGCGGTGTGAATCGGAGTATCCCCGCGTATTAAGCGGTCTTTGCCTACGCATGACTACACACACTGTCATGTGCAGGCTTCCTGGTTTCATTTTTTTTTTAGATTTCCCTCTCCTCCTCTGTAATTGCGTATGTACAGCGTTTTGTACGCACCCATAGAGAAAAATAGGGCTCTATGACACATAAGGACAGCTTTAGACGAGCATATCGCAAAATATGCTCATGTGATAGACATGATGATTAGTTAGTATAAAATGTCTATCGATTTGTACTAAACTAGACGTATTATGTGTGTTTTGTGACTTCAGCCTAATGTGGAACTCTGCTGCATAAGGAAAGAGTTAAATCACAGTGTTATATGTCATTGCTTGTGTTCATCTTGAGTGTTTTCCCAGTCCTTCCCCATCCCCCCACACAGAATCTTTTTCAACAAAGAGATACTTACTTTCAGTTTTGAGCACATGTTTGTAAGACAAAGACTTGCTTATACATTGGACTTGAGAGAAGGTGGGCAGGAAGGAGGGGGGATTCTATATGATCCGACAAATGAGAATCCTATATGTTACTGATGTAACCTGTTGCACGCCCATTGTATGCTTTACAATAAAAGGGGCTGTCTGGGTGTTTCTGACCAGAGAGCCATTTTGGATATGAGATTGATAGCTTGTGTCTGATCTGGTCGATGATGTGTGCACACTATACAATTTGGAAGCTACAAAATACCCCGAAACCTGCTGGAGAAAACCATATCCAGTTCACTCACTCTTGCGGAACTTTTTTGCACAGAGAATGAGAGTATTTTGCGCGTGTCCAGCAGCCTGACACGGATTTTGCGTTGGAACCGCTCTGGAAATTGACATATAAATTATTTTTTCTGCAATGCAGATTTCGGAATTTCCATGCAGAAAAATCTGCACAATATAAACTACAGCGCAGATTTCTATAGCATTCAATGGAATCCTAAAATTATGTAGATTGAGGGCTCTTTCACACGGACGTATTTCTGCGCATATTTGTGCACGTAATACGCAGAGATTAGAACCCATTGATATCAATGGGTTTGTTCTCATTTTCTGCATTTTGCACATGTATATCTCAGGTGCGCATTAAAATAGAGCTGCTTCATTTCGTGCGCATTTACGCACCAAAGGGTCCAATGGAAGTCTATGGCGGTGCGCAAATGTACACGCAATGCAAAATGGGATATGCAAAATTCCCTTTTAAATCACGTGGGGGGATGTCCGGCCCATGTGAACATGAGCTGAGAGCGCATAAAGTACAGTGAAATGCATTGATATGCGTGAAGAAGTACCTTGCTCACAGCGCAAATGTGTTGCGCTTCGGCGCTCGTAAAGACGTATACTCTTGTCTGAAGGGGCCCTTTAGTGCAGATAGATCTGCTGTGTGGACAAGGCCTTAGATTTCTTGCTACAGTTGCAGAAATCTAGCCACTCCTTATGATTTAAACAGACTGACACATTTTGCCTGCACTGATACATTGTAGCAAAATAGCAGGACGGGAGAGTTTTGTGCTCCTGACATATAAGAGATATCCCATAAGTGCGGCCATTGTTTCCCATGTACTTTACATCTGTTCATGAGTCGTATTATAACTGTCCCACAAAGAGATTATCCTCACACACTGTAACCATACCGGCAGGTTAATGCCACCGCTAATCCTACTAATCCACCGAGCCGCACTGCGAATTCTAGGAAAAAAAGCATTCCTGACCTGAAGTGATGGAAAATAACGAGAGCGTCCCAGGAAAATCAGGGCACGACTGCTTAAAGGAGCGCTATACGGGCATGCCATAAAAGCGTAAAGCTGGAAGCTTATCAATGTGCATCTTAGGAGATAAGCGGCTAAAGCCAGCCATACATGCATGGTAATGTCTCTAAAAGCTTTTAGAAATGGAGATGTGTGAAATAAAGAAGTGACAGTCGGGGAGGGATTTTATTCTGGATATCCTTTTAATTTGGTCAAACAACTGTCAGACTAACGATCTGTAGCTGCTCATAGACATTCAACAGCTGTCAGACTAACGATCTGTAGCTGCTCATAGACATTCAACAGCTGTCAGACTAACGATCTTTAGCTGCTCATAGACATTCAACAGCTGTCAGACTAACAATCTTTAGCTGCCCATAGACATTCAACAGCTGTCAGACTAACGATCTGTAGCTGCTCATAGACATTCAACAACTGTCAGACTAACGATCTTTAGCTGCCCATAGACATTCAACAGCTGTCAGACTAACGATCTGTAGCTGCTCATAGACATTCAACAACTGTCAGACTAATGATCTGTAGCTGCCCATAGACATTCAACAGCTGTCAGACTAACGATGTATAGCTGCCCATAGACATTCAACAGCTGTCAGACTAACGATCTGTAGCTGCTCATAGACATTCAACAGCTGTCAGACTAACGATCTTTAGCTGCCCATAGACATTCAACAGCTGTCAGACTAAAGATCTGTATCTGCCTATAGACATTCAACAGCTGTCAGACTAGCAATCTTTAGCTGCTCATAGACATTCAACAGCTGTCAGACTAACGATCTGTAGCTGCTCATAGACATTCAACAACTGTCAGACTAACAATCTGTAGCTGCCCATAGACATTCAACAACTGTCAGACTAACGATGAATAGCTGCCCATAGACATTCAACAGCTGTCAGACTAACGATCTTTAGCTGCTCATAGACATTCAACAGCTGTCAGACTAACAATCTTTAGCTGCCCATAGACATTCAATAACTGTTAGACTAACGATCTTTAGCTGCCCATAGACATTCAACAACTGTCAGACTAACGATGTATAGCTGCCCATAGACATTCAACAGCTGTCAGACTAACGATCTTTAGCTGCTCATAGACATTCAACAGCTGTCAGACTAACAATCTTTAGCTGCCCATAGACATTCAATAACTGTTAGACTAACGATCTTTAGCTGCCCATAGACATTCAACAGCTGTCAGACTAACAATCTTTAGCTGCTCATAGACATTCAACAGCTGTCAGACTAACGATCTTTAGCTGCCTATAGACATTCAACAGCTGTCAGACTAACGATCTGTAGCTGCACATAGACATTCGACAACTGTCAGACTAACGATGTATAGCTGCCCATAGACATTCAACAGCTGTCAGACTAACGATGTATAGCTGCCCATAGACATTCAACAGCTGTCAGACTAACGATCTTTAGCTGCCCATAGACATTCAACAGCTGTCAGACTAACAATCTTTAGCTGCTCATAGACATTCAACAGCTGTCAGACTAACGATCTTTAGCTGCCTATAGACATTCAACAGCTGTCAGACTAACAATCTTTAGCTGCCCATAGACATTCAACAACTGTTAGACTAACGATCTTTAGCTGCCCATAGACATTCAATAACTGTCAGACTAACGATCTTTCGCTTGTCATACACATTCAACAACTGTCAGACTAATGATCTGTAGCTGCCCATAGCCATTCAACAACTGTTGGATAAATCTTTTGCTTCCCATAGAGATTCTACAACTGTCGGACGAACAATCTTTAGCTGCCCATAGGGATTCAATAATTGTCAGACAAACGATCTTTAGCTGGCCATAGACATTCAAGAGCTGTTGGATGAATGATCTTTAGCTGCCCACATTCAACAGCTGTCAGATGAACGATCATTTGTCCGACAGCTGTTTCTCATGGTTGCCCAACACACGAATATTTGGCTTGGCCAAACATTCGTGTATTTAGGGAGGTAAGCCACAGCCAAACAGCTCTGGTAGTGGCTTATCTCCTGGGAAAATAATAGTATCAGCCTTCCAAAGTCAACAAGCACTATCCGACTTTCACCTGACATCTGTCACGGGAAAGTTAAGTCGTTCTCATACACATTAGACAGCCGTTTGGCCCTGCCGTTATCGGTGGGCTAGGACAGTTAAAGTCTTATCTATATGAAGACCCTTTTTGGGAACATTCTTTTAAAGGAAGGCGGTTTATGGAGAAAAAAGGTTTGTGAAAACAAAAGATCTTTCAACCAACTATTGGGCCCAAAATTCAAGTGCAGCCAACTGATTTCCAGGCTCATGTGGTGCAGAGTGTAAGCTCTCGCCTACAACCTGAAGGTTGCAAGTTCAATCCCCCCATGATTCAGGTAGCCAGCTCAAGGTTGACTCATCATCCTTCTGAGGTCAGTAAAATGAGAACTCCGCTTGGTGGTAAATAATAATTACATGAAAGTGCTGTGGAATAAGTTGGCGCTATACAAATAACAAGATTTATTTAATGTCAGTCTGTCATCTCTCAGATAAAATGATTGTACAAGTGTTACATTTTATCTGACGAACAATTGTTTTAGTTGAAATCATCCATTTCCATCAATTTAGTGTAATGTGTATGGGCACCTTAAAGGGTACTTTACATGGGGCGATTATTGCCCCAATTATCACTGGAAAAAGCTACTTTGAGTGATAATCCTCTCATGTACAGGCGGCCGCTGATCTGAGAATCACTTGGTTTTCAGCAGTGACTGTCCGGCCGTGTAAACAGTGGCTGCTCCATGTTTGAGCGGCTCCTGTTTACTATGAATGTAGGTGGGTGGTCCGGAACTATCCCAGCCCACTCTGTGATAGACATGATGATTATTTATAAAATGTCTATCGATTAATATAACCCAAATGTATTTTGTTGTTGTAATGACTTTTAGCTCAAGAGTTTAAAGGACACACACACAATCTAATCATAGTATTTGCTAGACAATGGATGTCTGATCTAATGTTAGTTAAGTACATAGAAGTTACACAAGTTGCACAACCAGCTTCTAAGAGTTAAATCACAGTGTTATGTTATTGCTTGAGTGTTTTCCCAGTCCTCCCATCCTCCACACACAGAATCTTCTTGAACAAAGGGATATCTACTTTCACTTTCAGATTTGGACACATGTTAAAGACAAAGACTTGCTTATACATTGGACTTGAGAGAAGGTGGGCAGGAAGGAGGGGGGATTATATATGATCCGACAAATGAGAATCCTATATGTTACTGATGTAACCTGTTGCACGCCCATTGTGTGTCTGTACAATAAAAGGCCCTGTCTGGCTGTTTCTGGGCAGAGAGCCATTTTGAGCATGAGACTGATACCTCGTGTTTGACTTGGTCAGTGTGCGCATACTGCTTCTACACAATACTCAATTTGGAAGCGACAAAATACCCCAAAAGCCTGCTGGAGAAAATTATAATCCAGTTCAGTGGCGTCTCCTGGGTGGACCGAGTTAAGAGATTTTGATTTCTTTCATTCTGGAAAAATACAGAGATCGGTGGATGGCACGCAGAACTCAGGGGCCCGAAAATCTACAGAACACGGTAAGATTGCTTTATGTAAATCTACCGATGTGATCTGGGTTCTGACTGCTTTTCTGCCTGTTCCTGGTCCAGAGTGATAAATCAATGAAAGGCAGGTAATATAGTTCTTTCTTACTCGGAAAAGACCACCGTTTTAACCTGCTTAAGGGGTATTTTGTATGCTGTGGCTGTTATGTCTGAGACGGTTAAAAATTGTTTATGCAAGACCAAGAGATAAATTCTGTGAGGGTTAATGTGTCGGGAGGGCGGACTCGGCTGTTTAAGTCTGAGGGAACACGCCAGTGACACGTGCTCCTAGGTAAAACTAGTGTGAGGTTAGGAAGATTTATGATACGTATACTTACCATATGATTGAGCGTGTTATGTTCTCATATGTGGAAAGGTATTTACGGGTGAATATAGCCGTGGTGTGACGGCTGATTTCTCCAGAATATTGTTGAAGTTTTGGTCATTGAAAATAATCGTCAGTCTCTGTGTATAGCTAAATGTCCTGTCTAGATCGTGTACAAGGAGTGCTCTTGGGGATTACTAGACGGTGGGTTGTTAAAAAAGGTAGATGAGATATATACCTTGGGTTGATATAAAGGTGGATATATATATATACCTTGAGCCGTTGTGGGTATTCTCCAGTAATCCCGTCTGTCTGCTATTATAGAAAGAATGTGCAGTGTTGATTATTGGGGGAGGGGTGCTGGTAAGAGAGTGGACTGAAGTTAAGCCACTAAGAGCACTTCTCAATTAACCCTTTCTGTTTACTTTGTCTTTCCCTGTGTTTTATAGAATTAATGCGTATTGTAATCTGAGTGGGAAAGAGGTTATATGGGAAGGATTTGAAGAAAGCAGATTTTACAAGAGAAACACTACTGTGTCTTCGAATAGAATGAATAGAAACTTTGAATAGAATAGAATAAGCAGGTAGCATAGAGTTGAGCAAAGTGAACAAGGACAAAGGTCATAGAGCTTGTGATTTGGTTGCTGATGGGAAAGGATCAGGAAAAGTTGCAGAAAGAAATGTCAGGTCATGGACAGATAAGATAGGCTGTAGAAAGTTTCAGAAGATGAGCAGGAAGCCTAGCAGAAAGAAAGGTGTTTTTAGATTGCTAGGAGAAGGTATAACGTAGTCAAGAGATTGAAGAGGGGAAAGCATGTAGGGGGGTATGTGTATTGCTAATGAACAATGTAATGTCTTTGTGTTGACTGCAGCCCCTCCTTGTAATGGCGGCTGGCTTGCAATGTTTACAATCCAACATAGTGTGACTCTGCAGTAAATGTAGTGAGGCCTGCCCCCACCCTGAAGTTACTCCCCCCCCCCATGTGCTCACTTTCAGGGTGTGTGATGTTACTTCCGGTCCCTCCCCATCCGGGACAGGACCTGGCCCCGCCCCTTCCTCCTCCAGCGGCCATCTTGCCTCACCTGGACGTGCTGCTACTCAGCAGCCATTTTGCCTCACTTGGGAGATTTGTAGCCCCGCCCCTTTCTGCCTCTGGCGGCCATTTTGCTGCATTTGGGAGGCCTATATTCCCCAATGCCACTGTATCCAGTGCTAACATCATGATTGTCTGAAGTAAGGTTTTGTTTGACCAGACTTTGTTACGCTCCAAGATGTGGCCACTTTGGATGTGTGATAAGTTCAGGGAAACAAACCTTTGTGAAGATGCAGCTTGGGACATAGTAGATGACTAAGCTGGTTTATAGTGCATGGAAGATTGGAGTTGATGCATGGGGGGCAGAGACCAGGAATACATGACAGGGGACGCTCTCTCATGTTCCCAGGGGCTCTGTTTTCCACTGCCCGCTTCTCCAATGGATACTCAGACAGATGATGTTATGGAAGGCTCCTACAGATGGAATAATTTCCCTATAGTCACCCAGCAAACTTTTTCATGCAATTTGGTGAATTAATTTTACTTTTTATGTGAAGAAAGAGGGACTGAATTGCCCAGAGTAGGATGTTAATTCATCCGTATTCTTTAGTTTTTTTTAAGTCTTTTGTATATTCTAGTGTCAGTCTACACTGAAGCTATAATTATATTCCGACAGGAGAGTAAAAGCTAAACGCTGGCCATACCCTGAAATACTATTACACTGGGTGACGTAAAATTTGAATTGTGTGGCGCCCCCTTGTGTTAAAAAATGCTAACTGCAACCTGAAAGGAAAAAAAAATTTTTTTTGTAAGGAGATTTTTGCTCAGACTTCGCTGCATACAATGTCACCTTGACCTACAAAGTGCTTGTTTTTGTGCCTCTTGGTTTACTAGTTTGAACGCAATGACTCTTTTTGCATTGAGTATTCCTGTTCAAAAGGGGGGAGGCAGAGGTGATCTGGGTCATAGATGATCTAGGTGTTGTAGATCAGCTATTGGGTTTGAAAAAAAAATAAATAAATGATTTTGTGCTACAAGATTCCGAGCCATGTGAAATAGAACATCAGAACGATTATTTAGTACTAATTCAGTAAGAAACTGCAGGTATGCAAACAGTTATCAGAACCTCTGTTGATAATGCATATGTTGAGCTTTTTGCAGATGGTATCAGGGTGAGGACTGATGACTCCACATCGGATATGCAGTGGTCACACAACAAGATGTCCTAGAAGCAGAAGCTCTGCCTCCGCATGTCACAGTACAAGAAGCGGAATTGGAAGCCCTCACTGAGGCGTGTAGAGTGGCGAGAGGTAAGACCGGCAATCCTTTACACTGACTCCTGGTATGCATTTGGCACAGCTCATGATTACGGCCCAATATGGAAGGCCAGACAGTTTTTTTACCTTAGCAGGACAACCAATTGAGTATGGTGCAGCGGTACAGAGTCGCATGGAGGCCCTACTTCTACCTGACAAAGTTGAGAGTTCGCACCGATTCCTACACTGGAGAGGCGAGAGACGACACCCTCGCTGACAGCGCAGCAAAGGCAGCGGCCCTCAAGCCGTGGAAGAAAGAAGAAAGGTACTGACAGCATGAGTCAGTGGCAAAAAACTTTGGACATTGACAAAAATTTGGACTTTGATATGCTAAAGACTTTTACAGTTACCAGCCAGCAAGGAAGGAAAGAATAAATGGACTAATATGGGAGCAGCAGAAACAGGACAGCGTGTGGTGACCAGTCAACAGCACTTGCCCACCACAGTTCCTGTATCCCATGATGGCCCAGCTGATGGACGGAAAGACCCACCTAGTAAAGCAGTAATGACGACGACGCTTGAAAGAGGTTGGGCGACTTCTAGATTCTCTGTAGCTGCTGCATCATTTGTCCGGTTTAGCATGATCTATGCCATAGGTGAGACAGGGCAGAAGTAAATTTGCCACATCACACTTGCCGGGACCACTCTACCCATTTCAGGGATTGCAAATTGACTACGTTCAGCTCCCACTTGTTGGGAAGTATGAATACGTGCTTGTTGATGTCTTTGCAGGTTGGAGGCCGACCCTGTTACCAAGGTAAACAAGTAGGTAACCGCAAAGAAGCTCATGAACGAGGTAAACTGTGAATATGGGGTACCAGAGGTGATTCAGAGTCAGACAGAGGTATAAACTTCGCAGGTGAATGTAACATGTCATGTCTGCTCTGGGTGTATCCCAGGCCTTTTACATACTGTACCACCTTTAGTGTAGTGGAAAGGTGGAGAGACGTAGTGGCACGCTAAAAAAGTAAGATACTTAAAAATGACGCCACTTTGGAAAGACTGTCATCCAATAGCCTTATACAGTGTTAGATATGAACCCAGGGGGGATTATACATTATCTCCCTATGAGATTGTTTGGGCTAGCCCCAAGGCTAGGTCGTTACTATCCTCAGTGGTTACAATTACAATCTGATGTGTTGACTGAGTATGTGATTTTCGTTGTTAAAGAACTAACCAAAGCCTATGCACAGGTGTTCTCTTCCAGACTCAGAGGCAGACACTGGGACACATATCTTGCAGCCTGGGGATTGGGTGTGCGTCAAGAAGTTCCTCAGGAAGCACCCTCCTGAGCCCCGATTTGATGGCCCCTACCAGGTGCTTCTGACTACTGCCACAGCTGTGAAACTAGCCGAAAGACTTACATGGATCCGTGCTTCATACTGTAAGAAAGCCTCAGATCCGGGAGACCAGTCTTAGTTGTGCCAAGGACATTACTCTGGTTAGGGCTAGTGAGAGAGGAGGGTGGCAACTGGAATCCTTAGTCGGAAGAATATGGGGGTATGGTTACCTTCTAGTATAACTCGTCCAATGCTCAAGTAGCCGCATATTCCTTCGACTATTGTACTGTGGTCCCGTGTCTAGGCGCAAGATCCCACCGCAGGCCAGATTTAGCTCAGTCCAGCTGGTTATATGACTTATATACCCGGGGAATACAATATGTTTGCGCCACTGATAACGTCTGGGGAGAAGACTGCCGTTATTGGGGATTAGTGGGATGTAACACAGGAATAGACTGGTCCTATAAACCGCGAAGTGCCTTAAATAAGAAAGATAAGAGCGGGAAATCCCTAATTAGTCGTATAACCCTCCTTGAGAATAATAAGGACAGCAGGTATTGGAAGGCTGAACTTAGTATGTTGCTTGGTTTTAATGCGGTTTTTACATTAACCATGGGAGATCCAAGCCCGGGGGACGGGGAGACTTATAGTCTGGGGACATACCAGTACGGGAGGACAGATCCCTTAGGGAAGTTTAAAATAAGGGATATGGTAGATGCAGCCGAATGGAAGCCTTCACTTAGTCCCGTGCCCATAATTAACCCCCTCCGCCGTAAGATAAAGACCTTGACGAACATGATGATCATAGCCGACCCTACCTTTTGAGGACACCTTGACAGTAGCGACTGGCTACTCTGACCAGAATCTCTGGTTGGAGTTGATGAGGTACAATGCTAATAGGAGCAACAAGTCTAACTGTTGCGTGTGCGGTAGTGCCCGACTACACTCGGGGATGGTCCCCCTAAATCTCCCTGTAGATGCTGAAGAGTGGTTTATTAGTCTCTTCACGAACATTTCCGCTAATTACACTGTCCGTGAGAAATGGAAGAAGGAATACTCTATAACTACTTAAGTGTTTTGCACCGGAGAGAGTATTACTGACTACCCTGGAAACTACACCTGCCAGGCAAATAGGCAGGGTAGAGGGAGATTTTTGGGGAACTCACCAATATTTCCCTTGTTTAAAAAAGATGAAGAGCCAGTTCCGATAATGCCAAACACATACGCTACCAAAGAAAAGGAGAAATGTACTAGTACTGTGCCTGCCCCGATCTCCTAAGATGGATTGTCAGTGGAATTCCCATTTGCCAAGGGATAGTGCAGAAGACCTTAGGTTCCGGCGAGGGCACACCCTGTGTGGTGTTAACTTGTACAGATAGAGGGTATGGATGCCCGGAAATGAGCCCAGGGAATCCATGGCCTCCCTCTGAGGTGAGGTAGGGATTCCCCCCCTCCTAGGAGTAGGGACTTACGGGCAGTGGGAAAACCCTGACGCAAGGGTGAGGCGACCTGGACGTGTTCACCATTAGGACTATCTCCAGGAGGGACATTGGTGTGGGTGAAGATTAGGGAGTCCCACGCCGTGCGTACCTGTGCATGCTACTAGTATTGTAACATTATACTAGAGCGAGAAGAGAGACCCCTGGTGGTAGTTTTGATCTACACGTATACATTGACATCATAGGATAGCCAAGGGGGGTACCTGACAAGTTTTAAAAATTAGAGATCAAGTTAAAACTAGATTCGAGTCCATTTTCCCGATCATTATGGTAAATAAATGTTGACTGGATTAATTATGTTTATTATAATTAGCAGCGGTTTATAAATTATACTAGAGACGCCTTATAGGGACTAGTCGACCAATAGGACCTACCTCGTCTATGACTTTTTTTTTTAAAGATAGAGTGACCTTAGATATGACTTTAGCTAAAAAGGGGAGTGTCTGTAAAGATGATAGGGGAGACTTGTCATACCTACATCCTAGACGACACGTGACCCGCGGGTAAAGACGCAGTTGTCATTAAGAAGCTGACTGCACTAACTAAAAAGAGCTAACTTTTGGGACCAGCACTCGCCATGGATGAGCGGGTGGTAAAGGATCCTGGCACAGACGGGCGTCGCTGTTGTATGTGAACTGATGGTTACCCTTTCTGTTCTAGTCTGCTGTGTTATCCCCTGTGTCAGAGAGACCTGTGAAACTGATGCTGGAAAAGCCGCTCCCACCATGAGTTTGCTGGATGCATCCCCAGAAGGAGTGGACAAGTCCTACACCCCCTTGAAGACTCTAAAACGAACCTTCAACGCGCTCCAGTTATAGGCTCACGCGCAGAAAACTGTGAAAATTAGATAGAGAATTAGAGGATAGACATTTTAAGGGGGGATTGTGATAGACATGATGATTATTTATAAAATGTCTATCGATTAATATAACCCAAATGTATTTTGTTGTTGTAATGACTTTTAGCTCAAGAGTTTAAAGGACACACACACAATCTAATCATAGTATTTGCTAGACAATGGATGTCTGATCTAATGTTAGTTAAGTACATAGAAGTTACACAAGTTGCACAACCAGCTTCTAAGAGTTAAATCACAGTGTTATGTTATTGCTTGAGTGTTTTCCCAGTCCTCCCATCCTCCACACACAGAATCTTCTTGAACAAAGGGATATCTACTTTCACTTTCAGATTTGGACACATGTTAAAGACAAAGACTTGCTTATACATTGGACTTGAGAGAAGGTGGGCAGGAAGGAGGGGGGATTATATATGATCCGACAAATGAGAATCCTATATGTTACTGATGTAACCTGTTGCACGCCCATTGTGTGTCTGTACAATAAAAGGCCCTGTCTGGCTGTTTCTGGGCAGAGAGCCATTTTGAGCATGAGACTGATACCTCGTGTTTGACTTGGTCAGTGTGCGCATACTGCTTCTACACAATACTCAATTTGGAAGCGACAAAATACCCCAAAAGCCTGCTGGAGAAAATTATAATCCAGTTCAACTCCACCTCCATTCACTTGAAGACTATCGCTCATGTGTAAGCACAAGAGCGATAGTTGGGCGGCAGTCAGTGGGACGGCTGTTGGGCGGTTACCTGCCCAACAGTTATCCTGTCTAGATAGGACCTTTAGTCAGCAGGAGGTTCAACCACTTCCCAGGCTTAGAATGACTGAATACAGGGAACAATAGCTTGCATATCATTGCCCTTTCTACATGCCACAGCTTTTCAAACTAACATGGCCAGGCCGCGCAGAAACTGACATGCGGTGCAGAAATTAAAGCCGCGGCATGTCAATTGTTTCACCGTTTCTGCAGCGGCCTCTCTCCTCTCAGATGACACAGCCGGTGGGGCCGCATATTCACGCAATACTTCCACTGTGCTACAGCGGAAGTATAGCGCGACGGCTGGCTTCCATTAACTGCAATAGAAGCCGTCTGCGCGTATTCCCGCGGCATTTATAACATGCCGCGGTTTATTTCACGCTGCAGAATTCCAAGGTGGAATTCCGCAGCGTGAACATTGAGCTATTGGGTTCAATAGAACCTAATATTTGCAGGGCAACGCCGCGGATTTCCGGCAGAAATACGGCCGTGGGCATTAGCCATAAGGGCAGCTTTACACTGGCATATTTGTGGACGCAATACATTTCCGTACTTTGTGCGCGCATTTGTCGCACACAGAAAAGAAAAAAAAAGAACATGCTCTATTTTTCTGCGTATTTGCACACCAAAACTCCCCATAGAAGTCAATGTGGGGTGCGCAAATGTGGGCACAACCCGGAGGGACATGCCAAACACTGCGTAATTCCACTAAATATAAGAAGACATCCGGCACCATTTCAATCGGTGCATCATTTTTGCCGTGCGCCAATGAACACGTCTTGAGGGTGCAAAAAGTACAGCAAAATACGCCGTTGCGCGTGCAAAAAAAGAGCATGGTTCATTCTGCAAAAATACTATACAAATCCGCATACGCTCGAGTGAAGCCGGTCTAAGTAATGGCGTGTCCTTGTGATTTTACGTTTGCGGCTTCAGTTGGTGGTCTTGCTGCAGCTAGTAGTACTAATGAGCGGGTTTACAAGCTCCATATATCTCGACTAGCCCTGAATTACAGTAAGTACGTGGCCAGCTGGATGCCCTGTAATAAGAAAAAAGGTAAAAACATCATTTTTTGCAGCCCTAGTATTTAAATGGAGGCGGAGCCAAACGGCAAAGTTTTGTATCTTGCGGCAACAGAATTTTGAATTCCAAATACCGGAAGTGTGCGTTCCAAACGCCGGAAGTGTGCACCCGGAAGCTATCTCCGGCCGAGCGAACAGCGCTGGAGTCGTCGTTCACTATTGGGCTGATGCTGCGGCAACTTACACATATGAAATATGGTGAATTTCCTTTCTGTCCTCTCTGACTGATTGTAGCAGTGGTTACTGTACTGCACACTGCTTTTCTGTATACGTTACTAGGAACCTTCTGTTCCTCTCTCTGGGACGGGACTGTAAAAGTCGCCGCCATGAATCCTCACCTACTGATATTAGCTTCCTTAGGGCTGCACATGAGATCTGCTTAAACTACTGCAAGGGGAGAAGTGACCAGAACAACCAATCAGAGTGCAGCTTTCATAGTTCAAGGGTCGTCAGTAAAGTGAAAGCTGCAGCCTGATTGGTTGCTATGGGCTACTACCCTGCTGTTGCTAAGGGCAGCTGCTTTGCTGTTTTAGGCTGTTTACAGATTGTCCCCTATTGTGTGAATCGTAACACCTGGGCGCCCCAAACATAATGCGCCATTTATAGAACTGATCTTCTCATATGCTTCACAGCAGCACTTTTTACGTAGGTCTCATTGCAGTGAATGCAAACTATGGAGACGGCGTAGCGTTGAAGCGCCCGTTTATTTTCGTGGTTATCGGCCAGGTGGGAATACGCCTTTAACTCTGTTTGAGTTTACAAAAAACATGGCTGCTTTCTTCTCGTAAAAAGCGCCACACGTGTCCGCAGGCTGTGTGTGGTATTACAGCTCGGCTCTATTCACTTCAGAGGAGCTGAGCTTCAGTACCAGACACGACCTGTGGATAGGTGAGGCGCTGGCTATGGAAGTAAGCAGCCATGTTCTTCTAATCCTGGACAACCCCTTTAAGGGTGCGTTCACACGATGCAGAAACGCAGCAAAACCGCAGGTTAGAGGTACAGAACAGCTGCCGCAGGAAATCCGCAGAATTTGCTGCAAGGCCCCTTCACAGGAGCGTAAATACGCAGTGAATAGAGCCCATTGATTTTGGGTTCTTTCACAGCTGCGTATTTCTCACCAAAATAGCCCATTGCAATCAGCGTATTTACGCATTAAATCAGTGGGATTTCATGTGCTTTTTTTTTTACGCATGTACATACGCTGCGCATTTACGCCACATAAATAAACTGCCGATCAGCAGAAGCGTGCGTAGAATTGGCTTATTTCGTTCTATGAATACTCTGTGTATTTGCACACTGAAATCCGCGTACCCCTGTGTGAAAGAGCCCTTAACCCCTTAAGGACCAGGCTGCTTTGTACCTTAAGGACCAGCCACTTTTTAGGGATTTTACCCATGTGGCGGTTTAAGCGCTTTTCAGCTACCAAAATTATTTATGCTGTGTTTTTTTTCAGTGACATATAGGGCGATTTTATTTATTTTTTAATTTTTTTAAATATCTTTTTCACTGACTTTTTTCCCCCGCTTTTTTTATTTACTATATTTACACTAAAATAAAATTTGAGAACGGGTTCCTCATTTTGTTTCGGATGTCTTCATATATAATATGTATGGTTTTGGATTACAGGGCGCATACTGCGACGGTTTGGGGTTATTTTCTTTCTTATGTTTATATTTTTATTTTATTCTGTAATTTTGTCCTTCTTATTTAAGTAATTTTTTTTTTTGCTATGTCTGTTCCCCATGATGTCATGTAAGACCTCTGGGGAATAATATCCAAGAAAGGCGGCAGCATCAGCGGTGTAGAAATAGTAGAAAAATTTTTTTGATTGCTCCATAAAAAATGGCGACGTTTCAACTTGTTCCAAGTCTTTCTCAAGCCCTTGGAACAAGTCGAAACGTCGCCATTTTTTATGGAGCAATAATTTTTTTTTTCTACAGCGCTGATGCTGCCGCCTTTCTTGGATATCATTGCTTATACCTGGGGTTAGGTTCATGACCCCATAGACGGCTGGGCATACTTTTGCTGAAACCTCTGCACGAATGTGCATGTATTAGATGTGCTGCGGGACTACTCTACAATTTTCTAGTAAGACCTCGGGGGGCGATTCACATGTTTTTGCGTTTTTTTTTTTTTATTTGACACTTTCCTACTGTAGCTAGGGCATCCATAGGACCCCCACTTACAGGGAAAACATCCTCCTGTAGTGACAATAGTCACTGGCAGAGCTGATCAGGGTCTGCTGTGCCCCCGTAGCTCTGCTGTGCCAGGAGCTCCCTGTAGTCACGTGATCGCTGACTCGCGAAGTGGAAGAAACGCTTTCCCTTTTTTAACTTTTTAGTACGTAGCGCTCATTGAGCGCTATGTTCCCGGGAAAGGAGAAGCGAGAAGCAGTTAAATACCGCTTCTCCCTTCTCATTGTTGAGACCCCCATGATCAGACTTTCATCACCCATTCTATGGATAGATTATAGAAGTCTATTCTGGGACAACCCCTTTAACAGAGTGCGCCATCCATAGAAATAAAGCGTCCGTGCATTGATCCCCCTCCCCACCTACAGCTGCAGTTTTTGAGGTTAGAAATGCGAAATGGTGTATGTTAAAATAATTGACGTTTTTACTGTAGGAGGAGGATAAGCCGCTGACGGACACCAGCGGGAGCGCCACAGCTTGTACACCGCGCAATTGTGAAATCCCCTCCGTGTTTTACATGCCTTCCATACTGATTGACACTTTTTTGTCCCCCCAGGCTTCCCTCTTCTGCTCCGGGTCGGATGATTTTGGGTTGGATGATTTTGACGATGAGGTAATCGTGGTCGCTACTCTTCACCGCGGTTTTTGCGCACTGATGTCCATGCCTAGCTCAAGGATCAGAAGAAGGCGCTTAACTAACGGGTGTGAAAATCACGCAACATTTGTGCATTGCGAGACGCACAAATATGAAGTCCATTCTTTTGAATGGGGTCATACACATGAGCGATGTTTTCCCATATGGCGATGCAGGAAACAAATCGCAGCATGTTGTATCTTGTGTGCACTCTCACATTTCACCGCCCATTATCTTCAGTGGCGCTGGCGGCAGCTTCGCCCCACATGCTAGATGTACGCGATGCAGTGCGAGGTCTCCCATTGAAAGCAATGGGAGAAACACTGTGATCCTCCCACCGTGCCTGACAGCCACAGCGGAGGATCGCTACATCTCCGAAGTGATGCGAATCGGTTTTGACATAACGCCAAGCATCCACGGGGAATTCACATGACGGCGAGCTGCTTATACACAGAACGACTACCATAAGGCGTCCTGACTCTTTCTCTGATGGCAGATCTTAGGTGAGATAAGGATCTGGCATTTGGATGTAAACTGCCTTAACCTTTCGTTCTAGGGAGATAAGCTGTTGTCAGAGGTGTCTCCTGGCAGTGGCTTTCTCACCTGTGTAGATTCAAAGCACATGAATGGTTAGGCGAGTGTGCATGTATATGAGGGTGACGGATAAGAGAACTGATGACTGCTGTCTCATTTGTATGGGTAGCTTTAGTGTTGCTAGGTCTGCATTGCAATCAGACCGAGCAGTGGAGATCAATTTGTGCTGCAGTGAGTTGACTTCTAGTTCTAAGACGATTAAGAACCTGCAACAAGTCTGTGTTGTATGGAAGGACAGCCTATTATATAGCAGATAGAACTTCCTGTGGACTCTTCAATCAGAGTAGTTATAGTACATGCACTACAGTAGTAATCAGCTAGGCAGGAAGTTAAATGCTCAATAGGGTTGTCCAATTGTGAACTATTGATGATCTACCCTCGGGATATATTATCAATAGTAGATTGGCGGGAGTCTGCAACGCAGGACACCCTCTGATCAACTGTTCACCAGGTCAGTGCGCTACTGCACTGAACTGATTTATGCAGGAAGCAAATAGCTCCATTCCAACTGCATTGGCCAGGCTTGGTACTGCACATAGCGTTCCCATTCACTTCATTGCCTGCAATACCAAGCCTGGCCACTACAGTGAGAACAGAGATTGCTTCCTGCAGAAATCAGCTCAGTGCAGAGAATGGTTTATTGGTGAGGGTCCCATGCAGCAGACCCTTGTCAAGCGACAGGGTTATTATAAATGATCTTCCCGATTTGAAATACTCACAACTCACATTTAATAACACTCAGAAACATACATTTGATATCAATGGAAACAAACTCAAAAATTTTCACTGAGCAAAACTGTCTACCATAAGGCATCCTTGTTTCCCATAGCAACCAATCACAGTGCAGCTTTCATTTCTCAAGCTGCTGAGGTAGTATGCCCCTCTTGCCACCCGCCATGATCTGCGGCATCCCAGAAGCCATTGCATCAGTCAGTCGTGATACTCTACAATGTGCATGTCAGGAACTTGACTACAGGCTCCATGTGTGTCAGTGACAAAGAGGGTCCCACCGATCACCTCCGATGGGAGAAAACATGTTTGATGTTGTGCAACAAAACCTTTCTGTGTCCATTGATATCAAATTTCTGTATCCTGAGTGTCGGTAAACAGGAGTTATGAGTACTATTGATGACCCTCCTGAGGATAGACCATCAATAGTTTATAACTGGACAACCCCTTTAAAGGATAACTCTATATGCTGTTCAGCAGCAGCCTCATGGGCCATAGACACAGAAGGGGACCCATTGACTTCTGTAGGAGAGAGCTGTGGACTTGCACTGTGACCTGTGCAGGGAGAGGAGGAGGTGAGCTGTGATCATCTCCTATAGTGAATTGTGGATCCTCTGTTATCTATATATAGTTATTACCTTCCAGTGTAATCCTGCCTGTGATCCTAACGAGATGAATGCTAAAAAGTAATCTTTACAGAATAGGAAGTGCTAGACTATTGGGCTCAGCGGTCAGTGTGAAAACTGCAAGATTCCAGTACAAAACTTCACTAAAAATTCTTAAAAATATATATTTAACATAAAAACTCGATGAAAACAGTGGGTAATTTTCTGGCAATGCAGTGAACATCATTTTTAAAGGCATTTATGAGATTAGAAAACAGCGCCACTGTTGTCCATGGGCCATATATGGTATTGCAACTTACATCAGGTGGGGCTCGCACCTCTGAGACCCCTATCTATCAAGAGACCGGGAGCTTTTTTTGGTTTTCTTTCGCAATACCCTGGATGCGGTTGCCGTCAGTTGTGAACCATGGGTCGGGGGTCCTCCGTAGTCTGAACGTTGGGGGGACCAGAGACCCGAACCCCACCTATCAGACATTTATGACCTGTCCTGCTGTATGTTATATGATTATTCATGTCATCCTTTTTCTTTTGTAGGATTTCCTGTCTGTAGTGGAGGGTATAGAGCGTTCAGCTACAGAGTCCAGTCATGTCAACCGCGAACCTGCAGCCGTCTGTCTCAGACCTATCCCTAAAACCACCACCGAAGACTCTGCGGCAGGAAGAGAGTCTCACCATACCAAATCCTTACTAGTGCAGCAGGCAGCTATTGCAGAAAGATGCTTGGAGTCTCCGGAAACTGTAAGTGCCCCCGCTGCACCCCAGGACATGGATGATGAGGAGCTGATGTCTCTGTGCAGCGAGCTGGAGGATCAGGCGTCTCGGGAGCAATGTCGGGCTCCACAACCTCATCCCAACCAGACTTTACCAAAGAATGGAAAAGACCTGAAAAGTTCTTCATTCCAGTTGCGTCCACCTCGAAGTAATCCGGACGTGCGACCCCGACATTGTCTGAGCGACATCACTGCACAGTCACAGCATACACATGTCAATGCTAACTTTCCCAGTTCTCATCTAGCTGGAGGAGCATTTCATTCACCAGAACCCACAGCTAAAAGGCCATGTTTAAGGCCTGGTGTGGAACCACAGACTGTTACTCCCGGACGAGGTGGAACCTTCACCAGCTGTTCAAATTCTACATATCCACGTTCCAGTTTATCGCCCGGTGCAAACATATGGCAGACAGGACCAGCCAACGCTCCACCAGCAACAAAATCTCCCCTTGCATCTCCCGGCCCGCACCCACCCAGTACTCTACAGACTCCAGTGGTAACCAATCATCTTATACAGCTAATGACAGCTGCTAATAAGACCCCCAAGAACTTGCCATGGGAGACGCCTCCACCCAAAGAGAGGAGATTTCCGGGACCGGCTGGACTCCTTCCACAGCAGGTGACCCATCCAATAGATGCATTAAAGCCCCATTTACACACACAGATGATCGCTCAAAATCCATGAGAAACTGACAGTTTTGAGCGATCATTTTGCATTAGGTACTAATGGGCTAATCAGTCCATTAGTAACTAACTAGCTTCATTTGCATGTATTTAGAGAACAGCGAGTGGTCTGTTCTCTAAATACATTGCTATTGTTTTCCAGCGGGACAGCAGCTAAAAGAATGTTATCAGTGCTGTCCACGGAGAACTCAGCATGTGGTCCCTCTTATCAGGGTGACTGATTTTAAGCTCAGCTGAACTCAGCGATGGGCACACATT
This sequence comes from Eleutherodactylus coqui, assembly GCF_035609145.1. Classification (NCBI taxonomy): domain Eukaryota; kingdom Metazoa; phylum Chordata; class Amphibia; order Anura; family Eleutherodactylidae; genus Eleutherodactylus; species Eleutherodactylus coqui. The sequence goes on from NC_089849.1 coordinate 32,547,225, forward strand.
TACACACAATGATTAGCGCTCAAAAGATGGCTTTTGAGCAATAATTGTGTGCAAAAGGGCCTGAATGCTTGTCAAAATGGATGCAACGTGACAGTCTGGTCCTGGACGAACAAGGAGGCCATACCAGCTTCTCTGACCGCCTGATGAACACTGTGCATTACTATGCATCACTAGTCTAGGACATTACACCGACTTTGATTAACCCCTTTGTGACCACAATATGACATTTTACTGACCTCACTGATGGGCTCTAAACATCATCTTTTTAAGGCGGTGGTTTGACTGACTACTGACAGCCAGGTTCCTGCTCTAATAGCCAAGAATGGAGCAACCTCAGATTCTGGCAGTTTAACCCTTTACAGGGCACAATCAGTAGTAACTGCAGCGTGTTATCAGATGACAGACGTAGGAGGCTCTTTCTGTCACCCATCGGCACCTTACAGTGTAATCGCAAGATACCAATGGGTTCCCATGGCAACTGCAAACCTGACAAAGGACTCGATGTTGCCATGTAACTCAGCCTATTAACCCCTTGAGTGGCACGCCCGGAAATTTTCCGGGACGAGCTCCACTGCTCATAGCGACATAGCCCGGAAGATTTCCGGGCTATGTATCACTATGGGAGCTGCAGAGCACAATGCCACAAGCTGTGACAGTGTGCTCTGCCTGCACAGACCCACAGAGAACAAAGCAAGGGCTTTGAAAAACCAGCAGAAGATATTGCCGATATGCCGGCAATCTCCTGCTTTGTTTACAGGTTGCCATAGAGACCATCCGCTTGTCAGAAGCAAGCCGATGGTCTCTGTGGCAGGGAGAGCTTGGTGCTTGGCTGTCAGAGGACAGCTAGGTACCAGCTCTTACAGCAGAGATCAGAGAAAACCTCCGATCTCTGCTGTCTTAACCCTTTACACGCTGCAGTCTATGTGACTGCAGCATGTAAAGGGCTGTCACTGCAGCATGTAAAGGGCTGTCACCATTGGACCCCCGGAATGTGATCAGGGGTCCTGATGAGTCCCATGGAAGTCCCCTAAAGGGACCAAAAAAAAAAAATTTAAAAATTATACAAAAAATAATAAAAACCGTTGTCTCCCTTTCCTTTGTAAAAAAAATCAAAAATGCAATCACACATGTGGTATCCATGCGTCGTAATGACCCAGAGAAGGAAGTTAATACATTATTTAACCCCTTAATGACATGGCCCCTTTTTTTCTTTTTTCCCCATTTCTTTTTTTCCTCCCCCCTGTTTAAAAAAATCACAACTTGTTCCGCAAAAAACAAGCCCTTATATGGCCATGTCAATGGAAAAATGAAAAAGTTATGGCTCTTGAGACGCAACTGCAAAATTAGTTGAAATTCAATGATTAGACCATTTTAAAAAACCTGCCCTGGTGGGCACGACAGGGTGGTAGGAAACCCGCCACTCAAGGGGTTAAGGCCGAGCTTCTGCAGAGTCTTAATGGGCTGCTGCCATAGGCTTAGTAAAATGCACTACATAAGTAATGCAGTGTATTATCCCAATCCCAATCGAATAATTGCATCCTTAAGTCTTCTTCGGGGACTAAAATGAGCATAAAAAGTTTAATACAGTTTAATTTAAAAAACAAACAAAAAAACCCTCATTTTTCCCCACAAAAACATGCTTTAAATGGATAAAATACTCCTAAAAAATGTTTTTAAAAAGCAACACATAACAGGTACTATCACATTCCTGACGACCCAATGAAAATATTTTAGGTCAGACAAGAAGTTATGTTGTTTTTACGGAATGGTGAACGCTGTGAAAAACCAAAAACAATGGTGGAATTTCTTGACCTCCCCCCCCCCCCCCCTCAAAAAAATGGAATAAAAGTTCTACAACACATTTTAAGGGCCCCAACTTGTCTTAGAAAAAAAAAAACCTCACAGGGCTGTCTCAATGAGTTATGCCTCTTGCAATACAACAGTGAAAATTGCTTTGTCCTAAAGGCACAAAATAGGCTGGTCACTAAGGGTTAACCAGTGCTGCCCGCACGAGCAGTGCTGACCAGCATGTAGTGCCTTAGACTAATGATGCATACTAATGCACAGTGCATCTGGATATAGGTTGATGTGGACGTCTGCTACATGACGGGTATATCTGCATCCGTAATGTATTGTGTAGTTTACACGCTGACAACCAGCACTTGGCGCTGCGATGTGAGTCACTCGCCCTCCTGTGTAATCAGTAGTCTGTAATTCGCTACCTTGCACAAATTGGCACATTGCCTTTTGTGAAGAGCGCTGAGCTGATGACGTCCATCAGTACAAGTGGCGGATAGCGCTTGCCTTTCACTCAGGTTTGATTAAGCAGAAAATTGCATCTGGCGGTCGCATACACTTGTGTTGGCGGACATGTTAAAAGGTCATTTAACCCCTTAAGGATGAGGCCCTTTTTTTTTTTTCCATTTTCGTTTTTTCCTCTCCCCTTTTTTTTAAAAAAAATCATAACTACTATTTAATGTACCATAAAATGTACTGAAAAACCGCCGCCATCTTCTGACAGCAATAACTTTTTTTATTCTTCCATGCGAGGGCTGATTTTTTACAGGACGTTATGCGGTTTCTATGGAACCACTTTGGAGTACGTACCACTTTTTGATCGCTTTTTATTACATTTTTTCTTGGAGACAGGGTGACCAAAAAAGCGCAATTGTGGCCTTATTTTTTTTTTTTCTGACGACATTCACCGCGCGTGGTAAATAATGCGTTACTTTGATAGATCGGACTTTTACGAACGCAGCGATACCAAATATGTTTTTTGTGTTTTATTATTTAGATTCTTTTATTATAAATATGGCAAAAGGTTTTTTCTAAAACATTTATGACTTCTTTTTTTTTAATTAATAAAACTTTTTAAAATTAATATTTACATTTTTTTTTTTTTTTTTTTAGTCCTCCAAAGGGAACAAGAACCCGTGATGCTTTGATCGCTCCTGCAGTATTATGTAATGCCATAGTGTTAGATTATAGCGCGATCTGACAGGAATTCTATCAAGCCACACCACAGGCATGGCTTGATAGGCGATCTGCAATGGCAGCCCTGGGGCTTTTCAGAAGGCCCTCGGCTGCCATGGCAACTGCACAGCAACCCACGATCTTATCGCAGGCAGCAGTGCGGGACTTCTGAACATCAATTGGGGCATCTAAATGCGCTGTCAGAATTGATGGCGGTATTTAAAGAGTTAACGGCTCCGATGATCGGCCGTTCTGATTGGAGCTGTTGCGGGCAGGTTGCCGCCTGTAAGAAACAACCGGCACCTACATTGTATCTAGCGGGATCGACCCACGATCCCCTTCTATACATATCCCGAACCTGCAAATTGTAACGCTACGTGCTGCCTCTCCACACTGCTGTATGAGAAAACCCCATAAGTAATGGCTGGTGCTTTACAATCTTGTGCCGCTAGTGCCAGTGGTCCAGTCTGCCATCTGCTGGTAGGAGGGATCATGCCAACACTGCAACCCGATAAACTTTATATGTCCTTGAATAAACTTTCAACTTCCGTCTGTCCCTAGGGCAGCTGCAGAAGGCTGGATGAAATCCTGGTGTCCACTCCTCGTCTCCCGAACCACGGGGCTCGTGCTAAGCTGCACAGTAAGGTAGGTCTTCATTCTACAACTCAGCTGATCATTCCTCCCTCTCTCCCTGCAGTTCCCGCAACCGCCATTCATTCTTCATCTACTTCCATCAGTCCAGGTATAATTCGGAGGCTCCTCATTTAATTTTTTTTTATTACCCGCAGGAAGGGGCTTCTTCACAACAGCCAGCAGAAGAGCAATTTATTAGGGGTCCCTGGGCCACTATGAAAGCGGAGCTGTTTTTGGATGAAAACGACCCCACGTGTTTCCTCCGGTCGTACAGCGTGGTCATGGTCTTGCGCAAGGTGACCAGAACTCCTCTTCCTTATTCAGTACGCTGATGTGCCAAAAGTGATGGGATAGCAGTATGTAAGTTGGTTATGAAGTGGCGTCACATCAGGGACGGCTTGGGAGCGTCTGCACCTGTATCAGTTGTGATGTGTTAGCTTGTGAGGCTGAACACCGGCCAGCGTGCTCATGGGAAGGTGATGTGAATCATCAGAGTGTGAACGAGGCATGACAGTGGGCGCCTGACGGGGGGACATTACTTTTCCGAAGTCGTGTGGATATTTCACATTCCTCGATCCACAATGTCATGTATATCAGGAATATATTATAGAAGGCATTACCACCCACAGTGGTCGCTCACAGGTACTTAATGATCACAGCCAGCAACGTCTGGCTAGAGTTGTCACATCCACATTCAATGCAGGAGACCCCACAAACACATATCCCGCAGGTTAGTGTATGGGATATGAGAGCAGAAGACCCACCAGAGAACCTATGTTAACACCACAAAACCTCACCTGGACTCGTGAGGCTGCTACCTGGACCCTAGAGAACTGGCAACATGTTGAATGGTCCGATGAGTCACGGCACCAGTTGTTTCAGGTTAATGGTAGGGTTTGTGTGCGGCGCAGACCCCATGAAGCCATGGACCCCAGTTGTCAGCAAGGTACTAAGAAGGCTGGTGGTTCCATACTGTTGTGGGGTTTGTTCTCATGGCATGGGTTGGGTCTGCTTGAGCGCCTAAACATGTCTTTGACCCGTGCCTCTACGTTTCACTGCTTGATGACCATTTTGCAGCCCTTCATGGACTTCATGTACCCCTACAACGATGGGATATTCCAGCCGGAAAATGCACAGTGCCGTCAGTCCCAAGTTGTGCAGAATTGGTTCATGGAGCATTCTGGAGAGTTTCCACTAATAGTGCGGCCTGCACGTTCCCCCAACATGAGCTCAATCGAGTATTTATGGGATGTGGTGGAGAGGTCCATTCGCAGCTGAGATTTTGCACCTAGAAATACCACGGAGCTGTGTGGGCTATCCAGACCATATGCCACGTTGAGTTACACGTTGGCCTAGAAGAAGTTCGACATATTAGTTCCTGTCCCATGACTTTTGGCATGTCATTGCATAATCTTACTTACCTCTGTGATCTAATAAACCGCTGTTCTTCTTCCAATATTTACAGGCAGCTCTTAGGCAACTGCCAAAGAACAAAGTCCCAACGATGGCAGTGGCCCTTAAGGTATTAACTCTGGCCAATGGAGATGCTAGCGCAGTGTTCAGAGACCCAACAGGTATTGTGAGCACTATTCCTGCAGTATCTTACTCTGCCTTTTGGTTCATTCCTATAACTTACTGATTACTCATTCATCTTCATCTTTGGTCTTCACGGTTATTTTACATTGAATGTGACTGTATTTGCTCTCTTCTAGGTGATATTCAGGGCACCATCCATCATCTGCTATTAGAGGAGCGGGAGAGTGAGCTGAAGATTGGTAGCGTCCTCCTGCTGCAGCAGGTAATTGTAAGACTGGGTTTCTTAGCCTAATGGGAGTATATACCATAAAAGCAGACCAACGACTGTTATAGGGCCCTTACAGAGTGGGGCCCAGCGTGGTTGTTCTATCTCTCTTGCCATTGGTTTGTGAAAACTCCAAGACACTCCTATATAGAGGAACTACGCTGTTACAACAAGGGAATGAGGTATTGGCCCAAAGATTTTAAAAAGGGTGTGGAGTGGGAAGAAACGCCCCTCTGTCCTGGGTGGCAGACCTCTAAACCACAATGTTTGCAATGGGATTCCTTTCCTTGTATGTACTCCAATCTGCCATACAGGGTTAAACAGGTTTCCCAGGCAAAAAACTATTGAGGACCTATCCCCATGATAAATCCTCAATAGTTAACCACCGGGGACCCACCGCTGTTGATGCGGTAGGCCAGACGTCATCATAGGGAACAGTAGTGCCATAGCTGGCTTCACTCCCATTGAAATCAATAGGCTTTCACACTTCCGGCACTTCTGCCTCTGACACCTGGGTCGGACTCGGAAATGTAATAGTCACTTCATCTCCCATTGATTTCAGTAGGAATGAAGCCAGCTATGGCACTTCCATTCCCATCCCCTATAATAACGTCTAGCCCCATTGCACCGACAGCGGGCTGGGCGATCAGCTGATCACCGGGGTTCCCCAAGCAGTGGGTCCCCAGCGATTAACCACTAATAACATATCATATATATACATACATACATACATTTTAGGAATTAGACTCATTGTCCCTTTCATGTGATCATTTTTAGTACATCATGCCATACAAATGTCATTTATACCAACACTATGAAGCAAGCAAGATGATAATGGAAGGAACTTACTTCACTGGGGGGGTGGTGGTGGTGGGGGGGGGGGGGTGGATGGAATTCAACTCCCAATCCCGACCCTTCAAGATTCAGGTCTGCAGAAGGTAGCAATAGGTGGATAGACGGAGCCGGTCTTCGTCCAAATGTTTACTAATAGTACAAGTAAAAACATACAAGCAGCGCATTTCGGGGTGCTCTAGACCCCCTTCTCAAGCTTGTTTTTTACTTCTACTATTAGTAAAAACTTTGACAAAGATTGGTTCTGTCTACCTGGATCTTGGGGGTGGGAGGGAGTCGAGTCCATCCAAACTCCCCTCCCCAGGGAAGTAAGTTCCCTCCATTATTATCTTGCTTGATACCAAGTAGTGCAAGGACTCGTGTTCTTGGGTCCACTGAAGTGACCCTGTGTATATTATTTTAGAAAGTATGTTTAGGATTCTGGAACCGGGCTTTCTGGAGGAAGACGTCACACGGGCCCTGAAAAAGTTACCGAACAGGAAAGCTTCGGGCGTTGATCACATACCAGCTGAACTGCTCAAACCAGTGTCAGTCAAGATCCTAACCGACCTATGTCAAAAGACCTGAAGCTCTAAATCGTGGCCCATAGCCTGGACAAGATCTGTCTTCGTTACACTTCCAAAAAAAGGTGATGCTTAAGAATGTTCCAATTACCGCACCATCGCGCTCATACCTCACGCGGGCAAAGTTCTGTTAAAGATCATACAAAAACACATCTCGACAATTGTTGAACGGGAAATGCTGAACGTTCAAGCTGGCTTCCGCAAAGGTCGTGGCACCACAGACTAAATCGCGAACCTGCGCTGGATCATGGAGAAGACCCGGGAGTATCACAAAAACGTGTACATGTATTTCATCGATTACAGCAAGGCATTGACTGTGTGGAACCTGACAAGCTTTGGAAGTGTCTGAAGCAAATGGGCGTCCCAAAACATATTGAACAGCTTATAAGGTCGCTTTACAACAACCAAGAAGCAACAGTCAGGGCAGTTTATGGAAACACGGATCGGTTCGGAATGGAGAAAGACGTACGGCAAGGCGGCATTCTATCACCAGTACTCTCCGATCTGTACGCAGAAACAATCATGAGGCGATGCAATCTGGATGAATTAGAGTCAAAATCGGTGGCAGAAATGTCAACAGCCTCCTATATGCAGATGACTCCACCCTGCTGGCGGAAAGTGAAAGGGACCTGGAATACCTTATCCAACGAGTGCAAAAGGAAAGCGAATGCATGGGACTGAACCTCAACAGCAAGAGAACGAGTCATGACCACGGTAGGCAACGGAACAGTGAACATAAACATTAACATCAAAGAAGTCGAGTCGGTCCGAGATTTCATCTTTCTTGGATCCCAAATCGATTGCAACGGACAATCTGGACCCGAGATCAAGAGGCGGATTACACTTGGCAGGAATGCAATGCGAGGAATGGAGAAGAGCTGGAAAAGCAAGGATATTAGCATTGCAACAAAAACCAGACTGGTCGATGCAATCGTCTTCCCCATAACTGCGTATGGCTGCGAAAGTTGGACTGCAGGGAAATAGACAGGTGGAAAATTGATGCGTTTGAGCTCTGGTGCTGGAGGAGAATTCTATGTATACCTTGGACCGCCATGACAATGAACAAGGTAGTGTTAGATCGCGTCAAACCGAAAATATCACTAGAGGGCAAAATCATCAAACAGCGGCTCTCTTTATGGCCACGTGATGTGCGCGAACTCACTGGAAACAGGACTGATGCTCGGCAAGGTCAGTGGGAAGAGAAGATCAGGATGACAAAGAACAAGATGGCCGGATACAATGAAGGCCGCCACCAACCTGTCAGTAGCGGAACTGAAAGAAGGTGAAAGACAGAAATGTGTGGAGAACATGGATCCATAGAGTGACCGATAGTACGGATAGTCATCATCATATTTGGGTTAAATCTTGATGTATACAATAGGCCATTTTCTGACATCTTTCCTTTAATAAGAGGGTGTTTCAGCAGGTAAGTTTTTTTTTTTGTACAGTGAAAAGCCATGCAACGTTTTGTTATCGATGTCTCACGGTTTCCAAGATCTCTGCTTGCTGTCATTAAAGGGGTTGTCCCGAGGCAGCAAGTGGGTCTATACACTTCTGCATGGCCATAATAATGCACTTTGTAATGTACATTGTGCATTAATTATGAGCCATGCAGAAGTTATAAAAAGTTTTATACTTACCTGCTCCGTTGCTGGCGTCCTCGTCTCCATGGTGCCGACTAATTTTCGCCCTCCGATGGCCAAATTAGCCGCGCTTGCGCAGTCCGGGTCTTCTCCTGTTCTCTATGGGGCTCCGTGTAGCTCCGCCCCGTCACGTGCCGATTCCAGCCAATCAGGAGGCTGGAATCGGCAATGGACCGCACAGAAGCCCTGCGGTCCATGAAGACAGAGGATCCCGGCGGCCATCTTCAGCAGGTGAGTATGAAGACGCCGGACCGCCGGGATTCAGGTAAGCGCTGTGCGGGTGGTTTTTTTAACCCCTGCATCGGGGTTGTCTCGCGCCGAACGGGGGGGGGGTTTAAAAAAAAAAAAACCCGTTTCGGCGCGGGACAACCCCTTTAAGTCAGAGGCTGTTTACATCCGGAGGCTGGAGGTCTGACCCGGCGATCACACTTGCTGCAGTCCAGTTATCTGAGCCGTCTGGTGAGACTGGGCTTCCGCTCTGCGGTAACCACCTGCCACGGGTGGGTGGAGTTTCAAGTCCATGCGGTTATGTAAATCAGGAAACCCAGCCTAATTGTGGGATGAATGGAGTTTATTGGGCCTTCACATTGCACACACTCAGCTTCCACATTTCCTCTTTTGCTTTCGCAGGTCGGGGTTTTCTCACCATCTCATCGTAATCATTACCTTAATGTGACGCCGAGCAACGTGGTGAAAATCTATCCCCCTCTGGAGGAAGGCGTGAACACCAGGGTAAGGAGTATTACTTGGGAGGATCCTAATGCTGGTCAGCGCCCCCTGGACCCCCATGTAATTGCCAACAGTGTTATAGGTGGTGTATATGGTGTCTTTATGGCCCAGAAAAGCAATAGGGCAGATTTATTATTGAGAAGTTGAGTTTTCTGATGCAAATTGCACCAAAAAACTGTTACCATGCTTTGCACCACATTTATGATGTGTTTTAGAAACTTTCAGACACTTTTTTTTTTTTTGTAACACTTCCGACAAAGGAGCATGGCTTCGTTAGAAAAGGGGGCATAGCCCACATGTATCGAATTGCACCAACATTTTGGCAAATTTTTGGCATAAGCTACTCCAGCTAATAGAAGTAGACCGGGGAGTCGAAATATGTCAGACTTATCATCCAACAGAGTCAAGTGTGTTCAATCTGACACATTTAAATATTGTCTAGTCTAAGTTTTCAATGTGTGACTATTAGACAGGATTAGTAAATCTGCCCAAATGTTACTTGTTGCCCCCCATTGATTTTATCTACATCCAAAAGAGACCGTATTAAATAGGTCCTAGCAGCTCTACTTACCCCTATGTTTTAGTAAATACTTGTATTCCCTCTAGAACGATTATGAAGCATCTTTTCTTAGAACTATGATTTTGTTCCTCAGTTACTCCTCTTGGAAATGTATGAAGAAATGTATGCCTTTGTGTTACCATTCACCTTGTCAATAAAGCATGTCACTACACCATCTGACATTGTGCAATCAGTGCTGATAGTCTCGGGCAGTGTGTAGACACATTCTGTTGTCATTGATAATGGTAAACATCTGTTTTTAGATTTGGGTATATTTCCAAGAGGAATTATAGAGGAACAGAATGATGCAGAAATCCGATGGAAAAAATGCAATTCTTATTGCTTGAGTAAGACATTAATGCTTATGTCTACATTCAGGTGTCCGCACCAGACAGCGAGGTGGATATGAGCAGCCCCCGGACACGGTCACCACTTCATCCCTCCTCCAGTACTCCATGGACATCCCATCCCCCTTTGTCCGGCACATCACATGTTGAAGTCCCGCATCCACCATTATCTCGCCCATCCTCAAAAAGTCCTCACCCTGCAGGACCTCCTACATCTTCCAACACTACGTTGCCAAGAATCACCCAACCAACAACTTCTCACTTATCATTCAGCACAAAGCAGCTAGAAGGCCAACAGACAGACTGGGATTTGGGTGAGTGAAATAATGGGGTTACCTTTCACATACGCTGCTCTTAAAGGAGCTGTCCATGATATGTTTTACCTGTCGTGCAGATATCCTAGCCACTGCTTAGCCTGGGTGGCCACGCAGGCTCACCACCGCTGCATTCCCTTCAATGGGACCGCAGCAGATGGCCATTTAAAGGGGTTGTCCCGTGAAAGCAAGTGGGGTTATACACTTCTGTATGGCCATATTAATGCACTTTGTAATATACATCGTGCATTAATTATGAGCCATACAGAAGTTATTCACTTACCTGCTCCGTTGCTGGCGTCCCAGCCTCCATGGCACCGACTAAAGCTGCTTCTTAGTCGCATGAACAGTCGCGCTTGCGCACCGCAGGATTCTTCTTCTGTCTCCCTCCGGGCTCACGAGCTGCGTGCTGGCTCCTCCCTCTTCTCCGCGTCATCGTAGCTCCGCCTCCGTCACGTGTTGCTGATCAGCCAATGAGGTGGCTGTATCGGCAGTGGAACGCAAGACAGGAGAAGAAAATCCATGGTGCACCATGGGAGAAGACCCGCGGTGCACCATGGGAGAAAACCGCGGTGCATCCTTGAGAAAGGACCGGTGGCCATCTTTACAAGAAGAAGCTGCAGAACGGTGATGCAGGTAAGTGATTTTTTTTAATTATTTTTTTTAAATAACAAAGGGATTGTTTTTAACGAGGCACAAGGTGGGGGTATGTTTAAAAAAAAAAAATTTGCATTTCGGCGAGGGACAACCCCTTTAAGCTATCTTCGGCAGTCCCATTGAAATAATGGACTTGTAGTGTGTATGTACGACAAATCCTTTAACCCCTTAAGGACCAGGCGCAGTAAGTATACATAAATACCGGTAAATACTAGAGATGAGCGCGCATCAGTCTTTTCGAGTAACTGATTACTTGTGCAAGCACCATGCGAGGGGGAGAGTAAGGCCTCATGTCCACGGCTATATTAATATTAAAAATCTGCAGCGTTTTTCCTGCATGCGAATCCGCGCCCCATAGGGATGCATTGGACACCCGCAGGTAGTTAAATACCTGGGATGTCATTTTTCCTTTGAGGCTCGGATCCTCGTGCAGGGAAAAAAACGCAACATGCTCCACTTTTGTGCGGGTCTCCCACGGGGACGGCTCCCGCAGGCTTCTATTAAAGCCTATGGAAGCCGCCGGATCCGCGGAACACCCGTACCAGAATTAAAACTCACCTGTCCGGACGCTGCGGCTCTTCCCCCCCCTATGTCGCGGCCGGATCTTCTTTCTTCGGCCCGGCGGATGTGTCCGGCGCATGTGGACACATCCGCCGGGCAGATTCGACTGCCGGCGTGGGTGAGCGGTGAGTTGTGGGAGTGAGCAGAGGGTAGAGTGTGAGAAACAGATCTCTCCTTTGTTCCTCCCCACTCTCCCCCGCCGCTCCCCGCCGACAGCCAAATCTTTAGAAACGAGCGGGCAGGTACTCACATAAGGCACTACTCGCTCGAGTAGTTTGCCTTAGCGAGTATGCTCGCTCGTCTCTAGCAGTAATGCTTTGGAATGCTAAGTATCCTGAAGCGTTAAGTAGGTGATCAAATCACCACAACTTGGAAAATAAAATGGATGGAGAAAAAAAAATATTTTTTGAAATTAAACTATTTCTTTTTTAAGTTAAAAAAATGCCATTGTTACAGCCAATCATAATGAACTATAGAAAAAAGAATACATTATCCCCTTAAACTTCTTTGTATATGGCAGAATTGAAGTTTCTTTTGCACACCCTCCACCACCATAGAAGTCATACAATTAATTAAACGTTCCACAAAATGATGCTAAAAAAAAAATAAATTATTTTTTCTTGCAGATGACCTTGACTCGCTGCTCTGTGACCTTCCGGAAGACATGTGACTTTCGAACCAGAATCTTCAGAAAAGATGTCACTAGTATTACAGCATTAACCTTTGGATGAAATATTAAATGGGACTTGTTAATAAATAAGACTAATGGCCACAAAGAGGGGTGACGGAAATATACAAAACTTTCACTAGATAATTGATAAAGAGATCTGGTCTATAATCAGTCAGATAACTAGACACTCCAAATAGGATTACAACAAAAAAATAAAAAGGGCCAAACTTGACACTATAGTTTAGTCATGTAACCAGTAGATGTGAATAAACATCAAATCAACGAGTCCTTGTGCAAAATAATAAAAAATATCACCGGCTTACTTAGTTCTTGAAGAGCATACTCATCATTTTTCATAATTTTAATATACTCAAAAATCTACGAAGGGATAAGAAAGCGAGCCCCTTTTTCAGCTAGTATTACCTAAAACATATAGGGTATCTACCCTGACAAGGGTGACCCCATCCACCTATTGAAGGAAATTGCGGGAATCCCTGTGTGCTTCAGCCATTGATAAAATAAGACTCATCAAGGGCAATAATGAAATAAGAGCGTGTAAACACCAGTGGGTGTAGAGTACAGCTGCAAGTAGAGACGTCCAGGGAGAAAACCGGCAGCCTGTTTATGGCAGTCTCATACTTTCCTCTTTCCGGAGGTCAGTACTGTCATATTTTCCATTATTTCATGCAAGGACTTGTTGATTGATGTTTATTCACATCTATTAAGTATATGACTGATGATTTCATCCATTTTGGCCCTTTTTGTGCGTTTTCATATTTTTGGTTGGTAACCTTATTATGAGTCTCTGATTGCGGAGATTATAGATATAGTTTTATCAGTTATGTATTTTCTTCACTCTGCCGTGTGGCTGTTTGACCATTATTTTGGTGAAGGCATCAGCACTCCCCTCCTTAATATATAGGTTAGTAAATACAACTGGTATAATATTCTACACGGTTAAGAACGTCCTCTGAGGATGCGTCAGCCCTCATGTGATTGGACTCTTCAGGCGGTATTGCTCTACCCACAGAGCTGCGGACTGATAAGACAAGGAAGCAGCGCTTGTGTGGTCCAGTCCTTAATACATTGACTCTCTGCGTTCATATGAATTGAATTTGGGTGTCGTTGACAGTGAAAGTTAAGAATCCGTATATTTCAGTATATTTTGTGTTCTGAGCTGTTATAATAAAGAGACTGGAGACGTCATGATAACACTTGAGACGCCCTGTATTGGGGATGATGGTCGTACTTTATAATCGCTCTACGTGCGTCGTCACCATAGTGAGTCACATTAGTCACCTTCCAACCATTTTATCAGTGTATTCGGGGGAAATCTAAAATGTGACGGCTGCATAGAGTTTCATTGGATAGAGCAGTGGTTGGCGCTCCGGAGCTGCTCTTCCTTATCTGCCCCTGCAGTCTTCTGCTTGTCTGCTCCATACAAGTATATCCTCTTCCATCCTCCTCCTCTCTTCATGTCTGAGTCTTCTGTGTTACCGCATTTACATCTCCTGTAGGCACAGACCGACTGCTGTTTTGGACTACACTAGAGATGAGCGAGCGTACTCGGAAAAGCACTACTTGCTCAAGTAATTTGCTTTATCCGAGTATCGCTGTGCTCGGGTCTGAAGATTTGGGTGCTGGCACGGAGCGGGGAGCTGCAGGGGAGAGCGGGGAGGAACGGAGGTAAGATCTTTCTCTCCTTCTCTCCCGCCCGCTCTCCCCTGCTCCCCGCTGCGACTCACCTGTCAGCCGCAGCGGCACCCGAATCTTCAGGGACGAGCACAGCGATACTCGGATAAAGCACATTACTCGAGCGAGTAGTGCTTTTCCGAGTACGCTCGCTCATCTCTAGACTACACCCATCAAGGTCACATCATCTTTTGGGGTATATTGTGGTTTCTGTAAACCAAAAATATTTGTTTGTTAAGTTCTACTATTTTCCAATATCTTCTATACACATTCAGGAATTCAGCTGGCTGTCATAGAATAGAAACCTTTACTCTTTTACTTCCTGTGGATGAAATCTCATCCTGGTCATAATGGGCTCACAGCGCTGGTAACTAGTATGAGCGCTGCACCCTGGTGTTCAGCACATGATCGGGGCAGATTGCTATCTGATGGAAGTGAACAATAAAAGTTCTATAACAGCAAACGGAGGTCTTGAAAACCACGAGAATTTATACTGAAACTATGGGACACATTTATCTAAGACCGGGGCTTTACACACTGCTCTTAAATGGATAACAGAAAACCCCTTTAACCCCTTGAGTGGCAGGTTTCCTACCACCCTGTCGTGCCCACCAGGGCAGGTTTTTTAAAATGGTCTAATCATTGAATTTCAACTAATTTTGCAGTTGCGTCTCAAGACCCATAACTTTTTCATTTTTCCATTGACATGGCCATATGAGGGCTTGTTTTTTGCGGGACAAGTTGTGATTTTTTTTAAACGGGGGAGGAAAAAAAGAAATGGGGAAAATGAAAAAAAGGCGCCATGTCATTAAGGGGTTAAATAATGCATTAACTTCCTTCTCTAGGTCATTACGACGCATGGATACCACATGTGTGATTTTATTTTTGATTTTTTTTTACCAAGTAAAGGGAGACAATTGTTTTTATTTTTTTTTTATAATTTTTTTACTTTTGTTTTTTTTTTTTTTGTCCCTTTAGGGGACTTCCACAGGGACCCATCAGGACCCCTGATCACATTCCAGGGGTCCGATGATGACAGCCCTTTACATGCTGCAGTCACATAGACTGCAGCATGTAAAGGGTTAACACAGCAGAGATCGGAGGTTTTCGCTGATCTCTGCTGTAAGAGCTAGTACCTAGCTGTCCTCTGACAGCCAAGCACTAGCTCTCCCTGCTACAGAGACCATCGGCTTGCTTCTGACAAGCCGATGGTCTCTATGGCAACCTATAAACAAAGCAGGAGACTTAGAAGCAGGAGATTGCCGGCAGATCGGCAATATCTTCTGCTGGTTTTTCAAAGCCCTTGCTTTGTTCTCTGTGGGACTGTGCAGGCAGAGCACAATGTTACAGCTTGTGGCATTGTGCTCTGCAGCTCCCATAGTGATACATAGCCCGGAAGATTTCCGGGCTATATCGCTATGGGCAGTGGAGCTTGTCCCGGAAAATTTCCGGGCGTGCTACTCAAGGGGGTTAAACAAGAGACGCTGACTGGAGTCCCAGCCATCAGTTATTTATCACCTACCCATTGTGTAATAAAACGCATTCATAAAACGGTTCACACCAGATTATGGCTTAGGAAAAGTCACAAATTTTTATACAAATCCCCAAAATGTTGCAACTTTTCTGCTGCACTCGCCACTTTGGTAAAAGGTAAGCAGGGCTTGGCAGGAGGACGTGGGACCACCAGCAACCCATGAAGTTAACTATAATTTATGCCAGAAAAAGGTGGAAATCTACAAGAGGTTTTATGTGCCGTAGACTTCAGCAGGTGCCATATTATATTTGGCTTTCGTCCTAGAGTATGCGCTCCCTGCTCCAGGTGAAGAGCAGCCGGCAAGATCACTATCAAGCCTGGAGGTAAGGGATGATATCCAGGCCGCTGCACCGTATTACCCAGACCCGTACTGGCGCTCGGAGGAGCACGAGAAGATACCTCCTCCTTAACCACTAGTGGTTCAATTCTCAGAGAGCGGAGAAACCGCCCCTGACACACTACAATGGCAACAAGCATCGGGGGGCTCCGCAAGTGATCCTGAAAGCAGGGTTCTGTACAGCTGATGGGGTGTAGAAGTACCGCTCAATACAGGGCAGTCAGGCACCACAGGAGAGAGCGGACGCTGACCCCTCATGTAGACGTGATGCAGGGGCAGAGGCTCATGCCTCTTCACTGTTAATACAGAGACCGGCACTTCATCATAGGGTTCCTGGAGATAGCTTCCCACAACATTCCTGCTTGGGGGTTCCCGCAAAGGGAAGCCAGGGCAGGGGAGATGGTCACAGAAAAGGAGGGGGATCCACAGGACCTTGAATTAGATAACGAGGGAACTAACCTCTGACTAGCCAACCTTCGAGAAGGGGGTTACCAACCTTCAGAGGTATACAGATGGGGTCAGCAGACTAACCCACACCATTGGCCCACATGTCCCCTGACTAGGTTGAGTAACTCAGAACCACGGATACAGATGACCATAAGGTATAAAGAGTGGGTCCCTCACCCCAACCACATAAGAACGTCATGCTGCCCTGACACCCCAGTGGAGTCCCCCAAAGACCTACAGGGGAGCTCCCGGAACCACAACAGCCTCTGAGGATTTATGGTCTCTCTTATTAACATTGTCTACCAAAAAAACACCTTGAATCCTTAATCCAACCTATGAAAACCAAGTAAGAAAAAGTCTTTGCATTGATCAAATCCGAGCTAAACTCCGTCACACAAAGAGTTTTTAAACTACAGAACAAGGTACATCAGTGATGGAGTCAAGGATGTCCAGATTAGAAGAAACACTAACCGCGCAGAGTGCCTTTAACAAAGCAATCTTACTACAACTTGACGACCAGGAAAACTGAAACCGCAGAAACAATATCAAATTGCGCAGAATTCTGGAAACCATCCTCCCACTAGACCTACATAAATCAGTGACAACCATCCTTAACAAAGTTCTGGGTAGAGCGGTATTCACAGAGATACACATCGACAGGGTCTTGGGTCTGAATCGCTCTGACTCCATGTCACCAAGAGATGTCTTGTGCAGAATCCACTTTTTTAAGGAAAAAGATGAGATCATACAATGGGCCTGGAGGCCAGGAACTATAGACTTTCAAAACACTACCGTCCAGAAACTACCTGATGTATCCCGTCAAACCTTGGGGATGAGGCGCCTGCTAAAACCAGCTCCATGAAATGGAAGCGACCTACAGATGGGGCCACTTGTTTCATCTAGTCGTATGGAAGGATGGGTCTACCTTCAGCTTACACTCTACAGACCAATCAAGAGTACTAGCCCTATTCCTGGGAATAGGAGATCCATCCATTCCTGACTGGTTGGAGTTTCCCCTGCCCACAACGCAGCAGTATCCTCTGCCACAATGAAACAGACCCTCCAGATCCTGTTGTCTAGGCAGGTCCAACGGATCTGGACCTCGGGGGGTCCTGTCCCATTTCCCAAGAAGAACGATGGACACTATCTTTGATAGGCTAAGGCCCCTGTTAACTTACAGGTCCAAAGGCCCAGCCCAATGCATGCATGGAAGCGAATATAAAACGATAGGCATTAAATTGAAATCTTAAAGAGAACACTACCTCTCAATCCTGTGCTTTGCAGACCTCACTTACAGGTGGGGCCAGATATAAACCCCACTTCTCTATCTCTCCTTTCACTCTATACCCAATGAATGGTAGCTGAATCCATCTTTCTCTATCTCTCATTGATCCGCATTAGCTGAAGGATCAATCTCAACACCTGAGTGCTCCCTTACCCCACTTAGCAGAGAGGCGTCCCACCATTGATTGCTGGGGGGGCCTAGAGTTGACCCAGGGATGGTCTCTGGTGTCGGCTTGACCACTTCCCTTAGGGCTGCGTCCCCTAAGACTCACTAGTGTGAGTTGTCTCACTGCTGTAACCCTTTACTGACTGCTCCTGGACTAGCCAGGACCAGTTTAGGTCCTGATCCTTAGTGCTCTGCACTCTTTGTTCTTCACTCTTACTGTTTTGATTATTTTCCATTGTCTACCCTCGTGTATCTTCCCCTTTCCCCCCTTGTTTTTTTTTTTTTTTGTTTTTACCTCTTTCACCCTCTAGGAACCAGGATAAGTCATGGATATCTTTCCCCTCGCTGCGTTAAATACTCGAGGTCTCAACCAACTGGTGAAAAGAATGTCTGTCCCTCCTTTGACTGCTTTGGAGCAAGAGGGTCCAGATTGCCTTCCTCCAGGAGACCCACTTTAAAGATGGCTCGATTCTTGCTCCTCGCTCCCCCAGATACGCTGACGCATACTATAGCGCTTACTCTAGGATGAAAGCCAAGGGGGAGCATGCTAATCTCCCAGGTAGTACCATGGGAACTACTAGACCAGCGCATTGACAAAGAGAAGAGATTCATATTTGTTAAAGGGAGACTAGCAGGCCGCACATACACCTTTGCAAATGTGTATTTACCTAACTAACCAACTTACTGCATTAGAAGGTATCCTATCTCAACTGAAGGAGTTCTCGGAGGGAACCCTAATGGTGGGGGGGACTTCAACCTCGCCCTGGACCCCATCTCTGACATCTCAAGAGAAACATCCCACATTGCCTTCTCATATCTCGGACGTGTGAATCATCTCCTACAGTCACATCAATTAATGGAAGCGTGGCGTATGATGTTGGAAGACATCTGGCAGGGTATTCTTACTGTATATTAATGGCCACTCTGTTGTTGGGGGCCTCTCCAGCATGTCCAATACCGCAGTACTGGCTCTATCCAGCAGATGGCGCCATTGTATAATGGCAGAAAGAGAAAGCCCCCAACAAAATTGGATTGCAAAGGGTAATGCCCACAGGCAAAACACCCGGTCCAGATTGTCTGCCAGCCTCTTACATAAATTTGCAGACTTGCTCATCAGTTTACTGACATTGGCCTTAAACTTGATAACGGAGGGCTGCCCTTTACCCCCTGAGATGACCAGCTCCCAAATTGCAGTAATACAAAACCAAGACAAAGATCCCACTCTATGCGCAAATTACCGCCCCCCCATTTCTCTTTTTAATGTTGATCTTAAGTTGTTTACAGACGTATTAGCAATGCGCCTCTCCTCTACTGTTTCATGCTCTTGTGCACTCTGACCAAGTGGGCTTTATTCCCACTAGAGAGGCTAGGGATAATAATACCAAAGTGCGGAATATCATACACTATGCTAAAATTAAATCTAAGGCATTTGACTGAATAGCCTGGCCCTTCCTTTTCAAGCTACTTCAACATATTGGTCTGGGCACAACTACGAGGACTTGGATGGAGTCCTTATATTTGAATCCGACGGCCACCACTAGATGGACTAACCTCGGACGATGGAAGGTTACCTTGCAGAGGGATAGCCCATCGCTCTCACTAGACCAAAAAATAAGATGTCAGTACTAAGAATCTAAGTTCAAAGATTTAGTTTTATTGTTGCCTCCACATGAGGGATTTGTTTGTCATATACCTGAAAAAGTTTAACCCCTTAGTGACCAAGCCTGTTTGTGCCTTAATGACCAGGCCAAATCTTGGAAATCTGACGTGTCACTTTAACATAGAATAACTCCGTAAAGGTTTTGCATATCCAAGTGATTCTGACATTGTTTTTTCGCCACACATTGTACTTCATTTAGGTGGTAAAAAAAGATTGAGAGAATTTCTGTATTTTTATTAAAAGCACCATAATTGGGAAAATTCTGATAAAAATTGTCATTTTTTTCACATTTTCAAATGAAATATCACAAATATGTGTAAACAAACTGTACAAACTTTTGCTAAGATAAATATTTCCATCTGTTTACTTTATTCTGGAAGCACATTTGAGAAACTTTAGTTTTTTTTAACCATTTTGGAGACATGCAAATTTAACATTAATTATTAAGATTTTGAGGAACATTTTGTTTTCACCAAGCCAGGATTGCAAACGCTCATAGGTGTCCGAATGATAGATACCTCTACAAATTATCCCATTTTAAAAAAATATACCCATCGATATATTCACTGAGGGGGTCATGAGTATTTTGACCCCACAGTTTTTTTTTCAGGAGTTAATGCAATTTAGAGGAGAAAAAAAATCACATTTCATATTTTTACAAGTATGTCATTTTAAAGACAGTTTTTTCCTATAGTGCACGTGAAAATGAGGATTTACACCCCATAATTGATACCCTTGTTTATCCTGTGTTCAGAAACACATCCACTGTGGCTCTAATCTTATATCTGTATGCACAACGGGGCCCAAAACGAAAGGAGCTTGAAGGTATTTTAGGCCCCATAGCACTCTTTGTAGAGCCCTTGAGTGGCCAAAATGATGGAGAACCCCCACAAATGACCCCATTTTGAAAACTAGACCCCTTAACAAATTCATCTAGGGGTGAACTGCGTATTTTCACCCCACAGTTTTTGAATGGATCTAAGCAAAGGAGAAGGGATTATCATTTTTTTGGCCATTGTGCCATTTTAAAAACAGGTTTTTTTGTACAGCACACATATGAATGAAGACTTTCCCCTTTTTGCCCTGTGTTCAGAAACATACGCATTCTGGCCGCCATCTGCTTACTAGACACATGGCTTGGCCTATAATGGAGTGAACACCCGTTGCATTTCAGGGCCTAACTAAATAAATTCCAGGCCCATTGCTCACTTGTTGTGCCATCATGCTGCCAAAATGACAGAATGCACCCCACAAGTGACTCCATTTTGAAATCTAGGACCCTTAGCCCATTTATCTAGGTGTGTACTGAGCATTCTGACCCCACAGTATTTTGCAAAATTACATCTGAAAAATGAAACTGTCATGAAAGTGACATTTCTTTGTTTCAAGCAGGGAAAACTGGGGAGACGCACCCCAAATTTTATAGCACTAATTCCTCTGTGTTCAGCAACACCCCCATTGTAGCCCCAATCAATTTACAGGACACATGGCTATAATGGACGGAACATCTGTTGGATTTCAGGGCACAATTGAATAAATTCCAGGCCCCATTGCTCACTTGTGCAGAAAATTGACTCTATAAAAATATTCCCCCCCCCCCCCCCCCCGCGCCCTTTTTGGTGTTCCCTAAATTTTAGATAAAAGTAATAATTTAAACTGTGTGGTTTGTCCGAATACAGGAGTCATTAGGGGGGCTGGTTAGGATGGGCACATGGGGAAATAAAACCGGGTATCCCTCCTCCTCCCATGCTTTTTTGGGGGTATTTCTTGCCCCCAGCGGCAGGGATGGGGTGTAAAAAGTGGTGCTCCGTGAGGCTTCATAAGCTTGCTGCGGTGCGGCGATCTCACACAGAAGGCGCTCAACAAGCTGCTCCTGGAACTGCAGGAAGGCGAGCGTTCCCGGGGCTTCTTGTAAATTACGTATTACAGGTAGCGGTCTGCATCACGTTGAATCACACGGCTGTATGTGGAATCCGCTTGTGGAGGCCCTCAGTGGATCCCAGCTGTGAGCCCAGCCATGGCGCTGCGTACGGCCGTGTAATGTACTCCGCATAGCTGCGTACTCACACAGTCAGTCACGCGCAGTATAGCTTTTTCTGTTTATATTTCCCGCGCTATTGCTTAGCGATGACACGGGTACCTGCAGCCTGTACACAATGTATATCCGCGACCATGGAGCACAATGGGCTCTGTGTTGGGGATATCCGCTGTAAAATAGAACCTGCTGTGTTCTGTTTTCTGTGAGTGGATTACGTAATTCTGACCCACTAATGTGAGCGGAATTGTGTAATCTAATTTTTTTGACTTATCCGTGTATTACCGGGGATCAAACGCATGCAGAATCCACAATTCCTATCCGGTCGTGTGAGACAGGCCTAAGGTAGGGGTTCAAATGCAGAGGCCTCTGGTACGAAGTTTCATCTTCCCCCACCAATTGCATCAGTGAGGGGAGATTAAACTTCAACTTTTTTTTAACTTTTACGTGATCGCCATTATCAATTGGATAACATTGATCATGTGACCGGGGACCGCTCAACGAGGTCACCGATCACTGCTCCAGGCTTTCGGCTACCTTTAGTAGCCAGGAGTAAGGAGAGTTTAAATTTCCCAGGCCCTCTCCAGCTTCTACGCTTGCATCTGCCATTCTGCCGACGGGCACATGGGTAGAAGCTGGGAAAAGGACTACGGACCTCGCCGGAGGTAAGTAATTTCACCTCCCTTTACAGATCGTATCTGTAACGGAAGGAGAAACTTTTAACTTTTTCTTAACTTTTACATGATCGCCGTTATCATGTGACTGAGTGATTATGCGGAGATCATGTGACTAGGGTCCGCATACTGCGTCCCCTGTAAAATCTCCAGGCTTTCGACTACATTTGGTAACCAGGAGCAGGAAAACTTTAAATTACCCCGACAATCCATGGCTCTTGCGTATGTGTCCGCCATTTTGCCAAAGAGGGGAAATGCGAAGAACCCTGCGGATAAATCCGGGGGGCCTTAGGTATGCAATTTCATCTCTACTCATGGATACGATCCATGATGGGAGATGAAACAAACTTTTTTAAACTTTACATGATCGCTGTTATCATTGGATAACGGCGATCATGTGACCAGGGACCTCATACCTCGGTTCCCGGTGACATCTCCCTGCTCCCGGCTACTCATGCTAGTCGGGAGCAGGGAGATTTTAAATCTCCCAGGCTCCCCGGCCTTCTGCACATGTGCTCGACATTTTATATCAGGTCCTGGAAGGACCAGAACAAAAGAACCAGAGCTGGAGGACGGAGGTGAGTACTTTTAGCTCCACTCATAGATCTTATCCGTGAGGTGAGCTGAAACTTTAACTTTATTTAACTTTTTTTACACTTTTATGCAATCTCAGTTATCCATTGGATAACGGCGATCGCGTGACCGGGGGTCGCTCACTGCGGCCCTCCATGACAGCTCCAGGCTATCGGCTACCTCTGGCATCCAAAAGCAGGGAGCTGTCACATACACAGCCTCCGTGGCTTTAATCCCCAGGGCGAGCGTGTTTTTACGGCCCTGGGGATTAAAGCCCACAAACCCAGGACATCAGAAGCGCTACCTTTACCCCAAAGGACTGGCAACATGTGGCATGGTCTGATGAGTCACGGTACCAATTGTTTTGCACTGATGGTTGGGTTTCTGTGTGATGCAGACCCCCTGAAGCCATGGACCCCAATTGTCAACAAGGTATTTTGCAGGCTAGTGGTTTCATACTGGTGTAGGGTGTGTTCTCTTGGCAGGGGTTGGGTCCATTGGTCCGTGTAAACACATCATTGACCAAAGCCCACTACATTTCACTGCTTGGTGAACATTTGCAGCTCTTCATGTACCCCCACAAGGATGGGATATTCGAGCTGTATAATGCACCACATACTATTGAGCTTTCGTTGTCTATAATTGGTTCAAAAAGCAATCTGGAGAGTTCCTATAAATGGTGCAGTGGGAAACTTCCACCTGGCATGAGCCAAATCGAGCATTCATGGGATATGGTGGAGAGATCCATTCACACTAGAGATCCTGTACCTACTAATACCACAGAGCTGTTGGGGGCTAACGAGATGGTACGGCTCAACATCTCTCCAGACGACATCCATGCACTTGTGGAATTGATGCCACATCAAGTTGCTGCACTTCGCTGGTCTAGAAGGGGTCCTACATGATATTAGTTTCTGTCCCATGACTATTGGCATGTCAGTGTATATGTAGAAATATTTGCACGTGTTCAATAGTGAGAACACGGTGACTGTACGGTGAATAAGGGACCTGATAGGGACAGGCGACCCCAAAATTCTATTCAGGAAAGTGACACTGCAAAAATATGTTTACCATGTGAAGAAGCAGCGATGCCAGGGTTATAAATAGGACGGCGCTCTTCTCGCTTGCAGTCTCTCTCTGCAATGAGAGCGAGTCCAGGACTGGAAGGGAATGTTAAAAAACTCATATAAAATGGCCAAGGAGACCTTTCCCTTCTCATCTGCCACCCTACGATCCCTGCAGCAGCAGCGAGAACAGCTGGAGGACGAGGAACGGAGAAGGGCGGTGAGGAGTCAATGTCTCACCCGCAGGTTCCTGCCTGAGTGCCGCCCTTCAAACCCACCTGCCAACCGAAAACGCCAATATTGCCGGGATGCTGCCATTCATAATGCCCTATACACTGGGGATGTGGAGAGCATTAAGGGGATATTCAAAGAAGACGGTTCGGCAGAAGTGTTAGTGGAGACGGTCACTGAGGAGCTCCAGTGGTCCCCGGAAATGGGTGAGAGTGTCTATGGGGTGTTCTGTTCTCTGTAGGATAGGAAGGGTTAAATCTTCGGAGCAGATGCCACCATGACCAGATAGCAATGCCAGCTGCGAGGATACTGGAAAATATCCAGACACGGAGCGGGAGGCGACGATGGGGATGGATAGAGAGACATGAGTTAGATATGAGAACTCACATGGGGTATGCGGGGGCACCAGTTTTGAGGATGCTGTGGGTCCCAGTGGTTGAACTCCTAGTTATCCCGAGACCAGCGCACCTGAATGCCCCATGTGAATGCAGCGGTGGTGCACATGTATGACCACAACTCCATTCATTTCTGTGTGATGGAAGATGATTGCCGAACACATTAATCTCCACCTGCCCCAACGAAGTGAAAGAGCGGTGGTCGAGCATAAACACCCCCTCTCCATTCACATGAGGCATTTAGGATTGATGGCGATCCCAAGGGTTGGACCCCCAGCAATCAGGCAGGGGATAAATGTCTGTGATGGTAGAACCCCAATAATCAAAATATTGTACCTATGTCAGTATATTTGTCTAGACTGCGTAGGCTTAACCCTTAAGAACCAGACACCGCTTAGCGATTTTATCCAAGTTGTGCTTTTATGCCCTTATTTGTTTTTTGGAGCAATTATTTTTGCTGTTTTTTTCTGTGACATGTGGGGCTATTTGAATACCTTTTTTCATAGATTTTTTTTTCTGCTTTTTTTATTTCATTAGATGTAACGTACAAAAAGTAAAAAAAATAATAATTGTTGAGTTCTCTATTTTTAAAATTAATATATAAAGTACAGGAACGGGTTCCCCATTTTGTTTCAGATGTTTTGATATATAATTTATATATTATCTGATTACAGTCCGGATGTGGCGACGGTTAAGGTTGTCGGGTTGTTTTCTTTTTATTTTAATAAATTTATATTTTATTCTATGAATGCTTACTACTTATTTTTATAACTATTTTTTTTAACAGCTATGTACCTCATGACCAGTGGCTGGCAGGCAGATTGTACTCTGCGGAAGAACGTACATGCAGCACTGGCCCATGAGCAGAGGACCACCCTAACATTGGAAACACATGGTGCAGATATTCACATGCAGACCAACCATACTCATACGCTGAGGCCAATGGCAGCACAAATTACTGCCAAAATTGTGAGGCCAGCGGAGCCAGCTGCTGTGTTTCTACTTGTAACCTGTTTATCTGTTTAATATAAATATAGCCCTAGAATATACATATACAGCAAAACCGAACGTATAACATAAATACAGCACCAGAACCAAGCTCATAGCATAGATACAGCACCAGAACCAAGCTCATAGCTTAGATACAGCACCAGAACCAAGTTCATAACATAAATATAGTACTTTAAATAAGTTAATTATTTAAATATAGCGTAAGAAGGATATTCTTTCTCAGGACAGTTTCAGAGAAGCGTATTATATGCACATTTTTGCACCCATAATACAGAACAGTGTCCTGGCCTGAATACAGATCTACTGATTCAAACTCCCAGCAACATACAGGAGCTTCCAAATGATAGGGGTTATAGAAGCCCAATATTCCCACCATACAGTGACCATATAGAGGTAGGTACCAGTTCTAGACGGGTTCTCTGAAGACCATACAAGTGATTAGAGAACAGTTATGTTTAGTGACTCACAGGTGATGTCCTCAGTGGAGTTCACTTTTCCCATTTGGCCCAGACCACCAAAAAGGATTTCTTCCAGACCCCTTTGTGCTCCTACACAGAAATAATACAGTTTTTGAGTCATTGCATACTAATAATGCCTAGTGTCATGCCACCTTAGTAGTAATAGTGCTTTAAAGTGCCCCCTTAATAGCAATTATGCCCCCATGTGACCCTTAGTAGTAATAGTGCCCCCAAGAGCATTTTTCATAGTAATATTGCTTCCTTAGTATCAATAGTGGCCTTAACTGCCCCTTTGTAGTAATAGCGACTCAAGTGCCTCCTCAATAGTATTTGTGCCCTCAAAATAGTAAAAATGCTCACATGTACGACTTAGGAGTAATAGAACCTCCTTAAAAGTAACAGTTCCCCCTTAATAGTAATTATTCCCACAAGTGCCTGCTTAATAGTAAGTGCCCCCTTAGTGCTATCTGTTTCTCTTAATATTAATTGCTGTGACATATGCAATAGCAAAAAATAAAACTATAGTTATCCGTCCTCGACCGGCTCAGAGTCCTCTTTTGGCCCGACGCAGGCAGTGAGATGGAATGATGTCATTGTGCTGTTTGCGTCAAGCTGCTGAAGGGCCCAGCTGTGTTCCATATAAAGTTGTAGGCTGCAGGGCCACCGGGTGTCCAGACTTCCGCAGCGGCTCGCAGCACAAGCCAGTATGCTGCTCAGAGGGAAGCGGCTGCGGCGGAAGTCCAGACGCCGGGCGGCCCCAAACAGCTGCTGTGAGCCCAGCCTAGGGGTCACCTGCCTTCCTGCTCCCCGGCCCAGCGCCAATGACATTATATAAATAGAGATGAGCGAGTATACTCGTTTCGAGTAATTACTCGATCGAGCACCGCGATTTTCGAGTACTTCCGTACTCGGGTGAAAAGATTCGGGGGGCGGGGGGAGGCGTGGCGGAGCTGGGGGTAGCAGCGGGGAACAGGGACGAGTCCTCTCTCTCTCCCTCTCCCCCCACTCCCCGCTACAACCTCCCACTCACCCACGGCGCCCCCCGAATCTTTTTGCCCGAGTGCGGAAGTACTCGAAAATCGCGGCGTTCAGGCGAAAAAGGGGCGTGGCCGAGTAGGTTCGCTCATCTCTATAATATAAACCTCTGGGGGACGTTCACAATGACATGTTTTTCAATTCATAGTTTTGCTCCATAGCTGAGGCATCTATAGGAGCAGCATCCATAGGAGCCTGAGTTACAGGAGAGAATATTCCCCTATAGTGACAGTAGCCTAGCAGAGCTGATCAGGGTCTTCTAAGACCCAACATCGTCGCCGCTTCCTTTATTTACTACATTGAGCACTATATAGCTTGGAAAAGAGAAGGCAGAAGCGATGAGGAATAGTTTTTGTCTTCTCCTCCGGGTCAAAGACAGCCGAGCACCCGACTTGCTCCTTCTAGATTACAGGAGCTTTAAACCCGTGCCGTATTTTTAATGTCGGCCGGCATTAAAGCCCAGGACCAAGCACCGTATAGTTACGACTTAGTCCTTCCTTCCAGGGCACTTTAGATTTAGACCAGAGTTCGACCAGAGTTCCCCCAGTAAGTGTGAATACCATCAGCCAACGGATTTGGTCGAAGTCATGAGATGATGACCATGAGGCATTTTACTTCTGCTGCTAAATATACAGTACAGTAATAAACCATACGGAGAAAACATTCTAGGGTGAAGCAATGGTGGTTGTGAAATGACACCTTCTGCTGCTGATCAGCGAGGCGCGGTTACCTCATGAGGTTCTTCATAAACTTCTGCCAAGAGAAGATGTTCTCTTTTGATCAGGACATTATCAAAATTAAACTAGAGGGTGCAATTGTGCCCACCAAATACCCCCTCTACCAAACCACCAATGACGGAGGTGTGAGTGTTGCCACCATAATATGTCCATGTAACCAACAAGATATTACTAATGATT
Organism: Eleutherodactylus coqui; assembly: GCF_035609145.1. NCBI lineage: Eukaryota > Metazoa > Chordata > Amphibia > Anura > Eleutherodactylidae > Eleutherodactylus > Eleutherodactylus coqui. The sequence goes on from NC_089849.1 coordinate 32,575,040, forward strand.
TCACCTCCTTCCCATACTACCGATATTTATTTGTTTTCTTCCCAGGTCTCTTTTCGTTGATACCTAAGAAGTCGCACACCAGTCCGCTGCGCATCACCGCCAGTCGGGGGTATTCTGAGTGCCTGCGACACTTGATATGCCGTGGAGCAAACCCCAACACTCTAGCGGGCGGACGTGGTGCCCTTCATGACTCCTGTGAGGGTCACCATACTGAGTGTACTCAACTGCTATTAAGCCGGGGAGCTGACCCCAATCTACAGAATGAAGATGGTCAGGCGCCCCTCCACCTCTGTACCACCAAGGAAACACTGGAGTAGGTGCCTGAGATGGGGTGGTGGTGGAGATACTAGGACACCTGAGCAAGAATCAAAAGTAGTATTTATTTCCATATGTTAATACTCAGTGGGGCTGCTTTGGCTCTCAACATCTGATATACTTTAGCTGGTATTTCCCTCCATTCATCCCGCAAACATTTGGTGAGTTCTCTCAAGGAAGATGGACGCTGTTCATATTTCCTGACACAATGTTCCCAAAGATGTTCAGTAGGGTTCAGGTAGGGACTCTGTGCAGCCAGTCCAATCATGGTACGTCTATATCCTCAAACCAACATAAAACAGTGTTGGATGAGTGACAAGGCGCGTTGTCTTGTTGGAAGTATGGCTGACCATTCCCAGAGTATTGTCACATTGTCAGCAGCACATTATTGTCTAGAATGTCAGGGTACGCCTTCATATTCATGGTTCTTGTCACTGCAACCAACAGACTGAGACCATGCCAAGTAAGCATCCCTTGACCATAACGGACCTCCGCTGTACTTAACTGTTGAACCCCCCCCCCCCGTCATCCTCCACAACCAAGTGCACTCATCTGATTTGAAGATGGAATAGCACTATTCTTCACCATGGAATGTCCATCCATTATACAAATATCCTATGACGATGCTCCTTGCACCATTGTAGACAGGATGATGCATCTTCTTAGAGAAATTCAGATATTTGCAGGATGAATAGAGGGAAATACCAGCTGTAGTGTATAAGACGTTAGTAGAAAGTATGCCAATGAGAGTATCCGATGTCATTAGGGCCAGAGGAGCCCCACTAAGTGTTAACATATGGAAATAAATACTACTTTTGATTCTTGCTCAGGTGTCCAATTACTTTTGGTAGGATAGAGTATGTGAAATGACGATAGATCATTATATTAGATATCTGACCACGAGGAGATTCCGGTAACACTGTAGTCAATGCAGCACAATATACACTGAATGGAAACCTTATTGGAGACCCCCATCTAGTAGGATGTTGGATCCCCTTTGGCCTTCAGGACAGCAATGGTTCGGTCTGGTGTTCATCCACAGGTACCCAGGGCCTGCCAAGAAAACCTTTCCCACATCTTTACTCCACCTCTGCCAGCCTGATAGGAATGGTTCATTGATTTATGCCAAATTCTGACCTTCTCATCAGTACGGTTCAACAGAAATCTGGATTCATCCAATTTTTGCACTCTTATGCCCCCTTGGGTCTCAGCTTTCTGTTAAGACACTATGGTGCTGGAAATGGTCATCTGCTGTAATAGCCCATCCGTGCTGAGGAATGACAAGTTGTGTGTTCTGACATGTTAGTTGGAGTACAGCTTTTTATTCGGCTGTAATTTGCTTGACTGTGGGCTGCCTGTTCATCAGAACGATTCCTTACACCCTCCTCTGACCCCTTTTGTCATTGAGTTGCTTATGTCGACAGGATGCTCTTTCGGTGAATGTTTTTCCTCGATCACACCATTACAAGAGAAAACCCCACAAACTTATCAGTGACATCCCGGCCCCGGCTAGTCTAGCACCGATGACCCTCATTGGAATCGCTCAGATCGCGGGATTTTCCCATCTAATGTGGATTCACATGAAACTGATCCACGGAAAACTTGTCCTATGATTTTATGCTGCACTCCGGGGTCACGGGGATAATGTCCATACAGGGAAGCTCCAATCATGAAAAGGTCAGGGGCTAATAAAGTGTCCATTCAGTGTATGACCGGTGTTGGTCATTGATGACATTGTGTTACAGGGCTATTCTCCCCCAGACACAATGTATTCATCTACCCCGACTATATAGCTCTCACTGTTACATCCTCTTCTCCTTCTTTTATTTCAGGTGTGCAAAATTGCTTTTGCAATATGGTGCTCTCGTCAGCCTTCCCTGCCATCAGACCCGTGCCACCCCACTACACGTGGCATCTGTCCGAGGTCTGGAAGAGCATGTGGCGTTATATCTGAGCCTTGGCGCTGACCCACGTACCCGCAATCGTGAGGGCGAGACGCCTCTCAATGCAGCGTGTGCCGCTTGTGATTCCCCTCAACAGTATGGTCGTTATTTGAGGGTGGTAGAAATGCTCCTGAAAGCCGGAGGTGATGCTGAGATGCCAGGGAAGAAGGGCCATGGACCCCTCCATAATGCTAGTTCCAATTGCCACCTTAGGCTAGTACAGTTGCTTCTGGACCACGGGGCATCTGTTAATGTGACCAACAGTGCTGGCTACACGCCTCTGGACTGTGCTTTGCAGGTGTGCACTGATTATCCTGAGTGTCAGCCCCATCAGTTAATACAGGCTCTACTCAACCATGGTGCTGCGCCCCCTAGTGTCAAGGTAAGTGTAAACCATCATTGCAAGTAGGATGCATCGGGAAAAAAAATTACCTTGTATTCTTCACCTCATCATTTTGCATTGTTTGGGTTTGAGGCCAAATATCCATTTGAAGCAGTTGGGTGGTATACGGTATAGCGCTGCGGTGGAAGAATGTAACCGTCTATTGAAAGTGTCAAAAGCTGTTAGAAATTTATATTCCCAAATTCTTCTATGGCTTTGTGACTTATAAGAGTTATGATACTGAAGGGTGATTTTATCTCCTATGTCGTGTCCGTGACTAGAAAAGTGACCGGCCACAGGTAATGCTGTCTTTCCCTGTTTGTGTTGAGGTGAGATCTCATCCTCGCTTTAAGTTTTTGTCCTGTTTCTCCAACATAAATGCCCCCAACAGGACATTTACTGCACAGGATCAGGTACACAACATCAGACATGGAACATGTGACTGTCCCTGGGATCTTATAGTCCTGCTGTGTGTTGGGGATCTGTATCCCGTCTGCTGTCAGTATATGTGAGCAGGTCTTACAGCTCCTTACATTACAGGGATAAGTTCCTTTTTGTGTGTCAGAGGGCAATGAACTCCTGATTATAAAGTTCCTCAAGTTAGGAGGTTGCCTGTAACACAGAAGCGGAGGGTCCAGGAATATGGTTTTCAGATGGCCATCCTTGTGTAGAGTATGATGGAGTTTGTTTCCATCTTTCCTTAGCATCTCTAGCTGTGGATTGTAGGTCACTACTAGAGGTACACGATTGTTTCTTTCCTTCTCCTTGTATTGGAGTAGTTGATTCCTGGGTATCCTGGTGGCTCTGGTGATTTGGTCATCAATTGAGGTGGGATGGTAGCCCTGATTTATAAATGCCCTTTTAAGATGGTATAGATGTTCCTCTCTGTCTGTTGGGTTGGAGCAGATCCGGTTGTATCTGATGGCCTGGCTGTAGACAATGGACTTTTTGATGTGTTTAGGATGGAAACTGTCCCATCTGAGGTTTGTGGGCCGATCAATCGGTTTTCAGTATAGGGATGTCTGTACTGAGTTGTTTGAAATTCTTATGGTGGTGTCCAAAAAGTTGATTTCGGTATGAGTAGCTTAATGTCAGGTTTATGGTGGGGTGGAATGCATTAAATCTCTCGCGGAATTTTATTAGTTCTTGTTCGGTGTGGGTCCAGATGATTATGATGTCATCAATCTAGTAGAAGTTGGCCAATGGTGAGCTGGAGCAGGAGGTTAGAAAGTCACTCTCCAGTTTTGCCATGAAAAGGTCGGCATATTGCGGTGCCATTTTACCGCCCATGGCTGTTCTAGTGAGTTGCAGGAATATTTCTTTGCCAAAGGAGAAATAATTGTGTGTGTGTGTGTATGGATCTTGTCAGTTGTAACACAGATTCAGAGGCAACACCATTGGCCTGAAGGTACGCCTGGCAGGCGGTCAGTCCATCTTCATGTGGGATGTTAAAATACAAGGATTCCACATCCATGGTGGTCAGAATGGCGCCATCGGGGAGGGGGACCTGTATGTATCTTGTCATAAGTATGTTAGCAACTTTTGACACTTTCAATAGAGGTTTAAATTCTTCACGAGGATTCATGCGGGAGTAGGAGGTATGAGAAATGTATAGCACAGATAACACTACTGGCCTAGTGGCCCCAGCCTTCCCCAACAGTAATTCAGGCAGCATACAACTTTCACTCCCTTATCAGTGTCTAGTTAAAAATGTTTGCGTTTCTGTTGCAGTATTCCTTTAAGTGTCAACCAATTACATCCATATTATATATATATATATATATATATATATATATATATATATATATATATATATATGCCTCTTCAGAACTATTTCATTTAAGCCTGTGGAAGAACCCTGCCTTAGTTTGAAAGCTCGATGTAACATCATGTATTTTTGTTAACTATTTAAAGGTATCATATCTACAACCTTACTTGGTTTCTCTTACTGAGAACAATCACATTTTGGTCTACTGGCTAACACCATACCAAACCTTTTTTTTTCAAAAACACATCAGACTAATTAGACATTTCAATTAGTACGTCTGTGCTCAAATGAACATGCCTTGTGCTTCAAAAAGTACCATAAAATATGCCAATGCACGTAAAAAAAATAAAATCATTCATTACGCAAAAATGCCACGCTCAGGCATGTGTAAATACACATACACCCGTGTGAAACTGGCCTAGAATGCAATAATAACAGTGCTCTTTGATCATTAACGCAGCATAATGAAACAATCACATTTCGTTAATAAAGAAGTGATCCTGCACAGCTTGCGGAATCCAGAAACGATTTGCGTAGACTGTACTGTGTCCACCAATGTCCAGGCTCGATTCCGGACAATGTCCCATCAATAGTTCGCTACTAACTAGTTGAGCCTTCATGATACCAATACTGTCTACATAAATTGTTATTGATTATTTGCTACCCTGACAGCAGGCCTGCTAACTAAATGCAGAGTCCTTAATGGTGAGCAGCACACCTAATGTTATCGGCCCCACTTACATCTTGTTGGGGAGAGGTACAATGTCAACTAACTCTGGCTGCTGGTGCCAGGAAGCGTCACACTCAACCCTGCTTCTCATTGCAGACCCCATGTGGCTTTCTCCTGCAGTCGTTCCAGCTGCTCTTTAGCTCCAGGATGCCAGACCTCAATCTTCATCCCCCGGTCATCAAAACCCTTATGGTCCACTTGGCTGCTCCTGCAAACAGTGGCCTCCGCCACTTCACCGGCTACTCTAGACTGCTGTGTCACTCCTTAAGCTGCGTCACACACACCTGTGGTGCAGCTACCGGCTTTTTAGATGTGCCTGCAGGGCACCTAAAATATTCTCGAACATTCAGAAGAAAGGCAGGGCTTTGCGGTGTCGTACTAGTCATGTCACCGCAGACATCAGGGAGGGGGCATAGTCTCCTCCACAACACTTCTGTGTGCTTTCACTTTCTGGTGATCGAAGCAACTTCTCAGTATGTTGTTTTGTAGCACCCATTTCTTCAGCGTTATAAGCACTCTGAGCCCCCGGTAATCATCCGGTTCTCCACTGCTTTTCGTTCGTAGCCATGCCACTGGGCGGTGGAGTCGTCTCTTAACAATGCTGCAAGAGCTTTATTTACTAGTACTGACAAGCGCCTTTCATGTCCCCCTACTCTCCTCCATTTCAGACCAGAGGGGTGGGACCTAATACGACCGCCTGTCCGAGCAGTGTAGAAGGAAGTGCGGCGCACCGCTCCTCCTCTTCACATTCATGCTACTAGTAGTTGTGTATTGGTGGGGTACGATGCCAGTCATACAGGCTCTTTGCTGTTGCTGTAATCCTAGGCATTAACACCAACATAAAAAAACCTATTTACGACTAAGTGTAATAAAAGAGTAGATACAATGAGGGATATCATAGATATTTTCTCCAGGTGAACATACAGATGTGCCCGTCTCATATCTATAATGTGCCCGCAGATGTGGCGATGCTGTGCTGCTTCACCTCTGGCCTTTGAGATCCTTCTCAATTCATATGACCGGATTCCACCAGGGGATTTTTGGGTAGAAGTCGTGCCCACCGAGATATGGGAGGTAAGGAAGACATGTTTTATTTACCGTCTTCAGAAAAGTCCGTACCAAAACTGCTATGTGACCATACCCGTAAAGCCGGTGACCCTGCGTACCTCCATTAACTGCATTGCGAATGACCGCAGAAGCACATAGTCATGCGCAGTATAGTTTCTTTTTTAATTTGTATTTAGTGTTTTACCGCGGATCATTCGTGCAGAATCCGCAATACAAATCCGCTCGTGTGATCCGGCCTAAGCTGGATTCATACATGCAGTTGTATTTAGCGGAAGCTAAGAGTGGAGTATGAAATACACGCATAATGTGGACAGCGTTAAACCTCATAGACTCGCATTGGGGTACTCAAACATGCAGTTTTTACGCACATGAAAAAACTGCAACATGTCCTATTTTGGTCCTTACTAGAGATGAGCGAGCGTACTCGGAAAAGCACTACTCGCTCGAGTAATTTGCTTTATCCGAGTATCGCTGTGCTCGTCCCTGAAGATTCGGGTGCCGCTGCGGCTGACAGGTGAGTCGCAGCGGGGAGCAGGGGAGAGCGGGCGAGAAAGATCTCCCCTCCGTTCCTCCCCGCTCTCCCCTGCAGCTCCCCGCTCCGTGCCGGCACCCGAATCTTCAGGGACGAGCACAGCGATACTCGGATAAAGCAAATTAGGGCTTTTCCGAGTACGCTCGCTCATCTCTAGTCCTTACTAATCAAATAGTGACTCAACGGAAGTCTATGGGAGCATTAAAAATACACAATGATTGTACAGAATACATGCGTATTCCCTGCGTATTTACACATGAAGGCTGGAGAAATCCTTTGGTCCTTCCTGCGTTTTACTCCATTATCAATGAATGGGAGTGTCGCTGCATGTTTTTTTGCGCACGATTTGCGTACTCAAAGAGTAGAATAAACCGTGCACAGCAAAAACAAAAAGGCAAATTAAAAAAACAATGAAATCTTTTGGGTCTTGAAGGGGTTAATCTTTTGGCAAAGGCCGCCCTACTCTTCGTCACCAGCTTTCCGAGAAACAGATGTAAAGAATTACAGCCGCACGCTGACTATTCTTGTGATGTCGCAGACGTAAGCCCTGAATAACCCGTTTTCTTACCTGTTTGCAGGAACATCTCCCATTGTACGAGTCCGCCCTGCAAGTGGCAAATCAACCTCGTCGTCTGCAGCACCTCGCCCGTTGTGCTGTCAGGAAACTATATAACGGGCAGTGCCACCGCGCCATCCCAGCCCTAAGACTGCCAGCTGCACTCGCTGCATACCTGCTGCTGCTTCCAGAGGGCCTCATCCACTAAATGGTATTACATACAATTGCCTAGTGGACTGTCCACAAGGGGGCGCTGACATGTCAAAAAGAATAACTATTACTGTATCTTCTCAGTTGTCAAAGTCCAGGAGTGCCCAACATTATGTATTAATTCTGAATCAAAATTCGGTGGATTTTTGGGACTGCAGATTCCGCTACTTCCTGCGGAACAATTCGCCAAACGCAGAAGGGACAATTATTATTTGCATGATTGCCTCCAAGTATTCCGGTTTCCTCCCAGACCCCAAAAACATACTAATCGGTAAATTTGGAATGTAGACTGTGAACCCCCAAAGAGAACAGAGACTGAAGGTGATAATCCACGTCCAGATATGTGTGCGCTATACAACGGGGCTACAGAAATCTATGACATTCAGATCTGGGTCCCCTAGAATAATAGGTCAGAGGGACTGTAAAGAGAAAAATAGATATTAAAGGGAACCCATCCCCTCCCAAGGCGGTAGTTGAATTAAACGCCACTGCTCGGCAGGAAAACCTGACTCCTTTCAGATTGCCGTGCACACGCCTATAGACATGTATAGAGGAGCGCACAGCAATATGAAAAGTCAGATTTCCGTGTGCAGACCTCAGCGGGTAATGGCGCGGGTTGGGGAGGGCGGTTGAATATAAAGAATACATGCGCTGGCTCGCTTAGCTTACGGTGCTGTAGGGACGTGACGGGTTCTCTTTGAAGATGGTAACTTGTAGCTTTTCTAAGGGTAGCGATAGCGTGTAGACCTGGAGAACCAGGAAACTATAGGGTTAAATTGTAATGTGACAATAAACGACTGTGTGAAGAATACTTGATGAGTCCTGTGTGTCACGGGGAATTCCCAGCTTGCAAGGCATTCAGACGTCACAAGCAGTACAGGCAGGGCGGCGCTACCAGACAGCCAATCAGCACGTGCGCATTTATGACCAGACTTCATCCAATATTCCCATCTATCCTCACAAATATTGCTGACAATGACATTAAGAGACTTACTACACTGTTTAAAAACTTTTGTCATGTGAGAGTGAGGATCCCGATGTCGAGCCCCTGCTGATTGCTCAAGTGAAGGGGCTGCAGAACTCACCCGAGTGCTGAACTCCTTCAACGAAGTGCGCTACCTGTCAGCTCATCCCGGCAGCTGAAGACTAGAACTCTATAAGCATCTATTCGCCTGTCTTCAACTGCTGAATGCCACCGACAGGCGGCAAAGACAGCCCAAATGGCACAGTGCTTGGACGAATGTTGCAGCCTTTTCATTTGAGTGATCGGCAGGGGTCTCAGGACCCGGATCCCCACTAATTAAAAGTTTGACATGTCAAAAAGTTTTTAAAAAGTGCAGTTACTCTCTTTAAAAGGAGTTTTTTCCCTTTATTTCAACTGCTGGCCTATCCTCTTTAGACAGGGCATTAGTAGTTGATGGACAGGGGTCCGCTGCTCAGGACCCCCATACATCAGCCAACCATCCGTCCTGCTGCACTGGACAGCATTGCCATTGACAGGAGAGGAAGTGGAAGCTGCAACTTTACTCCCATTCAAATCAATGGGGGCACAGCTCTGGTACTCCACTTCCTGCACAGGACAGGAAGTCCGTAACAGCAGCAGGAAGTGTAGGAGCAGCGTGGCGCTCCCGCTGATTTCAATGAGAGTGAAGCTGCTGCTCCCACTTCCTCCCCTGTCAGCTGATGACAGTGGGCCGGATGATCAGCTGATGGACAGAGGTCCTGAGCGGCGGATCCCCGTCAATCAACTACTGATGACCTATCTACAGAGGATAAGTCATCAGTTGGAAAAAATTAAAAAAAAAGGGGCAGAAAACCCCTAAAAGGAAGTCCTCCACAGCCCCTCCCCTTGTTAATCAGACAAGGGGAGGGGCAGACGTTCCGGATTAGAATGTACTGCAATACTGTCCACTGGACGGATTGCAGTTGATTACATAGAGAACCTACAAAAGAATAAATGGAGGTGCAGTCGTGCACAAGACTATAACACCAATGTAATGTTGATGTATCGGCTGTCTTCCAACATTAGTATAAGAAAGTCACCCCCCCCCCTCTCCCCCCCTCCCATTCCAGTTATTGATAAAAGCACAAAACTTGATAAAAGTTTTCATTCAATAATAAAACTCTTTTAATTTAACATAGAAAAGATAAAACCAAACAAACATTGTCCACCAAGAGGACTGCGGGAGGAATCCTCATTCAGTGGTGCAGCCAGCAGAGTAAAGCAAAACATGGTGGTGTGGGGGGTGTCTGATCATCGGGCCGTGTAAGAAGCGGCTCTTTATACATAAGTGCTGTCAGGTAGTATAGCTCAAGTGATTGGAGCTGACCTGCAATACCAGATACCACCTATAACAGGAATGGCGCTGTTTCAAGAAGACAAAACAAAACAAAAAAGCAGTAATGCAGCAGCTGCATTTGGAAGGAGACGGAGGCAGAATCTGCAGTGTAAATGTTCTGCACCCAAGATACATGTATAGGATTAAAATGTAACTAAAGATTGTTCTGACCAAACACTAAGGGTTAATAAACAGAACCGGCTCTTTGGTCAGTAATTAAATTGCACTTACCTCTAAAATACAAAAAAAAACAAAAAACGACCATTAAATAGAAACTCTTAAAGGGAACCAGTCACCCTCTTTTTGCACCCCACTGAGAGCACCATAAGGTAGTGACCATCGTGCCGATTAGGAATATGTCTGCTTTACGTACCTGTGCAGTAGTTTGGGAGAAACTCGCATTAGTAGCATGCATATTCATGAGCTACAGCTAGCCACACCCACCTTCCACCCAAGGATTGTCAGTTCTCCTATGCACTGTAATACACAGACAGCTGTCAATCATTGGCTGGAGGACAGGGTGGGTGTGGCTAGCTGCAGCTCATAAATATTAAGGACTAGTTCTCTCTGTGGCTGCTACTAGTAAAATGCAAGTTTCTCCCTAACTACTGCACAGATACATGCAGCAACATGTCACTACAATGAGTCTGAATGTCACTACCTTATGCTGCTCTCCATGAGAGTTGCAAAACAATGGTGATATAGCGTCCTTATTTCTAGGAAAATTAATTGACAACCAAAAAGACCGCCATGAAGGACGCCGCAGGGCTTGTATCTATAGACTAGTGTGCCGTTTCACTTGATCTGCTAATCAGAGAAGAGATACATGGCTAATTCCTTTCAAAAACAGCACCACACTGATTCACAGGTTGTATGTGGTATTGCATCTCAACCCTATTCACTTGAATGGAGATGAGCTGCAATACCACACGTAACCTGAGGACAAGTGTGGCCATTTCTGCAATGAAGAAGCCACGTTCTTCTAATTCTATTCAACCTCTTTTGGGTTCATATAGGGCTTATACATACAAGGGAACGGCATGTGGAAAATCCGCCGGGTTGACAGTACTAGCAAGGCGGATGAAATTTTACTAAATACCATCCTCGTGTAACCCACCGTGTAAATAGACCTGCAGTGCGGATGTTGAATCTGTACCGCGGTCAGTCTATACTGTGGATTCTTTGCAGCGGATTTCACCCTTCGCTGACTAAATTCACCCTATGCATTGCGAAGTCTACAATCATTGCAGATTTTCCGCTGCGGAAAAATACCTCCCAAGCGGACATATCCTACATGATCTTTTATGGCGGCCATATTGGTTGTTGCTTAGCTTCCCTGAAACAGGTACCACTAACAAACAGCAGGATAGAATTGCTAGATTTGACAGAAGAGGGCGCCGTCACAAGATTTGTGTTCTCTGCATATTTCGAACATGGTGTTGTTGAGATTTGGCGCAATGACTGCTTTTAAAGTGACTAATACAAAATCATCAATGGTGACTGTAACATAAAGCGGCCATCAAAATCCTTTCCACTTGTCATGACCAGCACTTCCTCGGAGGTCCAAGGTCGTTAAGCAGCAGCAATAGTAGTGTGGAAATGGCCGACACGTCCCTGAGAGGGTCAAGGAAAAAAAAACACAGGATCTCGTAATCAGGATCAAGTAATAATGCTCTTCTGTATTAGCTACTTAAGCAATTGTCCAGATGTTCATTGATCTTGGCTTCTATAACCTTCGCCCCACACACCGGGCAGTTCACAGTCTTACTCTGGTTGGGGTTAGAGGAGTCGGAACCATCTATGATTATGACTGGTTCTTCCCTAAAGGAGTTGCCTCGTGGGAAACTGTCCTTTCTGATTTCGATGTCCAGGCGAGGTTTTTTCAAAGGCCGGCCTTGACTTTCATCCTGACTTGATCCCTGTGAGGTAGACGGTGCACCCTGAGATGAGCTGGGCACGACAAAGGAGAGCCTCTTCTGGATAAAGCCGTCTAGAGTCCCAGGCTTTGACCCTGATGCTTTGGAAACGTTTCTGCCGTATCCTGGGAGTTTTATCGGGGATCCATTAATGTTTGTGAAGGCTTTGGTATTGGCCACGGACACTCTGGGCAGGTTGGGCCTTGGGTTGTTGGTAACAGAGGACAAGGCACTGTTGGCCGGAACTGGCTTTACAGGAGGACTTGATAAGGCTTTACTGGAAGACATAGGGGTGCTAAGGACCTTCACCGGGAGAGATACTTGACTGGACCCACCGAGTCTGTAACCGCTGCCGCTAAATGGGAAAAATGAACGTATGTCGCCTCCTTCTGGTTTTCCTGCAGAAAAGAAAATGTCATTAGGTCACATGGAAAAAAAAAAAAGGTCTGAAACCACATGTCCCAAGATGTCTTGCTCAGGCATCACCTCAAAAGCGGTAATTACAGAAATCTCAAAATTGTGAGCAGGTTGCTGAAGGATCACAGATGCGGGTCTAACGAACCAATTATAGGGCTGTATGACGACCCCTGAACAAGATCTGCACAGGCTGATGCACTCTGCGTTGGGAGCGAACAACTGCCAATGCAATCATTGGTTCCCAAGAGAATCATCGTTGTTTGCAGCACATCCTCCGTTCAGATGGAATGCTGTGCAGTTGACAATGATGGGTTTATTCTGGCTGCATAAAAGATGTGATCTGCTAATGAACGAGCATCTGTGCATTTGTTGGCCAAAAGATTTGTAGGAGTGCTCATTTGCCTAATTATTGCACTATGTGAAGCTGCGCCAAAAGTCACTGGGGCAGAGAAGTCAAGAATTCAATGGAAAACGCCCTTCACAGAAAAGCAATGTAAAAGGCCCAGGAGAGGCTGCAGACTGTGCCCTGCGCAGCAGCATGCATGTCACATGCAGCGTGCACATTTCAGCCCAGTGCAGGGTGAGGCAGAGATGACTGGTTGGTAATAGCCATCCATCATGTACTGGAAATGGGAGGCTGTTAGGAGGGGACTCAGTGACAACAGCAGACTACATGGGGGCGGTGGAGATTTGTGATGGTCACCCAGTACATGCTACAGAGCAAACACACGGTGTGAAGTTCCAGTATTCAGAAATCCCTAAAAATAAAAGCGTCAAATGTAAAAAGGGACAGAGGAGAGAGGTGGGGTAAGACCACTACTGCGCATTAATTTCAGTACACCACCCAGAGTCCATTTTTTGGAAATAAAGAAAAGTTCCTGTGGTATGTGAGGAATATGGATTCATGTGTTATCCTTATACACATGGTTTGCAAATTAATTGAGACTTGATTTCCTTACATTTTCCTCTCATCCAAGTATCCACCCTCAGCAGTGCATACACGCAGGGCGTTCAGTCGGTCAACTTGTCTAAAGTTTTAGTAGCAACTCCTAAACGCCATTTTGGCTCGTAACTTGCATATCTTAAACACACCTATCCGGATTATCCCAAAGGAGTTCGACTGGATTGCGATCTGAACTCTGGATGGCCAGACAGTTTCTCAGCATCAGTTGTCGGTCTTCAGACAGAACGTACTTCTTGCACAGACTGGATGATGTATATCTTGAGGTTTTTGTCAGCCATCTTCCTGTAGTGTGAAATCACAACCAATACGCTGGGTGCCAGTATGGTGCACCAGGATGTTGGCGAAACACTTGGGAGTCCATGATTCCTCCGATTTTTCGTTAAGTCAACAACCGCACCACCTCGGAAACATCTTCAGACCTCAACAGAACCTCTTCCACAAGCAGGAAGCTGCTGAACAACAAATGAACCTTCACCTCTTGGATCCAAATATCTCAAACTTCGATTCATCTGTGGAAAGAACCTTCTTCTGCTGACTAGTGGACCGGCTCCTGTGCTTTTTAGGCCACAATGCCCTCTTTATTACTGTGTCTAGGTAATGGTTTTCATGCTGCAACACATCCCTTCAAGCCAGAAGACAGCATTTTGACGGTCACAATTGCACATTTTCTACCTCGTTTCCATCAGCGCAGCACGGATCTGTCCAGCTGTTTTGAATCTGTCCTGTTTGAAACACTCCGATTAGTTTGTCCTCCTGGTTTGAGGTCACGTAAGGTTGTCCTTGTCATGGTCGATCACATACGCTGAACATAAGAGTATCTCTTGATGGTTTACTGCACCCCCCAGGAGAAACCTTCTCCAAATGAGCACTAACTATGCTCTGCGTTTCTCAAAGCCACTCTGGATGATCATTTCTGTGTGATACACATGGATCACATTCATCCTTTACAGAGAAATCAATTAATCTGGAGATATTAAAATTAATGAGCAGTAGTGTAGAGTTACAGAAGTTTTCCAGGGAAATATTGATGACCTGTCCCAAGGATAGGTCATCAATAGTTGATCAGTTGGGGTCTGCTGCTTGGAACCCCTGCCAATCAGGTGCCCGCTGTCAGTACCCAACACATGGGGTACGGAGCAGAAGCTACTGCTACTCCAACTCCTGTGTAGTGGCCGGTGCTTGTAACCAGAGGCGTTGCTGTCAATAAAATCAAAGAGAGCTGCGCAAGCAGCCACAAACTCCCTCCACTAGAGAGGGGTCGGAGTTATCTGCTTCCGCTCTGACAGTAGCCACCCAATCAGCTGATCGGCCAGGGTTTTGAGTGGCGGACCCCAACCGATCAGCTATTAATGACTTATTCTGAGCACACGTCATTAATTGCATTTCCCTGGAAAAACCCCTTTAAGAAAGAAAGGGTGTAGATGACAGGAAGGACGCCCCCATGATCCCCAAATACCGTTTCCTCTCGGATTTTTGCTAGGCTGAACGTCCGAGGACTCTTCCTTCTTGTCTTTAGCAGTTTTCTTCTCCGGCTCCTTCACTTTTATAAATGTGCCCCCACAAGATCTCTGATGTTCAGCCCACCAGGGATCAAGCTTGGATGGAGCTCTGTTCATCGCACGCTTCACATAACCGTGATATGGAGCCCTTTGCCGACAAGGACCATTACAGCGCCACCAATGTTTTCTGTATTCATCCACCTCATCATGGAAACTATGGAAAACCTGTTAACACAGAACAAGACATAGCATATAAGGGTTAAAGAAATAAGAATATCACATGTATGAGTATACAAGGCACACACACTTGATAGAGGCGTTCCTCATCATAAAGAGTTAAGTAATGACACCAAGTACAAAATGTGATGTTCTCAGTAAGAGAAACCAAGTCATCTTGTAGATATGATAGCTTTTAATGGCTGACAAAAATACATGATGTTACAGCGAGCTTTCCAACATACTAAGGGTTTTTCCTCAGGCTCAATGGAACTGGTCTGGAGAGGCATTATTATATATACACCAAATTGGTGTTATGGGGTCACCAGGCCAGAGTGTTACATCTGCTATAGATTTCTCATATGCTGCATTCTACCATGAAGCTTCTTGAGAGTGTCAGGATGGTAATAAACTTGTCTCAAATTTTTCTATGATGTAGAGATTTGAAGTTGCCTTTTAATATAGTAACTTTCATGTGTTCTATGTTGTGTCCATCACTAGATGGACATCACTGTCTTTCTGTCTTTAATTGCGTGGTGATGAGACCTCATCATCGTTTTAAGCACTGAAAACGAATTGATCGGCCCACATACCTCAGATGGGACATTTTTAAATCAGGGCTACCATCCCACCCCAATTGAAGACCAAATCACCAGAGCCACCAGGATACCCAGGAAGTCACCAGAGCCACCAGGATACCCAGGAAGTCACCAGAGCCACCAGGATACCCAGGAAGTCACCAGAGCCACCAGGATACCCAGGAAGTCACCAGAGCCACCAGGATACCCAAGAAGTCACCAGAGCCACCACGATACCCAAGAAGTCACCAGAGCCACCACGATACCCAAGAAGTCACCAGAGCCACCACGATACCCAAGAAGTCACCAGAGCCACCACGATACCCAAGAAGTCACCAGAGCCACCACGATACCCAAGAAGTCACCAGAGCCACCACGATACCCAAGAAGTCACCAGAGCCACCACGATACCCAAGAAGTCACCAGAGCCACCACGATACCCAAGAAGTCACCAGAGCCACCACGATACCCAAGAAGTCACCAGAGCCACCACGATACCCAAGAAGTCACCAGAGCCACCACGATACCCAAGAAGTCACCAGAGCCACCACGATACCCAAGAAGTCACCAGAGCCACCACGATACCCAAGAAGTCACCAGAGCCACCACGATACCCAAGAAGTCACCAGAGCCACCACGATACCCAGGAATCACCAGAGCCACCAGGATACCCAGGAATCACCAGAGCCACCAGGATACCCAGGAATCACCAGAGCCACCAGGATACCCAGGAATCACCAGAGCCACCAGGATACCCAGGAATCACCAGAGCCACCAGGATACCCAGGAATCACCAGAGCCACCAGGATACCCAGGAATCACCAGAGCCACCAGGATACCCAGGAATCACCAGAGCCACCAGGATACCCAGGAATCACCAGAGCCACCAGGATACCCAGGAATCACCAGAGCCACCAGGATACCCAGGAATCACCAGAGCCACCAGGATACCCAGGAATCACCAGAGCCACCAGGATACCCAGAAGTCAACTACTCCAATACAGAAAAGGAAGGAAACGATTGTGTACCTCTAAAAGGGACCTACAATCCACAGCGAGAGCTACTAAGGAAGACTGCAAAGAAACCCTATCATACCCTACACAAGGATGACCGTCTGAAGACCATATTCCCGGACCCTCCGCTTCTGAAAACACGTTTCGGGGACGAGTCCTTTTGTCAGTTCGGCTGGATTAAACACAGCAGGATGCCTGGGTGCGACACTATTCCAAAGGCTTTTGGATGTGCCAGGCGTCCTGTACATGGCAGGGAGACAAGGAGGAAAGAAGTGCTTCAGCGTCCCCGAAACGCGTTTTCACTTGCTGATTTTTTATTTTCCATGCGGATTTCGCCTCTAAAGCCACGGCACAAATCCACAGCCAAGGTGCAGATTTCTGTTGTGCACTTTGCAGCTTATCTGCACATGAACTTAGCCCGGTCAATGGGCAAAGTCCGTGCGTGGCGGTTCCGGCGCATTTCTACATTAAATAATGCCAAGTTAGTTCTTCGTACAGATCCACACAGAAACGTCACAAATTGCGCACGCAGATGTTGCCTATAAATCCACAAGCGGATCCACAGATTTCTGCCGCAGTTCTAGAAGTGGAATACAAACTGCTAATTCCACATCACAATAAGCCATGTGAACACACCCTGAAGATACCCTAAGGGTGCGTTCACACATAATGGAATTGGTACCGATTCAAAATCCGATTTTGCAGCAGACTTCACTCCTTCTAATAAAAGGGACATTGATGCGGATTTTCCACGCCATTTCCGCTACGTGTAAACGTACCCTTACTCTCGGAAAACCCCTTTAACACCCACTTCCTAGTGTGCACCCCTGGATTTACAAAGCACGCTACATCCAGAGGGCACTGAGGTTCTGCTTACCGATATCTTGGCACCAGTGAGACCGTTGATGCGATTCATGTGCTTGTGGAACTGCGGCCCGTGGCCATCGTGGTCTCTGTTGTTGTCAGTGACAAACAGGAGGGCGTGAATCATCTCATGGAGAAGCGTCTGTGATGGAAGAGGAAACCAAAAGACACCATCAGCCTCAGAGCCTCGCTCCTACACAACGCTCATTAGTACATACCATTGTTCTATACTCTCAGGACCGTGGGGGGGGGGGGGGAGCATTTCAGATTAGCAGATTTTCTGATTTATTGGATCGTTCATTGAAATGGCAGGATTTTATATCTTGAATCAGGGTCATAACCCTTCCAAATAGTCCACGCCAGAAAGTTTATATTAGCCTTGCAGTCCCTTTAATATAACAATCCTGAAGAATATTTTCTTTTAACTCTAGTGTGTGGTCCTCTGCTATTCCTCCTGGAAGTTTATGAATAAATTGACAGCTGGGCATTACTATGTTGAGGAAGGGGTGTCCCTACACTAGCTGATATTGATAGCAATGTCAGCTATAGCATCAGAGTGCAAGGACAATCCCCTCCGCAAGTGGTAAGGCCCAGATGGCAATTTACTTGAAAATTTCCAGGAGGAGTAACAGAGGAACAGCACTACAGATAAGAAGAGAAATTCCTGAATTGTTAAATGCTGCAGCGCAATTTCTACTGAGCATTTGCACTGCAGAATGCAAATATAGAAAATTGCGTTTCCACATCAAGAAGTGACGTGTCATTTCTGCCAAAACGCGGCCATTTTTCGTATGTGGATTTTATTAATTTGCAGCGCTGAATGTACGTGCAGAAAAACTGCGGCAGAAAGAAGCTTATTTTGCGGAATCCATATGGAGAATTCTGCGGTGTGAAGCCTCCCCTTATAGGGCTCAGCCCACCTACAACACTTACCGCCCCTCCCCGGTGTAAGTATGTGATTGGTGTGATCCGACAGTTGAGAGGGTCCTGCATGAATGGGCCGGCGGTCCTGCCTGCGAGCCACCACTCCGTTCATTTCCGTGTGACGGCTGCAGATAGTCTAGTTTAGTCATTTAGTCCCACTGAAACGAACGGAGTGGCAGCGCGCAGGTATGACCGCTGCTCCGTTCATTCAGGGCCCTTTGAGACCCCCATTCTCGGGATCTGCGATAATCCTGGTTGTCAGACCCCTCTGATCAGATAACTGTCTTGTGGAACAACCCCTTAACCCTTTCCAATCCACTGTCAGACCTCTGAAGACATTATGATTTAAGGCTGTACAGCTCCGATGTTGGAAGACATCCGGCAGGGTTCTCTTACTGTATATTGCCAGCCTCTCTGCTGTCGGAGCCTATCCAATGTGTCACCTCATGCAGTACTTGCTTTAGCCAGCAGATAGCGCCGTTGTATAACGGCAGAAAAAGAGTAAGCCCCCTAGGAAAACCAGGATACAAATTGGATTGGAAAGGGTTAAAGGTAATTCTCTAAGGGCTCATTCACACAGGTGTAGGCAGCTTAGTTCCCTGAAAAACGGACTGGTTCCGCTGCGTATGTACGTGCTCCATGCGTTCTTATTGTGTATGTGCCATCCGACTTTCACGAACGCAAAAAATACGCAAGAAGGCCCAACGCCTTTTTCACTTTCGCCTGGCCACATGTGTAAAGAGTGCGTCAGCATGTAAGATCCGTGTGCAATGCCTTGGGGTTTTTTTCCTAACACTTTTACGATCATGAATACAGACCACGATAGGACATGCTGCGATTTTTTTGTGTGCAATGTCGGTCCACTTAAAAAAAATACGCATGTCTGAATGCACCCAAGGGTTTTTCCAGGGAAACCCTATTGATGAAGTATCTTCAGGATCGGTCATCAATCGTTGATCAGCTGACCGGGCAGCAATTTACAGAGGGTTAGAGTGGAAGCTGCAGCTCCGACCTCGGCGTAGTGGCCGGCGCCTGTAACTGCAGGCTGGGGTCTAATTGCAACCAGTTTCTCTGCTTCAACACGGGGGTCAGCGGGCGCCCGGTCAGCTGATTGGCGCACTCCAGCCGATTAACTATTGATGACCGATCCTGCAGATTTGTGATCCATAGTATTTTCCGCAGTCATTAGAGAATACGCCCGTGTGAGCGCGCCGCAGACGCCGGGCCGTTTACCTCCACCAGATCTTTCCTCGGTCGGAGCATCAGGAGCGGCTTGCTGAGCCGGATGGAGCACAGACCTCCCCGCCCTTCGTACGAACAGACTCCGGCGCATCTGCGGAAACGGGGAAAAAAAAGCACAACGCAAGTCAAGGAGGGGTTAACCCAAATATAACGGGCTGCGCAGCATTGTGGGAGATGTAGTGCGCTTACAGCGTCATCCTGGGGCTCCACTTCACCTCCACCCCCTGCAGCTTCCCCCAGAAGAACATCTCATTGAACTGGAGGAAGAGCTCGTGGATATTGGGGTTGGGGTCCAGCAGCTCCCAGGAGGGGTCCACCACAGCCGTGAGCGGGGGCTGAGCGGCGGGGGAGACATGGCGGCTGGGGGGCTTCCCTGCGGCCTCCTCCTCCCGGTTGTACTGCTCCTGCAGCTCTATCGCCAGCAGCAGGTCTGCGTCCATCATTCTTCCGCCATCCCCAACAACAGTGACTGACAGGCTCCGCCCACTGCCGATCACATGACCCCAGCGGCATAACTTCCGGCCCGCGCTGATGACGTCGTACTGACCACGCCTACTTCGGTCGCAGTCTGTCTGACGCCACGCCTTCCTGAGTCGGGTGGTCTGGATTGGGACTGTCAGCACCCCAGCGGTGGCCGGCGGTGAGTGACGTCATTTCTTGCCTCCCTCTGACGTCATTTTGTAGTGTTTGCTGTGCTGTGGGGACGGTTATATCGTAGTAAACATGGCGCTGTGAGGGAATACATATATATATGTATACAGGGGAGGCCCGGGACACCTACAGCTCCTATAGGGAGCTGGGAACTTCTAGTGGGCAATGCTGGGAGTTGTAGTACTACGCAGCTGTAGTAGCGCAGTGGTTGATCTTCAGTGTCTGATTTTTCTGAACATTCGCGCGTTTATCGCCATGGCGTCTGACGTACGGCTATAGCAGCTTTCTGATGTTCCGGCTGGTTTCTAAGACCTCTGTTTGCTGTCAGTGAATCAGTTTGCATTGGCAGAGGCCTGGTACTTCTCACAGCTGAGGATCCGCTACAGTGGTCGGTAACCGGATGAGGCTGCCGCTTCCGTCGTTTGGACCCGTTGTATATATTATGATATAATGGGGTCCGCCATGACACCTAGTATTTTAGGGTGCGTTCAAACGTAATGGAGAGTTTGCACCAACATCTGCAGCGTTGGCGCAGATCTGGACGCGGGTCCACGTTTAACTTCACGTCCTCCATTGAAAGGGTGAAATCTGCTGCCGATCTGCACCAACTCTTGTGGATTGTGGTATGGATCTGCGCCAAAACCCGCCACGTGTGAGCGCACCCTACCTTTATGTTCACGCGGTGGACTCTGCCGCGGAATTTTCCGCATGGAATCGGCCTGTAAAACCCGTCAGAAATCCGCGGCTATTCTACTGCGGTTTGTACCCAGTCGGTGGGCGAAATCCACGTGCGAAATTTCTGACGCATTTCTGCACAGATTCCACACGGCCATTTCTGTTGAAATCTCTATGTGGATCCGTAACGAAAGCTGCGGCAGAGCAGCCGTGGCTTTACAGGAGGATTCCATGCGGTAAACGTACCCGTACTGGATCAAGGACTCAAGCATAGACATTGACAGATGCGGCAGGGGAATCCCTTCATCCCCGCAGTGATGAAGGGATTCCCCACAGGGATGAGAAAACATCCATGGGGATTTCTCATGGTGGTAAATGCAATATCGCCCTCGCCCGTGTGAAGGAGCCCTCGGGCCGCACTCTCACAGCTCGCTTTTTACCACAATTAGTACGGCATTTGAAACGCCGCGCTAATCGCAGTACAACGCCTTCAATGGGGATTCGCAGACCTACTCTTGAATGCAGCATTTCTAACCCCGCGATTTTCGAGCGCTGTCTGCTCTATTTTCGCATGTTTTAGCGCTTTTTAACGCTCTCCGTCATGATAATGGGGTCCGTTAAAAAACGCCGCCAAACATTGTAGAAAGCGTTCAAAAGCAACTGCTCGAAATCGCTGTAAAATGCAGTGATTTTGAATGCGGCGTTTTGTGAACATGTGTGAGAGCGACCTTAGGGTGGTTTCCCATCTGCAGTGGGGATTCCATTTTTCTGCTCCGTTCGGGGAGCAGGAAAGGGGAATCCCTGTGGCCAAACAGCTCTGTCTCTGGATGGAACAGTGTAGCGCTGACGGGCCCCATTGACTATAATGGGGTCCGTCCGCATTCTGGCGGAAGACGCAGATGGGACACCGGCCTTGGGCTCATTTAACCTCCGTGTTTGTCGGTTCCATCGTAGGACCGTAACGCCAGATTATAAAGGGTCTGTGGGGTGCTATTATTTTGCCGGCGAAAAAAATGGCACTATGCTATATTTGATTGACTCTTTGATCAATGCAGATGTGGTCACAGCCTAAAACTGAAGCTGGGGCTGAATAAAGATTTCCATTCACTGACAGCAAGCAGAGATCAGACTTTGCCTGGAATTTTGGTACACTATCAACCCAACCCAGTTATACTTGCCTTGTCTCCTCCTGCCCGGGGACTGTATCAAAGGATGATAGGTGTTGTAGTGCATGTAATAAAACTGCTGCTTGTTTAAAGCAAAACTGTGTTCTTAAAGGGGTGTTCCCAAAATTAGATTTTTACTTGGCTGTTCCCATCAGCTCCCACTGAAATGATGCTTTTGGGGTGCATGTTTGACCTCCGCTCTATTTTTGCGGGGACCTTTGGGATCAGTTGGGTCCTCAGCGGTCGGACCCTCAGTGATTATAAAGGTATGCCCATCCTTTATAGCTAAGAGCCGTTCTACCAGTCTGTGGGCACTCTTTCATACTGATAGGATATACCTAGCTAGTGCCCTGCCAGGACCTTCCACCTCTGTGGCAAGAATTCTTGCAGCAGGATGTGACCCTCGGCTCCCCTCCTCCCGGCATCTTCTCCGCTGTGCTATGTGCCGGCTGCCGCCCAGCCAGTACATGCGCAGACCAGAGCCGGTGCCTCAGAGGTGACATTTCCGTGCGGGTCTCTGCAAAGCTCGCACAGAAATAGGACATGCCGCGATTTGTTTATCGCGGCTGTCATCATAGGATTGCATTATTCTGGAAATCCTGCCGCAGAATTTCCGCCCGTGTGCAGGCGGCCGTAGTCTGCCATCCTCAGGGGGTTTTGGAACTTCTGAACCGTCGGACAGGTCTGCGTGCAGCTATCATCTGGTATGTTTACATGTTTGAGTACAGAAAATCCGTAATGTATTCCAGTACAAGCCAGGCGGATGTGAGTGGTTGCAGATTCTGGAAGTCAAAGTCCATCACAAAGTTTGTCCTGGATTACCTGCAGGGAGAGACCGAGCGCAGGACCTCGCTTATCAAAACTAGGTTCAAAGATAGTGGAGTTGGTGCGGATTTTTCACCAGCGTCGTGGAGTTGGTAGAAATGTTGTACCGCCTCTAGCTTGGATACAAGATGTGATATGGCCGGGCATGGAGGCTCTAGTACCCTGTTGTACCGCCTCTAGCTTGGATACAAGATGTGATATGGCCGGGCATGGAGGCTCTAGTACCCTGTTGTACCGCCTCTAGCTTGGATACAAGGTGTGATATAGGCTGGCATGGAGATATACAGGTTCTGTATGGTATCCTATGGCATATTGCTCCACATTTGCTAGAATTGAGCCTCTAGATATGCAAACTCGTAGGCTGTTGAAATTGGCGTCCCAGATGGCCCCATACATGTTCTGTTGGCGATGACTCTGGTGACCGGGCGGCCACGGAAGTGTGACAATGTTGTGGGGACATTCCTGTGACCCCCTTGTGTGTGCGGCCGAGCATTATCCTGCTGAGCCCGGTCACTTTGTGTGTCCTCACACATCCACTGGTCCCGACACCTCCTAACAGTCTGGTCAGACGCTCCTCTCTACTGGTGGTCTGTAGGGGGCGTCCTGAGCCCAGTCACCTTGTGTGCCCTCACACATCCACTGGTCCCAACACCTCCTAACAGTCTGGTCAGACACTCCTCTCTACTGGTGGTCTGTAGGGGGCGTCCTGAGCCTGGTCACCTTGTGTGTCCTCCCACATCCACTGGTCCCGACACCTCCTAACAGTCTGGTCAGACGCTCCTCTCTACTGGTGGTCTGTAGGGGGCGTCGTGAGCCCGGTCACCTTGTGTGTCCTCACACATCCACTGGTCCCGACACCTCCTAACAGTCTGGTCAGACGCTCCTCTCTATTGGTGGTCTGTATGGGGCGTCGTGAGCCCGGTCACCTTGTGTGTCCTCACACATCCACTGGTCCCGACACCTCCTAACAGTCTGGTCAGACACTCCTCTCTACTGGTGGTCTGTAGGGGGCGTCGTGAGCCCGGTCACCTTGTGTGTCCTCACACATCCACTGGTCCCGACACCTCCTAACAGTCTGGTCAGACACTCCTCTCTACTGGTGGTCTGTAGGGGGCGTCCTGAGCCTGGTCACCTTGTGTGCCCCCATCCACTGCTCCCAACATCCCCTAACAGTCTGGTCAGACGCTTCTCTCTACTGGAGGTCTGTAGGGGGCGTCCTGAGCCCGGTCACCTTGTGTGCCCCCATCCACTAGTCCCAACACCCCCTAACAGTCTGATCAGACACTCCTCTCTACTGGTGGTCTGTAGGAGGCGTCCTGAGCCTGGTCACCTTGTGTGCCCTCACACATCCACTGGTCCCAACATCCCCTAACAGTCTGGTCAGACGCTCCTCTCTACTGGTGGTCTGAAGGGGGCGTCCTGAGCCCGGTCACCTTGTGTGCCCTCACACATCCACTAGTCCCAACACCTGCTAACAGTCTGGTCAGACACTCCTCTCTACTGGTGGTCTGTAGGGGGCATCCTGAGCCCGGTCACCTTGTGTGCCCCCATCCACTAGTCCCATCAACCCCTAACAGTCTGGTCAGACACTCCTCTCTACTGGTGGTCTGTCGGGGGTCCTGAGCCTGGTCACCTTGTGTGCCCCCACACATCCACTGGTCCCAACACCTACCAGTCTGGTCAGACGCTCCTCTCTACTGGTGGTCTGTCGGGGGTCCTGAGCCTGGTCACCTTGTGTGCCCCCACACATCCAATGGTCCCAACACCTCCTAACAGTCTGGTCAGACGCTCCTCTCTACTGGTGGTCTGTCGGGGGGTCCTGAGCCCGGTCATCTTGTGTGCCCTCACACATCCACTGGTCTCAACATCTCCTAACAGTCTGGTCAGAACGGCCGGTGGGGACAATTCATGGATATGGCCATCCAGCTTTTCACCTCCCAATAATGCGCCCCCCTCTGGTAACGGGGTGAAATCTCTTCTTTGCATCATAGAGGCGTCTAGTGGACAACAAGCTCTACACAAGTGGAAGAAGAGGTCACTACACACAAGGAGCCTCCGAGAGCCTCTTATAGGCCAAGGGAGGGACTGCATGCCGAGTTCTGCAGCAAGATGACAAGTTCTTCTGGGGTGGGATTGGTTTTTTTGACAGAGTGTATTAAAAATATGATCTAATTAAGGCCGCCTGCAGACGGCCGGGTCGGATCCGGCTGCGATAATTCTCGCAGAGGGACCCGACCCGAGCGCTTGCAGAGAGCACCACGAACTCACCCGCTCCCGCAGCTCTGGCTCTTTCATGTGCTGGCTGCTGGGCAGCCGGCGCATGCGCAGAGTGGAGCCGGCGGCCGGTGAGTGACGTTTCTATGCGGGGCTCTGTGAGCCCCGCACTGAATTAGAGCACGCCGCGGTTTGTTTGCTGCGCGGGATTTCGCGCAGACAAACCACTGCCGTCTGCATAGGATTGCGTGTAGTAATGCAATCCTATGCAGGCGTGTATGGGCGGAAATTCTGCGGGGAATCCCGCCGCAGAATTTCCGCCCGTCTGCAAGTGGCCTTATTCAACACAGAATTTGTTTTATATTTCCTTTCACGGGTATTTAGGAAAGTTCGGAAATGTCCTATAAATATGTTGTATTCATCTCTGCCCCTAGAACATCCATTATTGCCTTTCCTCTCCATTAGACTAATTATTCTTGGGCCGTATTTACATGGCCGATCGTTAGTCGCCTGTGTAACTAGACCCGGTGTAAATAATGAGTTCTATTTCTGTGTGTCTCGCAGCGCACAAACCTGCCCAATAATACCAGCCGTGTGAATACGTCTCTACGCTGCTGCTTCAAGGCTTTTAGTTAAGAGAAAGCATGAGTCCTACATGAAGGAGTCTGGGAGGATGGAGGAGTCCGAGGTTGGCCTTACTAACTCCACAGTAATTAGTCCCAGCCCGGCTTCCATTTCTGGAGCTGCTGTGGTAAAGTGAAAGCTGAGCTCTGATTGGTTGCTATGGCAACACAAGTTTGATAAATGAAGCCTAGTGTGCCTCCCTACTCCTCAGCCGGTCTCTCTTGACCTCTAATGGTGAAGTCTCACATTGACTCCTCAAGACATCATCCGGAGAGACTAGTGGGGGTGCAGGAAAGCGAATTCACAGGAGCGGAGAGAATATTATCTGTGCCACCGCCAATCCACCCCGTGTCAAAGTACCCCTAAGGCTGCCTGCAGACGAACGAGTTTGAATTGCGGAATCCGCGATCGTCTCCCACACGTACGATCCGCGGCATTCCGCACATATTCAAACCAATAGAGCATTCGCATGTCCACTCACACAAGCGGCTGCGGAAAAGAATTGCAACATGCTCTATTTTTTTGCGGATTTAGCGTGGACGGCTTCCATTGAAGTCAGTGGAAGCCGTCCGACCCGCGGGCCTTCCACAATTGATGAAAGGTCGCGGATTCTGCGTCATCGCCTAGTGATAGCATGGGAAAAGCAAAACTGTACTGCGCATGTGCGACGGCGAGCTGTGTGGACCATCCGCAGTACAGATGATTCAGGTACGTGCAGACACCGGCCACGGGCAGGGTCGGACTCTGCTGCGGGCTCCTGCATGCGGAATACAGCCCGTTCGTGTGCAGGCGGCCTAAGGCGTGTTCACACGTCAGATTTTGGTGTGGAATCTGCACCTAAATATGTTTACAATACTCCTGCCACTCATTTGTCAGGGACACGACGGCGCCATGCTGATAGCGCCATGCTGCCAACGCAGAGTTTTCGACTTCAGATTTCAAGTCTGCGTTGCTGAAAAAAAGTGACGTCACTTCTTAAGGTGGATCCGCACGGAATCTGTGTCAGTGGATTTTGCCCATAGACAAGGGCTGTTTGCGGATCTCTGACACCCGTGTAAATATACCTCCAGGGTTCAGGTCCATCCTCCGTTGCGATCACCATATATACCAATAGAAACTGGCACTTCCGTGGCTTAAAGAGCTCTCCGGGCCTGGGTAAATAAAGATGGCCGCACCGCTTCTCTGACTACCTGATGCACTCTGTGTATTAGTAGCATTGGCAGTCTTAAGACCCTACATGCTGCTCCTACTGATCAGCTCTGCTCATGTAGCAGGGGTAATGTCTTAGACTAATGATGTTATACTAATATACAGCGTCCTTCAGGCAGTCAGAGAAGCTGTGTCACCATCTTTGTTTGTCCAGGACCGGAGGGTCGCTTTAAAACTTGACTTTGGGGTAGCATGGAGCTTGGTGATGCCTCCTGGAAGTTACATAAAAGTTTTATATAACGTAATTTTCCCTTCTCCCCATAGGACACGGGCATGGAGTCGCCCCCGCCCACCATGATAGAGGGGCTCGGCGATGAGGTGACTGTTGTAGTGGGAATTTTTATTTTACTCCTAGCATTAATTCTAGCATGGCTGTCCACGTACGTAGCCGAAGGCAACGACCCTCTACTGGGTAGCCTGATACCCACTGGACGTAGAGAACCCCTTCTAGGGCTCAGTAACCCAGTGCCCCCAAGCCCAGAACCACCAAGGGTTGTAGAACCTCAAGTGGAGAAACCGGAAGAAGGGGAACAAGGCCAAGGAGGCGAGCAAGATCCAGACTCCGAGAATGCCACCCTTGATCAGATGCTGGATATCCAAGGAGTGCCTAAGCGTAGTCAGCCGGTGCCCCCTACGTGTGAGGAGGACGAAGTACCGGGGGCAGATGATGCTGAAGGGCAAGATGGTTCTCAGGGAGTAGATACAAGTAAAGGTCCAGAAGAAGATGAAAGTAAAGAGACAGATAACCGAATGAGGCAGCGAAGTATAGGCAGAGACCATGAATGGAGGAAGAAAGCTAGCACAGTCCAGGAGCAGAGTCAGCTGGAAGAAGGAATGATCACCGTTAGGCTCAAGTTCCTGAACGAAACCGAAGAACTGGCTTTGGTGAGGCCGGATGACACCATTGGGACATTAAAGAGGTGAGGAGGCCTTGTCTACTTTATAAAGTTTGTCTCTAACTTTGGCACAAGTTGACACTCTAGTTTATAAGTAGTTCTTGGATAGACAGATTATTTCTTGCTGACCATCTTCTAACTCTCTTAAGTCTATGTGGTCACATTATGCTCTCCTCTATGCTTGGTGAGCTTTGGGTGGCTATGCCAGTGTACTTCATAACCCAACGGAGGGGTGTAGAAGACCTTACTGTGCGCACCGCATGTTTTCACAACACACATCATTGTGTATACTTAAAGTGTTGTGAGTTTTTTGCCGAGTTCCTTGAAGAATGTCGACAGACCTGATATCATTAAAGGCCTCCAGATAGGGAGGTGATGAGGTCCGTCATGTTCTACATAGTTATAGAATAGTGTGGAGCCTTATTAGATTGAGGGGATGACATGGGTTAAATCGGGGCAAATGCTTGCAGCAAGGTAGCCAAAGTGTCCAGCATGCAAAGAAAGCAAAGGCAATTGGCATAGTAATAGGGATTTATGTTGCTACTGCATTGTTCTCAGCAGCCGGCTGCTTGCATGTAGCTTCCTGCCAGCAGAGGGTGCTTGCAGGAGGTAAGTACATTAGAGGGAGGAGCAAGATTCCTTGGCGTGACTACCAGGTCAAGGGTTGGTCTGGGGGAATCCTGCTGTGACTATTGGAAGGGAAGGGGTGGGCTGCCATTAGTTCTGCTTGGGAAAAGCAGGGAGGCACTGCTGTGACTAATGGGAAAGTAGGAGGAAATACCAGCTGTGACTACTGGGGACATATAGCTACAATCAAAATTATTCAACCCCTATTGCAAATTAGGTTTATTTACTATGTTTCTAAACTTTCAGCTATTTGCAAAAAAACTCAAACAAGAACAAATTTAAATAGCGCAATGCAACTAATATAACACGTGGTTTATCCAAATTCTACACAAAATGCCATTTTAATGACTACTGTAGTCTCAGTATTATTCAATCCCTTGAATAGTATCCCTCATAAAGGCACACCTTTGCAAGACAGGTGTTGTCTCAAGCACACCTGATGTAACTAATCAAAGTTACATCAGGTGTGCTTGAGATACAACACATCAAATATCTAGACTGGCTAGGGCTTTGCTGACTGTGATATTTAATTGAATGTTTGAAATATGACTTAAGCCCAGAGAGTGCAGCAAAAAGTTAAGATGAGACGATCTTCTTGCTCAAACAGGAAAGAGCATACAAAAAGATAGGAAAGGCACTGAATGTTCCTAGAGATACAGTTGGAAGCATAAAGCGCAAGTTCAAAGTTAAAGGTACACTAACTGGCTGCACTACCTGGATGTGGCAGAAAGAGGGAGCTATCATCGTCTGCCACCAGATTCATAAGGAGATAGGTGGCCGAAAACCCGTGAGTGACCGCAAAACAGCTGCAGCGAGATTTGGTGTCAGTAGGCACTGAAGCTTCTGTTTGCACAGTAAGGGATCATTCACACGGGCGTATGCGTAAAACGCTGTGTAAACATTGCAGCTTTTGAATACGTATTGTTCGATTTTCTTTGCATATGATCGCGTATGCATTTTTTTTTTGCACGCATATACCTGTGTATATTACGCACGCAAAAAAAGCGCAAGCAGGAAAAACGGCCTAGAATTTTGTTTAAATTCATTATCCTGTTTCCTAGCAACATGCATGAAAAATACAACTGCTAGTACTTGCGTATTATATGCACCAATAGAGAACAGTAGGGCCTTTACATGTAATACGCAATAAAATAGAGGATGCTGCAATTTTTCTTACGCTCGTGACATACGCAATGACTATACTTAAGTGTGAACAGATCAATGAAAATCCATTTACTTTCATTGACTCTATTTACCGCGTATTACGCACGCAATATACACGGTCAAAGTATACCCGTGTGAATAAGCCCTAAGGCGCATAGTAAATGCTGGAGGTCTTCATGCCCGAACTCCAAGACCTCTACTGACTTCAATAACAGAAGAAAAGTCACTCTAATATGCTCTATACCATATACATGAGCCACAGAAGCCACTGGAACTTTTCGGGCGTATGGATCATACCTCAAGGTCCAACAAGGTTTGAATTCAGAAGAAGTCCTGGAAGATTCTAGAGTGGCCGTCATAGTTCTCCGTCTTGAACCCCATGAAAAAAATCTTTGGTGGGATGTGAAGCAGGTGACTGCAATAATATTAGTGAACTGGAGGCCATTGCCCATGAGGAACGGGCTAAGACTCCGCAGAACACTGTCAGTAGAGCATCTTTTGGTGTTCTGACTTGCTGCAAACGGGATGCATAGCTATTCACCAGCTTCTAAGTACCTTGTTTCCCCCTGAAAATAAGTCATAAGCTAATAATAAGCCGTATCCCGATTTTCGGGGGAGGCTTGAAAAATAAGCCCTAGCTAGACTACATGAAAAAAAACAGCAATGCTCACCTAGCTAACGGCATCTGAGTCCCTTGCGCTGGTCTTCGACACTGCGGCAGGCTGCCACGTCCTCGGTGTTGACACAGCACTCTCTTTTTGGTGACAGGGCTTTGAATACCCTGCCTCCAGCAAACGAGTGCTGTGATTGGATCACGAGTGCCGTTGCTCAGCCAATCGGAGCAGGCACTCGATCATTCACAGCCATTCAGTGAATGACATCACTGAATGGCTGTGATTGGTTCATCGAGCGCCGGCTCTGATTGGCTGTGATCCAATCACAGCACTCGCTTGCTGGAGGCGGGATATTCAAAGCCCCATCACCAGAAAGAGAGTGCTGTGTCAACGCTGAGGATTACACTGCAGCCTGCCGCAGCACCGGAGACCAGCGCGAGGGACCCAGACCCCGCGGGCCAGGTGAGTATAAGACACTGTGCCTCTTTTGGGGCAAACATTAATATAAAATTTATATACAACACTTCTTTGTTGGCACCTAGCCCCCACCAGAGTTGCACATGCGGTCCCTGGTTACTCTAAAGACTGTTTCCGGGATCGTTCATCCCCAGGAGACATGCTCCACGTATGGTGGTCCTACCCTAAGGTTAAAAGACCCTGGATTAGGACATATTCTCTAATCTATTCAGTAACCTACCACAACCTGCGCAAAAATCCCTGGGAGGTTGTGTTGAACAAAAAGATCGCAAATATATCTCCAAAGTCCAGAAAATTGATCTCTCTCTTTTTTATTTTTTGCCGCAAAACAAACTATTGCTCACTTTTGGCGAAACGCCTTTTTAGACTTTTCTTAAGTTCAGCGCCATATGAATTGGTACTAAATGAACGAGAAATTTACATCGATAACAGAAGACAAACACGATACATTTCTTAGAATCTGGACACCATGGATAAATTACACCCTCCCTGCAACGGGCGCCAACCTACTATCACTTCAAGTTTTCTGGAATTGAGCGATCAGCTGTTATTAGCGCAGCTGGCTGTTATCACAGCCGGCTGCGCTGATACGATTCTCTGTGCCTGTGTCCTGCTGTGAATTCGGAGCGGGGCACAGGCTGTAAGCATGCAGAACAATACAGCTGTTTGCTTATGCAAAACAGCTGTATTGTTCTATTAGTGGTCATGGCTGTGTCCCGCTCCGGCTGCATAACTGTATAGTAGCTGCTTAGCTACTATAAGGTATGCGCGGATGATCGCTCAAAGCTGTCACTCAAATTGTCTTTTGAGCGATCATCTGTCAGTGTAAATGGGGTCTAAAGCGAGAAACATGACAACATTGGAGAGCGACTATTTTAATATGCGTAGCCTATCCAGTAAATACAACACTTTGTAGCTATGCCATTATATATATGCCCGTAAAATTGTGTATTTTGCTATATTCTCTTACATATCTGAAAACTTTCAATAAAAACTATTGTTTAAAAAAAAAAAAAAAAAAGATGCTTGTCAGGAAGGGGATGAATAGTTCCGAGACTGTAGGAGTCATTAAGAGTGGCACTTTGTGTTGAGTTTGGAAAAGCCACTTGTTATGTTAGGGTGGTTTTACATCTGCATCCGTCCCTCAGCCTTTGTTTTCCATTTTTGAAAATTTTTTTATAAAAAAGAAAAGCGGGAGCAAATTGGACCCATAGGGAGCAATACGTTTTTATGCTCTATTTGCATTCAGTTTGACTCCGTTCTGTTCGCTTCCAATTTTTCTGAACAGAAAAAAGTGCAGCTTGAAGCGTTATTGTTCCTGTCCAAAAAAATTGGAAATCGAACGGAAAGCATATTTCCGTTTTCTTTTTTGCATTAAAGTTAAGGACAGAGGTAAGCAACCTGCAAGGCTTCCGACTGCCTTCAGTGTTGAACTGATCCTTTTTATCAGTACACTGCAAAGTAAATGGGTGACTGGAGAGGGGGAGGCAAGAGAAGCAAAATCCCAGGAAAAGGAGGGGGAGCAAAAAGCAAGGGGGCGTTGGGTAATAGATGGGGAGAAAAAAGTCCAGGGAAGAAGAAGAGGAAGGAGAAGCCCAAGAAGCCAGGAAAAGATGATGGGAGGAAAAAGTCAAGGGAAGAAGTCCAAAAATCTGAGGAAGAGGATGGGGGAGGGAGAAGCCTGGGAAAGAGGATGGGGAAGAAGGGAAAAGCCTGGGGAAGAGGATGAGGGAGGCAGGGAGAAGCCTGGGGAAGAGGATGAGGGAGGCAGGGAGAAGCCTGGGGAAGAGGATGAGGGAGGCAGGGAGAAGCCTGGGGAAGAGGATGAGGGAGGCAGGGAGAAGCCTGGGGAAGAGGATGAGGGAGGCAGGGAGAAGCCTGGGGAAGAGGATGAGGGAGGCAGGGAGAAGCCTGGGGAAGAGGATGAGGGAGGCAGGGAGAAGCCTGGGGAGGAGGATGAGGGAGGCAGGGAGAAGCCTGGGGAAGAGGATGAGGGAGGCAGGGAGAAGCCTGGGGAAGAGGATGAGGGAGGCAGGGAGAAGCCTGGGGAAGAGGATGAGGGAGGCAGGGAGAAGCCTGGGGAAGAGGATGAGGGAGGCAGGGAGAAGCCTGGGGAAGAGGATGAGGGTGGAAGGGAGAAGCCTGGGGAAGAGGATGGGGGAGGGAGAAGCCGGAGGAAGGGAGAAGCCTGGGGAAGAGGATGGGGGAGGAAGGGAGAAGCCTGGGGAAGAGGATGGGGGAGGAAGGGAGAAGCCTGGGGAAGAGGATGGGGAGGAAGGGAGAAGCCTGGGGAAGAGGATGGGGGAGGAAGGGAGAAGCCTGGGGAAGAGGATGGGGGAGGAAGGGAGAAGCCTGGGGAGAAGCCTGGGGAAGAGGATGGGGGAGGAAGAGGATGAGGGAGAAGCCTGGGGAAGAGGATGAGAGAGGAAGTATTCTGGGGAAGAGGATGAGGAGGGAGAAGCCCAGCCACCACCCACGAGTGTGTATTGTGTGCGTTTTGCTGGGTTGGAGGAAGACCTCTGGCAGACTACCCAGAATCAAAATTATGGAGTGTGCAAGGACCTGCATATCCAATAATTAGCCGCTCTACCCAGAAAGGTATTTGCATGCATCAGTTCTGATTTCAGTTTGTAATCAGTCTACATTCAGTTAAAAACCAATCCGTTTTAAAAGGACTCCAAACGCAGATGTAAAACCACCCTTATCGTGTTAAATCATCTATATTGTTACCGTTTCTGTTTATTTGCCAAATTTAAAAAAATTTCACATGTTTGCAAAAAAATCAATTTGTAACGGGGGGAGGTAGAATAATTTTGATTGCTACTACAGGAAAAGTCCGGGTCTGCCCTGCTGAAGTAGAGAGGAGAGAAGAGGACTCCGATTTTACTATTAGAGTGGGGTCACAGCTGTAAATATTGTGGGGAACTCTATTCTGATTAGTGGTGGGGTACAAATCTGTAAGCGACATGTAAGGCCAGAAGCTCATCAGTTCCACCCAACCCTATGGTAAGATTATCTTCCATAGCTGTTAAGGTGAGGCTGATCATAGAGCACAGTCAGGGGATGAGAAGAGTTTGTATATTGCTTGTTCCGTGTACTTGATACTCTTGGTTCCACGTTTTGTACCCTTTATCTCACTCGCCCTTCTCATTCTTTTTCTTGCATCAGTAAATACTTCCCCGGTCAGGAGCCACAGATGAAGCTCATCTTCCAAGGACAGCTTCTTCATGACTCGACCCAGACCTTGCGCTCCCTCCATATCACAGACAACTGTGTCATCCATTGCCACCGTTCTCAGGCCACCGTCTCTTCCTCCCCAGTAGGACCTGAATCGGGAGGGACTTCCCAGGAGCACGCTGGCCTCACCCCACCCATCGGGAACCTGATGATCCCTGTCTTTGTGGTCATGTTGGCACTGATCTGGTACTTCCGGATCAACTACCGCCAGTTTTTCACAGCCCCAGCCACTGTCTCCTTGGTGGGGGTCACCGTATTTTTCAGCTTTTTGGTCTTTGGCATGTATGGACGATAAGAGAGAGACTGGGCAATGAGGGTTCAGGAACATTGGACTATTGGGTCGAGTTATGGGATGAACCAAGAAAGCCTCTGATATGTATTCAGTTTACCAGTACCTTAATCAGACATAATCCGGCGGTACTGAGTATGATTTTATGTGATATAAAGTTATTGTGCGGTATCGGATATGCCTATTGTCACGGTGCCCCGATCTATCCCTAAAGGCCTTGTTCAACAGGTCCACGTTACGCCATACAGCCATCACCCCGCAACCTTTAAGACGCAATGCTGGCATTGAGGTCATTGCTATGCTATTGAGGAAGGAGCAAGGTTTTCTATCGAGCAGGCAGTGTCCCGTAGATATGGTAACATGAGCGGTCTCAGACGAAAAAGCATCATCCTACGGCACCCGTAAAAGTGGAATGCTAGTCATTAAAGCAATATTTCACAGTCTAATTGCTAGGTGTCACTTTAAGAGTCAAGTTCAAACCATTATCTTTGGCCCTCACACATGATCTATTGGAAGATCTTGAGTTTTTTTTGCCACATCTTGTATGAAATTTGGATGGTGCATGTCAAAGTGAGCAAACCACAGATTTTCGGAAGTTGTGTGCATGTCGTGATGCACTTTTTTAGGACCCACACAGATTTTATTTTAGCAGTATCTGCACCTCTCCTTGGTGAGAAGACTTC
This sequence comes from Eleutherodactylus coqui, assembly GCF_035609145.1. NCBI lineage: Eukaryota > Metazoa > Chordata > Amphibia > Anura > Eleutherodactylidae > Eleutherodactylus > Eleutherodactylus coqui. The sequence continues at coordinate 32,609,867 of NC_089849.1, forward strand.
TTACAAAATACGGGAGGATAAGTCCATTTAAAGGCACTGCAGCCCCAGTAATACTCAGAACCATTTGACCTACCACTCTTGAAGGATCAACCAAGCACCGGTGAGGTCACCTTTTTACAAAAGCCTGGTGATCCTGGTATCACAATCCCGAGTCCGTCAATGAATCGTCTTACAATCTGATCTTGTGATTATTTATCCGTGCTGTATTGTCCATGGGAGTGAAAAGCGGTAAGACCCGTAGATGTTTCCACGATGGACAAGACTCAAGAGCTTTGCTGATGAGAAGGTTGCATCACCCCGACTTGCTCCCGACAAATGACAATTCTGCACAGGGGTGGTCGGGAGGGAGGGGGGATGGGTTTGGTTATTTCCATCCTATTTTAAATATAAATCTACAGGGTTAATATATGAATGAATAAAATAATTTTGCTTCTTCATGAACTGGACTTGAGGGTCGAGAGCCTTTTTTTGTCTGTAGAGAGTGACAAGTTAATAAGGTTGTCCATTGTCTTCCATCCACCCTGTAAACGTAACAGAGTGGAAGGCCTTACTAGATTATCTCTTGGCTCCAGTGGCTAACAGATGTCCATAGAATACATGAATGCCAGTTGGGTCCAGTAGGCACTTTGTCATTATTTAATGCACCTAGCATCGATTTTATAAATTGCTGTGTAATACCCCCTTAGCCCACTTTCTGACAAGAGCATTACAGGCAACTGTCCTGCTCCAATTTTAAGTCTCATGACTCGATCTCTATGATTCTGTAGTTTTGGGTAAGTAGACCCACCGTCGGGCCAGGATACTTGTGCGTAATACACTTGTCTGTAGATAGATTTGAGAGAGGGCTACACAGTGACGTATTGTACAACATCAAGTACAAGTTGTGCAACCAAAAATGTTTGTGATTCGTCTGCGGTTCGACTACCCTATCCTACCAAACATAATTGGACACCTGAACAAGAAAGTAGTAGTATTTATTTTCATATGTTAGTACTTAGTGGGGCTCCTTTGGCCCCAATGACATTGGATACTGTCCGTGGTATACTTTCTACTAACATCTGATACACTTCAGCTGCTATTTCCCTACATTCATCCTCCAAATGTCTGGAGAGTGCTCTGAAAGAAAGACGATGTTCATATTTCGTGACCAGACATACCAGTTCACCCCAAAGATGTATCGGCCTGTCTACAATGGTGCAAAAAACATCGTCATTGGACAGTTAAGCGATGGGAAAAAAAAAGTTCTATGAAGTGACGAATCGCGCTGCTCCATCTTCAAATCAGATGGACATACCTGGGTGTGCCAACAGTTAAGTACGGCAAAGGTTCCATTATGGTCTGGGGCGGATTTATGTGGCAGAGTCTCGGTCTGTTGGTTGTAGCGACAAGAACCATGACCACGGTGGTGTACCCTTACATTCTAGACAATGATGTGCTGCCGACAATGTGGTAATACTCTGGGAATGGTCGGCCATACTTCCAACAAGACAACGTGCCTTGTCACAAATCCAACGCTGCTTTACGTTGCTTTGAGGATATGGATGTTCCACGATTGGACCGGCTGTACAGAGTCAGACCTGAATGCATTGTGTCAGCAAATATGAACTGCGTTCATCTTCTGTGAGAGAACTCGCCAAATGTTTGCAGGATGAATGGAGGGAAATACCAGTTGAAATGTATGTGACATTAATAGAACGTATACCACGGACAGTATCCAATGTTATTAGGGCCAAAGGAGCCCCACTAAGTATTAGCATATAGAAATAAATACTACTTTTGATAGGGAAGTGTATAATGCTTCATTTACAGTACTAGTCTCCTAATAACAGGAAGAGAGACCTTATGGACCTCCTAAGGTTCTATGGTAACATCCTCTGCACCCATTATAGTGACAGTCCTGGCCTTTACCTTCCTGGTACTGATTGTCTTTAGGATGAACTGTAACATCGTATCAGAAAACATAAACAGCGTTTATCGTCTTCGAGTCAACTTGCCAGATGTTTGTAGGATGAATGGAGGGAAATATCAGCTGAAGTGCATCAGACATTAATAGAAAGTATGTCACAGAGAGTATCTGATGTCATTAGAGCCAAAGGAGCCGTAGGATATGGAAATAAATACTACTTTTGATTCTTCGTCAGGTGTCCAATTCGTTTTTGGTAGAATAGTGTATTTTAGTGCTAAAAGTTACAAAATCTGTAGATATGTTGCCAGCGAGTTGCACACGATTTACACTGTCTGTGGTAGAAAAGTTGCTGGAGTCTTGTGACTAAAATTCCAAGAGTTTGGGTTACTTCCGACAGTCACGGCCCATCAAGACACGACCACATAAGACAATCACTAGTTGCAGTGTTACTATGTGACTGTGTGTTGTGTAGCCCTAGCCTTGTATTGCAGTTCACTCACTGACAAGCATCAGGCCACTCGCACACATCCGTTTTGAGCACCGTGGTACAAGACTCCCATTGATTTCAATGGAACCTCGCGGACCTGTGCTCGATCGCTGTCTGTTCTATTTTACCTCCGATTTAACGCACCTCATCCCCCTCAGAATGATGGGGTGCGTTAAAACCCGCCATCAGAGTCAGTAACCTGCGTCCAATAACGGCGGTCCAGTTGTGGCCTTTTGCCGACGGCATGTGTGAAAGTGGCCTTAAAGGGGTTGTCCCGCGCCGAAACGGGTTTTTTTTTTTTTTAAACCCCCCCCCGTTCGGCGCGAGACAACCCCGATGCAGGGGTTAAAAAAACAAACCGGGTAGTACTTACCCGAATCCCGGCGGTCCGGCGTCTTCATACTCACCTGCTGAAGATGGCCGCCGGGATCCTCTCTCTCTGTGGACCGCAGGGCTTCTGTGCGGTCCATTGCCGATTCCAGCCTCCTGATTGGCTGGAATCGGCACGTGACGGGGCGGAGCTACACGGAGCCGGCATTCTGCACGAGCGGCCCCATTGAAGACAGCAGAAGACCCGGACTGCGCAAGCGCGGCTAATTTGGCCATTAGAGGCCGAAAATTAGTCGGCACCATGGAGACGAGGACACCAGCAACGGAGCAGGTAAGTATAAAACTTTTGATAACTTCTGTATGGCTCATAATTAATGCACAATGTACATTACAAAGTGCATTAATATGGCCATACAGAAGTGTATAGACCCACTTGCTGCCGCGGGACAACCCCTTTAAGAGTTTATACAGACCTTGCAGAGTAAATCTGCGCCAAAATGCACGTATGACTTTGTTGCGAATTTCGGAGTGGCTTTCACTCATCGTGCTGCAGCAATTTAAAAGTCGCAGTGAAATTCAGTTTTTTTTTTGTTTTCGTGGCTGTGACTAATACTGCAGTTCAGCCCCATTTAAGTGAATGCAGAACCAGGAACAGCCCATGGCGCTTTATATAGACACTGAACCAGCAGGAAGCCGGTAGAATCTGGAATGCAGCCCTGGCGCAGAATGGACTTGAGGTAACTCAAGGACAGTAGAGGAGAAGTGAAGTAGACACACAATGTTACAAATGGATTATACACTAATTGGCCACTTTATTAGGGACCCCCATCTAGTAGCCTGTTGGACCTCAGGACTGCAGCACTTTATCACAGGAATGTTGGCCCAGAAGCGGCTACTGGTTGCTACAAATTAGACTGAGGTGCTGACAGGAAGGGGTCATCAAGTCATGCTGCTTGTGCCAAATTGTGTCCTTTCCATCAGCACGGGGCAACAGAAATTTACAACCATCGTGAGCAGGCGATTTTATTTCAGTGCTCAGTCATACAGTTTTTATGCTTTTTTTGCCCACCAAAGTCTCGCTTTTCTGTTACGTCCATGTGAATGGGTCCTTATAGTATTCTCAGACTGTATTTTTTTTTTACTGATTCAATGCAGACCCATTAGATTAGTAGGTTCAGACTTTTTTTTAACACGGCCCAATGTTACGTGAAAAAAAAAAAAATAGAAAAAACACAAAACGTGTCATATTTTGGTCTGGATCCACAGTCCAAAAATTGCCTATTAAAGGTCCAGCCCAAGCAGCGCATCTCTGAAGAAAACCCAATGTAGGTAATGTATACATTATGGGTGGGGAGGAAGGGGGGGTTTAGCCAAATATTCCATTCAAGGTGCCCAGGAAGAATATAAGGTTTTTGTAACATATCTATCACAATATACTTCCTCCAAACGATACATAAGATTAATGGAATTAATACATTCGTTCAAGGAAGGTGCAGCTGAAGATTTCCAGTTGTTGGTAATTGCCAGATGAGATGCAAGAAAGATATGGCAGATGATAACTGAATAAAAGATGGGCGTTTACCTGTATACAATATACAAGGAGCCAGCTCTGGGTCCATGGGCACAAAGATGGCATCATATAGTATAAGCAAAATCAAAGAGAACGAATGACAGGGCAGGACCACCACATGTTGAGGCGGGTACCCTTGAGGGCATATCCTCTCAAACATGCTTCAGTGAAAGAATTGTTTATTTTGGCGAGTCTAGCAGGAGTGAGGGCCCATTTAGACCCAACGATTCATACTCAAAATTAGCTCAAAGCCGTCTTTTGAGCAATAACAGTTGCGGCTAAATGCGCAGCCATCGTGCACTGTTCGTGTATCCCTTACTTTTAGCTTTCTAGAAATGAGTGATGACTCTTATCAGCGGCGCTGGTTGATATCTCAGCCCATGGTGCTAATGAGATTCTTTCAGCTGGTATCCCGCTGGCAGATCTCAGCAGGACACCAGTTGAAAGCGCAGAGAAGAAAGAAGCTGTATACAGAAGACAGGACTCCCAGCTGTCTTCTGCATACCCCGCTCAGAGCCGTCAGCTGTATACCAGAAGAACAGCAGAGAACACAGCAGCTGTATACAGAAGACAGTGCTCCCACTGTCTTCTGTATACAGTGGGAGCCTTCATTTACACACTAATAAGCTCTTAAGTAGCTAATTAGCTACTTAAGAGCTTATGCAAAATTGTGACTCAAACGTTTGAGCGAATTTTGAGCGATAATCATTGTGTCTAAATAGGCCTTTAGATACCAATGCATAAACATAATTATATGTTGCCTAGTTGTCAGTCCCAACACCCAGGAATTGAGACCTATTATACGAAATCTTTCCAAAATCAGAAACTACTGATTGGGCCCGTTTTAACCCCTTCATGATGCGGCCCTTTTTTTTCCCCATTTTCGTTTTTTCCTCCCCCCCTTTAAAAAAATCGTAACTCCTTTATTTATCCATCGACGTCGCTGTATGAAGGCTTGTTTTTTGCAGGACGAGTTGTATTTTTTAATGGTGCTATTTAATGTACCATATAATGTACTGAAAAACATTTACAAAATTCTAAGTGGAGTAAAATGAAAAAAAAAACCAAAAACACATTCCGCCATCTTTCAGTGCGTCTTGTTTCTACGGCGCACAAAGTGTAACACAAACGACATGATAACTTTATTCTAGGGGTCGGTAACGATTACTATAATACCAGACTTTATAGTTTATTTTTACTATACCATACATTTTTTTTCAAAGACATTCTAAAATGTTTTTCAATTATTTTCTGCCACCATCTTGTGCGCACAATAACTTTTTTATTTTTCCATTGACGTAGTTCAGCAAGGGCTCATTTTTTTGCGGGATGTCCTGTAGTTTCCGTTAGTACCAATTCGGATTACATACGACTTTTTGATCGCTTTTTATTGCGTTTTTTTCTGGGAAACAGGGCAACTAAAAAAGTGCATTTCTGTCTTTTTTTTTTCTTCAGACGACGTTCACCGTGTGGGGTAAATAATGTGCTACTTTGATAGATCGGACTTTTACGGACGCGGCGATACCAAATATGTATTTTCATTTTATGATTTAGATTTTTTTAATTGCAGATATAGCAAAAGGGGCGCGATTTAAACTTTTATTCCTTTTTTTTTTAATTTTTTTTTTACAATTCATATAATTTTATTTATCTTTTTTTCACTTTACTTTTAAGTCCCCCTGGGGGACTACAACATGCGATACTTTGATTGCTCCTGCAGTATGATGTAATGCTAGAGCATTACGGCATACTGCATTTTGACAGGCAGGCTATCAAGCCACCCCACGGGGATGGCTTGATAGGCGATCTCCCAAGGGTTAATAGCCGCGATCAGCCGAATGGCCGATTGCAGCTATTGTCCGCGGGTGTCAGCTGTAGTAAACAGCTGAGGCCCATGCTGTATGCATACATACCTGTACGCTCCAGGATGTAAATGTACATCCTGGAGCTGGAAGGGGTTAAAGAGGAGATAGAGTCCGTTAAAGCTAAGATGACATCATCTGCATATAGTCCTCCTTTGTATTTCTTATGTCCTAATCCTTCCTTTGCTATTCTTTGTTCTAATCTGTTGAGTTAGAGGTTCCATAAGAAGGGCAAAAATAAGGGAGGAGAGAGGGCACCCCTGTCGAGTACCATTAGAATTTGTAAATAAAGGGGGAATTGGACCCAGATGAAAAAAAAAAACCAATGCGGATGATGCCGACCATCACAGATTTAACGGGACCAGAGGAACCACATTTCTCTAAGGTAGCCTCTAAATAGCACCTGTGAAGCCGGTCAGACACCTTTTCTGCACGTAGGGCTTAGAATAAAGAAGTATACGACCAAGTACAGCAGTCTTAATGAGATTCAGGACCCGGCCGGTTCCAGCAGCAGCCCGTATCCTTGGGACAAAACCTACTTCATTTGCAGCAACCAACGCTGGAAAATAGAAAACTCTGATGCTGAGAATCTTAGCATAAATTTTTACATTAGTATTCAATAGGAAAATGGGACAAAAAAAATGAAGAAAATTTAAAAAATATTTTTAAAAAACAGAAGCGCAATATCATAGTATTCACCTCGTGTTCACTGCATTTCAAGTAGATAATATGGGGGTAACATATCCAAAAACATCATGAATAACTCCATAATGCCAGTAAAGTATTAAAGCAAGACAAAAACTGAAATGTACAAAAAGATAATGTCATCAATAAAGTGCTTATCAGAGGACCAGTCTTGTGTAATCCAAAGGTGAAGGCCTACGTTGTTGATGGAGGTGCAGCTCGATCAACAGGAATGTCCCACTTCTTTGCGAAGGACAGACCATCCATCACCAATGCTGCTACATAGGACGTACCATATCTTGAGATGAGAAGCTTAGTAGGGTTGCCCTATTTAATGTTGGCACCACAAAGTGCCTGTAGGGAGGCCGAAAAACTTCTTTTGAGGACCTCTGGAAACAGGACTATGAGATGAGGAAGAGCCAGTAGAGGAACATTGTGATGGACAACTTCGTTCCTGAAAAGTCGCTACTGTTGGTTCCAGTTCTGAGCTGTGATTATAAGAATCCACATCTCCACTTTCGGCCGATGGGTCTCACCTGGTGCTCAGCAGGGTCATCTGCTAGTGATAAACAGGGACTCCCTGCTGGCACTCCAAATCTCGGGAGCCTTCTGAACAATGCAGCCCTTCAGACGATCCACAGTGCATAGAGAGCAACAAAACTAGAAATGCCCCACATTGGTAGTGTTCCCTTTGTGGATTCTAGAAGGAAATTTATCTCCAGCAAGTTACTCTCATGCTCCACCCATGGACAAGTCAAAAAGGTCCATTATACCTATTGCAAAAAATGACAAAAAAACAAATTTGCATAGGTCTGGTTATGAGCTGCTTTGGAGCCATAAATGATCAAGAATGCAGGTTTCAAATCGCCCATGGCTTTATGTGATGTTGTAGTCTCACACACCGCGGCTTAGTAAGGGAAAAAGAAGTTTGTTTTCAATAGGCGCAGCAGTAAGGGTCTCCCAACGTGGGCTGAAACCCATTACACAAGCCCGTCTTTTTTTGGGGGGTGTCAAAAAAGGTTGGCTGTGAAGCCCTGGCCCCGGCTAGTCTAGCTCCGATGACCCCGGCCTCGTTGGGAGTCGCTCAGATCGCTGGATTTTCCCATCTCCTTCTTGTAGGGAAATTAGAAGTTTCTGGTATTCTTCCAAATAAGAATAAGTGTTCCGAGTATAATGAGGAGAGTAATACTACAAGACTTATCACACGGCTTTATTACACATACAATTTACAGAGTCATATATGCAACATCCTATTTCTCAGGAGATCCAGCATAGGTGAATGGATCCCCTTATATACAGTACATGAATTATATCTTACAGTCTTGATAACCATTTATATCACGACCTGCAAATGTGTCCTATCGACTAGAACTAGCTGTCCATTCCACAGGAGAAACAAGCAGCCACTGTGCATGCCATATACATGCCAGGCAATCCAGCCATTGGTCATACTCTATGTACATAGAATAGTGAGAATTATCTTGTCAGCTACACTACAACAGCTGTAGTTTTTGCTGTAGGCAGCTAGGGGGCAGAGCAGAGCAGGGTTCAGCTTCGTTCTTTAAACATTTTTGAAAAAATTTGAAGACTGATTGGTTGCCAGGAGGTGAAGAAAAGATATTTTCTATTGGCATTGGATGCTCGGGTAGGTGGTGATCGGGTATAAATATGTCCAATGCAAGCCTAGATGGGTAGATGGGAGTTTATCTTGCCCAACTTTTGATATGAGGACCATTATGTACTATATATTGTATTAAAGCTTCTTTAGATATTACTTTTTATCTAAAGTTGAGTTAGCTGAAGTCTAACTAGACCTAGTATGAACCACATGGTCTAATTATACATGCAAGCTCGCATAGGCCACAGTTTCAAGGTAGCTAATGTAACAGGCCAAGCAAGCCTCTATCAGACGATCCTCCATGCAATATCGCGATTGTTGGGAAGATCACTATCTAATCCTCACCCAACCCCTATTACGGACCATGAAGCCCATGTCAACTCTGCAGTAACATAGCACAGGAGCCTATAGGCTTAGCCTCTGACGGAGCTGTATCGCATTGTCTTAAATGGCTTAATAAGCACTTAAGGAACAGCTCAGAGTAAACGTCTTAAAGGAGGTTCTGAAGTACTTCTGAAAAAAAAAAAAAAAGGCTTAAAAAAAAGGGAACCAGACACATTGTACATACAGTCCAGGCTGCAGGTATCATGTTATAGAGCTGAAGGAGCTGAGTGGGTTGATATACAAATGTGTAAAGACTTGGTATAACTTGTATATTATGCATTTGAAGCTCCACTCTAATGTTTAGGAGTCCAGTGGGCGGTTCTATCAACTAGTTAAGATAGAAAGGATAAAATAGGCAGGGCTACCCCTAAGTGGAATACATAGAGCCTAAGGGCTTGACAGGGTGAAGAATGGAGAGGATATTGAATGTTCTCCAACAAAACAGGCTGCTCAGCTTCTCCTCTCTAACATGCTACATGTAGATCAAGGACCAAGTTCAACATGATGGGTTCCCCCTTTAGGTCCAGCATTTTGTACTTCTTAAATTTGATATACTACACATATAGCTTCATTTTTGGAATAAGGATTTACAAATCCCCTGCAGCTACAAATAATAAAATTCTGCCTGCAGCCACCACTAGAGGGAGCTCACTGCTTTAGTATTGAGTCCAATGTACACGTTTTATGGAATGAACTCCCCCTAGTGGTGGTTGCAGGCAGATGGAATTTTATCATTAGCAGGGGCTTTACACCAGAAAAATGGAGCTCAAAACAACTAGATTAATATATTAAATTATTACAGGCTGTTGAATGTGGCTAGGCTTTTGGAAAAAAAAAAAATTTGGTCCAAGTCTGGACAATTTCCTTTAAAAGGGCTTGTCCAGGTCTGAACTATTGAGGTCCAATCCACAATAGTTGATGATTGGGAATACACTGTTTGGAACCTATTGAGGGCCTATCCTCAACAGTTGATTGCTGGGGTCTGCCGCTTAGAACTTCCAGTGATGAACTCTTCGCCAGGCCAATGCAATGGAAACACTGCCTGCAATACCAAGCCGGGCCATTGCAATTTGTACAGAGCCGTCATCAATCGCTCAGACTTGGACAACCCCTTTAAAGCAATTGAACCATACAGGATCAGAACGCAATGTTATAATCCTGTGCAGCTAGAGGATGATATATCACTATAAACATTGACATATAGCCTTACTTCCTTCCAATCAGACATGATCCTGTTTTTTTTTTGACACAATATATGGACACACTTGCAAAGTGCACCATCAAGGTTAAAAGGGTTAACCTAGCAGGCACCAAGACCGGCCAGGAAACCTTCTATAGCCCAGTTGAATTGGACAGCTGAGCACACAGCCGCGTTTCCCTCTCATGTGCGGAGCAGCTGCAGCATACAGCCACACGGGGGCATCCTATACCCACCCGGCTTATACCGTACCAGTCTGAAAGCAGGAGAGCTTTAAAAGGCCATTTAAAGTCTGCACTATTACTAATATAACATCTCATGAGGCTCTGCAGACAGGATTGCTCAACGTTGCATCATTGACTGTTTGGTGAAGGAGCATCCTGCAGACGTCACCGACAAACACTAGTGCAAAGGAAATGTGCAGCACTAGTCATAGCAACCAATCAGCTTCCACGATCAGCCACCTACAGCAGAGATAAGCGGCAGCAGGGACCTCCCTCATCTTACTATGTATCTTACCAAGTCCTATGAATTGTTGGCAGATGCTTGTGTCATACTACACTTCTGGCTTCTTAAAAGGATCGTCTTAAGAAAAGAACATTACATAGCAAGATTGGATTGCTTGAAATTACAGGCCCAAAGCCTGAGGCTGCACTACTGAGAGATTCCCCGTCCTGATTCTGGGCATTATTATAGAGATTGGTTGTGGCTACTTTTTCCATCCATACTTACACTATCCAACCAAGTAATGAGCAAGAATCAAAAGTACGAAGGGGTGCTGATAAGTATTGAGCCTTACCCAGAAGAGGGGGTACTTGTCTATATTCAATGACGCAAATAAAAATCAACTACCTGTGATTTTAACTTATCTTTTTTCTCCAAAGACGTTCGGTGTGGAAGAGCATAGGGCCACAATCAAGCTCCTGTTTCTCCAAGGGAGAGGTGCAAAGCAGATCCATGATGAAATGTCACACACTTTGGGTGACAGTGGCCCTTCATATGCAACAGTTAAATGTTGGGTTGTAAAGTTCAAAACTAGCCATTTCGGTGTCGAAAATGAGAAACCCAGTGGAAGTCCTGAATCCGTCTCCTTGTCTGCAAATGTGAAAGCCATCCATGACCTGATCATGGAGGACCACCGAATGTCAGCCTAAAGTATTGCTACATATCTGGGGATATCACGGGAGAAAGATGGTGGCATTATCCACAACGACTTGAGAATAAGAAGTCTTACAGCCAAGTGGATCCCCAAACTTTTTACAAGCGACCAGAAGAGGAGACGCTGGTGGCCGTTTTGGAGCATTTTGCAAGAAATTAGTCAGATTTCCCGGCCAAACTGGTAACTGGTGATGAGACATGGATCTACAAAGGACCAGTCTAAGGAATGGAGGCAGAGTGGTTCCCCCAGGCCAAAGACGTCCGTGTGCAAAGGTCAGCGCAGAAGCAAATGGCAACCATTTTTTGGGATAAAAAGAGAGTTCCACTCGTGGACGACCTTCAAAAGGGTTCAACCATCAATGCAATATATTCCTGTTCATTAGGAAACTGTTGAGTAAAGCTCTCCAAAAGGTGCCAGCCTGTTGCATGACAATGCCCATCACACACTGCAGGTACCACTAGTGCAAAAATGACCTCCTTAGGGTTTCAAATTATGCCCCAGCCATCTGACCTGGCTTTCTCTGACTACCATCCATTCCCCAATCTCAGAAAAATAAAAAACACATAAAGGGATAATGGTTTGGGAGTGTTTTGGAGGCAACTAATGCTGCAGAGCAGATGTCACAAGTGTATTGACATCCTGGGGGAATATGTAGAATAGTGGGGCAGTTTCAGCTTTCTAGCTCAATTTTTTCTGGGTAAGGCTCAATACTTAGCCCCCCCCCTCGTAGTATTTATTTCCACATATTAATACTTAGTGGGGCTCCTTTGGCCCCAATCACATTGGATACCCAACATGGCATATTTTCTATCAATCTCCGATACCTTTATTCGGCATTTCCCTCCATTCATCCAGCAAATGCCTGGCGAGTTCTCTCAGGGTTCATGCCCATAGGGCAGAAATTCTGTAATGGAAACTTCCATGGCAAATTACGCATCCAGAACAGATTTACAATCCAAAACACTGGTGCAGATTTTGACTCGAAATCAGCTGCGTATCCGTAGCCAATTTTGGCAGCTACAGCGCTCCCTTCACCGCCTCTGTTTTGGATGTGGGAATGCTACAGAATTTTCTGCTATGGAAATTTCTCAGCATCTCTACCCCGTGGGAACATACCATCAAAGAAGATGGACCCTGTTCACATTTCCTGAGCTGATGTTACTGAATATTTTTGGGATGAACTGTAAGTTTCAGGTCGGACTCCATACAAGCCAGTCCAATCATGGAACATCCCTATCCTCAAACCAACCTAAAACACCATTGGATGTATGACAAGGCACGTTGTCTTGTGGGAAGTATGGCCGACCATTCCTAGAGACCATAATTTTACTGTTGGCACAACACACTCAGATAAAAGGCGGTCCTTAGGCTTCTCTACACCCAGGTACATGCATCTGATGTGAAGATGGAGAAGAACGATTCGTCACTCCATAGAACGTTCTTCCATTGCTCAACTGTCCAAGGACGACTCTCCTTTCACATGGTAGTTGATGTATTTGCTTTGACAGAACTCTGACGTTTGCAGGATGAGTGGAGGGAAATACCAGCAGAAGTATATCAGACATTAGTAGAAAGTATGCCACCGAGCGTATCTGATGTTATTAGGGCCAAAGGAGCTCCACTAAGTGTTAACATATGGCAATAAATACTACTTTTCATTCTTGCTCAGGTATAAGATTATTTTTGCTTGGATAGCGTATACATGTACACACATATTGGAATAGAAACATGAATGACAAAAAGTAAATCATGAAAGGTTTTCACTAGAATCACTTAGCAGTGCGGCCTTGAGCTTCAAGACAGCATATCCCAGCCTGGAAGACGTATATTTAAAGGAAAGCGGTCACATCCGATAAGCACCATAAACTAAGTTATGATGCTCACAGGACAGGGAGCATTGAGTCTGGGGATGTACTTTCTATACTTTCCCCGACTACCTGTTACCGTATCACCCTTGGCAGGCATTGCTCTGTCTGCGAGTGCGATTCTTCTTCGGTCAGTGCACGCGTACAGACAGCTCTGACTTCCAGTGGTCCCAGTGAGAGAATGGGGCAAGTATTACACCCCTGGACTCCATGTTGCCTTTTCTACAAGCACTATAATTAAGTTTATGGCGCTTGTTGGATGTAACAGGTTCCCTTAAATGTACGGTACACTCAAAGGTCTTTTATACCTCTGGTAGGTCTCCTTTAAGCAAAGCAGAGAAAATAGATAATTATCCACAATCCCACAGACAATATAAGGTCTATAGAGGTTACCAGACGCTTGTCCAACATCCGATGTCAGGAAAAGCTAAATCCTAGTCCTATCCTGCCACTGGTGACTACTCGTCTCTGTTATTACAAACCCATACACCCTTTTTAGCTAACGCTGAATTAACATGGGGGCTCTCTGTCCAAGCGGTTATAGAGTCTCTTGCTCTAAAAACGACCTATCTTTTCCAGGGTTACACAGACAACCCATTGATATGAATGGATACTGTGTAATACTTCATTTCCCCTGTGGAGGAGCTGCAGGGAAATGGAATACATTGTCTGGCTTCCCCAAAGATGTAAGAGGACACTTTGTGATTACCAGACCCTTCTAAAAACTCTATAGAAAAGCAGAGGACCCCTTTAATCTGCACAGACAAGGAGACTGCCAGCAGCCGTCAAATCATGCTGGTGGTTGTAGTTTCACCACAGTCATGGCTTCTCATTCATATAATCACCGACCGCACAATGGCCACCTTTTACCTATAAACTTTCTCATCAGGCCACACCAAAAAGTTGCATGCCAGTGACAGGGACCAGAACACTTAAGACATGTGCAATATAATGTCCTGTATGAACACTGTCAGCCGGCGTGCGCTTCCCTCAACCAAGGAACGAAGCTGTGCCGTCTCTTTGCCCTTAGAAGACGCTCTTGAAACAAAACACATCAATGTGACGGATGTTCCCACTATATATATATACATTTACAACGAAGCAGATCTGCTTGCAAGGAAATACTTAGTGTGAATTTTTAATACGTGCAAGATATCCTTCTACCTTTCACTTGCCCAAGGCAGAAACACTTGATCGCCCCATGGGCTTCGGTTGGGGCCAACACCCAAACACCTAAAACACTTCTGTGGCTGAGAAGTGATGAGGTCACACGTGGTTTTTATTTACCGTGTTTTGTTTTTTTTTTTCTCGTATTTTTTTTTCTTTTTTTTGGAAAATCTTCAAGTTTACGGTCTCACATACCGGAAAGTTCCAGAGATGCAAGTTCTAGCACGGGCAAGATGGAGTCCCGCAAAAGTCCAGTTATCCACCGAAAGACCCCGAGTCTCCATTCAACTCAGCAGCAGGGGTCTAAACACTTCACGACTAGGTAAAATTCTCAGCTTAGGACTCCATTGTAACCTCCTTTAGGTTTTGAAGCCCCCTCCCCCTCACAAACTCCTCCCATTATAGTTCTGACACCACACATGACATCACCGGCAGCCAGGCAGCACAGATGACATCACACATGACATCAGCGGCAGCACAGATGCAGCATACAGAACATGGCAGCACGCAGAGATGCCCGAAAGGGTGGGAAGGAGTAGACTGCCTCGCGTTAGGCATTTTCCTTTGATATAGAACAGGTTTTATATTTTTTCACAGTAGATGGTTAATTGTGGCGGGAGTGTCGGGTTGAGCCTGGTAATAACCATTTGCAGCGAGTGGGCCAAGCAGGCAGAGGTAAGAGCCCATGTAGGCACAGGCTCGCAGCGATTGGATCCATGACACCACAACGTCTCTAGGTCTCAGTTGAGTTCACTGTACATGCCCGGCGTTAGTGGTGCGGGAGCTTTGGGTTTCTTCTTTTTGCTGGCTCCACCTGCGCTACTCATGTTGATGTGACTTGGCTTTTTCTTCTTGGGTTTCCGTGTATCCGAGTTATTTGTACCTGAGGGTCAGATAATAAGGACCGGTCAATTTATATATCCCTCTATGACATGCAGCACTTAAACGGGGCTCTGCTGCAATACCAAACTATACCTATAGATAAGAGTGGCGCTGTTTCCAAGGTATTATGGACTTACATTATTACTTTAAAAGGGTACAGACGTCATGAATGTATTGATTTTCCATAGAAGAAAAAAAACTCAAAATATCTACGTCAAAACCCAAACCATTTGGTGGCGAGCCACAGCTGATTGTACCTCTTCAACTGAAGGGGTTAAATCTGCTGCAGATCCTCAACTGGTTTTTAGCTGTATTTGGGTTGGAAAAGCCACAAATTCGCCAAGTGTGAACATACCCCAAGGGGATTCTGCAATTTTTTTAAATTTATTTTTTTTAAATTTCCCGCCACTCCAGTCCCCAAAGCTGGGGACATGCAATTCCTTGTTCACATGACCAATCAGTGTTCTCAGTGGTCACACACCGCTCCATACACGACTGCTCAAGCCAGTGCGCGCGTGACATTGCAGAATTGTCCAGTCTTACTCAAATGAGCGTATGGTAGCCATATTTACTTGCCCACAATGCGGATGGGTCTCTGGGTCTGACTACAAGCATCAGTTTCCTAAGATGCTTCGAGTTCAGATGAGGAGACCTGCGGTCAGGCAGGAACACTAGCCCAAATCATGGACACCTATACGTATCCACAATACCTTTGTCTCCCAACAACCCTCTATACTTCCTTTTAACTGTCCTGTATCGTTAGACCCCGGTACTCCAATCCTGGAAGCTCCTGCAGTGGTCATACATTGTTCATGTGACCGCTCCAGCCAATCACTGCCCTCAGCAGTCACATGCTATTCAAGCACATGACTGTTGAGGCCAGCGATTGGCTGCAGCGGTCATGTAAACAGCCTGTGACCACTGCAGGGGCTGCCAGCATTGGAAAACAAGGTAGTAGAGCAGCAGGACATTTAAAAGAAGGTCATTTAAAAAAAAAATCCTTTATACACATATCTGCTCTCAAGAAAATACAAATTTGCTTTAGTTTGTGGCTCTTTTGGGTTTCACAAAAATGCAGCATGCTCTGGGTATGGTGTCTTTTTCTAACATTTTTTTCCCATGGGCGGACCCCGCCAACATCCTGAGGATAGGTTATAAATGGTAAGTGCCCGGAATACCCTTTTAAATATTGATCACCCATCCACAGGATAGGTGATAAGTGTCTGATCACTGCGACACCTACCAATCACGAGGATCCCATTTCTTAGGTTTGACTAGACGTTTTCATGCACACATTAACGCTCTAGTCAAGGTCTATGGGAGTGAGGGCACTGGGCTTGGCCAGCTCCATCAACCCGTTGATAGCAGATGAATAATGGTTCTGAGCACGCCCCTTTAAATCTGTGCAGTGTAAATAGCTTCTTGAAGTCAAAGTATTTCTGTAAGCCGATATCTACTAACGCGAGTCACTAAGCCTTCTGACTAAACCTCTTACTGGCTTTGGAGGAGGCAGAATCAGATGGAGAGATATCAGAGGATCCATCCCACGGCAATCGACTCATCAACGCTTGTCCTTCCACCACGTCAAAGCTGTCGTTATCCGTACTGCCGTCAGGCTCCGGGAGAGAGCTGCGTGGGAATGGAGAGGGATGTGAGCAACGGCCCAAGTCTCTGTACACATCACATTGGGGGCAGACGTATGACAGGTTTGTATATAGTGGGGGAGGGGGGGGGGAACGGTAGTCAGACCAAGTTGTCCTCTTGAGCTGCATTAAAAGACAACACTAGGTTTAAGTGGATTGACGGGGCTGCGGTGCATCAGCAGAAGCCGCTGATCCTTCCATCTGTTGATCCCCTTATCTTAAGGATAGGTCCTCAAAGCGAGATCACAGAAACCCCTTGAAACAGCAACAGTATGGCCCAAATGTGATGTGAACAGAGTCCAACGCCTAGGAAGGACTCTGAGATAGGCGTGAGGGAACCCTACAGTATCAAGTGCCAGTCCGGTTTATTGCATGGCACTAGTTCTGCTCCTAAGGGCCTACATTTTAAAGGCGTTCTCTGGAGAGTCACACTTACCCTGATTCAGTCGGGGTCCAGTGGTCCCGGAACCTCAACCACCTATCCGGTTCGGACATTCGGTCAATGTGGTATAGACTTTGAGGTCAGCTGTGACATCATGGCAGGGGAAGGGGAGGGGGGGGAGAGACGACAACTGCCTCATTTCAATAACTAAGACAGCCTCCTCCTCTGTAATGGCCAATAGAGAAGGGGCCAGCTTAGTTATTGAAATGAGCTGAAGAGCCGACACCCTACAATGATGTCACGATAACATTCCACATCATTATGACCCAGTGTGCGAATCGGGCCGGAGGTGCCGACACCGCTGGATCCGGACTGGATTAGGTCAAGTGTATCTCCCTGAATAACCCCTTTAAACATATTTTGTTTTTCACTTTTCCAGCTCCAGTCACACTGGGAGTACACACAAGTCTAAGCATTTGATTACAGGTTCACAGCACCATACAGAAATCACTTACGCCGAGGATCCCAGGAGGTAAACCCTGACTGACCTCCGCTGGTCATCTGTGTGTTGGGGGCAGCGTAGTGACCTGGTGCACATCTTCTTAGTATGCTCTGATATTACACCACATTGCTAGGAAAGAACAGAAACACCTACATATTACACAGTGTTGGCGAGGAACACACAAGAGTTGGGCATGACGATGCCTGCAGTGCCACACCCCAAGCCTCAGTAACAGGCTATAAAAAGGTGGCATCAGGTTTGCCATCTAAGAGGTTAGCGCTGTAAGCAGCAGTA
The DNA here is from genome assembly GCF_035609145.1 of Eleutherodactylus coqui. Lineage (NCBI taxonomy): Eukaryota > Metazoa > Chordata > Amphibia > Anura > Eleutherodactylidae > Eleutherodactylus > Eleutherodactylus coqui. Next base: position 32,627,800 of record NC_089849.1, read on the forward strand.
ATAGCGGGTGTATCTAATAGAATGGGGTCCCTCAATCTTCTGAAACTTAGCCACACAATGCAGTTGGAAGCTGAACACCGATTACAGTATTGCTGGATACCTAAAAGCCGGAAGCCCTTCATAAAAGTCTATATCAGGAAGTGGGAGAGAAGAGACTATGGGGAACTGCTGCCTTCTAGATGAATAGAAGTTTGCAGAAACCACTTAAGAGTTGTGCCAAGTTATAAAGTTATTCAGAGACGGGCACAACTTTAAGATCGCTGGAGAAGCAACTGCTGGGACTCCCAGCAATCAAGAACAAGGGTCCCTGCAGGAACGAAGGGCAGTCGTGCACCGAGGCTCCATTCATTTCGATTACAGCGCCGAGAGTGCTCGTACTTGGCAATTTCTGGCCCTGTCATTGAAACGAATGGAGCGGCGGCTTGCTTACGTGTCCTCCGCTCCATTCATGCTGGGACACCTGTTCTCAGAATCATAAAGTTGGACCCCCACCAATCACAAAGTTATCCCCTATACTGTGGGCAGGAGAGAACTTGAAGGGTGTATGATGCGAAAGGTGTCAATAGCTGACAACTGACAGCAATGGCCATGATTGGAATTAGCTTTAATTCCTTAAAAACTGCGGTCAATGCGGTCCACTGCATCTAAGAAGTGAGAAGGCTCCTCTGCAATGTGATTGCACAGGGTATTGCTGGGTTGGCATGGCAGCCCAGGGACGCCATGCATGGATGCTCATTAAGCCCTGTCTGTGGCAAGGCTTAATAGGCAACCGTAGAAAGTATTATATACTGCAGTACAGAAGTAATACAGTATATGGTGAAATCGGTCAAAGGATTGCAAGTTCCTTACCCCTAGTGAAACTTAAAAGAGAATGAACCCATTCAAATTAACGGGTTCTTATCCCATGCGAGTTCCGTCAGTCTCTGAATTGGACAGAAAACACCTCTGTAGCCAGGGATTGGTATCAAATTATTACCGCAGCTAGCTAATCAGAGACCCGTTAAGAGACCAGAAGCACTTCGGCAGAGGAGTGGGAGGGGATTTGTAAAATTATTTTTGGTTATTTTATACCATTATCAGCCGTTTCTAAAAAACAGCAAAACTCTTTAAACTGGGGTGTGCCTAAGGGGCAACCCCTGTGCATATGCCCCATTACTTCATGGAGCGGGATCCCACACTTCTCTGTGACAAAATGGAGAACTCGTAAGTAATAGAGGCTGGAGATCGGCAGCCTTTATACCGTCCTTGTATTACAAGACAACCATTCATCTGAATGGTAATTCTGCTACACTACATTACATTACCCCGGCAGCTGCTGCAGCTTCCCCGACAAATTCAGCTGTCTGCCAGAGTTGCTGGAAGCTGGACTCAGCTGTCAGCTGTTCGCGCTGGAAGCCAAAATCTGAAAGGCGCCGTGTCCGATGGCGCGATCCCCCCTGACTGTATGCTCCAGATGAGGCGCCGTGTCCGATGGCGCGATCCCCCCTGACTGTATGCTCCAGATGAGGCGCCGTGTCCGATGGCGCGATCCCCCCCGACTGTATGCTCCAGATGAGGCGCCGTGTCCGATGGCGCAATCCCCGACTGTATACTCCAGATGAGGCGCCGTGTCCGATGGCGCAATCCCCGACTGTATACTCCAGATGAGGCGCCGTGTCCGATGGCGCAATCCCCGACTGTATGCTCCAGATGAGGCGCCGTGTCCGATGGCGCAATCCCCCTGACTGTATGCTCCAGATGAGGCGCCGTGTCCGATGGCGCAATCCCCCTGACTGTATGCTCCAGATGAGGCGCCGTGTCCGATGGCGCGATCCCCCTGACTATGTGTTCTAGAGGGGGCGCCGTGTCCGATGGCGCGATCCCCCTGACTATGTGTTCTAGAGGGGGTGCCGTGTCCGATGGCGCGATCCCCCTGACTATGTGTTCTAGAGGGGGCGCCGTGTCCGATGGCGCGATCCCCCTGACTGTATACTCCAGATGAGGCGCCGTGTCCGATGGCGCGATCCCCCTGACTGTATACTCCAGATGAGGCGCCGTGTCCGATGGCGCGATCCCCCTGACTATATGTTCTAGAGGGGGCGCCGTGTCCGATGGCGCGATCCCCCTGACTGTATACTCCAGATGAGGCGCCGTGTCCGATGGCGCGATCCCCCTGACTACATGTTCCAGATGAGGCGCCGTGTCCGATGGCGTGATCCCTCTGACTATATGTTCTAGAGGGGGCGCCGTGTCCGATGGCGTGATCCCCCTGACTATATGTTCTAGATTAGGCGCCGTGTCCGATGGCGCGATCCCCCTGACTATATGTTCTAGATGGGGTGCCGTGTCCGATGGCGTGATCCCCCTGACTACTTGTTCCACACGAGGCGCTGTGCCTCTAGTTTGCTTTATGAACTGAGATACACTCTAAAGATGCCAAGAAGTGCGCCCGACAAGTTGGGTGAGGTGATAGGAAGGTGGAAACGTTGGCATTCTTACCGTGGTTAGAAGCGTATGTAATTCTTCTGGACCCAGATTTTCATAACTAATTCCTGAACTGCTACTGTACTGCTGCAGAGACAACAATATACACAACCGTCAGCAGCGGCACAACACTCCGCCATCACATCTTTGCTCATTTTAACAGTCGGCAATTCATAAAAGTGAAGGGATCGAATTAAAGTGACCCTCCGATTCTATGACAAAATTCTGACCCAAGACAGCAAGGGAGGGGGTGGGTGGAATATTACCTGCAGTCCTCTGCTGTCCTGTTTTTGGCTATCCAAGTTGGCAAGCAATTTTCAAACTGTCTAATGCCCACAGTGCACTGGTAGTGCCAGACTACTATTGCCCTATGCTGGCTCTCCGACTGGCCAGAGCTGCTCATGTGATCATCACTGGCCAATCAGAGAGCAGCATGAATTAGGCAGTCAGAAAATTGCTGCAGCCATCTTGGATGGCCAAAAACAGGAGCTCAAACAGGTACACTGGAAGGGTGGCAGAGAAGAACAGCAGGTACCATACCCCCTGCCACCTCCAGCCCTGGTACAGAATTTTGTCCTGAATTAGGAGCCAAGGTATTTTGCAACAGCGGCACATAGTTAAGCGGGATGTTGTTTAAAAGGGAAACTGTCACAAGATCTTCAGCCACCAACCCAAAACCATCCATGCCCATTATACTGCTGCGGTATAGCTTCCTAAACATGCGGCCGCTACAAGGGAGTTACACCTTGCTTCACTGTGCTGGCTGGCAACGATGTCTCCCAGCCCGTGGGGCGTTGAGCTGAGACGCTGGCAGTCCAGGACCACCCAATCATTATAGAGTTGGCTACCGGCCGGGAATGGTGGGCGTTATTAAGGATCCTACGTATTTGCCCCGACCAGATTTTGACGTGGCGCCATCTAGTGCCACATATCTCCCAGGTAATCCCAACTTCATATGTGTTCTTTCCTATTAGCCATTTGACTATTTCTTCAGGACCGCCCACATGACACTTCTTAGGTAATTTACATACATTAAATGTATACATAATGCTAATATGAACTCTTAACGAGGGCATGTTTAGAAAGTTATTCCCCAGCAATAAATTGACATTGTGGTGCTGAAACTCTAGTGACCGGTTCCCTTTAAAAAGGGACAAAATTAAAGTGACCCTCCAGTTTTGGGTCATAATTCTGTCCTGGGAGTGGAGGGGGAGGAGGGTATATTACCTGCAGTAGATGTTCTCTGCTGTCCATCCGATCCTCTGGTTTCGGGTTCCGTTTTCGGACGTCCAAGATGGCCAACACAATTTTCTAACTACCTAATGCACACTGCTGTCCGATTGGCCAGCACTGATCACATGAGCAGCTCTGGCCAATCATAAAGCAGATATATTGCATTGGTAGTCTAACACTACCAATACACTGGGGAGATTAGGCAGCCTGAAGATTGGGTCACCCATCTTGGACAGCTGAAAATGGGACTGGGAACAGGTGATCAGAGGGGCAGCAGAGAATAACCGCAGGTAATATATCCCTTCTGGCCCCAAGACAGAATTATGTCCTAAAAAAAGCGGAGAGTCACTTTAAAAATCTCCATTTGCTCCGCAGTTGAAAGCATTCTTCTGATCCCTGCTCAGGGTAGAGAGGTGCCAACTGTAAATCACCACCCTAGTGGCTGTGTTCGGCATTACAGCAGCTTCTTATAAGAGTTATAAAAGTTTAAATCGCCCCCCTTTTGCCATATCTTTTATTAAAAAATCTAAATAAAATAAAAATACATATTTGGCAGCGCCGCGTCCGTAAAAGTCCGCTCTATCAAAGCAGTGCATTATTTTTCCCGCACGGTGAACGTCGTCCGAAAAAAAGAAATAAAGAACGCCAGAAATGCACTTTAGTTACCCTGTCTCCCAGAAAAAATGCAATAAAAAGCGATCAAAAAGTCGTATGTATTCTAAATTGATACTATCGGAAACTACAGGACATCCCGCAAAAAATGAGCCCCTGCTCAACTACATCGACGGAAAAATAAAAAAGTTATCGCTCGCACAAAATGACCGCAGAAAATAATTGAAAAAAATTAAATGTCTTTGAAAAAAAAGAAAAAAAATTTAGTATAGTAAGAAAAAATCTATACAAGTTTGGTATCGCAGTAATCGTACCGACCCATAGAATAAAGTTATCAGGTCGTTTTTGTTGCAGTTTGTGCGCCGTAGAAACAAGATGCACTAAAAGATGTCGAAATGTCGGTTTTTTTTCATTTTACTCTACTTAGAATTTTTTTTAAGTTTTTCAGTACATTATACTGTACATTAAATAGCACCATTGAAAAATACAACTTGTCAAGCAAAAAACAACAAGCCCTCATACAGCGACGTCAATGGATAAATAAAGGAGTTACAATTTTTTTTAAAGGGGGGGGGGGGGGGGGAGGAAAAAAAAACGAAAATGGGAAAAGAAAAAGGGGCCGCGTCATTAAGGGGTTAATCGACTCATTTTTTATTTTTCTGATTATTTCTAGATTGGTAAAGAACGAACTGGAAGCTACAAACTTACCTTAAAGGGGTCTGTGGTAACGGAGAGGTCTCCTAGGAGAATTGGGAGAGAAGACAACATATAGTAAAACATGCAGTCCTGGCTCCAGGAAGTGAATACCCTCCACATGTACTAGGACTAGGTTTCTCCCCATCACATAGAGCATGCTAGGAGCTCTAGTTGCTTACAATGAAGGAGATCAAGCGCCGTGGGCCGCTGGAAACGTACAACTTACCGTTTTTGTGTTTTATAGATTTTGACCTCCGCGGAGAGTTTGGATTCTGAAAGGTGAATGAGATTATTACTATATTAAAAGGAGTTGTAACAAAATATTAAGGTGACCCCCATCCACACGTTAGGAAATAAAACTTTATGATCGTTGGTTTTCTGACCACCAAGACGCCCACTGATGCTAAAAACGGGGGTCCTGAAGGCCCCCCACATGAATGATGCAGGTTGGGGGGGGGGGTGTCACACATGCACGCCAATGATAGTGCATACGCATCAATTCCCAGCAGTCATTAAAGTGAATGCCCACATGTGTGACCACCATTTCATTCATGCAGGGACCACCGCGACCCCAGTTCAGGATTGGTGAGGGTCGTAGCGATCGGAACCCCACAGATCATAAAGTTATCCCCTATTCTGTGGATAAGAGAGACCTTTATATTTTGGTACAACCCCTTAATGCTATCCCCCAAAAACAAAAGGAGGGAAGAACTATCGTGGGGGTTGAACACCAGCACCCACAGAGTTACAAGAATGGGAGGCCAGAGCATCCGGCTACAAACGCACGGGCAACCACCGCTCCATTTATTTCAATGGGACTGCAGGAGACAGCAGAGAGCTTGAACTTGTCTACCTCCGCCGGTTCCACGGAAAGGAATGGTAGGGTGTAGCACTGTATTCATTGCAAACACTGCAGCCCCCTGTGTTCAGGATCAGTGGGGGGTCCAGCAGTTAGAACCCCATGGATAAGCAAGTTGGTGGATGGGATATAACTTTATTTCGCGGGATATCCCATTATTAGTCTATGAACAAATCAACAGCGTGTGTGTATATATATAAAATAAATAAAAAATTTATATATATATATAACCCCCCCCCCCCCCCCCCTATAAATTTTGATACTTGAAGATAATCTCTTACCTTTTCTGATTTTCTCTTCTTTGCTACAGAAGGAATGATGGGGGCAGATATAAAAAGAAGAGAATGGTGTATAGGGCAGAGATGTTTAGCAGACATGAACCCAGAAGGGCAGAAAAAGATGACAGATATGGAAATAAAGCAGAGAAAAAAAATGTTTGGGGATGGGGAGACAAGAAAAAGAAAAAAAGAAAGTCTTTAGTTTCGGGCAATGAATCCAGATGCAGTAATGCAGTATAGTAATAAAACACAGTACGTTAGTTACCTCCGGACTGACTAAACGCACCTTTCTTCTCTGATCCATATGACCAGTCATTATCATTGACATCATCGTTGTCTTCCTGGTCGCTCTCGGATTTATTCATATTGTTGCTGCTTGCAATCCTGGAAATCAAATACAAATCAATCTAATCAATCTATAGTCGTATATAGTAGCCATCTATAGGGGACAAACTCCTGCCATCAGCCTGGGTTCAGGCACTCTTGTGAAGATGCCGACAGTCATTGGCATTACTGGTGGGAACCTACAAGAGGTGCCCGTACACCTTCATCGGTTGAAGGTCAACAGCCATTTCTTTCAGCTCTTCCATATATAAGAATGCGCAGCTTGGCTAAGAGATCATGTGATTTACATTGGGACGTTGCAGAAGATCAGTCAGATATCTCTGGCAGCCGCTTATCTCCGGGAAGAGGGGGAGCAAATGACTGGCATTGGACTACAATGTGCCCAATAATTTTTTCTGACATCATAAGATGTCCAGTCTCACTAAAAATCGGTGGGTTCGGATGACTAACTTCTAAGTATGAGGGAAGGGGGTGGAGGTTTGGGATAACTTGTTGCTGTGAGAACACCCCTTTACAGGGGTAATCCAGGACTAAAATATCCAATATTGGATCAGTTTGGGGCCCGGCTTCCAGTACCCGTACCGACCAGCTGTTTGAAGTGGCCGCAGTCTTTTCTCTGACCTATGTGTACCTCAGTCCCATTGAAGTGAATAGGATAAAGCTGCAATACGAGGCGTAGCCAGTAGAAGATGTATGGTGTAGTGCCAGTGAGAGTGCCGCAGTGCTCACCCCAACATTGTATCCTCTTCACACAGCTCATCAATGAGGGTGATCCAACATTAACCCCTTAAGGACACGGCCTATTTTGGCCATGAGGACGCAATGATTTTTTTTGGGGGGGGGGGGATTTTAATCTCCACTTTTCAAAAGCCATAACTTTATTTTTCCATCAACATGGCCGTATGAGGGCTTGTTTTTTCGTGTGGCAAACTGTAGTTTTTATGAGCATCCTCTCTGGGTACATATAAATGTACTAATCATCTTATGTTTTTAGAACAGGGAGAGAAAACGCATCAATTCTGCCTTTTTTTTAAACAGCGTTAGGCCTTCTGCACACTGCAGAGCCGAATATCGTGTGCGGAATCCCGTAGCGTAATCCGGCTCTGCCACCAACGGCATCCACGCGTACCAGGTCCATTGACGGAAAAATCTGCACGGCAGATGGAGCTGGCAGCTCGCCATCGCACATGTGCAGTACAGAGGTTTTTTATAATTTTTCTTCCTGCGCTGTCGCTAGGTGGCGACGTGAAATCCACAACCTGTCCGCAAATCGGAAGGCTTCTATTGACTTGAATCTGCAGAAAAACAAAGCATGCTGCGATTTTACCTCCACTTGCAGAAACCACAATTTGTTTCCGCAAGTGTGGAGGAAGAATCGATTTCCCATAGCATGCTATGGATGCCATTGGCTGCGGACCCGCAGTGTAGATGCCCGCTGGAGATTCCACAGCAAATATCCATCTGGGAGCAGCATAAATGATAGGACACTTTATTTCTGCTGGTCGGTATGATTACAAGGAAACAAAAAAATATTAGAATTTTTTAGGTTTTCCACAGGAAAAAAAAATAATTGTTTTTTAATTATTTTTTTTTTTGGGGGGGGGGGGGGGGGGGGGGGTGGAATAATTATTTTTACATCGCTGCATTCAAAGTCCCATAACACTTATTTTTTCATGGACGAAGCTCTGTGAGGACTTGTTTTTTGCGCAACGAGTTGTAGCTTTTACTTGTACCATTTTGGGGTACATAAGGTTTTAAAAAAAAACAAACACTTGTTGCTTTTTGGGAGGTAAAAAAACAAGCATTTTGCCTCCTTTTTTTACTATGCAGGATAAATAGTGTGTTCAATTTATAGTACAGGTCATTACAGACACGACGGTACCAAACGTGCTGTTTTTCATAATTATATATATATAGAAAATGAGCAAAAAGGGTTTTTGTGTGTTTTTTTTTTATACATTCTTTATGTCTTGAACCATAACAGCTATGGTGAGGTGTTGTAGGACTTCGGTCCTGTAACGCCTTATTGCTTGTAATGGCGATCATAGACAATGGCAAAACAGGACGCCTGTGTCTTGTGTCCTGTTGCCATGGTAACCCATTGGCCATCCGCAATTACATTGCAGGGATCCAACGACGTCAGAGGAGGCACCCTCACTCTGTGAACCCTTTACATGCCGCAATCAACATGGATAGAGGGTTAACAGTGGGGGAAGGAAGGGGGGGGGGGGGGGTGTCACTGTCCTTATGTTTTTGGAGCATGTGCTGTCTATGTACTCCACAGACAGCTCATGGCACCCATGACAGCCTACAAGGCTATACAAAAGTGATTTTTCAGACAGACCAATGGTCTGGTCTGTGCAAAAGAAAAAACATAGTTGCAGATCGGACAGCACAAGGTGCGCTAATGGGAGTGCGCCCGAGAACTGACAATATGACCATGTGAACCCAGCCTGTTGCAAAGTCTGGTGCAAAATTTTACATAGGCCAAGATAAACGTCTGCATCCAAACGTTGCCATCATAAGCGTTGCTACCAGCTTTTCCCATCACTAGATGGGCCATTCAGAAAAGCTGAGCGACAACCTTCCGGAAAGCTATAATGGAAGCCATACAGGTGGTCACTTGGCTTTCCTAGGAATTATATGTAAATGAAACCACAACTGAAGAACTTCACACCTTTACAATTGGAGGAGGGGTGAGCGCGTTACCATTACAGACCACCAGCATGATCCCCTTTTGTTCCACTCACCTTCGATTTGCAATGCGGCTACTATTCCGGCCCATCCCTAAACATTTCTCAAGGTGGGGGGCGAAGCGGGAGGCGGCTATACTGCGATTACAGTTGGGGCATACACATTCTTTGCTCTTCCACTGATTATAGACCTGGCCAAAGATGTCCACGCCCGGCTGGTCTATTATTTCTGCAAAAAAGGAGGAAAGGAGCAGAAACCCTCTTTAATTAGGTTAACGTGACAATCTTTTCTATAAACTTTATGCTGCATTTGGACCTAATGATTATCATTCAAACGAGCGAAAGTGCGCGATAATCGTTCGGTTTAGACGCAAACCAGCGACGAACAAGAATCGTGCACTTTCTCATTCGTCATTCGGTTCCAGCCATCATAAAAATCATTGTTGGCTCGTTAACTTATCGTTGCAACGTGAACTACTGAATGATTCTAAACGACGATCTGTCCGTTTAGCGTGCGAACGAGTTAGCGGTAACGTCACTCGCTCAGACAAGAGTTGGCTCATCTAGAAGGGGCCTTAGACCAATCTCTCTCCTGACCCCCCCCCCCCCCCCCCCCCCCCATACATACTGGTCTTAGCCAAGCATACATATGCTTTTATCAGGGAGAGGGCAGCAACCCGGTGCTAAACACCTCTAGCGGCAGCTTATCTGCCTTGACAAGAAAAGGATCGGTCTTGTTGGAATCCAACGTGCCCGATTCTCCAAAAAAAGTGAGTGCGCACACCTCCTGGGAAAGTGGTTGGAGAAGGATTACCTTGTTTACACCAGGCGATAACGAATCAACCAGCGACTACTTTTAGGTAAGCTGAAAAGAAGCGACTAGTGAATGAATTCTCGCTCCTTTACGAATTATGCTTACATTCTCTCTACCGAGCAACTATACTTGTCCAATATAGAACCTCCCTGAGTGTGCGATCGGGTAGCCCACAATTAAATGGATGACAAGAGTCTCTGCATCGCAGCTCTACTCCAGCTAATAAAGAGGGGATATGTTTGCACAGACCGGATGGGGTACAAGCCCAGGAAACCTTTCTGTGAGGTCTTTCCCAAGGACTGTGGACCTTCCCCCGCTACGCAGGAAGCACAATTGTGCTCTCCATAGTCCAAAAATATCCGCCGGCGACTGGTTCCCTTTAAAGTAAATCCTCCTTCCTGCTTACGGCGGTGACTTATATGACACATATAGTAAGTAGCTGCATACCAAAATCCTTCATACTTTCAGGGTCTGTCTCATCCAGTAAGAAGTAGCCGCACTTTACAGCTCTGTGGACCTCAAAACTCAGCCCCAGACACGTGTCGTCGACCAGATCCGTGTAGATGTCATGAGCGAGAGCCTAGGAGAGAGCAAGAGTCAGTAAGCATGGCAGATCTGCATCAGTGATGGAAGCCGCGTCTGCGTTTCCACGTAGCAGCGGTTTATGGAGTTATAATAGTAAGTGCGGCCAGAACTTTATTTATAAAAGTCCCCAAGAACATATAAAAGGCGTATTCCGGCCCGTAGTCCACGCACAGATCATCGGGCTTCATTCCAGAAAGGGACCGCTGTAGCGAGACGACGGCTTCAGGGTCTATTTGCAGAGACTTTTACTAAGTTTTTCAAAGTCATGGCAAAAAAATGCCCCAAAGTATGAATTGAAGTGATTCTCTGGGAGAAGCCATTGGTGACTGAAGATAGGACAGGTGGGGGTCCGCAGCTTGGGACCCCCACCTGTCCCAAGCTGCGGACCCCCACCGGGAAATACAAATATTGAAAATAAAAAAAAAACCTGTAAGCGGCCATCCGCATTACAGTAAATCCAGGAACGCCGACAGGCTCACAAGCTGCTGCGGGCCTCCCACATGCAGAATCTGATCCGCCCATGTGAGCCCGGCATAAGGAATCTACAGTTCATCAGCTACAGTCCACAACTTGGGATCCCCGCCGATCAGACGCCCGCTGTCAGCGCTGCAAATACATCGTGCGGAGCGGAAGCTGCTGCCCCAACCCGAGTAGTGGCTGCTGATTGTTACTGCAGGCTGGGGTCAGCGCAGCAGATTCCGCTCCGTGTATTTACAGTGCTGACAGCGGCCCCTAGTCACCTGATCGGACCCCCGCCAATCCACTATTAGTACCAATAGTATTTTGCCTGGTAAACCCCTTTAAATGTCTTGTGGCAAAAATTGGAAGCCATTTAAAGGGGTACACTGTGTCTAGTGGGGTCCAACGCCTGAGACCCCCACCAGAAAGAGGGGTCCCGTGTCAAGCATGGACGCTGCCGCTCCATGCATTTCAATGGGAGTTCAAGCATTCAGTGATCCTCCATTGAAACGAATGGAGCGGCAGCATGCAGACCGCTATTCGAGGACCACCAGGACCCCCGATCTCAGGACCGCGGTGGTCCCAACGCACTGATAGTTATGCCCCTCACCTCCAGTTTACTGTTATCCAGGCCAGACAGAGACATGTCTTCCATTCTCATTTGCGTCCAGTCCTTGGGGGATGAGGAAGCCCGGACAGGCAGAACACGGGCAGCCGCTGCCCCCTATCTGTGGAAGGAAGAACAACACATCAGTCACACGGACACCATAGAAACGTGCCGCAAACGGGAGCAAGAGACGTCCGCAGTGGCCGATCCGGATGACCCGCGTCAAAGCGGCGGAATGAAACAGCTCGCCGTATTAAAAACTCTCGCGCAGCGCCAAACGCGGCCGTACCCACCGCAACACGAAGCCACCCAACGACACTTGCCACCCACTAAAAGTCACAGACGGATTACAGCGGAGGAAAGACAGACGGCGTGACGGAAACTGCATCACCAGGCGACAATAAGGAGGTTGCCGATCGCTCCCTGCAGTGGAACTACAAGTCTCAGCAAGCACTGAACATGCCATGCTGGGCTTTGTGGTCCTCTCACAGCCCAGAGGACACGTGGGTATGGTGACTGGACTGATGCCATGCTGGGCTGCCCACTGTGCTGCCAGTCTATTGAGGAGGCACAGCTGAAGACCAAGGCAATACACAGTGCAGCACTCACTCCCCACAGATACAGCGCACCCCGGCGGCCGATACACATGTATACGACATGTCGCCGACAGACTTCATTGTTCGTACCCAGCATTACCCCCGCTTGCCTCTTCTGTCCGCTCCTCAGCACCTAATAGCTTCATCCGCCATTTTACCTTGCCAGGCGGACTCAATCGCCGGCTGAGAATATCGAGCGCGAAGCCACGCCCCCTCTGGGCGTGCCAGTAAACAGCAGCATCAACATCCACGCTCGGCGATCCATCCACTGCGGGAGGAAACTGCAGCACTAGGGAGAAAGGCAGCCAGCCAATCAGAAGGCGGGGAAGGCGCAGAGCGGGAGTGGTGGTGGCGGTCGTCATGGAAACACGGCAGTGAGTTCTGTGGCCGCGGCTTCGTCCGTGATCCGTCCCTTCAAGTGCCGCAGGAGTCCTCATTGCCGTGCAGCCTTGTTGCAGTTATTTTTTAACCCTTTTTTGACCAGGCTGGTTTTTCTTATATTATTATCATTTATTTTTGTGCTGCCGTAGGAGTTTTTGGCTTCTTTTTATATTTTCCGATCGTACTATAAAAAATGTTCTAGGTCGGCTGCGCACGGGACTAAGCGTATTGTGCGCACCTTAGCGCTGTGAATTAGCGCAATGAACTGTGCTTTTTTTGCACGTGCATCGGCGTATTTTACAGTACTTTTGCGCTCACAAGGCGTGCTCATTTGTGCGCGGTAAACAAACGCTCCCATTGAAACAGCTAATGGGGGCGGTCATGCCGTACGAGGCGGTAGTCGACTCTTGAGCCCTCACACAGAGCGGTAAAATACTGCGTTTTCTGCATACGGTCGTGTAAATGAGCCCTAATGAAGAATATTTCGGTGTCCATGAAAGCACCTTAATGCGTTCTATGCAGCGCCATTAAGCATCCCGCCATTTTCACGGACGCAACAGAGCAGCAGGCGGTGCTGGTTTGTCGGGGTTTTTCATGTACATCAGAGATGAAGGCTTTGAACGGAACGTCCAACGCTCATGCGATCGCATCCTTCGGTAGGCGTCGCACGGGTGTATTTGCACGCGCAACACGCAGAGAATCAAACATTGATTTTAATAGTTTGTCCGCGATTCCGTAGTGCAAAAAAAAAATACAACGTGCGCTATTTTTCCAAGTGTTTGCGCACCAAAGGTCCTTATAGAAGTCAACGGCGGGTGCGCAAATGCGCGTGCAGTACGCAAAGAGATGCGTGAAACACCGCGGAATTCCGCCATTAAAAGAACACATCTGGAACTCATTAGTTATTTCAATCGGTGCGGCTGTTTGCCGCGCCAATGAACACACCTTGTGAGAATGGGAAGCCGCGCATGCACTTCGCACGCCGTGCGATGCTCTACCGGCCCCATTGTAAATAATGGGCGATGGGATGCGAGGGAGCGCCCAGAAGTAGGACATACCGCAATACTTTCCTGCACCAGCGGGGGGAAAAAAATTGTTCATATTCGTGCGTCTCGCCAGACAGAAACCTGGCGCGTTTTTCTCAGCCGTGCGAAACCTGCCTAAAGGGATTGTTGGAGTTATGTAAGGGGCATCTCAATGGGTCGCCCATGGTGTAAAACAATGCAGCTGATACCCCTCCTGCTTGTCCCCCGCAGGGGGCGTCTTTGGTCTCCAACTGTGCTGTTTGTTTACAGCGCTGCAGGGAGCGCTATCAGCTGCATTGTTGTTTACACCATGGGGGACCAATCCAGACCCCCTTTACATAAAGCCCAGACAATCCCTTTAACATAGTAGTACAGTAGCAGTTTGGACTATTTTCCTCATGTGAATACAGTAACGCCCGCTTACATGGAACCATCTTTGTTCCGTTTAAACACAAAGCAACGACTGAACTACAAGCGAGATTTGTGTGGTTCTCCCTCGTCGTTCAGTTTCAGCCGGCTTAAAAATCAGCCTGTTGCCGAGCAGATTAATCGCTGAGCGTTCAGTACTTTAGGGCCTAAACACTTGGATGTGTTTTTCTCCCCTTAGGCCGGCTGCACACGGCCGTGACGGGCTCTGCGGGGAAGCGTTTTCACGCTATCTTCCGCTGTGCTACAGCGGAAGATAGTGTGACGGACGGGCTTCCATTGACTGCAATGGAAGCCTTCTGTGCGTACACCCATGGCAAATAGAGCATGCCGCGGGTGAGGATGGATGATTTTACGGAGCGGAATTCCGCACCGTGAGCCCCGAGCTATTAGGTTCAATAGAACCTAATAGCTGCGGGCAACGTGGCGGAAATCCGTCCGTGTGCAACCGGCCTTAAGGTGGCTTCACGCGGTTAAAAAAATTGCGCAATTTTCGCCTGATGCGATAGTAAAAAAGCAGAATATGAAACTAATGATTTCCAATGGTTTCCTTCCCGTCTGCGATGTTTTCACTGATGCGATGTTGAGAGAACAAAAACAAATCGCGGCATGCTCTATCTTTCTGCGATGTGCGATTTTTTTTTTTTTTATCTCCCATGTTTCCCTATGCAGCCTCCTTTTTATGGCATCGCTACGCAATAAACATGCGTTGCGTTTTTAACTTAAAATTAGTTCTTTCTTGGAATGGGTGGTAAAAGACGCAGCGGGAATCGGCTCGGTGATCCGTTAGTTGGCTGATTTCCTTTGCGTAGGTCCAGTGAGTCTGCCGATTTGTGCGACTCTTCTTAGGACGGATCAGTAGGTGACACATTGTTTTGGGTTGCCATTGACACCTGACAAGACGGAGGGACTGTCGATATGTTTTTATTTTTTCGGGTGTTACCATCGACATGGAGGTAATGGATTGCAGGCTGCCAGATGACAAATTGCAGCAGGAGATGCCTAAGGCCCGGCGGGCTAATAAGATTACGCTGCAGGCTCCGCCATCATTATTGGGGAAGCTGAATTGTGCGTGTCTTATAATGCCTATGGAAAGAGTTTTTTGTAGGAGGTTGGCGTCCGCTATGGCGGGAGTAAAAGCGGGGCATCATTTTATTTGTTTCAGGAGAGATCACAAAGTGGATTGATTTGGAGGTGTGGTTGTCCTTTTCGCGACGTTATAACGGGAAGTCAGTGATAATAGTTTAGACAATGAGAAAATGTCACGTACTCTGTACATGACCATGGGGGCGGCCGTCTTCTCTGTGTTTGACCGTGGAGGTGGCCACATTCTCTGTACATGACTGTGGGGGCGGCCACCTTCTCTGTACATGACTGTGGGAGTGGCCACCTCTGTACATAAGTATGGGGGGCGGCAATCGTCTCTGTACATGACGATGAGGGTGGCCGTATTCTCTGTACATGACTATGAGGGCAGCCATCTTTTCTGAACATGACTGTGGAGGTGGCCATCTTCTCTGTACATGACTTTGAGGGTGGCCATTTTCTCTGTACATGACTGTGGGGGCGGCCATTTTCTCTGTAAATGACTGTGGGGGCAGCCATCTTCTCTGTACGTGACTGTGTAGGCGGCCATCTTCTCTCTACATGACCGTGGGGGCGACCACCTTCTCTGTACATGACAGTGGGGGTGGCCACTTTTTCTGTACATGACTGTGGGGGTTAGCAATCTTCTCTGTACATGAATATGAAGGCAGCCATCTTCTCTGTACATGACTGTGGGGGCGGCCATCTTCTCTAGATGACTATGAGGGCAGCCATCTTTTCTGTACATGACTGTGGAAGCGGCCATCTTCTCTGTACAGGATTTTGGTGGCGTCCATGTTCTCCATACATGACCGTGGGGGTCACCATCTTCTCTGTACATGACCGTGGGGTTGGCCACATTCTCTGTACATGACTGTGGGGGCGGCCACGTTCTCTGTACATGACCGTGGGGGTGGCCACATTCTCTGTACATGACTGTGGGGGCGGCCACGTTCTCTGTACATGACTGTGGGGGCGGCCACGTTCTCTGTACATGACTGTGGGGGCGGACACCTTCTCTGTACATGACTGTGGGGGTGGCCATCTTCTCTACATGACTATGAGGGTGGTCACCTTTTCTAAACATGACTGTGGAGGTGGCCATTTTCTCTGTACATGACTGTGGGGGCGGCCATTTTCTCTGTGCATGACTGTATTGGTGGCCATCTTCTCTGTACATGATCGTGGGGGCAGCCACCTTCTCTGTACATGACTGTGAGGGCAGCCACCTTCTCTGTATTAGACATTGGTGGGAGGGGATTTTTTTCTGAACATGACTATGGGGGCGGCCATCTTCTCTACATGACTATGAGGGTGGTCACCTTTTCTGAACATGACTGTGGGGTGGCCATTTTCTCTGTACATGACTGTGGGGGCGGCCATTTTCTCTGTACATGACTGTATTGGTGGCCATCTTCTCTGTACATGATCGTGGGGGCAGCCACCTTCTCTTTAGTAGACATTGGGGGGAGGGGATTTTTTTCTGAACATGACCGTGGGGGCAGCCACCTTCTCTGTACATGACTGTGAGGGCGGCCATCTTCTCTGTACATGACTGTGAGGGCGGCCACCTTCTCTGTAGTAGACATTGGGGGGAGGGGATTTTTTTCTGAACATGACCGTGGGGGCAGCCACCTTCTCTGTACATGACTGTGAGGGCGGCCACCTTCTCTGTAGTAGACATTGGGGGGAGGGGATTTTTTTCTGAACATGACTGTGGGGGCAGCCACCTTCTCTGTACATGACTATAGGGGCGGCCATCTTTTTACATGACTATGAGGGCGGCCATCTTTTTACATGACTATGGGGGCGGCCATCTTCTCTACATGACTTTGGAGGCGGCTATCTTTTCTAAACATGACGGTGGGGGCAGCTATCTTCTCTGTACAGGAAGCAAGGATTGGGGGGCTTTATGCAACTATGTATTGGTTCTTAGAGGAGACTAAGACCGGTATCACACAAGTGTATGCGTATTGGCACGCGCAGTTGCACATCAGGCATTGCTTATTTGTTTATTTTTACTGTACATTTGTTGCACGCAGGGCTTGTGCAATTGCGCACACAACAAGACATGCGCTGCTGCTCTCGGCTACTGAAATCACTAGTTAGTTTAATGAGTTTTTTTCCTGTGCAAAAGTGTTTGTAAATAGAGCACGTTGCGTTTGTTTCGCATGACGCAATTGCGCATGCAAAATATGCACTTGTGAATGAACCTGTTGAAATCAATGGGTTAAATTTTCTGCGATTGGTGCGCACAAAATTTCCGCGCACAAATACGCTGTGTGACACAGGCCTTACGCAGACAGTAATATATGTCATGTACTTTGTGCTTTAAAGGGTTTGCTGGAGTTATGTAAGGGGCATCTCAATGGGTCCCCCATGGTGTAAAACAACAATGCAGCTGATACCCCTCCAGCTCGTTCCCCTGCTGAGCGGCTTCAGTGTTCGGCTGTGCTGTTTGTTTACAGCCTGCAGGGAGTGCTATCAGCTGCATTGTTGTTTTACACCACAGGGGACTCATTGAGATGCCCTGACAATCCCTTTAACAGATCAGCAGTACAGAAGCAGCTTGTGGATACAGTAATGTCTCATTTACACAGAATTCACTGGCCTACAAAACTACATTTTTTTTCTTTCACAATACAGAATAAAATAAAAATAGGAGGGGTTGCTGATGAGTCTTTGGCTTTGTGTTCTTTTTTTTGTTTCTATGGTAAATCTTACATCACATGAAAGCCTTAATGTTTTCAAAATGTTGTGTTTGTAGCTTATGGCAACAGTGATCTAGGCACGCGGGAAAACAAAATGGCGGAGTCTAAGGCGATATTCACCAGAAATGAGAGCAGAAGAGTGATAAAATTCTTGTTTCTGCATGGAAAGTCCGCGAAGGATATTCATGGTGATATGTCGCAGACATTGGGGGATCAATGCTCTTCATATTCTATAGTTAAGAACTGGGTTGCCAAATTTAAAACGGGCCACTTCAGCACCAATGATGAGGAACGTCCTGGATGACCGAGAGAGGTTGTTGTTCCGGAGATCGTCGATGCTGCGCACAACCTCATACTGGAGAATCGGCGAATTTCCGCTAAAGGAATAGCAGACATCATGGGGATTTCTGGTGAATGTGTTTGTGTCATTATCCATGAACATTTGAACATGAAGAAGCTATCTGTAAAGTGGGTCCCCAAATGTTTGACAACAGATCAGAAGAGCATGCGAGTGAAAACTTCCCGGTCCATTTGTCAGCTATTCCAGACTGATAAGAACTTCCTGGATAGACTGGACACTATGGATGAGACCTGGATTTAGTTGTATGACCCTGAAAGCAAGGCACAGTCAAAAGAGTGGAGGCACAGTGGTTCTTGCCCAAAGAAGCTCAGGGTGCAAAAATCAGCCACAAAGGTGATGGCGTCTGTGTTCTGGGATAAGGAGGGCGTGCTGCTAGTGGACTACCTTCAAAATGGTTCCCCCAGCAATGCAAGGTATTACATTGAACTTTTGGACCAACTGAAGGCAGCTCTGAAGGCCAAAAGGCACCGCAAGCTGTCCAAAGGAATCTTGTTTCTGCAAGAGAACGCCTCCGCTCACACTGCACAAGCGACCACGGCAAAACTGGTGGAGCTAGGCTTCCAGTTGGTTGACCACCCACCTTATTCACCAGATCTAGCTTCCTCCGACTATCGTCTGTTTCCAAACCTGAAGAAACACCTCAAGGGTAACAAATTTCACACCATTTCTGATGCCATGGCTGTTACAGATGACTGGTTTGAGGCACAACCGAAATTCTTTTTGCAAGGCTTACAGAACTTGGAATACCGATGTAAGAATTGTGTTGACATGAGGGGAGAGTATGTGGAATAAATGTAAAGTTTCATCTTCCTATTTTGTTTCTTTCTGGGTAAAGCCAAAGACTTATCAGCAGCCCCTCGTATATATAAAGTAAATGACCCAACGCCATCCAAAACCATTGCCATGTGTGCCCTGTAATCCAAGACTATACAAATTATATATCAAAGTGTTCAAAACAAAATGGAGGAACCCATCCCATATGTTATTTTTGTGTAAATTTACCAATTCTAAAAAACGAAACTGAATTAAAAAAAATATATAATTTTTTTTCTTTAGCTTTTTAGTTTTTTATTGGGGGTAAAAAGAATGGAAAAAAAACTGAAAAAAATATAAAAAATAGCTTTTTATGTCACAGAAAAAAAAGACAAGAAAACTCAGCAAAAATAATTTTGGTGGCTGAAGAGAAAAAAAATAGGACAATAAAACCACCACATGGGTAAAATCCCTAAAAAGTGTCTGGTTCTTTAGAACCAAAACACTGTGGCCCCTAAGGGGTTAAAAGTAATGCTGGCCACGCATTAAAACCCTGTTCTTCTAGTAAAGATATTTATGCCATGTATGGTATCAGGCTTCTAAAGACTGACTTTTCAATTCTCCCTAGAGAGGAGGACCTCACTTCAGATAGTCAAGGACTAAATAGTATGCAGATCTATGGATATTATGTAATGAGAGAAATATCTAGCACTGGCTATATCTACGGCTTTTGTTGATCCCAGATGATCTGTTTGCCAGGAATGTGAGAGATAAAAGAAAGGGGAGGGGTTATAAATATTTTTTGTTTAAAAAATGTCAAAAAAAGGCAAACCTTTTAATAAGAAGCATTTAATCAACAAAATTTGGATTTTGCCAGAACTTCAAAGAACTTTGCCATGTGAGCCCTTAGTAGGTGACAGAAGGGTGTAGTAACACCAAATAAGCATTTGGTAACCCCCCCTGACTGGGTAACAGCTTCCACTTCAAAGTCATCGGAACACCAAGCCACCCGCGCTACTTCATGCATCCATCACATTATATAGCTTGCGCTGTTCCAGTGCTTTATGGATCCATTTGAGACGTTTCTTATCCGACAGTTGGGACCACTGTTTTCCAAGGGCATCTTCACATCCTTTGTACTGGCCTGAAACAGAAACAAAGTGGCTGACCTATTCATTCCACCCAAGATGACCACCAACCATGGAAAGCTCTTGCACTTACGTCAGGCTTAATTTTAAGGTAGAATTGTCTCTGTGATTGTACCACAATTGTTGGGGGGGGTCTTGGGTTTCTCGGGGACCCCAGATTTCTTTGAAGCCATGAGGTCTGGATGCTCCTCTCTGTGAAAATTATTGAACATCAAATACAAGCGACTGATGAAAAATTGTAACTATGGGGAGATATGTTCATCACATGACTCACCTGAATTTTGCTAGGTTCTTCTCAAATTCTTGGTTCTCATCCTGGAAGTCTTGAATGTATTTCATCTGGGTAAGATGCACATAACGGGTCAAATGACAAAGAACCAAATCCATCACTGTTATTCTTCGCTCTCCAGAGATTTATCCGTCCCGTCTTCTCAACCCCAAGACCTATATACTAATCTGGAAACCTCAACATACCTTTTTCTTATCCGGTAACTCCTTATACTTTTTGGACAGGATCTTGGTTAGGTCCAGGTTGCTCATCTCTGGATGTAGTTTGGTGTATTCGGCCCTCTTCTCCATGAATAAGTGGAAATAGGGTATGAGGGGCTTCTTGGGAGATTTCGGATGTTTCTGTAAAGGAAGATAGAACAAGCTGGTTATTATGGCTGCTTTGCAACATAGTGCAATGGCTTGAACTTTGAGCAAGTCACTATCAGGCTGGTGTTTGATGATCACATTACTACTGACCTTCAGTTTCTTTCCTTTATATGGATTCTTCACATGTTCTTCTACATCATGAACAATTTCTGTAAGAGTCCGGAACTTTCTGACCTAAAGGAATACAGGTTTAGCGTCACTTGCTTGCTTATAGTTTCATCAACCAGGTGGCACCACATGAGCTGGCACCAAATCTCAACCCACTTTTGACGACACATGGGTCCTGTAAAATTCTTGAAGGCCAGTTTATTCCAGTCCATGTGAGACTCTGTGGTTTTGAACTTAGAACTATCCTGGTTGGGAATGATGGACTTCATGATTTCCAGGAGAATGAGCATGTCCTACTGAGACCAGGTTTCTGTAACAAGAGACAACATATGAAATGAGGTTGGGCAAGAAAGCCTTTTTGGACCTGGACTGAAGAAGCCAAAGTCTAATCTTCTTACCTTGTTCACTTGGGGCAGTCATGGTGGTGTTGGTTTGTTCGTTGCCAGCTGCTCCGTTCATTCTCTACTGAGTAGATCCTTCACACTAGTCCAGGAGACTCTGTGAGTTGGAAGATGCCAACTTAGGGTGGAGATATGGGCATATCACTTACACTACTGTGTCACTATATAAATCCAAATGATATGGAGCACACATCAACCCCCACCTCTGGACACATCTCCCTCTGCAGGTACACAATAGGTATGCGTTACTGTGTTTTACAATGACTGGAGGATTTTCAGGGACTATTTATGGTGCTGAATAAACCGTGTAGATCAACTGCAAGCACTCTCTTTGAATCAATGCAATAAGATTCTGATATTCTGCTATAAATGCAGCGAGAAGTAAATAGATGCACCAGCCCAGTTTGGTCCGGATCAAGACCTTGTAGTCATCAGAAATATAAAGTGTAGACCAGGCAGCATCGGATGTAGTTTGAAGTAGTTTTCAACCTTTATTCCTCCATTAAAAGAAGACCAGCGACGTTTCGGCCACTGCTTTGAAAAAGGCCAAGGCAGTGGCCGAAACGTCGCTGGTCATCTTTTAATGGAGGAATAAAGGTTGAAAACTACTTGAAACTACATCCGATGCTGCCTGGTCTACACTTTATATTCATGGTGCTGAAGCTCATCCCAATAAGAGCTACTAACGTATAGCCTTGATCATATATTAAGAGATTTTCAACAAGCATAGCAGAACAGGAGAGATGTCCACATCGGGGGCACATTGGACAGCCTGGCCAACAGTTATTAGCCTTGATTTCCCCCAAAACAAGCAAGGCATAAAATGTAAATGTTATTTACAAAGCTGAGAATCTACCTGATTGTGGGGCCACCTACCTCCCTGGGAATAATGGTATCAAACAGGGAAAACCAGACCCCACAGTCATTAAATATTGGAGGATCTGTTTGTAGATGCAGGTTTCCCACAGACACTTCTATATCTTCTGACCAAAAGCCATTTGGCAACTATTTACCAAGTACAACCCCCAACTTTTAGAAAAGAGTGAATCGTGTCTGGAGGTAGTAAGCTACAACTATGTGCCCCCTGGGTTTCACCAAACACTCATAGCATACTACAGCCAGCCAGGTGCAGGGAACATTTCCCTCAACTCTGGCCCACCCAGTACTGCTCCCTACCAAAATCTCCTATCATATCAAATCACCCCCTAGCTCAACCATTATCCCCCACGCCCCTCCCAACTCGTTCAAATGCACCCTATGGAACCCCCAGTCTGCGTGCAATAAACTCCCTACTATCCATGACCTCTTCACCCCCAAACATCTCAACCTGCTCGCCCACACCGAAACAAGGATACAGCCGTGGATACAGCAGTCCGATTCTACCTCCCATGCTGCATTGTCCTTTGATGGCCTGCAATTCTCCCACACCCCCAGATTGGACGACAGGTGTGGCGTAGAAGTAGGCATTCTTCTCTCACCAAACTGCATCTTTCAGGTCATTTCCCCGATTCCCTCGCTTACCTTCCAGTTCGAAGTCCACACCCTACGACTCTTCTGCCCACTGTCTCTGCGCGTCGCTGTTATCTACAGGTCCCATCCACGTATTCCTCGATCATTTTGCTGCTTGGCTCCCCCACCTCCTATCCTGTGAAAACCCAACCCTCATTCTCGGTGACTTCAACATCCCCACTAATGACCCCGTCTGCCCATCTGCCTCCCAGCTTTTAACGCTCACCTCCTCCTTCGGCCTATTACAACTCTGAGTCCCTCACTCACAGAGACGGCAACACTCTCAACCTAATTTTCCTCCGCGTCTGCTCTGCCTCAAACTTTCCCCCTCCACTCTCGGATCACAACCTCCTCTCCTTCTCCATCAGGCACATTAGCATCTCCCCAGACTCACCCACCTATCACACCTCTAGGAACCTCCAGACTGTCTGCTCCAAACATTTCCCTGGGACCTTACAGTACTCCCTGTCCCCTATCCCTGTCCTCTTTTGCCTCAATATGGCTGCCGAGCACTACTCCACCACCCTCAGACACGCCCTGAATGAAGCAGCACCCCCTGTGACCCGAGCCGTCCACCGCAGACCACGGCAACCTTGGCTCATGCCCCAAAGACGTTTCATCCAGCGGTGTTCTAGGTGTGCTGAATGGCTGTGGAGAAAGTCAAAGCAGTCTACAGCCTTCCTCCACTTCAAATTTATTCTCAAAACCTACAACCTCACCCTACACCACGCCAATCAAACTTACTTCACCTCCCTTGTCTCCTCACAATCTCACAATCCCAAATGACTTTTCAATGCATTCCACTCCCTCTTCAGCCCCAAAGAACAGGCCCCCGCGATGTATCTCCATGATGGAGAAGTAACCGCCCATTTCAAAGAAAAAAACGAAAACATCCCAAAAGAAAGTTCTGAAAACTGCATGGCTAGCCCCGATCCTGGTCTCTTCAGCACTGAATCCATCACTCTCTATCTATACTAGAACCAATGACAGAGGGAGAAGTCTCCAGACAGCTTTCCGCTATTGCCCCACCACCTGCGCTAGCGACCCTTTTTTCTCACACCTCTTCCGGTCTCTTTGCCCGGATGTCAATATCCACCTCACCACCATCTTCAACCTCTCCCTGACCTCTGGCATTTTCCCCTCCTCATTCAAACACTCCATTATTTCCCTTCTGCTAAATAAACCGACCCTTGACCCGACCGGAGCCACCTATTGCTGTCCCATCTCAAACCTCCGCTTCATCTCAAAACTACTAGAACGTTTGGTTTATTACCGCCTCACATGCTTCCTCTCTGATAACTCTCTCCTTGACCCTCTCCAGTCCGGCTTCTGCCCCATACACTCGACCAAACCCACCCTCTCAGAAGTGTCAAACGACCTGATGACGGCGAATTCAAGGGGCGACTACTGCCTACTAATCCTCCTTGATGTCTACGCTGCATTTGACACTGTTGACCATGACCTCCTCCTTGCTATGCTCTGCTTTATCGGCCTGCACTTTCCTGGTTCTCCTATCTCTCTGATCGCACATTCAGTGTCTCCTTCGCTGGCTCTACCTCCTCTCCACTTCCTCTCGCTGTCGGGGTCCCCCAGAACTCGGTCTTTGGTCCCCTCCTCTTTTCTGTTTACACAGCCTCAATTGGACAAACCAACCGCAAATTTGACCTCCAATACCATCTCTATGCTAATGACATCCAGTTATACACCTCTTCCCGTGACATCTCTGAACCATTCCTCTAAAATATCACTGACTGTCTGTCCGCTGTCTCTAATACTATGTCCTCCTTTTTTCTCAAACTTAATCTCTCTAAAACTGACCTTCTTGTCTTTCCACCTTCCAACCGACCTCCCCCCAACATCTTCATTCCAGTGTCTGGCATCATAATAATCCCCAAACAGCATGCTCGCTGTCTAGGGGTCACACTGGATTTTGACCTCTCCTTTACCCCCACATCCAATCTTTGGCCCTAACATGCCAGCTGCACCTCAAAAGTATTGCTTAAATCTGGCCATTTCTCACCACGGACGCACTAAGGACACTCGTGATCGCCCTCATCCACTCCCGACTCAACTACTGCAACTCACTGCTCATTGGCCTTACTTGCACCAGACTCTCCCCTCTCCAATTCATACTAAATGCGGCAGCTAGACTAATTTTCCCATCCAGCTGCTTCTTCAAACACCTCCACATTATGCCAGTTGCTGTACTGGCTACCCATACACTACAGAACTAAACTCAAACTCATAACCCTCACCCACAAAACTCTCCATGGCGCCGTACCACTGTACATCACCTATCTCCTTTCTGTACACAACCCAGCTCGTGCATTCCTATTAGCCAACACATTGAGATTAAATGCCCCTCTCATTCGATTCTCACATGCTCGCCTCCAGGACCTCTCTAGAGCAGCACCAGTCCTCTGGAACGCACTACCCAAAAACATCCGGACAATCCCCGACGCACGCAACTTCAGACACACCCTAAAAATGCACCTCTTCAGAGAGGCATAGCAAATCTCCTGATCCAATCCCCCAGCCCCCTCAACCCCACAACATGCTCCCTGTCCCTGCCCCACCCTATGGCTTCCCACATCTTCCACTTTGCCTATCGTATACATCTTTTGCCCCTATACCTCCTTATCACACCCCTCTTCTGTTTCCTAATAATTTAATACCATATGTAATTTTCGTACTGTTTTGTGCTCCCCCGTGCCTCCTCTCCTGCCCCTTTACCTCTTGAACACTCCCCCACCCCGTCTCTCTCCAAATAAGGGTATACCACATGTAACTGTCTTGTTTTTGTTTCCTCATGCTTTGAAAGCGCTGCGGAATAAGTTGGCGCTATACAAATAAAGATTATTATTATTGATATAAGTGATTAGAATATCAGAGGAAAAGTATAATTTATTGCTATAGTACCCCGTTGTACCGCCTTTAGCTTGTATACAAGATGTGATATGCAAGGGCATGGAGGCTCTAGTACCCTGTTGTACCATCTCTATCTTGGATACAAGATGTAATATGGGCAGGCATGGAAGCTCTAGTACCCTGTTGTACTGCCTCTAGCTTGGATGGAAGATGTGATACAGGTGGGTATGGAGGCTCTAGTACTCTGTTGTACCACCTCTAGCTTGGATACAAGATGTTATTCGGGCGGGCATGTAGACTCTAGTACCCTGTTGTACTGCCTCTAGCTTGGATACAAGATGTGATACGGGTGAACATGGAGGCTCTAGTACCCTGTTGTACCACCTCTAGCTTGGATAGAAGAAGTGATACCGGCGGGCCTGGAGGCTCTAGTACCTTGTTGGGCCGCCTCTAGCTTGGATACAAGATGTGATACAGGCAGGCATGGAGGTTCTAGTACCCTGTTGTACCGCCTCTAGCTTGGATGGAAGATGTGATACAGGTGGGCATGGAGGCTCTAGTACTCTG
The DNA here is from genome assembly GCF_035609145.1 of Eleutherodactylus coqui. NCBI lineage: Eukaryota > Metazoa > Chordata > Amphibia > Anura > Eleutherodactylidae > Eleutherodactylus > Eleutherodactylus coqui. Next base: position 32,654,041 of record NC_089849.1, read on the forward strand.
TTGTACCACCTCTAGCTTGAATACAAGATGTTATTCGGGTGGGCATGTAGACTCTAATACCCTGTTGTACTGCCTCTATTGGATACAAGATGTGATATGGTCCGGCATGGAGGCACATAGGTTCTATATGGTATTTTGTGGCATTTCGCTCAACATTTGCTATAACTGAGCTTCTAGATCGTACAAACTCATAGGCTGTTGACGTTGGTGTCCCAAATGACCCCATACATGTTTTATTGGCCATAAATCTGGTGACCGGGCAGCCATGGCAGTGTGGCAAAGTTGTGGAGGCATTCCTGTGCATGCAATGAGCTAAACGCTACACCCTGCTGTACCTTTGTGCCTCCTATTATAATTCACAGAGAGCTGTACCTGTTTGCCAGACCCCCTCATAACACAGTGAGCTTTACTTGTTTGCCCCACCCCTCACTATAATACACAGAGGGATATACATGGATGTCCCCCCTCTGTTTATAATACAGTGAGCTGTATGCGACCCCTTCATAATACTACACAATGATCTACAATTATGTGCCCATCCCCCAATGATTATAATACCACACAATGATCTACAAGTATATGCCCCCCATGATTATAATATAACACAATGACCTATGAGTATGTGTCCCCCCATGATTATAATACTACACAATGAACTACAAGTATGTGCCCCGCATCCCCCCATAATTATAATACTACACAATGATCCACAAGAATGTCCCCCTCCCATGATTATAATACTCCACATATAATATGTGCCCAACTCCACCGGATTATAAAAACTCACAATAACCTCTATAATTGTGCCCATTCCTCCTGGATTATAAAAATAAACAATATTCTGTAGGTATGTGCCCCCCAGATTATAATACTACACAATCATCTATAAGTATGTGCCCCTTCCTTAGATTATAATGCTAAACAATAATCTATAATTTTTCCAAACATGACTTATTTCCTGCACTACATGAAAACTTGTGTTTAGCCCCTTAGGCCACTCTCAGACACACACTGCTTTTTTACCACTATTAGCATGGCATCCTTAGCACCATGCTAACCGCGGTACAACGCTTACATTGATTTTAATGGGATTACTCAGACCTGAGCTTGAATGGGCTGTTTCTAATGCCACACTTTTCGAGAGCTGTCTCTTCTATTTTTGAGTTTTCGCTTTTTTAAAGCACCTCCACACCCATCGCAATGATGGAGTGCATTAAAAAGTGCTGTCTAGCGCTGTACCATGCGTTCAAAATGCAGCTTTAAATTGCAGTAAAAATGCCATGATTTCAAGCTGCGTTTTCTGAACACATGCGTCAGAGTCGTCTTATGGTTTGTTCATGATTTTTGTTGTACTTTTGAACCACAATTAAGAAAAACATTAAAAAAAACTGCATGCAGTATTCAAAGACCACATACGGTTTTAAGAAACTGCATACACTACTTAAAACTGCACGTGTTTTTATTGCATTTTTTATTCTGTGTAAAGTGTGCAATTATATACAGTATATAGAGGGAGTTGTATAACTTATACCAGCCGTAGATAGATACCACGCTGGTCTCCGGGGCTGCGGCAGCCTGCTGTGTCCTCAGCACTGACACAGCTCTTTTTTCCTGGTGGTGGGGCTTTGAATACCCCACCTCCAGCAAGCAAGTGCTGTGATTGGATCACAAGCGCCACTTGCTCAGCCAAGCAGAGGCAGCGCTCAATAATATAGATAGATAGATAGATATAAGATAGATAGATATGAGAGAGTGAGAGATATGAGATAGATAAATAGATACAATAGATATAAGATAGATATGAGAGAGAGAGATAGATATGAGATAGATAGATGGTTAGGTATATAGATATGAAAAAGATACGAGAGATAGATATGAGGTCGATAGATAGACATGAGACAGACAGATAGATAGATATGAGAGAGATATGTTAGATAGATAGGAGAGATATTAGATAGATATGAAAGAGATAGATAGATTGTTAGATAGAAAAATGCGAGAGAGAGAGAGAGATAGATAGTTAGATAGATTGAAGTCAGTGATATCGCAGCATTAAAAAAACGCAAGTGGGTAAGAGCCTTGCCAAAGAAAAAGATATATATAACAGAAATAGCTATAGATAGATATGAGATAGATAGATATAAGGGTGGATTCAGACGACCGTATAGCGGCTCGGTTTTCATGCCGAGCCGATATACGGTGTCCTCATCTGCAGGGGGGAGAGGATGGAAGAGCCAGGAGCAGGAACTGAGCTCCGGCACCCTCTCTGCCTCCTCTCCGCCCCTCTGCACTATTTGCAATGAAAGGAGGCGGTGCAGGGCGGGACTAAGTTTTGAGAATTAGCCCCACTCCTGTCCCGCCTCTCCCAATTGCAAATAGTGCAGAGAGGCGCAGAGGAGGCAGAGAGGGGGCGGGAGCTCAGAGCACTGCTCCTGGCTCTTCCAGGCTCCCCCCCTGCAGAGAGAAACAACGTATATCGTCTGGGCGTGAAAACCCAGGCGATATACGTTCGTCTAAATCCAGCCTTAGATAGATAGATAGATATGAAAGGGATATATAGATATGAGAGAGATAGCTATAACAAATAGAGATAGATATAAGAGAGATAGATATGAGATAGATAGATATTAGATAGATAGATAGATAGATAGATAGATAGATAGATAGATAGATAGATAGATAGATAGATAGATAGATAGATAGATAGATAGATAGATAGATAGATATGAGATAGATAGATAATATTAAAAAGATATGAGAGAGAGATATGAAAGAGATGGCTATGAGATAGATTAGATAGATAGATAAACAGATATGATAGAGAGAGATATATGAGAGAAATGGATATGAGATAGATAGATAGATAGAGAGGATATATATTAGATACATATAAAAAGAGATGGATGGTTAGATAGATATGAGAGAGATAGATAGATGATAGGTAGATAGATCTAGATATGAAAAAGAGATTGATAGATATGAGATAGATGGGTATGAGAAAGACATAGATAGATATATACATATATAAGGCTGGACACCCACTAGCGTTTTTTTTCTTGCGCTGCGAAATTGAGTGAAAACACTCGGGGCGCAAAACAATCGCTGCATTATCGCAAAATGCTTTCAGTGGGGCTGGCAGCAGCAGCGCCAGTCCCATTGAAAGCATACTGCAGACTTCTGCCACAGCTGTCACAGCTAAGAGTACGCCTATGGGTGGAGGCATCAATGTAGTGGCTGGCACAGGGTGTAGGCATTGGTGTAGTGACTGGCACAGGACCGTGGCATAGGTATAGTAATTGGCAAAGGGCAGAGGCATTGGTGCAGTGATTAGTACAGGGCATAGGTATCTGTATAGTAACTGATATAGGGCAGATGTATCAGTGCAGAGATTAGCACAGGGTAGAGGCATCGGCACAGTGATGTTGCAGCCGTTCTGAAGTCTTCACCTGGCTTTCAGGCCGGACCAGGGTTTAGCAGTGTCTCTACCTTTCCTGGAGCTGAGGGATATGGTGAATGGATGAGTAATGTCAGTCCTCACCTGTTTCTGAGTGGCTCGGCTCCTATATAAACTATGCTAGAATTGACCTCAGTGCTGGTCAATTTTCAGTTGCTACCTGGACTGCTGAGGAGCACAGCCTGCTACAGGAGCTCCTCCACTTTGCTGCTTCAGTTAAGTAACTTTTGCGTTTATGGTGTACTGTTCCCTTTTTGCTGTATCAGGGCTCCCCGGTAGGAATTTTTAGTGGCCCAGGCACGAGTTTTGGGTCCGCACCTGTCGGAAGCGATCGGCCCGCCGAGTAGGCAGGGCCCCCTCCCGGGATAGGGGTTTGCAGGGAAAGGATTTCCCTTAGTTTTGTCTTTACATTGCACAGTTGTTCCTTTTCTCTTGTTTATTAATATTGCACGTCCATTAAGGACGCAACAGATTGACCAGCCCTTACTTACTCAGGGAGATTCTGTGCGTGTATTATGAATCCCCTTGAGGTTTTGTCGCACCAGCTTGGAGCGCTGGCTGCTGAGGTTGCAGAGGTAAAACAGTGACAACTTGCGCTGCAGGTTCCCAGCAAGGAACCAAAGATTGAGCTACCCGATCGTTTTTCTGGTAATAGGCAGAGATTCGGATCTTTTCGGGATGCCTGTAAGCTCTTTTTTAGACTACGTTCAGGCTCTTCAGGGGACAACGCCCAGAGGGTGGGCACTGTAATTTCCAGACTGCAGGGGGCGCCACAGGCATGGGCTTTTTCATTGCCCCCGACGTCTGAGGCCTTGGCCTCAGCGGATAACTTTTTGCTGCATTGGGTCTTATCTATGATGACTCAGATAAGATATCGGTGGCTGAGGGAAATATCAGACGTTTGCGACAGGGAGACTCCCCTGTTGAGGATTATTGTGCTGAGTTTCGATGTTGGGCAGCAGAAACTCAATGGAATGACCCTGCTTTAAAGAGCCAGTTCCATTGTGGCCTTTCCAATGAGATCAAGGATGTACTGGTAGGATATCCAGTACCCCGCAGTCTAGATGGGGCCATGTCTCTGGCTATTAAAGTTGGGAGACGGATCAGGGAGAGGCATCAGAAGCTGTCTATGGATCCTGGCTTCTTACCTGCAGGTGTGGAAGAGCCCATGCAGCTGGGGTCACTAGCTGGCGGGGTTAGGAGGAGAAGGAAGGTAGAGTTTAATGGCCAATGCTTTGTCTGTAATCACAGAGGTCATATGGCTCACTTTCGCCCACGTCATGATGCTCAGTCGGAGAAACTAGATGGCCTGGAGGTTAGAGAGAAGGTTCCTCTAGGCCATCATGTTGCTTGGGTATCATCCTCCAGGCTGGTACTTCCCACTGAGATTCTTTGTGGCAGGGTTGACAGTCCCATAAGAGTCTTTCTGGATTGTGGAGCTAGTATTAATTTAATACATCAGGAGACGGTCCAACGTTTAGGCTCAGAGATGAATGCTTTGGATTTTCCTATCCCTGTGTCCGCCATTGATGCTGCTCCACTATCTCGGAGAAGTCTGAGGTTTTACGCGCCTAATGTCCATTTAAAGATTGGGCTGTTCCACACGGAAATTATAACATATGTCATGGAATCCCTCCCTACGCAAGTAGTCTTGGGGTTGCCTTGGCTATGCTTACACAACCCAGTAGTGGACTGGGAGAAGGGGAACATTGCGAAATGGAGCCCTGACTGTCCGGTTGCATTTCTGTTGATATAGCTTCTATTCAGGCAGAAGAGTTGCCTGAATTTATTGCTGACTTCTCTGATGTGTTTTCCCAGGAAGGGGCAGACAAATTACCACCGCACAGAAAGGGGGATTGTGCAATTGAACTTCTCCCTGACTGCAAGTTTCCCAAGAGTCGCATGTACAACATATCTGCCCCTGAGAGACTGGCGCTCAAAGATTATATCCAAGACAGTTTGAGAAAGTCATATACGGCCATCTAATTCCCCACTAGCAGCTGGTTTCTTTTTTGTAAAGAAAAAAGATGGCGGGTTACGTCCCTGTGTTGACTTTAGGGAATTGAACTAAATCACGAAACGCAATCCATACCCTCTTCCCCTTATTCCGGATCTTTTTTCGCAGTTGAATGGCTCCAACTGTTTTTCTAAATTAGACTTACGCGGGGCATATAATTTAATCCGAATTAATGAGGGGGACAAGTGGAAGACTGCGTTTAATACCCCAGAAGGGCATCATGAGTCTGGTGATGAGTTTTGGTCTCACTAATGCCCCTGCTGTATTTCAGTCCTTGATCAATGAGGTTCTCTATAAGTTTGTGGGCAGATTTGTATTAGTATACCTGGATGATATTTTGATCTTTTCCCCTGATTTTGAGTCTCATGTTTCCCATGTTCGCTAGGTCCTCCAAGTTTTGCGCGAGAATTGTTTGTTCACCAAAAGAAAAAAATGTTTGCTGTACCAGAGATCCAAGAGGGTTTCAAGATGGATCCTGAGAAGGTTCGAGCAGTGCAGGACTGGGTCCTATCAGAGAATGTGAAATGCCCTACAAAGGTTCTTGGGATTCGCCAACTATTACACAACAAGTGACTGCCATAGGGCAGAGGCATCGGTGCAGTGCCTGGCACGGGGCAGAGGCATTGGGGCAGTGACTAGTACAGGGCATCGGTACAATGACTGGCCGAGGGCAGAGGCATCGGTTCAGTAACTGGCACAAGGCAGAAGCATTGCTACAGTGACTGGTACAGGGCAGAGGCAACAGTGTAGTGATTTTCACAGGGTAGAGGCATTTTTGTAGTGGTTGGACAGAAAAAATTGAGCCTGGCTGCTGTGTTTAAGATAAATCGAAGTAGGGAAGAATGATTAGTAGTGAGTTAGGCTCATTTCACATCTGCGCTGGATGTGAAATCGTAGATCTGGCACAAAATACCGGAAGCAGTAGTGTGGCATGGAGCGCCTTTTTGTCCAGTAAAATGCCAAACAGCTGAGCGGAAATGAAACAGACCTCATTATAATCAATGGGGTCCATTCAGCACTGCTCAGTTCGGTCATAAGACAGACCCGTTCAGCCAGGGGATTCCCCTTTCCTGCTCCCCAAATGGAGGAGGAAAATGGAACCCCCGACGCAGATGTGAAAGCAGCCTTGTAATCAAAATGAAAATCTATCAGGTCAACAATAAGACCCAATGTCCACATGCAGATTTTAATTATAAAGTCCGCGCGTGTCTCCTGCATGGGAGATCTGCAGCTCTAGCCGCCCATAGTGATACATTAGCATACGCAGGGCAATTTAAAGCATGCGGATATTTTTTATTTTTTTTCCTGGTGTGTGGATCGCACGTGCGCAAAGGAATCACAGCATGCTCCATTTTGTCTGCAGATCCTGCGGGACGCTTTCCATTCAAGTCAATAGAAGACGTCCTATTTGCGGCACAGCTGTCACTGTGGCTGTGCCATGGATCCGTGGGAAAGCAAGATATTTTTCAAAAAATTGCTCTGCGCATGCGTCCGAAGAAAGAGTCACAAAGCTACAATGGAAGGATTGAGAGAGTGCCATAACAGACAACCAAAGTGTGAGTGTTGGCTGGTATGGAGAGTGAGAGAAGTTTCCCGTGAGAGTCGGCTTACAGATAACTTGGACTATATGCACCAAGATGCCCCCAAGTAGCCTCCCTACCTCCTCACAAATAGAAGTCATCTGGGAGAGTGATCTTACAGATAACGAGGACTGTATGCACCAAGATGCCCCGAGTAGCCTCCCTCACAAATAGAAGTGGTCCTAAAGCCAATTCTCCATTGGAAGAACTGTTGTGTATTATCCTGTTGGATGTTCCTGTAAAGGCTTTACTGACCGTTTCTGGTTCAGTCTATTTAATGTACAGCCCTGTGTGGACTATTTATTGCACCATCGTTGGAGTTCACCTCAATGGAGGGAACAGTGGCGTCACCCGTGACAAATACCGAAGTTTTAATGCAGAGTTTTATACAGGTAATCACATCACTAGCGTTGCCTGGAGAGGCCTGCCAGGGCCTTGGTAAAGGGTTGCACATGTCCCTCAAGGTGGGAGATACTAGTGCCACAGTGACATCCCTTTCAGCTACCCCGCCATCTCCTCAGCTGTGAGCCCTGCACCTCGGTCACTGCACATACACCGCGATGGAAATATCAGGTTTAAGTCAGTTAATATGGTAGATTGTAGAAACACAAGAAGTTGAGTTTTTGAAAGCTTTAGTTTCAGATAGAGAGAGGACATGATGTTAGAGACAGCGGACAGACTGCCACTATTACTATTGGGGTCACTTTTACTACTGGGGACAGTGCTACTGTTGGGGTCACTACTGGTGGTCCTGTTACTACTGGGGCCACAACTGCAGTCCCTGTTACTATTGGGGTCACTGTTATTTCTGGGATCACTACTTGGGCCACTATTATTGCTGGGGTCATTGGGGGCCTTGTTACTATTGGGTTTACTAATAAGGGCCCTGTTACTGTTGGGGACATTGAGGGGGACACAATTACTAGCTGCAGTCACTACCATAACAGAGGTAAAACTATAAGTCATTCCCCAAACTACACCCTCCTTTACCTCGGCCAGTATTTTTTGTGATAAAGATGGCAACCCCAGTCAGAAGGGGTGCAGTTTCTCCTTATGAAGACTGTTAAGTAGGTGTGAGGAGATTTTTAAGGCCATGAACATGTGCACGAAGCTGTCTGTACGCGGTCATGTTTTCCTTCTGGCACATATGCCCAGTCATGTTCCAAGGCCTGTTAGAGGGTCAGACATTGGCTTATAAGGCCGCTGCCTTCCTGTAGAGGCACTGTACTGTCTCCCATTTACCAGGCCACGTTCTCACCCTAATCTCCTGCAGGGTCAGGGTGACTCACAAATCCCCCCCCAATCTGCTCCTCATTCCTTGGCTAATGCTATAGCCGAATGTCTGCTGTGTATATTGCAGTTCTGCAGCTCCCCGGCAGGTGGCTTTGCTGTGCTCCCCCGCTATTTTCTTCTGTTGTCCTGGTAACGGTTGCCTCCTTCTCAGTCTCTGCAGCTGTCCACTGATGGAGCTAGCAATGTCTCCTCACACTGCCTGCAACCAGCCTGATGTACTCTCCACAGCGGCGAATGGTGTGAGGTGAACGTAGCAGAGGGTGCGGCACTCCCCACCTGCCATGTATCTGCCATTCATTTACAGTTACCTAAAATATAATACAGGATGATCGTCCCGCTAGGAAACCCAAATATTCCTCAATAGCCGTGTAACATCTAGCAGGTCCCCTACCAGAACTGATCTGCATTCACCTCATATATTGCAAAACCAAATCTGCCTGCAGTGTTTGCTGAGAATGGTCCGCCGGTATACGAGAGTCTGCAAATGTGACATCAGTAATGACAGCAATCTCTCGCCATATCGCTTCACGCCGTCAGCTAAAAACAATATCGTAAAAGGTTTATCCATTGGAAGCAACTCTTGGACAATGGACGCACGATACGGGTGGAATTTCGCTTTTTTTAGCAGCTCCTTGATAGTGGAATAAGGAATGACTCTTTCTAGCAAAAGTCTTAAGGCCGGCTTCACACGGGCGAGAGAATCGCACGAGATTTATGTTACGAGATGCACAAATCTCGCACAAATATGAACCTCATTCTTTCGAATGGGGTCATACACATGAGCGTCACCCCCCCTCCTGCATAGCACTGCGCTGCTATCTGGCTCCGTGCTCTTGCATCGCAGTGCGATTGTTCTTAATAGGGGCAGCAGCACCAGCCATATTGAAAGCAATGGGAGAACATTACAATCCTCTGCCACGGCTGTGATAGCCACGCCAGAGGATTCCTTCATTCCCGCAGTGATGCAAGCCTGTTTTCACATGAAAACGCCTTACATGCTCAGGGATTTCATAAAGTGGGGAGCGCAACATGGGGCGGGACTTACGGTCCTTATATTGCGCTCACTTGTGTGAAGCTAGTCTAAGGGCTTATTCACATTGACGAGAATCTTGCACATTGCAAGATGCACAAATCTCGCATGAATATGAATTCCATTCTTTTGATTCACAAGAGCCAAATTTTTCCCTTGTGCCAAGGATAAAAATTTCTGCACGTACTGTCTTTTCGCGTTCCCTTGGAACGCCTCACCGATTATTTTCAGTGTGTGGTGTGCATGCAAGTGCGATGTATCACATTGAAATCAGTAGAAAACATCTGTGATCCTCACCTGAAACGCGCACCTGAGGAATAAAATTTCACAAAAGCAATACAAGGTGTTTTTGAATGAAGAACACCTCGCATCGGCATGAAAAACGCACGTTGGCAAGCATGATATAGGGCTGAGAAACCCGATATCGCATTCACCCATGTGAATGTAGCCTAAGACTGGCTTCACATGAACCTCGGATGGGGCTTCTTGCATCAGTGGAGAAATGTGTAGACCAGAATGAATCTCAGAGGGGGCTTTTTGCATCAGTGGAGAATATGAGAAATCTGGAGCAGAGCTAACATGCTGGCCTGGTGACCCCCTAACACTAATTTAGAGACCATTAAACTTTCATATCCCTTTATCAGTGGACTAATTAAGTATTTACTCCTCTACTCATTCTGTTCTGGTATTGTTGTAAAGAACTTTGTCATTAAAAAGAAATTAAAAATCAATACTCACCTATTCCTCCCAGGCTGTCTTCCAACTGCATCTTCTCCTCGCTGATCTTCTGCAGTCCCTCAGGGTCACCTCACCTCCAGCTGTCCGCATCCTCTTATGATGCGTATGTTCTCTGCATTCTTTTTCCGGGAGGTCAGTGAAGGTTATGTCACTAGTGATGTAACGTTCACTGCCTAGCAAGGAATGACAAGCTATTGCTGAGATTGTGCATGCGAGCTGTCTCGCCGTGAGAATTTATACTATTGCAGAGGGACAGCATGCATGTGCAGTCTCTGCAATAGCTTGGCACTCCCTGCTTGGCTATGTGTTACCATGCGGCGGCTGCAGGTCCTCCCAGGGCGGTCGGGCGCTGGGTCCCATGGTTGGGATGCGTCCCTGCGGCTTGTTGTCCGGCTGCCAAGGGTGCAGGTGGCTGGTTGGCGCAGTGGGCACACTCCTGGGCCCCGGCGGCGCCGCACACGCCCCTGTGATTGCGGATCCGTGCACGAGCTCCATCTCTCTCCGCCCCTGGGCGAAGGCTGCTGTTTATAAGGCTGACAGTGAGGTACATTCACTGCCAGTTATTGGTTTCTCTCAGCGTGCTTGCATCCTGCCTCTGTCAGTCTCCTGTTTGTAAGCTTGTTTGCTAGTTCTGCCAGGTTATCCCATCTGCCTCAGTCTGCAGTTATTTTCTGTTGGGTTAGTTCATCTGCCTGTCCTGACGGTATTCTACCTTGTTGCATCTTGGTACGCCAGTCCTCTCTCTCGGTCCCTAGTGAGTGTAGGGACCGCCGCCCAGTTGCCCGCCTGGGGTTAGCCAGGAGTGGAGGCAAGTAGGCAGGGACAGGGGTTGCGGGTAAGTTCTAGGGCAACCCGGGCTGGTGTATCATCGGGTAGGATACCGTAACATAACTGGCCCTTAAAATTGCCCAGCGGGGTTTGTTTTTGCTCTCCATTGGAGGCCATGAGTAACCTCACAGTTGCAGGGTTTAGTGGGCATAATCCAAGACCTGTCTGGCCGTATGGTGGCCCAGGCGCAGCGGCAGAATGTGTATGTTTCTGCTGAACCTTCCTGCCCCAAGCCTAAGTGTCCTCTCCCTGAGGTGTTTTTCAGGGAGAAAAGTAAGTATTTTGTTTTTCAGCAGGCATACAGACTAGATTTCCTGATGTGGCCCGGATCCTCCGGTTCAGAGTCCCAGAAGGTCGGATTGATTATGTCCCTACTGCGAGGTCCCCCCAGACATGGGCCTACTCCTTACCCGAGAGTTCGGCCTGCCTGCAGTCTATTGATTCATTTTTTTAGGAACTAGGAGGTATTTTTGATGAGCCGGTCGGGCAGGGTTAGCAGTGTCATCTCATGGTGTTACGTCAGGGGCAGCAATGTGCTAAAGACTATTGCTCTAAGTTTAGACAGTATGCCGGTGAAACCTCCTGGAACGATAGTGCCCTCAAAGATGTGTTTTTGTTAGGCCTTTCTGATGCTGTCAAGGATCTACTTATTTCCCATCCCGCTCCCACAATACTTAGAGAGGCGATGGAACTGGCAGTAAAAGCTGACAGGAGGCTGAGATCTAGACAAAAGGAACGACATGTCTGTAAAACTAGGGAGTCTTACAGACCTGCTCCTACTTCTCCCATGCCAACTCCTGGAGCCGAGCCTATGGAAGTGGACCAGCTTAGTCCCAAGGAACGGTGACTGTTCTGGATGACTCAGTCTTTGCCTCTACTGTGGGGAAGCCAGACATCGGGTAGCAAACTGTCCACAGAAGCAATGGCAACATCAGTCTGAACAGGAGGAAAACTACAGATCCTAGGCGATTGTTGGGAGGATCACAGGTACTCCCTAACTTGTTGGTGCCTTGTCGGGTTGGCTTCCAGGATTTTATTCGGTCCGGTCAAGCCTTTCTGATTAATTTAAGTTTTGTCCGACCCCTGATAACCGAATTCCCCATGCTAAAGTCCCCCATACACTTTACCAGTATTGATTCAATTCCTTTGTCCGCAGGACAATGGAGGACTCTAATTCTACAGTTCACTGTGGGTGTTCTCCATTCTGAGAATCTGTCCTTCCTGGTTATGGAAAGTATGTCTGTTGATGTGGTGCTTGGTATGCCCTGGTTGGCATGGCATAACTCTCAATTCGATTGGTCAACCTGGGAATTACACATTGGGGGTTGTCCTGTCATAATCACTTAACTACTATATCCCTGTGCTTAGCAGATACTGTGCTTGTCCCGGAGTATTTGTCTGATTTTTCAGGACGTATTCTCCAAGAAACTGTCTGAGGCTTTGCCTCGCCATAGGGAGTGGGACTGTGGTATTGATTTGATTCCCGACAGTCCCATCCCTAAGAGGTCCATTTTCAATTTGTCGGGGCATGAGCACGAAACCCTTAAGTCCTATATTTCAGAGTCTCTGGCCAAACGACATATCCGGCCGTCCAGGTCCCCTGCCAGGGCAAGTCTCTTCTTTGTAGAGAAGAACAAACAATCAAAGAAAAAACTCAGCGCTCCGTTGGACTATACGAAATCACACTTGGGGTCTTACTTGTTTGGGGGTGCCGGATCCGTGGCACCCCTCACATCCAGGTAGGTGTAATAATATGTGCAGGCAAGGTTCCCATAAATATCCTGTTTATTGCGACGCGTTTCGGCTCAAACCTGAAAAAGGCTCAACATTGAGCAGAAACGTGTCGTAATAAACAGGATATTTATGGGAACCTTGCCTGCACATATTACACCTACTTGGATGTGAGGGGGGGCCACGAATCCAGTACCCCCAAACAAGACCCCAAGTGTGATTTTGTATAGTTCAACAGAGCGCTGAGTTTTTTCTTTGATTGTTTGTCTTTCTCTGACATTTATATTTGCGCTTTCTCATGCTGCTCTCCGTCATCGGATGTCTCAGTAGGACCGTTGAACCACTTTTCTCTGAATATTGAGATTAAAAGTCCATCTGGATTACACGACCGACCGGTTCCCATTATAGGACCGGCCGAGTCGGGGTGAGTCATATATTTATTTAACTTATTTTATTTATTTATCCTCATAAGAAAATAATTGTCATACACCACTGGAGCGCCGCTTCCGAACATTGTCTTCTTTGTAGAGAAGGATGGGACATTGAGGCCTTGTGTGGATTATTGGGCTCTGAATAAAATTACAGTGAAGAACCAGTACTCCTTGCCTCTGATTCCGGACTTGAGTCAGGTGGTAGGGGCCCACTGGTTTTCCAAACTGGACTTAAGGGGACTTACAATTTAATTTGTATTTGAGAGGGAGATGAATGGAAGTCCGCGTTCAACACACTGTTAGGACATTTTGAATGTCTGGTTATGCCCTTTGGACTCTAACGCCCCCACTGTGTTTCAGGGTTTTATGAACACGGTCTTCCACGACTTCTTGGGGTTGTTTCTGGTCATATATCTTGATGACATTCTGGTGTACTCCCCAGACTGGGATTCACATGTGCAGCACTTGAGGTTGGTTCTGACCCGTTTGCGTGAGTACCAACTATTTGTCAAGTTGGAGTAATGTATATTTGGTACCAAACAAGTAGCTTTCCTGGCTTATGTGATTTCACCCACGGAGATTCAGATGGAGTCTGATAAAGTAGCAGCAATCTCTCAATGGGTCAGACAAGGTAACCTTAAGGGCTCTCCAGTTGTTTTTGGGTTTCGCAAATTTTTACCGAAAGTTCATTAAGAATTACTCAGTTAGGGGGGCGTGGCTTGACGAGGCACCGGAATGGCAGCAAACTTTTAGGCTCCGTTCAGCCAAGGCACTAAAAGCTACTAAAAAGCACTCACCGGAGGTTTCACCGCTCCCTTAAAGCTGCAGGAAGGTCCCAGGAGCCCAGCGATGCCCAGGAGGAGACCCTCCAAACAAGCTCCGGTGCGACTGGAGTCCTTTTTCGCGGCGCGCGGCCCCGCTCCAGTAATGGCCGCCGAAGAGACATTGTTTCCTGCACTGTTGGAACCGGAGCTAAGAAGAAGCAACGGAGCTGCAGCAGGAGACGAGGGGGCAGAGAGAGAGAGCTGCAGGAAGCAGATCTATCAAGCGACAGCTCCCAGCAAAGCTGCAGACCTGCAGATACTACAAGGTCAGTGCAGAAAGGGAAAAATACCCCAGAGTGGTCCCCACCTAAAATGGCGCCGGCCACGCTACTACCTAAGGGCAGTTCACCTACTAGCAGCCCTGCTAAGCAAAAGCAAAAAATGTCTGCTGAAACTGAGGGAGAAGATGATGTGGCCACCGCTAATGATAACACAGGGGAGGGAGGGTTAATTAACCTTTCAGCAACTGACAGGCCAGCCACCGAAATTTACATCAAGGAGGCGATTATGACCCTTAGAGATACAATACAGACTGACATGCTTGTGTTAACATCTAAAGTTAATTCCTCAGTTTAAGACATTAATAACAAAATTGAAAAAAGCGAAAAGAAAATGGAAGAGATTGTTGTCTCGCATAATTCCCTAATTGATGCGCACTATGAGCTAGAAGATAAAGTAAACAAGCTACAGCTCAAATTGACAGACTTAGAAGATCGTAATAGGCACAACAATGTCAAGATAAGGGGAATACCAGAAAAAGTACCAAATGCAGAAATACCGAATTACATCACGCGCTTCATGCAGTCTCTCCTCCCTAACATATCAGAACAAGAACTAAGAATTGACAGGGCCCCCAGATTGCCGCGTTTGAAATTCCTGGAGGAAAATATTCCCAGGGACGTGATAGCCCGTATCCATTATTTCAAAACAAAAGAAGCACTTATGAATGCGGCAAGGAAAACTCAACCATTCCCACAACCATACTCTGAATTGCGAATCTTCATTGATTTATCGCAAGCAACATTAGAGGCGAGAAGAAGCTATGCAAATATAACCTCCGCCCTGAGGAGAGCAAATATACCCTACAAGTGGGGTTTCCCAACCAAAATCATAGCCAACAAAGATGGTAAATTCCATATCTTCATCAACCCTAAAGCCGCCACCGAAACACTGACAGCCTGGGGAATAACTCTCCAAACAACACCACCTCCACCGTCCAAACGGGATCCTAAAGTCCGTCAACAAACCAACAAACATGACTCCTGCGTTCTGAAATGAACCCGAGAAACTCCGGTGATTATAAATTTACTACTTATTGTAGTGCCTGCTCACTGAAGCTGGACTTTCACCCCCACGAAATATGCAAGTGCAATCTTGCCTCAGTTTGTTTAAACTGTTTCACTCCTGCGTCTTCTACGTTATGATCTATAGCCACATTTGGTGGCGGCTCAACAGAGCACCAGACAAGGAGGACTTTGTTTCGTTTTTCTGTTTTGTTTCCACAGGCATCACCATGATCTTGGATCTCCTACCTCCAAAATATCTTCTTCAGAGTTTAACACCATGGCTGTGAAGTTTCTATCGTTAAATGTCAACGGCCTGAACTCGCCTTTCAAAAGAAGAAGCGCCTGGAAAGAAGCGTCCATCTATAATGCAGAAATAGTATGTATGCAGGAGATGCACCTGTTAGATAGTGATTGTAACAAAATGTCACATAGGTCTTATCCACAGGTTGTTTTCGCGTGCGCAAAAAAAAAACATGCTGGAGTGATGATAGCGTTTAAAGGGAGCACACTGTTCACTATAGAAAAACAAATCTGTGATCCAAGAGGACGATTTATAATTCTAATTGGTACCCTAAAAAACCATAAAATAACCCTAGTCAATACATATGTACCTAACACAAGACAGATAAGTTTCTTTAACAAACTAATGAAAAAAATAAACAAAAACGCACAAGGGCCAGTACTAATGCTTGGCGATTTCAATTTAGTCCCAGATAAAGATATAGACACCACCAATACTATACTCAAAAGAAACGCTACACTGAACAATTGGCTTCATAGAAATGCCCTGTATGACTCATTTAGATGCATTAATGCCTCCGCGAGGGAATACTCGTATTACTCGCCAAGGCACAGAACCTTTTCTAGAATAGATTTATGCCTAGCAGAAAAGTCGTTCCTTGCATCAATCTCAAAAGTAGAAATTGGTACCGCCACGTGGTCCGACCATGCCCCACTAATTATACAACTAAATATAGACTGCCCCAACAAACCTAACAAAACATGGAGAAACAACACATACCTAATGACCATCCCGAAATATAAAAAAGAAATCCAAGAAGCTATGTTGAAATATTTTAAATATAACGATACTCCACAGATAGACTCAACAACACTATGGAACGCCCACAAGGCGTTTATGAGGGGCATTTTGATAAAACTAGGGTCAAAATATAAAAAAGATAAATAAAAAAAAATAGATGAGCTACTCACAAACCTACATCTCAAAGAAAAAGAACTTCAAAATAATCCATCTAAAAAAGCACATGACGACATGCATAAAATAAGACTAGACCTTCGTAGAAGTCTGCTGGGCGACTTTGAAAAAGAAGTAAATGCCCAAAGAGCGAACGTATATACGTCAATAAACAGACCCTCAAAATGGATGGCTAATTTATTAAAGAAAAAAACTATAAAAGCCAATATTCCCTACATTTGGAGCCATCAAAATAAAAAAATTAAAATAACACACCCAACACAAATAGCGAATGCATTTTCGTCCTACTACAGCAGTTTATATAATTTAAAAAACAACACACAAATGGAACAGCCGAACGATACCTCAATCCAAAACTTTCTCAAACTAATCAATCTACCATGTCTAAAACAAGATCAAGCAAAAACAATAGATGAGCCAATCTCCGCTGCCGAAGTAGCCAAAACCCTAAACTCACTGAAAAATAACAAAGCACCTGGCCCAGACGGGTATTCTGCGGAATATTATAAAAATTTCTCAAAGCCACTAATAACGCATATGACGGACATGTTTAATTCCGCCATGCAGAAAGGCAGCTTCCCCCAAGAGATGCTACAAGCTACGATTGTAGTGCTACCAAAACCCGGGAAAGAACCAAACTCCCCAATGAACTTTAGACCCATATCATTATTAAACACTGACATCAAGATCTATGCCAAGATGCTTGCTCAACGAATCCTCAAAGTCCTCCCAAATATAATCCATTCGGATCAGATGGGATTCCTGAGGGGGAGACAGGCCTCGGACAGCACCCGAAAAATTCTAAATCTATTACACTTGATAGAAAAAACACAAACTCCAACTATTATGTTAACACTAGATGCCGAAAAGGCTTTCGATAGGGTCCATTGGGTATATTTTCAAAACGTTGGAGAAATTCGGATTTGGGGATAAAGCCATACGTGCTGTGCGAGCGCTATACTCCTCTCCAACTGCAAGAGTTCTGGTGGACGGTGTGCTGTCGAATCCTCTGTCAATAACTAACGGTACAAGACAAGGGTGTCTGCTGTCCCCGATACTGTATGTAATGGCTCTAGAGCCATTGGCGGAGCTGATCCGTATTGATCCAGGTGTGAGGGGTGTTCCGGTGAACCACAGGCAGTACAAATTGGGATTGTTTGCAGATGATGTGATACTTACACTAACTCATCCCCTGGAATCACTGAGGTCTGCCTGTGCGATACTGGAGCACTTCGGTAGAGTCTCTATGTATAAGCTAAATGTAGATAAGTCACTTATTCTAGGTATGAATATGTCAAGAGACTTGAGGGAAGGGATCCAAACAGAGTTCCCCTTTGTGTGGAGGGAAAAAGGTATCCCATACCTGGGAATAGTTTTGACGCCACTAATCAGAAATATAGAAAACAAAAATTATCCCAAACTACTAAACACAATACAAAAAGAGATAGACCACTTAACTAAATTAAACCTAACGTGGTTTGGGAAAATCATGGCCTACAAGATGAAGGTGTTACCATTAATATTATACCACTTCAGGGTGTTGCCGATTCCTGTTTCCAATCCCACCTTGGGCAAGCTCCAGAAACAATTGAACTCGTCTATATGGAGTAGAAAGAAACCCCGCATAGCCCTATCTGTTTTGACCCTGCATAGAAGAAATGGAGGCGTAGACATACCCAATATAAAGGCATACCATAAAGCCATCATACTAAATCAAACCAAACAGCTGTTACCCAGAGATAGCGATTTGGGATGGCCCACTATGGAGAGAAGCTTTTTAAGGAACATTTCAGGTCAGACAATATTATATGCAGCCTCAACCGGAAAATATTTAGACCCCAAAAAATTAAAACTTCAACCATTTGAAATCCCTGCAACTCTGCGCGCCTCAATTGATTTGTGGGGAGAATTCTCAGAAAAAACTAAAACAGAGGATAACATGAAAAAACCTCCATTACCTATAGAGATATTAAACCTATATATGCCGGATATGGACATAAGGCCTTGGATTGATAGAGGCATTAAGTGGATAGACTATCTCATCGTCTCAAATAATATCAAGGACTTCAATGTACTACAGCTTAGATATAACCTTCCTACGAGCGAGATTTTCAACCACTTAAGGATCGGCTCTTTTTTAAAAGATACATCCATACACAAAGTTGCGCTCCCAACGATACTTATAAACAAAATTAGCTCACCAAATACCAAGAGTAAATCTGAAACAAGATTTTTTTATGACATAATGACCAACAACACAACATTAACAAAAAAAACATATATGTTAAGTTGGGAAAAAGAATTAAAAAAAGCAATATCAGATGACTCATGGTCCAGAGCTCTTTCATTGGCCTCTAAGTCCACTAAAGGCCTGGGCATACTAGAGACCCAAACTAAGCTATTACTAAGATGGTACTACACCCCTTCTCTAATATATAATAGGTCAAAAATAGGAGATGGCTTATGTTGGAGAGGATGTGGCCAAAAAGGAACGCTTGCCCACATTTTCTGGACATGCCCCAAATTGAAACTATATTGGGATAGGATATTCAACTTCTTAGATAACACACTTGAAACTAAAATACCTAGGAAGGCAACATTAGCCCTACTACTGGTGGGATCTGAAGATTTGCCAAAACAAACAGGACCTTTGCTAGCACACTCATTAATGACAGCTAAAACTATAATAGCAAAGTACTGGAGAAAGCCGGACCCCCCAGAGGTAGAGGAGTTCAGGCATCGATTGGCAGAACAATATGTTAATGAAAAATGGTTAGCACTTCGCAGCAATACAACTAAACAATTCGATGCACAATGGGGGATGTGGAGATCCAAATATGCTCATTGATAATACCACGTATTCATAGATGCCATGTTTATTGTCACAAGTTCGATTTATGTATTTCAGTACATTATGCATAACCTAAGGCAATTCATCATGGAGTTTTCAGCTCATTGAATGTTAAGCATACCATCACCACTTTCATGGACAAAATCAATGTAACTACGCAATGCAATGTAAACGCTATTCATTGGGACTAATTCCATGTAAATGCTGCTTGTTATATTCATGATGCAATGTACTGCTTTTTTTTCCTTGTGTAATATTAACAAAATTTCAATAAACTATTAAAGCAAAAGAATTACTCAGTTATTGCTCAACCCTTGACTAATCTTGGTAAGAAAGGGGCCGACTTGGTAAGTTGGTTGCCTGAGGCCCTAGAGGCTTTTAGTCATCTAAAAAGAGCATTTACTATTGCTCCCGTGTTAGTACAGCCAGGCGCGCGGCGACCATTTTTCGTTGAGGTAGATGCATCTGAGGTAGGAGCAGGGGCTGTTGTCTCAGGAAGTCAGTGTGAGATCTGGGTATTGCCCATGTGCGTTCTTTTCACGGAAGTTTAGCTCAGCAGAACGTAACTGAGTTACTGGCAAGTTACTATCTTGAGGGAGCTAGACACCCCATTACGGTGTATACCGATCACAAAAACTTGGTATATCTCGCCAATGCTAAAAGACTCACCGCTGGTCAAGCCAGTTGGGCGTTGTTTTTCGCCAGGTTTAATTTCGTCGTGACTTATATTCCGGGAGAAAAGAATGTGAAGGCGGACACCCTCTCACGGAGTTTTGGGTCACCGGAAAGTGAGACAGTTACTCCTGAGAATATCTTGGCACCTGGGGGTGGTGGTGTTGGCAGCTGTAGAAACTAACCTCGTCCCTCAACTACAGAACTGTCAGCAGGACACTCCTTCGGGGGTGCCGGAGGGCAGATGGTTTGTGCCAGAGACCTTACGACTTAGAGTCATTGAAAAATCTCACTCTTCGGTTTTCGCAGGCCATCCGGGGGTTCAGGGGACTCTGGATCTTTGTTCCACTTCTGGTGGCCAGGCATGGCTCAGGAGATTCGCGACTTTGTTAGGGGATGCTCTGTGCACGCAATAAGTCAGTGGCGTCCTCCGGAGGAGCCTCTGAGTCCGTTACCGGTACTTTCGTGCCCAGGGTCGCAGGTATCTGTAGATCTTATCACCGATCTACCTGAGTCTCAGAAGTTCACCACTATCCTAGTTGTTGTAGACCATTTCTCAAAGATGGCACATTTCGTGGCGTTAGAAAAGCTACCTTCGGCAATAGAATTTTCTAGGATTTTTGTAAAAGATCATTCGCCTACATGGGGTTCCCGAGAACATTGTATCTGATTGCAGGATTCAGTTTGTTGTGCAGTTTTGTCGAGCCTCCTGTAGAAACCTGGGAATGCCACTTTCCTTGTCAGCATTCCACCCGCGAACCAATGGTCAGACTGAGCGGAAGAACCAGGATTTAGTGCAATATTTACGGTTGTTTGTTAGCGAAAAGGCTCATCAGTTGGCAGAGTTCCTGCCGTTGGCAGAGTTTGCGCTGAACAACCGCACTTGTTCTTCCACTGGGGTGTCTGAATTTTTTTTGTGTATACGGGTAGCATCCACGCTTTCTTACAGTGATTTCTACTCCGTCTGTCTGTCCTGCAGCTAACGTCACCACAGGTGCGCTGCAAGGAGTGTGGAAAGAAGTACAGAAAAACTTGGAAGCAATGGCAGTTCGTATGCAGTTGCGTAGTGGAAGGAGTCTGTCAGTATCTGAACCTTACAGGATGGGACAGAAGGTATACCTGTCTTCTAAAAATCTCAAATTAAAAGTCCCATCTTTGAAGCTGGCGCCAAGTTATGTGGGGCTCTTTGTTGTCACACGTGTAGTGAATCCTCTCCCCTATGAACTGGACTTACCAGCTACATGGAGAGTTTTTCATAAGTCTTTACTGAAACCTTTTGTCCCTTCTGAGGGACGACCAGCGGAGAGGCAGCACCATTCACCATGCGGTATAACAGACATATCTTATTGTGTAGGAGCTTATGAACGTGGCGATACCAAATATGTGTATTTTTTTTTTAATTAAAAAAGTGAGTTTTGTACCCAAGAAATGTTTGTTTATACTTTTAGTTTAAACTTATTACCTTTTCTTGTCCCTCTAGTGAACTTGAAGATGCGATCAGTTTACTACACTGCACTACTTATGCATGTCTCTCGACCGCCCCAGATTTGGTCACTCTTAGGCCAGATTCATGTGGATGCATTTGCACGCACAAACTTAATTTCAATGGGTTCATGCACTTGGCACCGCAGCATTTTACCGCGATCACGAGCGCCGTTTATAAACGCATGTCATAGCATTTGATAGCACTTTTTCACGCACTACATCATTGTGATGAGGTGCATTAAAAAACACAATAGCGCTGAAAAATAGAACAGCGCTCGAAAATCATGGCGTTACAAACGCCACGTTCGAGCTCAGGTCTGAGAAGCCCCGATAAAATAAATGGGAGCGTTGTACCACGACGCTCAGGAAACCGTGCTAAAAAGCAGTGCGTGTGAGAGTGGTCTAACTCCGCTGGAAAAAGAACACACTCCTTTGACATTTCAATCGGCGTGTCTTTGTTTACCACGCGCAAATGAACAAGTCTTGAGAGCGCATAAAGTATAGTAAAATACGCCGCTGCGTGCGCAAAAAAGCATGGTTTGCTATGCAAAAACGTTATACTCATACTTACGCAAATATGTATACGTGAATCTGGCCTTACGGTAAGGGGGTCACTGGAGGGCAGTATTACGGAATGTAGAGGGGTGTGGCTTACTGTAAAATGGGGGTGGGGCCTATTCTAAAACCTTGCTGTGGCATGCTACGCCCGCTGCTACATTTGTCCCTGTTTTGCTGCTCTGACGCTGGGAGCTACGAGGACAGTCCACTTAGCTGAGAGACGTGATGGTTTGATATAAGGGGAGAGTGATAAAACTGACAGATATGGTCAGTGTTGCCCAAAGCAACCAATTACGGCACAGCATTCATTCCTCAGTGGGTAATGAAAGCTGTTGTGATCCGTTGCTATGGGCAACAAGGACAGGTTTTCTCTAAGACTATGTTTACACATAGCGGAAAATTAGTGTTGATTTTGACTCAAAATCAGCTGCTTTCAGAAATTACTTATTCAGACAGGTGTATATCGGTCAGGTTTTCATGCCTGGTCGATATACGCTGCCCTTTTCTGCAAGGGGAGGAGGCGGGCCTGGCCGGGAGCAGTGCACTGAGCTCCTGACCCCTCTCCGCTGTTTGCAATGGGAGGGGGCAGAACTTAGCTCTGCCCTATCCCTCCTATTGCAAACAGTGGCGAGGGGCAGAAACGGGGCGGGAGCTCAATGTACTAGACCCGGAGCCATTTTTGCCTTATGGTTGGGGTTCTCTGCCCCTTGCTTGTGCTCCGCCCACCGCTAACCCGCCCAGCATTTCCCTCAGTTTCTCTATTAGGTACCATTCTGTATATCTAAAGGGGGTTATTGCGGATATTTCCGCTTCTGAGAAGTGGGAGGTGAGAAATCCCTTTTTTTTTTTTTTTTGTGCACCCCTATCCTTGTGCCTCTCTACTTCTATTCTTTCCATGGTCATTATGTGAGTTAGTTGGGCCACCACTTCTGCCATGTCGGGGAGCGTCTGCGAGAGACAGTGTTTTAGGATTGTACGTTTGGCTGCTAGGAGGAAAACATGCACAAAGGGTGGGATGGGTGCTTTTTCGGTCATGTCTGTTGTGGTTCGACATGGAAAAGTGGGGAGAGCCTGTTTACACCCATTTTGTTTGGATGCATTGTATTATAGCTTCCCAGAAAAGTTTTGTTTCTGAGCATGGCCTTATGCCATGCTCCAAGTCTGTGGCAGGGAGGCCACATTTTGGGCACTTTACCAGTCGATCAGAATTTGCTTCTGCAGCTGGGATGTTAAAACCATAGATGGCATAGTGCATTATTTTGTAAAGGCATTCTCTCCCCACCTCGATCTGTACACTTGTGTATCATGTTCTAGCTTCGAGTGAGCTTGGTCTCTAAGTCGTCGTTTTGTATGACTTTTTTTCCACTGTGTAAAGTTTATTTGTACCTGGGTCATTGAATTTGCCTCTAACAGTTTTCTGTATTGTTGATAGCGATGGTGTCGTATGCGTCTGATCAATGAAGATGTCAAACTCGGTGGCTTATCTTGCTAGGTTAGTTGACCTGCTTTTGCAGAAATAGAGGGCCTGTGTAACTTGTAAGAATTATGTGGGAGGCAGGTGGAATTTATGTTGTAATTCTAGTTGGGTGAGCCATCTTTGCTCTGTGTCATGCATGTAGTAGGTGGCTAGGTATAGGCCATTTACATTATGTCTTGAACACCTAGTCCCATGCGAAGGTTGGGGTGACCTATCAGGGGCATATTCTTGGATATGAGGAAGGGGAGGTCATAGGCCTTTCTCAGTACCCTCTACATGATTATGGTGTTTCTTAGTAGCTGGTATTTCTTTATGCCCACTGGGAGGGTTGTATGCAGGCAAGCCACTAGGTTCCAAGGTGCAGCTAGGTTAGACTCATTTCTCTGCAGTAATACACGTCAGTCTTCTGTATCCAATCTACTATGTGGCGGGTTAGGCAAGCTGTGTTGTAACCTCTTATATTTGCAAAATTTATTCCTCCCTACCCTTTGTCCAGCATTAGCTTTTTGAGTAATATGTGGGGTTTTCCGCCAGCCCAAATAAATTTAGTGAATTGGGAGTTTAAGAGGGTCCTGTCTTGGTCTTTGAGCAGTAGGGAGATTGCCTGCATTGGGTATAATAGTTTTGAGAAGCTCATCATTTTTATGAGGTGGCATAGTCCCAGTAGGGACAGTAGCAAATGTAGCCATTGCTTTAGTTCTTTCTTTATTTTATCAAATAGTGGTGGGTAGTTTAGCGTGTAGATGGAACTTGGCATTTTTCCTATTTTGATGCCTAAAGGGTTTTGCTATGGTGGTCGGCCAATCGAGTGACGTCCAAAGCGTAATAGGACAAGGCGAGCCTAGTTCTAGTATTTAGCTTTTCAGGGGGTTTATTTTATATCCTGAGAAGATCCCGTATTCGGCTATCATTTTTATTAGTGGCTTCAGGTGCATTTCTGGGTGTTCTAGGAATAGTAGAATGTCGTCTGCGAATAGTGTAAGCTTCAATTTGTGGGAGCCTAAATTTATGCCCTTATACGCATCTGAGTCGGTCAGTGTTTTGACTAGTAGCTTTAGTGCCAGGTCAAAAAGTAGGGGTGATAGCAGGCAGCCCCGTCTTGTGCCTTTTGTGGAGTTCAAATGGGGCTGTCCAAAAGCCTGGTGTGTGTAATCTGGCTTTGTGGTTGTAGTATAGACTGTCAATGTGAATTTCTAAAGGTTCCTTCGATGTTCATTTTGATTAGCACCAAGTTCAGCCATTCACAGTTCACATAATCAAATGCCTTTTCTGCATCCAATGCTAGTAGAATTGGGTAGTGCTTCTTTGATTGGGGCGAATGATTTAGGTGCATGGCATTGAGTGTTGCCAGGACTTTGCAGATGTTTGTGACTGCCGAGCGCCCTTTCACAAACCCCAACTGTGCCAGGCCTACCAGCAAGGTGTTTGCTGAGTCTGTCAGCCATGACTTTAGAAAATTATTTGGTATCCTGGTTGAGTGATATTGGGCGGTATGATTCTGGCAGTTGGCTGTCTTTGTTTGGTTTTGGGATTAGTTTTATGTGTGCTGGGATAGCTTGGTCAGACTGCTTTCTGTTTTGCAGTATTTGGTTGAAGAGATTTGTTAGCATGGAGGATATCCTAGTCTTAAGGGACTTGTAAAATTCCCCCAGGTGGCCATCTGGGCCTGGTGCTTTACCATTGGATAATTGTGTTATTGCCTGGTTGACCTCATCCTCTGTTACTTTTTTCATTTAGTCATCCAAGTTGTGTTTGGCTTAGAGTGGGCAGTGAAACCATCTTTAGGAATTCTTTCCCATGTTCCGCATTGTTTGTCTGGGGCTTGTATAGTATTGTAAAATATTTCTGGAGTATTGTGTTTGTGTCTCGGGTGTTTTTGTGTTTGACTGTTTGTCTCTCATGGATGTTGTGTGTGTTGGGTTACTGCCCTTTCGCTAGGCTTGCCATAAGCCAGCCTGCTTTGTGGTAGTGTTGGAATATCTTGGCATGCAGATTCTTTTGATGTGATCTTTCTTTCCTATCTTACCAGAGTTCAAAGTCAGCTTTCGCGAGGCACCATTTTTCTTTGTCTTGTGTCGTCCATGTCTTCAAGAATGTCATGTATGTTTCGTGTAGTTTGAGACTTGCCTTATCATATTGTGTGTTTATCTTTTTGCATAGATTGGACATGTATCCCGTTGGGTTACCCCGGATGACAGTTTTCACCATTTCCCAGAAGAGGGTGGGGTTTGCCATGTGTTCCTTGTCATGGTCAACATGATCTAGCCACCACATTTCAAGTGCTGCTGGGAAGTTTTCATCGCTGATTAAGTAGGCTGGGAATTTCCATATGAAATTAGTGCCCTTTGGATATGTATTTTGTAGCTTTATCATTACTAGTGAGTGGTTGGAGATTACCATGACTAGTATTTCTGCTTCCTGCATTTTGTGCACGAGATGTTGCCATACGAGTATGTAGTCAGTGTGTGACAATGATTGGTGTGCATGTGAGAAAAATGAGTATTCCCTGTCATCAGGATGTAGGTATCTTCATGTGTCATTTAGGCCGCCTATTTGTGTGATAGGCTTCAGAATTCTGTCTCTGTTGTGTATAGTTGGGAAGTTCCTCTCGGTCTTGTAGTGCGTTCATTACTGCGTTCATGTCCCCACCGACTACATTGTGGTCCACAAGATCATTGTGGAGTAGTCGTTCTATTTGTTGGAACAGAAGTTTATTTTCTCCATTTGGGGCATAAATGTTGTATATGCTGTAATTGGCTCCCTCGTGCTTTAGGAGCACGTGGGACAATCTGCCTTTCTCGTTCTTGTCCGTGATCTGGGTGCCCTGGAAGGATTTGCTAATTAGAATAATGACCCCTGCTTTCCCGTTCACCACCGATGATCTGACTACTGTGCTTACCCATGATTTTTTTCTGGCGGTGGAATTCTTTCTTTAACAGGTGTGTCTCTTGTAGCAAAACTGGATCAGATTAGAATTTTTTTGAGAAGGCGCAGCACCATGTTCCTCTTGTGAGGAAAGCCCTGGCCCTTAATGTTCAACGACACGATATGCATGTTGTGGGTTTGTTGGTTATGTAAGTTGTTAGGGTGCTGCCCCTCTTTTGTTGAAATGGTGTTCTGGTTTGGGTGTGGGAGGAGGAAGGGCATGGAGTGGGCAGGTGAGGAATGAGGGGGTGTTTTGGGGGCCCAACTGGGCTACTTCAAGTTGTATCCCTTTAGTTAAGGCTTTCTGCTGTTGTGTAGACCACCAAAATCAATAATACAAGATAACATTCTCGATAATTGTCTATCTTTACAAGAAATCCTATACTTTTTTATTTTCCTAACATGGGGAAAGCTGCTTATGCCCCGGCAACTTTAATAAAAAATCACTTCCCGCTAGCTCGTGCCTTGGCTAGATACTTAAGAAACTACCCAGGCACAGGGCAGTGGTACGTAAGTCCCGGTTATTGTGTTGTCAACATAAATCAATAATACAGTGCAGTTTTCTAAATTAATATACACTACCATTCAAAAGTTTGGGGTCACCCAAACAATTTTGTGTTTTCCATGAAAAGTCACACTTATTCACCACCATGCGTTGTGAAATGAATAGAAAATAGAGTCAAGACATTGACAAGGTTAGAAATAATGATTTGTATTTGAAATAACATTGTTTTTACATCAAACTTTGCTTTCGTCAAAGAATCCTCCTTTTGCAGCAATTACAGCATTGCACACCTTTGACATTCTAGCTGTTAATTTGTTGAGGTAAGCTTGAGAAATTGCACCCCACGCTTCTAGAAGCATCTCCCACAAGTTGGATTGGTTGGATGGGCACTTCTGACGTACTATACGGTCAAGCTGCTCCCACAACAGCTCAATGGGGTTCAGATCTGGTGACTGCGCTGGCCACTCCATTACCGATAGAATACCAGCTGCCTGCTTCTGCTGTAAATAGTTCTTGCACAATTTGGAGGTGTGTTTAGGGTCATTGTCCTGTTGTCGGATGAAATTGGTTCCAATCAAGCGCTGTCCACTGGGTATGGCATGGCGTTGCAAAATGGAGTGATAGCCTTCCTTATTCAGAATCCCTTTTACCCTGTACAAATCTCCCACCTTACCAGCACCAAAGCAACCCCAGACCATCACATTACCTCCACCATGCTTAACAGATGGCGTCAGGCATTCTTCCAGCATCTTTTCATTTGTTCTGCGTCTCACAAACGTTCTTCTTTGTGATCCAAACACCTCAAACTTGGATTCATCCGTCCACAACACTTTTTTCCAGTCTTCCTCTGTCCAATGTCTGTGTTCTTTTGCCCATCTTAATCTTTTTCTTTTATTGGCCAGTCTCAGATATGGCTTTTTCTTTGCCACTCTGCCCTGAAGCCCAAAATCCCGCAGCCGCCTCTTCACTGTAGATGTTGACACTGGTGTTTTGCGGGTACTATTTAATGAAGATGCCAGTTGGGTACCTGTGAGGCGTCTGTTTCTCAAACTAGAGACTCTAATGTGCTTATCTTCTTGCTTAGTTGTGCAACGCGGCCTCCCACTTCTTTTTCTACTCTGGTTAGAGCCTGTTTGTGCTGTCCTCTGAAGGGAGTAGTACACACCGTTGTAGGAAATCTTCAATTTCTTAGCAATTTCTCGCATGGAATAGCCTTCATTTCTAAGAACAAGAATAGACTGTCGAGTTTCAGATGAAAGTTCTCTTTTTCTGGCCATTTTGAGCGTTTAATTGACCCCACAAATGTGATGCTCCAGAAACTCAATCTGCTCACAGGAAGGTCAGTTTTGTAGCTTCTGTAACGAGCTAGACTGTTTTCAGATGTGTGAACATGATTGCACAAGGGTTTTCTAATCATCAATTAGCCTTCTGAGCCAATGAGCAAACACATTGTACCATTAGAACACTGGAGTGATAGTTGCTGGAAATGGGCCTCTATACACCTTTGTAGATATTGCACAAAAAACCAGACATTTGCAGCTAGAATAGTCATTTACCAGATTAGCAATGTATAGAGTGCATTTGTTTAAAATTAGGACTAGTTTAAAGTTATCTTCATTGAAAAGTACAGTGCTTTTCCTTCAAAAATAAGGACATTTCAATGTGACCCCAAACTTTTGAACGGTAGTGTATAACTCTACAAGAAATTCTATTCTAATGTGTTTGGCTTCTCCTTTTTTTCCCCTCCCCCCTCTAGCATGGGGGAGCTGCGTCTACCCCGGCCAATGTGGCAAAGATAATGACATTTCCCACTCACCCGTGTCTTGGCAGATACTTAGTATTCTTTCCCAAAAAGCTTAAGCAGTCCTTGTTACGTGTCCCTTTTTCCCCCTGCTCTAATCATGTGGGTTTGTGTGTATATTCACTGGGTCCTAGGCTTCTTGGGCGGAGGTAAGCTGGTGGGCTGGACCTGGCATGCTGGGGGTGAAGGTGATGCTTGCTGTTGTCTTTGAGGTTTGGCTTGTCGCACCTGGTGGGTTTGTTGGTCCGCTTGGTGGTCACTCCTTCACGTTGTTCACGGTGAAGGGTCACTTCGGCTCATCGTGGTTTTCCCCCAGGCCATCTTTGCTGCTTTGGGCATTTTGAAGATTCTGTAGGTACTGTCCTCCTTGAATACTTTGAGGGTTGCGGGGTACTGTAGCTGGAAGCAGATTCTCTTTCTGTGCAGTGCAGACTTTGTTGAAAGCACACCTTTTGATTTTTTTCCACTCTTGCCTAGAAATCTTCAAACAGCAATATTGCTTGGTTTCTGAGATAGATTGGATGGCTTCTGGTTCTAAATGCCCTTATCGGAGCTGTTTTGTCGTTGAAGTCTAAGAAGCGCATGTATATGTGGCGTGGTCTTTCCTTTTGGGGCCCTTCTGGCAGTTGGTGGTTCCGGGCCTACACATTGGCCCCGTTCTATTCTCCAGCAGTATCCAAGGCCCAGTGCCTCTGGGAGTTATTTTTCGCAGACTTGGAAGAAATCCTCATGGTGGATTGATTCAGGCAGACCCACTAGTCTCAGATTGTTGTGCCTTGACCTGTTCACTGGGTCATCGATTTTGTTTGCCATGCTCTCGGTATTGATAGATTGTTCCCGCAGTTTGTCTTAGATTTTTCTGTCTCTCTCTGCTGCTGTTGCATTGATTACTCCAGCAGTCACCTCTAAATGAGCAGAAGAACTGGTTCAGCAAAGATTTGAGTGAAAGAGGCTTTCAGGGCTTGTTCTAGTTATTTTTGCCTGTCAGGCTGCCACTTCTGCTACAATTTGGTTTATATCTAGATCTTGGGGAAGGTTTGGGGTCTGCTCCTCTACTGCATGGTGGTCAGCTTGTTTACTTGTGGTCTGTTTTTGTTTCTTCTGGGCTGCTGGAGTCGCTAACATTTTGGACACGGTCCTAGCGCTTGCACCTCTTGTGGTTGTTCGCTTTTGGGTGCTTCTTTGTACGTATTGTTCCATGTGAAGATATGCTGCCACAACCACTCCAATCTCCTCCTCACTATGAGGGGTTCTATAAGCAAACAGTTAGGAGAACGAAAGACACAAACTCCTTTCTCAGAATTGGAGATCGTATCATGTGGATAAGGGAAAATCTAAGATTTTGTGATTACACCTTTAAGGCATTTAAAAGGGCCCCTAAGACAAACTGACCATTTCTGGAGGTTTATATGCTATTCTGTATGGGAAAAAGACAATTACAGAAGCCATACATTGCTGCAATCTGTAGGTCTCTAGCAGCAGGATGATTGCAACACGTTAAGAGAGCGTATAAAACACAACAGAAGTCTAGAAGTAAAAACACACAATCACTAAATTTTAGTTTTATTCTTTCCAGAATACTTAAAGGAGATGTCCCGAGGCAGCAAGTGGGTCTATACACTTCTGTATGGCCATAATAATGCACTTTGTAATGTACATTGTGCATTAATTATGAGCCATACAGAAGTTATAAAAAGTTTTATACTTACCTGCTCCGTTGCTGGCGTCCTCGTCTCCATGGTGCCGACTAATTTTCGCCCTCCGATGGCCAAATTAGCCGCGCTTGCGCAGTCCGGGTCTTCTCCTCTTCTCTATGGGGCTCCGTGTAGCTCCGCCCCGTCACGTGCCGATTCCAGCCAATCAGGAGGCTGGAATCGGCAATGGACCGCACAGAAGCCCTGCGGTCCATGAAGACAGAGGATCCCGGCGGCCATCTTCAGCAGGTGAGTATGAAGACGCCGGACCGCCGGGATTCAGGTAAGCGCTGTGCTGTTTGTTTTTTTAACCCCTGCATCGGGGTTGTCTCGCGCCGAACGGGGGGGGGGGTTTAAAAAAAAAAAAAACCCGTTTCGGCGCGGGACATCTCCTTTAACAGAAAACTCCCCCCCCCCCCCCCCCCCAAACGCATGTGATTTCTTTCAAACTGTCCACTAAAAAAAAAATCTGTTACAAAACACAATTTTTTTTCATTTTTAATTTAACCTACAAAAAAGCATCTGTGTTTTAAACATTATCCATATAGGAAAAAAGGTCTCGCTTTCCGTTTTAATTTTTTTTTTTCATTTCGTTTTCTGCAACGCACCTCGACATCCCATTTTGTTTGTATAGTGCTAAAAATGCACTAAAATGTTTTGCCTCTCAACATGTGCTCATCCCGCATGGAAAGAATCTAAAAAACAAAAACGCCTCAACGAAAAAAAATATTTACAAAGAAGGTACTCATAGGGCTTTTATTTTTCTTAAAAACAAACAGACTCCCACAAAAAAATGAATAAGAAATTAAAAAAGGAAGAAATAAATGACGGGGAAAAGTCGAACTCCACAACAACACCCTAAAATAGGCACAAGAAAAGTGAAATGTTTCGACCCAATGAGGGTCTTTGTCAAGCTGTGACTAACAAGTTGCCCTATGAGCCCAATAGAGCCCCGAAAAAGTTTTTACCCCATGCACAGAGAAAGCAGCCATTTATAAACCTAACCAAATACAATGCAGCCCCATCAATGTGACGCAGAAGAGCTTCACCAATAGCGCTTAAAATGGCTACCTTCACTTTGTGTTTCCCTGGAGTCAGTTTCCTCAAAAATTGGAAAGTTTTATTTGACTTATTTTAAGGGCACCTGTCCCCTATACTCATGTCAGCTCTTCCTTCTTAAAAAGAGCCTGCCAGATCCCCAATTGTCCCTGGGCTGCGGGTACTACAGCCTAGTGGCATGCTGAATTCAGCGCTCCATCATACACTGATCGCTTTAGCGGTTTGGGAAAAGGTATGTTTGAAAGTAGGCAGAGCGGACGGGGCCGAGTCCGGTGCGGTTCAACATTCACCGCTTTTCTCGCCAATTGACAGGTCTTCCAGTATTACTGTGTATACAGAGTTCTGTCAGTCAACAGGAAGTGTGAATATTTTGTTACTCAGCCATATCAATAAGGCATCATAGAACACAATGTCGGCTGCCGGGAGAAGGCGAGTACATATATATTTTTTATTTTTACACATTTTAGGATGAATTGCAGGGAAGGGCTTATATATTTAAGCCCTTCCCGACAATTCATCCCGGGCTCGCCCACAGCGCATTGCTTTAAATGGAGCCGGCTCTATTGCCGTCTCCATTGAATGCAATGCGCTGGACAGCTCCGGCCCGTTTCTAATGAAACGCGGCTAGGAGCAGATTTTCGGGCGATTTGCGCGCACCGGTCACGCGATTTGCGGATGCGCATCCGTCACGCGAAAAAACGCACGTCTGAGGCCGGCCTAAGGGAGTATTTTTTTTTCTTAGACTTATTTTATCCTGCCTATTTCAGTGTGTCATTTTTTTAGTTTGACTTTTCCCCGTCATTTCTTTCTTTCTTTTCTTGTTCTTCATTTTGGGTGGGAGTCTGTTTGTTTTCACCAAGAAATTGGGGTACAGATCAGTGAATATTAATGAGCCACATCAGACTCCGCTTCACCTATGCGGCACACTTTCTAGTGTAACTTTTCCAAAACAGCTAAACTGATCAGTTTAAGTGACAGACCACTAAAATCAGCGTGTCCATCATTATACTGTAGTGCTTGCAGTCCGGAGACTATTAGGGACCAGACAGGTTCTCTTTAACACCCCCTTCTTCACAGGTTGCAGTTCCTCTTCAGTTAGTCAGAATCTGACGAGTCTGTGGAAGATGAAGATGAAGAACTGGATCCAGAATCATCATCCTCCTCCTCCTCCTCTTCGTTGTCATCTTTATTCTCATCTTCATTCTGTGGAAAATCAATATAAGGGTTAGAAAGAGAAATAGGTTGGCTGTGCATGGAAACTACTAAAGATGAGCGAGTACCAAAATGCTCGGGTCTGCGTTATTCGAGTCGAGCTTTTCGTAATATTCGAGAGCTGTATTCGAGTAAAGAACCCCAATGAAGACAATAGGAGACTCGAACATTTCTGTATTGGACCCCCCCCCCCCCCCAGGTGCCGAGGTTTTTCTTTTTTCTCTCTCTCTCCTCCACCCCCCTCAGCCAGCCACATACTGCTGTGGACGTGCGCATGCTGGCATGTCACAGCAGGAAGTGCTAGTGCTGGGAGGGGTCGTACACGGCGTGGTACTCGCTCGAGTAACGGGCACCATCAAGTATGCTAATACTGTAACGAGCATGTTCGCTCAACGGTAGAAACGAATCCTTATACAACCCATGTATGGATGGCTCACCTCTTCTCCATCCTCACTGTCGTCGTCGTCATCATCGTCATCATACTCATTCTGTAAGAAAAGGATGAAGAATAGCTCTGTTATACGGGTTACAGGCTTTCCATAAGCATACTTTTATCCTAGACTTGGTCAAAGGCCTATAGGTCCCGTCATGAGAGATCTAAGCATTCTAAGATCTCAAAATCCACTCAAATCATCTTCCTATGCAGAAGTTTGTACACCACCATGATGATCACTTACGGATTTGGCCTGAGCTGTTGTCTTAGATTTTGGACTGGGTGCTTTGAGTTTCGTTGTACTCTTGCGTTTCTGTAAGGCAAAACAAATGCAATCATCATTTATGGTCCAACCAGTCATTCACAAGACAAAGCAAGACCCAACTAGTTCAATACTGTAAAACTTACATTGGTGTTCTGCTCTCTGTTGTCTGCCCGATCCTGAGATGATAAACCCTAGGAGTCAAAATAGAAGAAAATGTATTCCTTGACCCACAACCAGGAGGACATGCAGAAGAAGGCACCAACCAAAAAACTGGCACAGTGCTAGCAATGGAGAACTACATAGGCACATGACATCTCTAAGTAGCCCTACCTTTGCAGATGTTGGTGCGGCTGGAGAGGATCTCATATCACTTTGTTTTCCCTCTTAGAGAGAACTAAGTGTTGATACATAATACAGACATATAAGCTTTAACCCCTCACACGACCTTTAAGGAATATATCCATCATGGGTCGCAAGGGGGTGTATGAAGTGTGCTCGGGAGCTGACCTTGCTTTGTACCCGGTGGCCATTTGACAGCAACGGCCGTGGCCAGAACTATCTCCAATCACAGGGATATAACTGCGCTTTCACTTTGGAGCGCTACTGTTCCATCAGTAGTTTTCGCCTCCTTCTACATATAGCGATATATGGGGCCATCTTCAGCTGCTGAGGAGCCAGAAACGGCTGATGGAGCAGGAGCGCTTCAAAGTGAAAGTGCAGGTACTCTTTATATGCTGCAGTTAATACTGAACGCAGCATCTAAGCAGCTGGCTTGAAGGGGCAACTACCGCCTGTCTGCAAAAAAAACTAGCCCTTACACAGCTCCACTAAAGGAAAACATTTTTATCTGGGGTCAAAAATAAGGAGATAAAAAAAAAAGCATTTTTAACTTTAGATTTTCTAAAATTAGTAAAATTTTTAAAAAAACTAACCCATTTTTACAGCACAGTAAACGTTGTAAAAGACCCACACAAAAAATGGTACAATTGTGTTTTTCTGCCATTTTGCCGCACCGCAAGTTTTTTTTCTATACATTATATGGTAAATTAAATTCTCCACTGCAAAGAACAAGCCCTCATATGGCTTTATTGACGGAAAAATAAAAGTTATAGATCTTCGAATGCGGGGATGAAAAAATGAGAATGAACAACCAAAAACATGGACACTTTCTTTCATAAACAGTGCCACCTCTGTTCAAAGGTTGTGTCTGGTATTGTGGCTCAGAACAATTTAAGTGAATGGAGAAGAGCTGCAATACCACACACAACCTATGTAACAGCTATGTTTTCGGAACCTCCAGGCCCATAAATCAGGTTCTCAGCATTCCTCCTATCTCCCTGACGAGGTTTGCTCTTTGCCTGCCGAGGACAGAAAATTATATATGACATTATGAACCCAGAGAGTTAGTGGACATGACAAAAATTAAGAAAGAGCCGGAAATGGCGAGGGCAGAAGAGATCAAAGACCACCCACCTTTGTAACATCCTGAGCAGAGACCTTCGATGCTTGGGTACCTTTCTTATTGACACTCATCACCGTTCCTTCTGTGAGAACCCTCACCTGTTCCTCTGCTGGGAGGTTCTAGTTAAGTAAAACAAAAAAGAGATCAGCAACTTGCTCCTTGTGGGTGTCCTTCCTTTTCTATGTCCAACATCACTAGTACAAGACTCACATGAAGGAAACGCAATAACTCCACTTCATATTCCTGTTTTTTCTGCAAAGATTAAAGAAAATTTTTATCATAAAGGTATCCACCACAATCTCCATACTCTGCAATTATAGGTTATGTGCACCTATAACCCCTTAACGCTATAGAACATACATTTACGTCCTGCAGCGTCGGGGTGTGTATTAACCCTTTCCAGTCCAATGTCGGGCCTGCCCTGACATCATAATTTCCCTCCACAGCTCCGATGTTGGGGCAGGCCTGACACTGCAGTGCAGGAGTGGATCTGCACCCGATCGTCAGGCACATCGGGTGCAGATGCACTCCTAAACTGGTCCTCATCGAGGACCCCCGAGGAGAAGGCAGAAAGGGTTTTTGATTGGAAAAAAATGAAATATCTTTGAAAAAAAAATACAAGTAGTACAGAAGAAAAAATTCTATAAGTTTGGTAAGTACTGAACCATAGAATAAAGTTTTCATATCACTTTTGTTGCAATTTGTGTGCCGACAAAAGAAGACGAAACCGAAAGATTGCGGAATTTCGTTTTTTCATTTCACTCCACTTACAATTTTTTATAAGTTTTTCAGTACATTTTTTGGCACCTTCAATACTAACATTGAAAAATACAATGTGTCCCGCAAAAAAGGGCCGCGCCATTAATGGGTTAGAGATTACTTAAGTTTCTCTTGCTGGCAACAATCACATTTTGCTCTACTGGCTGACACGGTACCAAACTTTTTTCATTATATTAATGGGTTAAGCTCCCTCTTAGTACATCAGAGTTAGTAGAGAAGGTCCCTCAATAAAGCAGATCTCATCTCGATGGACTACAGATATTGTGGTTACAGTACCTGTTCACACTTCTCGTGATAAGCCTCTTTTTCCTTCTGGGACAGTAACCTCCACCGCTGACTGCAGAGGACCATGCGCTCTGTGCTGGGGATGTCCTTCATGTTGGCCATTAGTTCCGCATAGTACATGGAGAAGCGGTTTCTGAGGGTACAAACACCGTCAAGTTAGACGACATTCTGGCAGAACTGTTTTACACCATATGCAACGTCTCCATTTCCAGACATAGTTCCAACCATTCCGTCTAAAGCACTCTTGATCATAGGTGGTGTTTGGTAGTGCAGCAATTCCAGAACATAAGTACATCCCGCGGTTCAAGGCATCTGAACAAGGTGAAGCACAACTTACGACAAGGTGAAGCACAACTTACGGAGCCGGTTTTGGTGGCCGTCCATCAACCTTATCTTTGAGCTGGCGTTCGGCCTTGGTAAGGGTGGAACGGGTGATTACCTCTTCAAGATTCATTTCTGGGTGTTTCTGGATGTATTCTCGCATCACGTTCTGTTGGGGTTCAAACATGGTCATCAAGTCTGTCTCATGACCGAGGTGATGCCAAGCCAATTCATCTTCATCACAGAACCAGAAAAACATGGCTGCTTTCTTACAGAAACAACCCCACACAGCTCCACAGGCTGTATAGGATATCGAAACTCAGTCCCATTCACTTCAGTGCTGCAATACCAAACACAACCATGAGCAAACACGGAGCTGTTTCTGGAGGGAAGCAGACATGTTTTTCTAAGTTTGCACAACCAGCTTACTTAAGGCTAGAACTTTGGGACACATTATTATGTGATATCGAAATTGTGTGCAATTGAACATACTGACTAGCTCTTTAAATAACTACAATCCTGCACTCAGGGTACCATGCAGTGGAAAGACTCTGAGGAGCTTCAGGTCATAGAGGGAACTCTGATGCCCATAAACACCATGACCCATCTCAAAGAACAGTGCAGCGTGCGGAAGGCTGGCGACCATGAATTGCAAGATGGCGCTGGCACGCGGCGGAATGTGTGGCTGGGACTGACTACGGTCAAGAATCAGCTGCAAAGCCTTCTCAATGCACTTCACATTCCACCTCCTGACAATAGCGTCTACCAGAGGTCAATAAACTAAATGAATTTGATGATTGGATGTATAAAAGCATTAAACTAGTTTCAGATAGTGTTGAAGGCAGCCATAAAATCTTTTGACCATTTACAAACCGATTCCAACTCACCATAGTTGCAATTCTACAAATATTTACAGCCGAGACACACTTATCAGACAGAATTGATGTCCAAAGAGGTCAAGATCTCCCATTTTGCAGTGGCCGACAATTTTTATTTTTTTTACAAAAAAGGTATAAAAATAAAAAAAAGAGATAGCCCTAAATGTCACAAAAAAAGAGAAAAAGCAAGAAAATGCAGCAAAAAAAAAAATAATTTGTAGCTGAAGAAAAAAAAAGGGTAATAACACCATATAAGCATTTGGTAACCGCCTCTTCCTGACGGGGTAACAATTTCTGCTTCAAAGTCATCAGAACACCGAGCCAACCGCGCTACTTCATGCATCCATCACCTCATATAGCTTGCTTTGTTCCAGTGCTTTATGGATCCATTTGAGACGTTTCTTATCCGACAGCTGGGACCACTGGTTTCCAAGGGCATCCCTTACATCCTTCATACTGGCCTAAAACAGAAACAAAGTGGCTGACCTACTCATTCCACCCAAGATGACCACCAACCATGAAAGCTCTTGTACTTACGCCAGGATTACTTTTAAGGTAGATTTTCCTCTGGTGATTGTACCACAATTGTTGGGCTGTCTTGGGTTTCTCGGGGGCGTCAGATTTCTTTGTAGCCATGAGGTCCGGATGCTCCTCTCTGTGAACATTTTTGAAGATCAAATACAAGCGACTGATTGTGAAAAATTGTAACTATGGTCCATTCGTAACTATGGTAACATTCACCACATGACCCACCTGAATTTTGCCAGGTTTTTCTCAAATTCTTGCTTCTCATCCTGGAAGTCTTGAATGTATTTCATCTGGGTAAGATGCACATAATGGGTCAAATGACACAGAACCAAATCCATCACTGTTATTCTTTATCCATCCTGTCTGCTCAACCCCAACACCTATACACTAATCCGGAAACCTCAACATACCTTCTTCTTATCTGGTAACTCCTTATACTTTTTGGACAGGATCTTGGTTAGGTCCAGGTTGCTCATCTCTGGATGTAGTTTAGCGTATTTGGCCCTCTTCTCCTTATAGAAGCGGAAATAGGTTGAGAGGGGCTTCTTGGGAAATTCTGGATGTTTCTGAAAAGAAAAATAGAACAAGCTGGTTATTATGACTGCCTTGGAACACAGGGCAAAAGCTTGAACTTTGAGCAAGTCACCATCAGGCTGATGTTTGATGACCACATCACTACTGACCTTCAGTTTCTTTCCTTTATATGGATTCTTCACATGTTCTTCTACATCATGAACAATTTCTGTGAGAGTCCGGAACTTTCTGACCTAAAGGAACACAGGTTTAGCGTCGCTTGCTTATAGTTTCATCAACCAGGTGGCACCACGTACGCTGGCACCAAATCTCACCTCATGCGAGATCTTGATCCACTTTTGACGACACATGGGTCCTGTAAAATTCTTGAAGGCCAGTTTATTCCAGTCCATGTGAGACTCTGTGGTTCTGAACGTAAAACTATCCTGGTTGGGAATTATGGACTTCATGGTGTCCAGGAGAATGAGCATGTCCTCCTGAGACCAGGTTTCTGTAACAAGAGACAAGGTATGGAATGAGGTTGGGCAGGAAAGTCTTTTTAGACCTGGGCTGCAGAAGCCAAGTCTAATCTTCTTACCTTGTTCACTTGGGGCAGTCATGGTGGTGTTGGTTTGTTCGTTGTCAACTGCTCCGTTCATTCCCTACGGGGTAGATCCTTCGCACCAGTCCGGGAGACTCTGTAAGGTGTAAGATGCCAACTTAGGGTGGAGATATGGGCGTATCACATACATTACTATGTCACTATACAAACCCAAATGATATGGAGCAGACATCAACCCCCACCTCTGGACACATCTCCCTCTGCAGGGACACAATGGGTATGCGTTACTGTGTTTTACAATGACTGTGGATTTTCAGGGACCATTCATGGTGCTGAAGCTCATACGAATAAGAGCTATCAATTTATAGCCTTGATCTTATATTATGAGATCTTCAACAGGCATAGCAGAACAGGACATATGTCTACATCGGTGGCACATTGGACAGCCTTGATTTCCCCAAAAACAAGCAAGGCATAAAATGTAAATAGTATTTACAAAGCTTAGAATCTCCCAGATTGTGGCACCACTTATCTCTCTGGGAATAATGGTATCAAACGGGATAAACCAGACCCCACGGTTATTACATATTGGAGGATCTGGTTGCAGATACAGGTTGGCCACAGACACTTCAATATTTGGGCCTCCCTGGATTATAATACTACATAATGGTCTTCAAATTTGTGTCACCCTCCCCAAATTATAATACTACACAATTTGTAGTCCACCCCCCGGGATTATACTACACAATGGTCTATAAATGTGTGTCCCGCCCCCGGGAAAACAATACTACACACAGATCTATAAATTTGTACCCGCCCCCTGGGATTATAATACTACACAATGATCTATATATTTGTGCCCCTCCACCCGGATTATAATGCTACACGGTAGTCTATAGATTTGTGCCCCTGCACTATAATACTACACGACGTTCTATAAATCCGTGCCCCTCCCCCCGGATTATAATACTACACAGCGGTGCACAGTGTGCGCCCCCACCTCTCTGGATGATATAACGCAGTGATCCATAAGCATGTGTCCCGCTGGAGGCACGTGTGCGGCGCGCCGGGTTGGCCGCTGGTGATTTCCGCCTGCTCTCCCCTTAGTACCCGCCCCGCACCGGGAGGAGACGGATCCGGAACAGCACAGCCAGGGCGGTTCTCTAGCCTGCTGAACGGGGACGGTGCGCCTCGCACTGGGGATCAGCCGCCCTTCTCGGGTTACTGTGTCCCGCTGCCTCATCCCAGCCCGAGCGGAGATCAGACTGCCCCGGGGGTCCTGCCTCTGTTCCCCGGTACATGACGCATCATCCTGCCGTCTCCTTCCCATCTCTCCTCACCCTCCCTCGGCGCTGGTCCATCAGCAGTCCCCGGCACAGATCCGGTGCGGAGCCGTTTAAAAGAAAAATAAGTCACCCCGCAATCAGCTAATGGTCCCCGGGGAACAACGTGGTCGGTCGGTCCGCCGCCACTCACCCAGCTAGCACGCGATGTGTTCGGTGTGTCCTCCGCCAACCCTGCGCTGGGCTCCCGCTGGCGGCTGCTCCTGCTCAGCAGCTCGGCTGGAGAGATCGGCGGCGCCGCTTGGGGGAAGAATCAATGAGTCAGTTGGAGTTCTCTCCCGGTACGGGTAATACCTGCGGCCGCGGGGCTCTGCTGGTTGTACACACCGGGTGCTGTGTGCTGCGGCCGCGGGGCTCTGCTGGCTGTACACGCTGTGTGCTGCGGCCGCGGGGCTCTGCTGGCTGTACACACCGGGCGCTGTGTGCTGCGGCCGCGGGGCTCTGCTGGCTGTACAGACTGGGCGCTGTGTGCTGCGGCCGCGGGGCTCTGCTGGCTGTACACACCGGGCGCTGTGTGCTGCCGGCCGCGGGGCTCTGCTGGTTGTGCACACCGGGCGCTGTGTGCTGCGGCCGCGGGGCTCTGCTGGCTGTACAGACTGGGCGCTGTGTGCTGCGGCCGCGGGGCTCTGCTGGCTGTACACACCGGGCGCTGTGTGCTCCGGCCGCGGGGCTCTGCTGGTTGTACACACCGGGCGCTGTGTGCTGCGGCCGCGGGGCTCTGCTGGTTGTACACACCGGGCGCTGTGTGCTCCGGCCGCGGGGCTCTGCTGGCTGTACACGCTGTGTGCTCCGGCCGCGGGGCTCTGCTGGCTGTACACGCTGTGTGCTGCGGCCGCGGGGCTCTGCTGGCTGTACACGCTGTGTGCTGCGGCCGCGGGGCTCTGCTGGCTGTACACGCTGTGTGCTGCGGCCGCGGGGCTCTGCTGGCTGTACACGCTGTGTGCTGCGGCCGCGGGGCTCTGCTGGCTGTACACGCTGTGTGCTGCGGCCGCGGGGCTCTGCTGGCTGTACACGCTGTGTGCTGCGGCCGCGGGGCTCTGCTGGCTGTACACACCGGGCGCTGTGTGCTGCGGGGCTCTGCTGGCTGTACACGCTGTGTGCTCCGGCCGCGGGGCTCTGCTGGCTGTACACGCTGTGTGCTCC
Source organism: Eleutherodactylus coqui (assembly GCF_035609145.1). Taxonomy (NCBI): domain Eukaryota; kingdom Metazoa; phylum Chordata; class Amphibia; order Anura; family Eleutherodactylidae; genus Eleutherodactylus; species Eleutherodactylus coqui. The sequence goes on from NC_089849.1 coordinate 32,695,221, forward strand.
GGCCGCGGGGCTCTGCTGGCTGTACACGCCGGGTGCTCCGGCCGCCTTCACACGTGGTTCCTGGTGGGATTTTGAATCGCAATTTAAAACTGATTAAAAAAATGCAGGATTCTTTTTAAAAAATTTTTTTTTTTAACCCCTTAAGGACCGGGCCTTTTTTTGCTTTTCAATTTCATTACTATTTATCCATCAGCGTTGCTGTACGAAGGCTTGTTGTTTTTTTTTTTTGTTTTTTTTTGCGGGACGAGTTGTGTTTTTCAATGGTGCTATTTAACCCCTTAAGGACACGGCCTATTTTGGGCTGAAGGACGCAACGCTTTTTAATACAAACTGGTGTATAAACGGCGCGGATTTTTGGTGCTTTTTAATCTCCATTTTTCTAAAAGCCATAGCTATTTTATTTTTCCGTGGACGCGGCCGTGTAAGGGCTTGTTTTTTTGCGTGGCGAACTGTAGTTTTTATTGGTGCCATTTTAGGGTACATAGACTATATTGTAAAACTTTTTACTTTTATTTTTTTTACGATCGCAGGGAGAGAAAACGCATCAATTTTGCCATAGATTTTTTTTTTTTAATTAAAGTGTTAATCATGCATAAATGACACAATACATTTTTTTTTTGGGTCGGTACGATTACAACAATATCTTAATTCTTTTTTTTTTTTTTTCCCCCCCCAATTTTTCTGCAATAAAAACCCATTTTTTTTGGAAATCTGTTTTATAGCACTTTGAATGCAGAACTTTTTTTTTTTTTTTTTCCCATGGACGGAGCTCTGTGAGGGCTTGTTTTTTGCAAGACGAGCTGTAGTTTTTATTGGTACGATTTTGGGGTACATGCAGCTTTTTAAATCATTTTTATTGCCTTTTTTTTGGGAGGCAAAATGCTAAAAATTAGCATTTTTGCCTGTGTTTCTTAGCATTTTTTTTTACGCTTTTTGCCATGCAGGTTAAAAAGCCTGTAAAACCTATTGGATGTGTTTTTACGGACATGACAATACCAAATATGTGGGATTTTAAAAAAAAAATAAAAATCATGCTAATATCAGTGCAAAAAAATTTTTTTTTGTTTTTTTTATTTAATTTTTTTATTTTTTATACATTATTTTGATTTTATTTTTTTTTCACACAATTTTTGTCCCTCTGGGGGACTTACACCATAGCAACAATTAGCGCTATAATAAGGCATTGCAGGACCTCTGTCCTGCAATGCCTTATTACTTATTACAGCGATCATAGGCAATGGTAATACAGGATGCCTGTAGGTGGCGTCTTGTTACCAATGTAACCAGCCGGGCTCTCTGCGATTACATTGCGAGAGCCCGATGAAGTCACAGACGGAGCGCACTGCCTCCGTGAACCCTTCCCATGCCCTGATCTGGGAAGGGGTTAACAATGGGGGTCGCATATCTGATGCACCCTGCTATTGCAGTGGGAGGCCGGATAGCGCAAGATCTCTTATGATCTTGTGCTATCTACATGACGTAAGGGTACATCCAGTTGCGGGAAATGCTCCAGTGCCATGATGTACCCTTATGTCATGTGGAAGGAAGGGGTTAATGTACTAAAGCAGGGATGGGGACGGGCGGTGGTGGCCATGTTGCCACCAGTGACCACGAGGGAGAGGGTGATGGTGGATAATGCTGAGGATAGTGTGAGAATGGGGAGCACACAGCATGCAGGGGGTGTAGCAGTGCAGACCGAAAAGGATGGGAAGGCGATTCGATTAAACGACACGGTAAAAGAAGTATATGTTTGCTTTGAGGGCCTCCTTGGGGCGCTTTTGAAAAAGGAGGTGGGAAAAAATCTGAAAGGACGAATATGTGGAGATTTTTTTCGCTATTTCCTTTAGAAAAATTAAATTTAGATAAAAGAAAGAAAACCGAGTCACAAAAGGAGGAGGAACAGAAGAAGCGGTGGAGATTGATCCCGCAAACTTTTTCTAATTGGTTACAGACCTTCGCCGCTTTAGTGGGCGTAATTGCGGAGAAAGTGCCAGATAATTGCTTAGCGCCATTTTCTTATTTGGATTCCATTGGGGAGGCTTATATGAGGGACCGGCATGGCTGCAGTATGAGGAACAGTTTTGTTAGCACAAAGTGGTGAGACCCAATACACGTTGGCACCATAAGGATATCGGGCTGTGGCTAATGGTTGTGGTGCCAACGCGTTATGGGCAGTCTTTTCCCGGAAGAACCGGGTCTCCTGCCACAAACGGTGGTGCCAGTTCCTCGGCAGTGCGAAAAGCTGGCTTTTTTTTGGCAGTTTGCTGGCCAATGCAAGTTTGGAGCAAGTTGTTGGTTCAAGCATAGATGCTCCATCTGTAGCGGATCGTCCCGCCGCTTGTCTAGATGTTTCCGGTGAGGAAAAGAAAAGAGTGCAAGCACTATATATAATAAGGTGGAAGATGCCAGTGAGGCTCCTTGAGATGGTCCCATTTCTAAATAGGTTCGCTGATGCGGAAAAGCACGGTTGTTATTTTGGGGGTTTTCGGATTCCTTCTTCAGGACATCGGGTCCCTTTTTCTGTTAGGAACTTGAAGTCAGCTTTACGCAATCCGGCAGTTGTTGAGGACAAGATGCGTAAGGAAGTGTTATTGGGGCGGAGGGCGGGCCCTTTTATATCTCCTCCGTTTCCACATTTAATGGTTTCCCCGCTGGGTGTCGTTCCCGAAGAAAGAACCAGGTAAATTTCGGTTAATACATCATCTGTCTTACCTGAAAGGGGAGTCCATAAATGACGGGATAGACCCTGACCTATGCTCAGCGGTTTATACATCTTTTGATGCAGCAGTTAAATGGTTACAGCGTTGGGGGAGGGGGGTGCTAGTGGCAAAAACCATCGTGGAGTTGGCGTTTTGGTTGCTCACAGTACATCCTGATGGCATTCATTCACTGCGGTGTTTTTGGGAGGGGTATTTTTTATGTGCATAGATGCCTGCCGATGGGTTGTTCAATTTCGTGCACGTATGTTGAGCCGTTTGGTTCTTTTGTTGAACGGGTGCTGCGAGATGTTTTGGGTTTAAAGTCGGTCATACATTACCTGGATGACTTTTTGTGTGTGGGTTCTGGGGTTTGCGTCTCACTTCTAACTATGGTGCAGTGGGTCACTAACTGCTTTAGAGTCCCATTGGCCACTGAAAAGACGGAGGGCCCCGTGACGTGCGTTAGTTTTCTTGGTATCACAATTGATACTTTGAGAACGGAATGCCGGCTTCCAGAGTAGAAATTGGGGTTATTGCGACAGGAGATTCAGAGGGTACGTCATTCCAAGAAAATTACCATCAACGGTTTGCAGTCGGTGTTTGGAAAATTGAATTTCCCCCAGTCGTCTCCACGACAGCACCAACTGAGATTGCCTCCTCCTGGTAGGACAGGAACATACTGAGAGGTTAAAAGCTCCCCCCCCCCTTCCCCACTTTCCTCAGTGTCTTCCTGTCCTGCCAGGAGGCAGGATCGCTGAGAGGAGCTGGTGGAGAAGCCAGCGAAAGTATACAGGCGGATCGGAAGGCAGTGGCTCACCCTGTCATCCCTTCGCAGCCAGACGACTCCCGGGACGCCACATGGGGTGGTAACCCCCGGGCCAGGTTCCTCCCGCTGCGGCCCATGGGGGGTTCAAAGCGGGAGCCTCAGTCCCCCTCGTCCTCCGGCAGAAATTACAGCGCGGCGCTCCAGGAAGCCCTTTGACGACAGGGGACGGGGCGCCGCATCTCGCGTCCAGCGCGATGACGTCATCGCGTCTGCATTAGGAGCGGAGGGGGCGGGGCTTAGCGCTGGAGTGCGAAAATTCAAATAGGAACCTGAGAGAAGCCAGAACACCAGCACTACAGGTCGCAGGGTGTCTGCAGCACTGGTATAAAAATGAGTGCTCCAGCCCCAGAGACAGCTGAAACCTCAGCCTCAGCGGCCGTAAGTAGCCAGTGCGGCAAAAATACAATGCAAATATCCAGTATGTTGTATATGGAGAAATTGCATATTTACCCGCAAAAAATGCTTTGTTTGTCAGGGGGATAAAAAAGACGCCGCCCCCAGAACAAAACTGCGAAAATGCGTGGAATGCGGGACGAGACTGCCAGCCACGTACCAGAGGCCTCTATGCAAGGCATGCGTGGCTAGGCTAGTCAGAGAGGAATCGGGGGGATTCCTGGATGACGTTAGGAAGCTGGTGAAGGAGGAGGTTCGATCAGCTCTAACGTCACTGCCGGCACCGCCAGCAAAACGCCAGAAAAAGGCGTATGTTCCCGAGGAGCCTTCTGATTCCGAGAATTCCATCGGATCAGAGCAAGAGGAACAGGCGGCCGAGGAGTCCTCAGAGGAGGAGGACTACAGGAAATATTTGTTCCATCAAGACGAGTTGACGGAATTAATTAAATCAGTCAGGGCTACGTTAAAAATGGAACAGCCCAGAGAGCCACGGACTCTACAGGATGAGATATTCAGTGGACTTGGGGAGAGGCGTAAACATACCTTCCCGGTCCACAAAAACATCTCTAAAATAATTCAGAGAGAGTGGAGTAAACCAGACGCAGGTTCCTTCTCCGCTCGAGGCGTAAAAAGGAGATACCCCTTGGAAGAGGAAGCTTGCGCAAGCTGGGACGAAATACCTAAAGTAGACGTCCCGGTGGCCAGGGTAGCCAAGAGGACGACTCTTCCCTTTGAGGATGCCGCACAGCTAAAAGACCCCATGGATCGCAAGGCAGAGGGACTCCTAAAGAAATCATGGGAGGCAGCGGCAAACATCCTTAGGCCAGGGATCGCAGCCACTTGCGTGGCGCGGACCCTGGGGGTATGGTTAGAGCAGTTGGAACTACACCTGACCAACAAAACACCAAGGGATCAGATCCTTAACTCCCTTCCCATCTTGCGCATGGCAACTAACTTCCTAGCGGACGCCGCGGCCGAGACCGTCAAGCTCTCAGCAAAGGCCACAGCCCGCTCTAACTCAGCCAGAAGGGTGTTATGGCTGAGATCATGGTCAGGCGACCTGGCCTCGAAAAACAAATTGTGTGCCCTCCCCAAAAAAACAGCTACATTTACTAAGGCAAAGCGTGCACGACTTGCAACGGTTAAACGCAATATCTCCCGTACTGCAAAACGAGGAAACCCAGGGCTATTATTCCAGGTTCTTTCTAGTAAAAAAACCCGGAGGGAAACACCGGACGATAATAAATCTGAAAGACCTGAACACCTGCGTCCGATACAGGAGATTCAAAATGGAAACCATCTCCTCGACAATAAAGTTGATCCCCGTAGGGGCAAGGCTGGGGAGCTTTGCAGATCAATGGGCCGCAATCTGCGGGGGCCCATGGATCCCAAAGATCCTACAGTACGGATACCAGATAGAGCTAGTGTCGCAGGGATTCTATCCCCGACACTCCGCTAATCTTAGAATTCCTGCAGGAGGGCTTAGAGATGGGCCTCTCCCCGAGCACCCTAAAAGTCCAAGTTTCAGCCCTTAGCGCCATCTGCGACACAAAATTCGCAGACGACAGATGGGTCCACAGGTTCCTAACAGCAGCAGCTAGACTACGCCCTAGGCCCATAAACCTGTTCCCAGACTGGAACCTTAATTGGGTTCTAGGGGCCATGACAGCGGTACCATTCGAACCGATCGAGGCGCTACCTATAAGAATGCTTACAATCAAGACCATCTTCCTAGTAGCCATCACCTCCGCAAGACGGGTTAGCGAACTGCAGGCCTTGTCCATCCGCCACCCGTTCATGAAAATCGCAGACACCAAACTAATATTTAAAACAGACCCGGCCTTTATGCCAAAAGTAGTGTCAGATTTTCATAGGTCCCAGGATATAATAATCCCCTCATTCTTCAGTAACCCAAAAAACGAGGAGGAAAGAACCCTAAGCTGCCTGGACGTTAGGAGAGCAGTCCTAACCTACATAGATACAACGAGCCACTGGAGGCGGGACGACAACTTGTTCGTCCAGTTCAGTGGCCCAAATAAGGGTAGCAAAGCAGCAAAAAGGTCCATAGCCAGGTGGATCCGTCTGGCCATCATAGAATCCTATAAGGCCCTCGGGAAGGAGATCCCGTTAGCTCTTAAAGCCCATTCCACAAGGGCAGTAGCGTCCTCATGGGCCGAACACAGTTCAGCCTCGGTCGAGCAAATTTGCAAGGCCGCAGTCTGGAAAAAACCCCACACGTTCACTAAACACTATAGGGTAAAAGTGCAGCAGGACGAGGACATGGCCTTCGGCCGCAAAGTCCTCTCGGCAGCGATCCCACCCTAATAAACTTTAGTTGGTACGTCTCAGTTGGTGCTGTCGTGGAGACGACTGGGGGAAAAAGTGGATTATACCCACCTGATAATCAGGTTTCCAGTAGTCTCCACGACAGCACCCGTACCTTCCCCCCCCTATAAAAGTAATATAATAAATTTAAAAATAAAAAAACCCCGGTTAGGGGAAGAAATTTAAGTTTAGCTCCTGCCCCGGCAATTCGTTAGAATCCACTGAGGAAAGTGGGGAAGGGGGGGAGCTTTTAACCTCTCAGTATGTTCCTGTCCTACCAGGAGGAGGCAATCTCAGTTGGTGCTGTCGTGGAGACTACTGGAAACCTGATTATCAGGTGGGTATAATCCACTTTTTTGTGTTCCGGATTATGCCAATGGGTCATGTTTATAGTCGGAGAATGGCAAGAACAATGGCGGGGGTCAAAACGGTCCACTACTTTGTTTGGGTAACCAGAGCGGTGAAGGCCAATTTGGACGTGTGGTCCAGTTTTCTGGTGAAGTATAATGGATGATCACTGTTTATGGAGACTGTACGGTGGGCAACTTCGAATTCGAGTTGTTTACCGACGCGGCTGGTGCTGTTGATTTTCAGGCCTTTTTTAAAGGCAGTGGTGCGCAGCCCGCTGTCCGGAGTAGAGCGTAAAGTCCAGGTTGGTGAAAAATTTGGTTTTATTAGAACTGTTTCCGATTGTGGTTGCGGTGGCGCTATGGGAGAAGTGGTTTATGAAAAAAAAAAATTGTGATAACTTGGGGGTGGTACAAGCCATCAACGCTGTGACTGCATGCTCGCCATCAGTGGTGGATTAGTTGCTTTGTTTGGGCTTATCGTGTTTATCATTGAATGCATTGGGGGTGGCAGTTCATGTTCTGGAAGTGGAAAATTCTATAGCAGATTCCCTTTTTCTTGTTTTCAGTGGGATCACTTTTGTACATTAGTGCTGGACGCGGACAGGGAAGGATGCTCATGTCCTCCACATCTTTGGAGCATGGTCAACGTGCAGCGGGTCATTTGATCCGAGCTACGTTTGGCTTGGCGAACGTGGATGGCTTACGAGGTGGCTTGGCGTGAATGGGAGCTATGGTTGGGGGAGAGGACTGAAGATAAGGGGGAGGCATTATTAGGGGAAGCCTCGGTTAAGGGATTGGTCGATGTCTAAGGTGAATCGGCTGGTGCAGGGGTTGGCTTTTGGCTTTCAGCTGCAGGGTGGGGGCGTTATATTGCAGAGAATTTTCTGGTGCTGCAGACTTTGAAGGGTTTTCAGAGGGGAAAATTTGGTCAAGGATAAAAGACGTCTGGTTACATCTGCAATGTTGGAACGTATAGGCGGGGTTTTTGAGAAGATTTGTATGGTTAGTTTTGAGAAATGTTTGTTCCGTTGTGCTTTTACGGTTTCTTTTTTTGGGGGCATTTAAGGTGAGCGAATTGGTTTTACCCAGCAAAAGGGTTGGGGGAGGCTTAGAGTTGACTGGTGTTAGTTTTACGGACGGTGGGATAGAAAATTGGTTATAATGGTCAAAAACAGACCAGTTGGGTAAGGGAAAGAGAGTGCCGTTACCATGGGTAGCAGGGTCGGTGATGTGTCTGATAAACTTGTTTTTTGGAACATCGGGCTCTTGTGGTTGACAAGGAAGGTCCGTTGTTCAGGCACAAAGATGAAACTTTTCTCTCCAGGTTCCAATTTGGTGGGGTTTTTGAAAAACCGCTGGCAGAAATGGGTTTGGAAGGGGCAGGCTATTCGTCACACTCTTTTCGGATTGGGGCTCACCTGATAATACTCCCTCCTTTGTTTCATTTGGTTGGTGCCTGGTGCTGTGGGACTCGGTAATGGGGGTAGGAGTTGCTGTTAAGCCCTCCTGGACTTGATCTACGTATGTTAGCCACCTAAGGGCGGCTAGTGGTGGCCTAGAGCCCATAGGTACAGTTGGGGGCAAGGTCTGTTTTATTAAGTATTTTAAGAACCAGATTTTTGTGGCTCCTCCCTCTCGATTTACATGGTGGGTTGTATTATGGAATATTTTTCTGTTAGTTTGTTAATAAAATGGCTGCTGTGGCCAACTCATCCAAAGAAATTCCACATCCTAATTTTTACTGGTTGGTTATGGGGTTTTGGGTCCAGTAGTGGTTACTCTAACCTAGCCGGGTCATGTACCTTACAATGTTAAGTGGAATCCAAGTCCCTTTATTACTGTCCAGATATTAGCCTTTACACGACCGAATTTGCATTGCGGAATCCGGAGTGGGTGTCTGCCTCTGAGTTCCGCAGCAAATGCCTTCCATAGCATTCTATGGAAAAGCACTTTTTCCTGCACACGAATGGAATTTAATTGCGATTTTCTGCTCGCAGATGAAAAATCGCAACATGCTCTATTTTTGTGCAGTTTCTGCGTGGATGGTCAATGGGGGCCGTCCAACCCACGGCTCGTCCGCAATTAACATTGCAGACAGGTCGCAAAGTCTGTGTCATCACCTAATGACGGCACGAGAAAATCTGTACCGCGCATATCCGACGGCAAGCTGTCTAAATCAGATGCAGCACAGATAAGTAGGCAGGTATGCGGGGTCACTGGACAAATACCATTGTAGGATCCGACTTGGCCGTGTGCAGACGGCCTTTCTCCCACGCCATAAGTAAATTAGTGTTGACCCATCAAATGGGTGCTGTATCCGTGCCTGCGGTTCAGGCTCTCCCCCGACCCGACATTTGAAAAAACTGCCCTTTAAATCCTTATTTCCAGCTCCAGCCGCTAGAGACGCCACACGTTCCATCATCGCCGCTCTGACGGCACATGCACCAGATGTCAGTCCTGGCGGAGGACTCGCAGCACATGCGCCATCAACACGATGATGATGGAAAGCGTCAAGTCTCCAATGGGCAGAACCGGAGAGGTCACTAAGGCTAACTTCACACGGGTTAGGAAAAACATCACTCATGTGCATGAACCTATTCAAAAGAAGGGGTTCATATTTGTGCGTCTCGCACTGCGCAAATCTCATGCAATTTTCTATCGCCCGCGTAAAGCCAGCCTTGGGATGGAAAGGGTCTTTTTTTTCCCCTCAAACGTAGGGGAAGGAAAGAGCCCGTACCAATGGCCTTGGGGGCTGCATAATGCTAAATTACATTTGGTGCAGGATAAACAAAGGCCAATGTCTGAATGATGGCGTCCCCTAGAACAGAAATAACAGCATCTATGGATTCCACTGAAAGTCATACATTGTACGGTACATTATAGCACCAAAAACTAGGTGCCAGACTCCTTTTAATGGGCCGTCTATGCGGGATGATTATCGCTCAAAATTCAAACTATTTTGAGTGATAATTGTGTAGCGTAAATGCACAAAAATTGCTCACAGGTTTTTAGTGCTGCTTTCAGTCAGCTTAAAAACCCACCGCTAGATCGCGGGCTTGTCGGTCAGCTTGACGAAAAAGGTGAAGCGCTGAGCGAGAAGTCTTTCCGTGTAAACGCTCTGCACGAGCGCTCACGACCTTAGCAGTGATGTCAGCGCTTGGGCAGTCGTTTAACCGACGGCCTGTGGAAAAGAGACGTACGTCAATAGAGCCATTTACGCACTTGTATTAAAAAAAAACTGGAACCCGCCCATTCAAGTCAGTGGTGGAACAAAGAAACGGAGCTCCACAATCACCACTTTTCATGTGACCTTTTCTGGTTGGTTGCGGTGGGTTGTGAGAAGGGACAGGAGTTGCACTTCCTTCTGTGACCCACACATACACATTGAAATCTGTCCCTTTTTCATGCACCCTTGTTGTGAGGCCTTTCAGTAATGGCGCCGATATTCGCACAAGGCCCATGCAAATGTTGTAATTTGGGTGGATGGCTTCTTTAAAATGGTTGTCCAGGGCAAACAAAAAAAAATTCCGGGAAATAGTGGACAATGTCAGAAAGTAATAAAAAGAAGTAGCACTTGCCTATTAGATTCCGGGTGTCACTACTCAGACCAGCAAATCTACTGCCACAGCACAGTAAGCAGTAGCCGGGAGCACCGGCGCTGAAATGACCGTTCATCTAAAAGGTGACTAATGCCGCAGAAGAAATTTGCTGTAGTTCCGCACCAAAATCTGCACGATTTTGTTGCGGACCTAGGCACAGGCTTGTACTCATTACATTAATATGAATATAAGGAAGATTGGACAATACCTCTGCAGCGCCACCTATTGGAAGGCCGCATTCCTGCAAGCTAAAGTTAGACTTTATGCACACCCCAGACCCATAACGGACGTGGCGAGCTGGGAGGGTTAAGTGTTGGCTTGTTATGGTAGCACTTACTAGACACCTTTCCCAGAGGGATGACGCGCAGCCAAGGCCAGAGTGTATCTGCAGGCCACCATTGACACTCCTAAGATAGGGAATGCCAATAAACAGGATGATGAGGGTAGTAGTTGTCACGGGTAGCGCCACCATTCCTACACACTGGTATGCTTCACGGCAGAGAATAATCAGAGACACGGATTTCTAGTACCTCGGGTCCCTAGGAATGGTTAGGGCTCGGTATGAACTTTGCTTGAAAGAACTTATAGCAAACAATTATTACACAGCAACTCAGGTACGATCTTCACAGTGCAGGTAAGAAAAGAGGTCAGGGAGTATACACAGGATGAACCCGGTCCTCAAGTCTACGTTATCTGTACAGTATGGGAGCACTCCAGAGGAGGAAGGGGGTAGGGGTTCCTTCACAGACACTAGTAATTATTGACTTTTTAGGATTAACACCCCACAATGGAGACACCTGGGTGTGACTTAGAGCGTACTTCTACGTGGTGATCCTGGCTTTGGACGACTGTGTAGGAAAATTTGTGGACTTGAATTAGTACCATAATCTCCTTCTCACTATGCTCCACTCTATTGGTCTAAAGGACACTGCCCTCTCCTGGTTCTCCTCCTACCTCTCTGACCGCTCTTTCAGCGTCTCCTTTGCTGGTTCTATCTCTGCTCCACTTCCTCTCGCTGTCGGGGTACCCCAGGGCTCGGTCCTTGGTCCCCTTCTTTTCTCTATCTATACTGCCCCAATTGGACAAACCATCCACAAATTGGGCCTCCAATACCATCTCTACGCTGACGACACCCAACTATACACCTCTCGTGAGATCTCTGGACCATTCCTCCAAAATATCACCGACTGTCTGTCCGCTGTCTCTAACACTATGTCCTCCCTTTTTCTCAAACTAAACCTCTCTAAAACTGACCTCCTTGTCTTTCCACCTTCTAACCGACCTCCCCTCAACATCTCCATTCGTGTCTGGCACCATCATAACCCCCAGACAGCATGCCCGATGCCTTGGGGTCACACTGGACTCTGACCTCTCCTTTGCCCCCCATATCCAATCTCTGGCCCAAACATGCCACATGCACCTCAGAAATATTGCTAAAATACGTCCGTTCCTAACCACGGACACGCTAAAGACGCTCATGGTTGCGCTCATCCACACCCGGCTTGACTACTGCAACTCGCTACCCATTGGCCTCCCCCGCACTAGACTCGCTCCACTCCAATCCATACTAAATGCAGCAGCTAGACTCATTTTTCTATCCAGTCATTATTCAGACGCCTCTGCATTATGCCAGTCGCTGCATTGGCTGCCCATCCACTGCAGAACTAAATTTAAACTGCTATACCTCACTCACAAAGCTCTGCATGGCGCTGCGCCACCATACATCGCCTCCCTACTGTCGGTATACCACCCAGCACGCTCACTCCGATCGGCTAACACCCTCAGACTAAACACCCCTGTAATACAAACCTTACATGCTCGCCTACAGGACTTCACCAGAGCAGCACCCATCCTCTGGAATGCTCTACCCCAAGGCATCCGGACAATTCCCGATGCACGAAATTTCAGACGTGCCTTAAAAACGCACCTCTTCAGGGAAGCATACCAAATCTCCTGACCTAGTCCCTCGCCCCTCCCTATGGTGCTCCACCCTGTTTGCCTTCATATAAATGATCTGTACATAAAATCTCCTATTGCCTGTGTTCCCCACCCCCTGCACCTCCTGTACCACCCTCAACCCATTTGTGTCTAACCCAATGTACCTCACATTGTAATAGTTGTATTGTTTTGCATTTATCCATGCCTGAAAGCGCTGCGGAATAAGTTGGCGCTATACAAATAAAGATTATTATTATTATATTATAGTACCTCTCACTGGTTCAGTCTCACAGAATTACTTATGAAGGCTCACTCCACTCAACATTCAGATTCCAACCGCTACAAGATAGCTCTCCTCCATCTTCACCATAAGGAAGCTGAAGGTGCTTCCATGTGGCTCTGTGTTTGGTGGAATTAGAACTCCTTTCCCGCTCTCAGGCACTCCGAGTTATACCCTCTCACATACCACGTGACAGACTGATACATTTACATGCATGTTAACCTCTCAAGCACCACAGCTGTGCAAAACACACTGGAAAGGCCAGGACAGTTTTTCACAGTGCATCTACATAGAAACATGTATGCCATTTATTGAGGGGGACCAGGATGATGTGCTGGGCCACTATATTTATAAAAGCCTTGTAACAAGGACTGGGAAATACAAGGCTTGTATAAAGAGTCAAACATTGACTTGCAGGAATGCGTTTTCAGACACTTTTTCACTGCGTTCGTAAAGGGAGCATGGCTTCACAGGAGACCCCAGGCGTTGCCATCCTGCACCAAAACGGTCACTAAAACTAAGTGGTATAAATCTGGGGTAGATCATCTAAAACTGGGGTCCCCAGCCACCAGTCCGCGGACCAGGACCAGGCTGTTAAGGTTTCATTGCCGGTTCGCGGCACCGCAGACCAGCACGGTACTGTTGTACCTTGATGTCACGTCACTGGAAGCTAGGGGGCTGAGCGGACTTTGGAGTGAACGCCCCCTAGGTTCCGATTGGCTAGTACTGCGGCAGGGAGGACACGCTCCATCGTGTGCTGCTGTCTGCTACCGGTGGCGGGGGTGGGGGCTCGCCAGCATAGCAGTGAGCGCACAGGAGCGGAGAGCATAGCGGGGACCTCAGGAAGCACGCCGTCAGAACTGACGGGGTCCCTAGAGTTCTTGCAGCACAGTGGGGACATGGCCACACGGACAGTGCTTCGGATCCAGTGAGCGCATATCTGAGGGTGCCAGGGAGTGTAGCAGGGCAGCAGAATGGTCCCAGCAGCACCCCCCGGTCTACAGCGCGGTTTGGTGTATAGCACTGCATAACCCCGCCCCCATATGACCAAAGCCCCACCCCTGCCAGGCCATGGAAAAATCATCTTGCTTGAGGCGGATCCCTGGAGGGAAAAAGGTTGGGGACCACTGATCTAAAAGATCCAGCATGTGCTACTCTAAAGGCAGACTCACACAGGCGTAATGTTATCGCCTATTATGGGAGCATAATACGCAGTAAATGGAGTCAATGAAAAGGCATAGATTTCTACTGACCCACTCATACTAGCGGTTTTTAAAAAAAACGCGTATAATACACATGAGGAAAAAAATAAATAAATAAATTTAAAAAAAAATAAAAAATCGCTGAATATTTAATTTTACCGCGTACTATGCTCTATGGGAGCGCAATAAAATGCCGTACATATGCAACGTTACTATGCAATTGTGCATGACATTGTGCGTGAGATACTCTACCATAAATCCCACAGTAAGCAGGACGAAGAACACAAACTCCTTTCTCAGGAATGGAGTCTCACCAATCATGTGGATAAGGTATAATCTAAGATTTTGAGATTATCCCTTTAAAAAGGGCCCCTAAGACAAACTGGCCATTTCTGGAGATTTTTATGTTATTCTGTATGGAATGAGGGGGGGGGGGGGGGTGCCGGGGAAACCACCCCAGAAGCCATACAGTTTTGGACATTGCTCTGCAGTTCTCTAGCAGCAGGATGCTTGAAGCATGTTAGAGCGTACAGAACGGCACAATAAAATCAATTAAAAAAAAAACCACACACACGAAATCCCCAAATTTTTGTTTTATTTTCTTCCAGAGTACTTAACAGAAAACTCCCCCCCTCCCCCCTTTTTGTACAAAACAAAAATAATGAGAACGCACGTGATTTCTTTTAAACTGTCTACACTAAACAAATGAATCTGTTACAAAACACAATTTTTTTTCATTTTCAATTTAACCTACAAAAAAGCATCTGTGTTTTAAACATTATCCAGATAGGAAAAAAGGTCTCGCTTTCCATTTTATTTTGTTTTTTTGTTTCGTTTTCTGCAACGCACCTCGACATCCTATTTTGTTTGTATAGTGCTAAAAATGCACTAAAGTGTTTTGCCTCTCACCATGTGCTCATCCCGCATGGTAAGAATCTACATTTCCCCCCAAAAGAGAAAAAACATCTTAACTAAAAGAAAGAAAAAAAAAAATTTACAAAAAGAAGGTACTCATAGGGCTTTTTGTTTTGTTTTTGTTTTTTTTTTCTTAAAAACAGACTCCCACCCAAAATGAAGAAGAAAGAAATAAATGACGGGGAAAAGTCTAACTCAACAACCACACACTAAACAACAGGCAGGAGAAAATAAGTCTAAGAAACAAAAAAAAATACTCCCGTAGCATGTAACAATTTACTTGGAATATGCTTGTCACCATCAACATATCTTCAGAGACAGCCATTATGTTCTACGATGCCTCATTGATATGACCGAGTAACAAAATATCCACACTTCCTGTGGACACCGGGTGCGCTTAATTTCACATATATGTAAGAAGTTATGCTTACACACCAGGTGCCCTTTACCTCACACATATGTAGCATGCTATGCTTGCAGCATCTATTTGGCATCTGATCATCCCTTGCTTTCCTGCTGTACAGACATCAACAAGAGCATACAGCAACTCAAAAATGGTGGAAAAGCCGACCTGGATGACCAGAGAAAAAAAAAATAAAACAAAAAATTTGAAAGTAACGGTTGAATGGGTGCGCCTTACTTTAAGGCGCACATTGCCTTTAAGGAACCATTTTCCAGTGTGCCATGATGAAAAACAAAGCAACTTTGCAAATGGGCTTTGTTTAAAATTTGCTAGCGTCTTTTGTTTCCAGATGCTAAGCAACTGTATCTCCATAGTAACAAAAAAACCCTAAGTAGTCTGATCCTACCGTTGTTACGTCTTTTACCTGTCCCCCTACTTCATGCAAATCTACCAAATGCATGTTCATTGAAATGTAAGGGGAGAGAGGAAAAGGAATATGCCTGTAGGATCAGACTACGCAGGAAAAGGTTTGTAGTCTGTTGCCATGGAAACACAGTCTGGATAGGTACTTCAGTTTTGCACTGGAGAAAAAAAAAAGAAGGAAGAATTGCTTCTGGAGGTGGACATTAGCTTTAAATATCAATCATGTGACATGAATGGGTGTGGCCAGCTTACATTTAAAGGTCATGCTCACATGAAGCCTGCAAGTTCTGAAATTTACTGCAGGTTCATTGCAGATTTTGCCTCGCAGCAGCAAACTGGCCATACCCTAACAGTAGGAAGATTGTGAATGGAGATTGAGGTAAAACACACAAGACAGGGGAAGATAAAATACTATATGGCTAAGTGTAAACTAGAGTAAGGACTCACCCATACCGGGGCATGTGTTAAACCTCCATAGCCTATATCGGCGCGTAGGATGCGCCAAAACAGGACAGGCTGCCTTCTTCACTCACGTACTACGAGAATGAATAAAACCGCTGGAGTGGCCCAATGCAAATAAATGGGCTTTTAGAACCGCGTAATACGCGGGTGACATACGTCCGTGTGAATGAGTCCTAAGTGACATGGGGCAACTTGAGAGTAAAGCGGTAACAACATGGAAGGGGTACAGCAGAAAAGCAAGCTGGCAAACGTTACGATAGAAAAGTAAACCCCCCCAAAAAGTCAACTTTGGGAAAGACAAAACCGGAAAGCGCTGCGGTCCCTCCCAGGTCAAAAAACATGGGTGTAAAAGGTTTACGGTGCCAACACCGACTGTACAGCGAAACCTATATAAAGGGTGACAAGTCACTTGCTAACAAGTTGCCCTATGAGACCATTAGAGCCCCGAAAAAGTTATTACCCCATGCACAGAGAAGGCAGCCATTTATAAACCTAACCAAATACAATGCAGCCCCATCAATGTGACGCAGAGGAGCTTCACCAATAGCGCTTTTTTTCTGGCTTCAAATGGCTACCTTCACTTTGTGTTTCCGTGAAGTCAGTTTCCTCAAAAATTGGAAAGTTTTGTTTGACTTGAGTATAGGGGACAGGTGCCCTTAAAATATGTCAGCTCTTCCTTCTTAAAAAGAGCCTGCCAGATCCCCAATTGTCCCTGAGCTGCGGGTACTACAGCCTAGTGGCATGCTGAATTCAGCGCTCCATCATACACTGATCGCTTTAGCGGTTTGGGGAAAGTTATGTTTGAAAGTAGGCAGAGCGGACGGAGCCGAGTCCGGTGCGGTTCAATATTTACCACTTGTCTCGCCAATTGACAGGTCTTCCAGTATTACTGTGTATACAGAGTTCTGTCAGTCAATGGCAGTGGGTGAAGAAATTGGGTTAGAGATCAGTGAATATTAATGAGCCGCATCAGACTCCGCTTCACCTATGCGGCGCCTTTTCTAATGTAAATTTTCCAAAACACTTGAACTGATCAGTTTAAGTGACAGACCACTAAAATCAGTGTGTCCATCATTATACTGTAGTGCTTGCAGTCCGGAGACTATTAGGGACCAGACAGGTTCTCTTTAACACCCCCTTCTTCACAGGTTGCAGTTCCTCTTCAGTTAGAGTCAGAATCTGACGAGTCTGCGGAAGAGGAAGATGAAGAACTGGATCCTGAATCATTATCATCCTCCTCCTCTTCGTCGTCATCATCGTCATCTTCTTCCTCATCTTCATTCTGCGGAAAATCACCATAAGGGTTAGAAAGAGAAATTTGTTGGTTGTGCATGCAAACTACTCCTTATACAACCCACCTCTTCTCCATCCTCGCTATCTTCTTCACTGCTCGAGTCAGAGGAGTCACCATCGGATGACTCTCCTTTATCCTCTTCTTCATCCTCATCGTCGTCATCGTCATCATCATCGTCGTCATCATCATCATCCTCTTCCTCCTGGAAGGAAAGGTTAAAGAATACTCAGTTATACGGGTTACAGTATTCCCATAAGCATACTTTCATCCTAGACTTGGTCAAAGGCCTATATGACCCGTCAAGAGAGATCTAAGCATTCTAAGATCTCAAAATCCACTCAAATCATCTTCCTATGCAGAAGTTTGTACACCACCATGATGATCACTTACGGATTTGACCTGAGTTGTTGCCTTAGATTTTGGACTGGGTGCTTTGAGTTTTGTTGTACTCTTGCGTTTCTGTAAGGCAAAACAAATGAAATCATCATTTATGGTGCAACTATTCATTCTCAAGACAAAGCAGGATAATAGTCCAACACTGTAAAACTTACACTGGTGTTCTGCTCTCTGTAGGCTGCCCGATCCTGCGATGATAAACTCTAGGAGTCAAAATAGAAGAAAATGTATTTCTTGACCCACAACCAGGAGGACATGCAGAAGAAGGCACCAACCAAAAAACTGGCACAGTGCTAGCAATGCAGAACTACATAGGCACACGACATCTCAATGTAGCCCAACTGTAAAAAGACGGGTAACATGTCCAAACTTTCTACTCACCTTCATCCATGTTTCAAGTTGCATGCGGTAGAGTCTCTGCTGATCTTCTGCCAGCTTCTTATAATAGTCCTTCTGATTGGGGGAAATCCGCTGCCAGCGGCTCCCTATCTCTACCATGCGCTCTTTCAGTGGGAGATGATTGAGCTCTCCGTTGGAGAGGAGCTCCTGTGAGAACTTCTGATAACCGTTCCTAAAATAAGATAGAATGGCGGATGAGCGTGCAAAGGAAATTTAGTGATCAGAGTCTCGGCTTGATTTCCGTGGAGACCAGAAGTTCCTGACCTGTGGTTGGGAACCTCTTGGCTTAAACACTTACATTGGGGCTTTTTTAGGTTCTCCCTGGAACTTCATCTTCTTTGCAGAAGTTGGTGCGGCTGGAGAGGATCTCATATCGCTTAGTTCTCTCTAAGAAGGAAAACAAAAAGTGTTGATACGCAATACAGACATATAAGGAATATATCTATCATGGGTCACAAGGGGGTGTATGAAGTGTGCTCGGGAGCTGACCTTGCTTCATACCCGGTGGCCATTTGACAGCAACGGCAGTGGCCAGAACCATCCCCAATCACAGGTATATAACTGCTTAAAGAGTACCTGCACTTTCACTTTGGAGCGCTACTGTTCCATCAGTAGTTTTCGCCTCCTTCCACATATAGCGCTATATGGGGCCATCTTCAGCTGCTGTGAGGAGCCAGAAACGGCTGATGGAGCAGGAGTGCTTCAAAGTGAAAGTGCAGGTACTCTTTATATGCTGTAGTTAATACTGAACGCAGCATCTAAGCAGCTGGCTTGAAGGGGCAACTACCGCCCGTCTGCAAAAAAACTAGCCCTTATATGGCTTTATTGACAGAAAAATAAAAAAGTTACGTGGATCTATGAATGCGGGGATGAAAAAATGAGAACAAACAACTATAAACACAGCCACTAACTTTTATAAACAGTGCCACCTCTGTTCAAAGATTGTGTCTGGTATTGCGGCTCAGAACAATCTAAGTGAATGGAGCAGAGCTGCAATACCACACACAACCTGTGTAACAGCTATGTTTTTTGAACCCCTTTAACCTCCAGGTCCATAAACCAGGTCCCTCTCGATTAGAGTCTAGTCAAGTCCCTCTAGCATCCTTCTTGATAAGGACTTCTTTTTCAATTACCTCATATCGTTTCTGGTCTTCGGCTGCTTTTTTAATCCACATGATCTTCTCCTTCTTCTCCATGTTAATCCACGTGGTCTCCATGGACTTAAGGGCTTTAGCTCGGTCATTCTAAAATGTAACGTGAAGACCTATGTTAAGAAGATCAACCCCCATAAGGATCACCAGACTTCACCATTTTGACCAAACCTCCGTACCTTAAACCGGGCAAGGTAGTCGCCAATCACACTCTGTTGCCAGATTTCTTCAGACGTTTTTGGGGTTTCCGGGAGTTTTCCCCGCTCATCAGCATTCTTCTTCTTATCTCCCTGACTAGGTTTGCTCTTTGCCTGCCGAGGACAGAAAATTATATATGACATTATGAACCCGGACAGTTATTGGACATTACCAAAGAGCCAGAACTGGAGAGGGCAGAAGAGATCAAAGACCACCCACCTTTGTAGCTTCCTGAGCAGAGACCTTCGATGCTTGGGTACCTTTCTTATTCACCCCCATCATCTTTTCTTCTGTGAGAACCCGCTTCTGTTCCTCTTCTGGGAGGCTCTAGTTAAGTAAAACAAAAAAGGATCAGCAACTTGCTCCTTGTGGGTGTCCTTCCTTTTCTACATCCAACATCACTAGTACAAGACTCACCTCAAGGAAACGCATTAACTCCACTTCATATTCCTTCTTTTTCTGCAAAGATTAAAGAACGTTTTTATCATAGATATATCCACCAAAATCTCCATACTCTGCGATTAAAAGGTCATGTGCATTTTTAAGCAGCTATTAACCCT
This sequence comes from Eleutherodactylus coqui, assembly GCF_035609145.1. Lineage (NCBI taxonomy): Eukaryota > Metazoa > Chordata > Amphibia > Anura > Eleutherodactylidae > Eleutherodactylus > Eleutherodactylus coqui. The sequence goes on from NC_089849.1 coordinate 32,715,034, forward strand.
TTAATTCAATTCTGACAGCGGCATTTAAATCTCCCGAACGATGTTCTGGGGTCCCGTACGTGCCACCGCGCGGTGTGATCGGGGGAGCCGTGCAGGAATAATGGCTCCCGGGGGCTTTCTGAAAGTCCCCAGGGCTGCCTAAGAGACTGCCTATCAAGCCATCCCCGTGGGGTGGCTTGATATACTGCATTCTGACAGGCAGCCTGACGTAATGCTATGGCATTACGTCAGGCTGCAGGATTTTTAAAAAGTTTTTCAGTACATTTATATGGTACTTTAAATAGCACCATTGAAAAATACAACAAGTCCCGCAAAAAACAAGCCCTCAGACAGCGAAGTCGATGGATAAATGAAGGAGTTAAGGTTTTTTTTTCAAAGGGAGGCGGGGGAAAGTAAAAACAAAAATGGGGGAAAAAAAAAAAGGGGGTCCGCATCATTAAGAGGTTAAGCACCCTCTTAGTACATTCAAAGTTAGTAGAGAACGTCTCTCATTCAAGAAGGTCTCTTGCTGGGAACAATCACATTTTGCTCTACTGGCTGACACGGTACCAAACTTTTTTCATTATATTAATGGGTTAAGCTCCCTCTTAGTACATCAGAGTTAGTAGAGAAGGTCCCTCAATAAAGAAGGTCTCATCTCGATAGACTACAGATATTGTAGTTACAGTACCTGTTCACACTTCTTGTGATAAGCATCTTTTTCCTTCTGGGACAGTAACTTCCACCGCTGACTACAGAGGACCATGCGCTCTGTGCTGGGGACGTCCTTCATGTTGGCCATTAGTTCTGCACAGTACATGGAGTAGCTGTTTCTGTGGGTACAAATCCATCAAGTTAGACAACATTCTGGCAGAACGGTTTTACATCATATGCAACGTCTCCATTTCCAGACATAGCTCCAACCATCCCATCTACAGCAGTCTTTCAGTTTCTTCCGAAACAGCGCCTCTCTGGATCATAGGCTGTGTTTTGTAGTGCTGCAATACCAGCCAAGAGAAGCACCGTTTCTGGACATAGCCATAGCCATGTATTTCAGATCTCATACAACCAATCATTTTTATAGATTCTAGCCTAGAACATAAGTACATCCCGCGGTTCAGAGCATCTGAACAAGGTGAAGCACAACTTACGGAGGTGGTTTTGTTGGCCGTCCATCGAACTTGTCTTTGAGCTGGCGCTCGGCCTTGGTAAGGGTGGAACGGGTGACTCCTTCCTCAAGGTTCATTTCTGGGTGTTTCTGGATGTATTCTCGCATCACGTTCTGTTGGGGTTCAAAGAGATGGTCATCAATTCTGTGTCATGATTGAGGTGATGCCAAGCCAATTCATCTTCATCACAGAACCAGAAAACCATGGCCGCTCTCTTACAGAAACAGCACCACACAGCTGCACAGGCTGTATAGGATAATCGCAACTCAGTGCTGCAATACCAAACACAACCATGGGCAAACATGGAGCGGTTTCTGGAGGGAAGAAAATCATAATTCACTTTTATGTAAAATAAGTAAGAGCTGGGGAGTATGCAGGTGGTAGGGAAATTGGATTGGAAAGGATTAAATATTTAGGAGTAAATATAAAGAGGACCCTCTCAGTTTATACCAATTAGAACTGGACCTATTATCTAATTAAGCAGAAGCTCGTCGTGTAGTGTGGACTCCTTTCACAAAACTAATCAAGATGACATGGATGCTGCAATTACTTTTTTGCTGCATAATTCACCACAATGGACTATACAATGCTTCTTTTACAAGGTCAATAGACCACTCAGAGATCTTATATGGCGCAAGAAAGATAGATAGGATAACATAGGGTTTGGAGTCTATTTCACCATATATGAATACGAATCTTCCCTTGGGATCCCTATGGATGTTAATAGGGTTGCAGCGCAATGACTTGTGAATAAGCACAGAGACGCCTCTGGAGGAAGAGGTGTGGAAGGAGTGGGCTGTCCATTGAACCCATGGCTTTGTAAGGGTATCGGCCTTGTCTTTAATGAGATGGGTCTCTTGCAGACTTAGGAGAGGGGAGAATATTGACAAATGTAGGGGAAGGGGTTGTGTCAGCGCAGACTTGCTAGAAATATTGAGAAAGAACAGATTACAACAACTTAAACAATTAACCTTTGATATCCTGCTTAAATTTCAGCGTAGATGTCAAAAACAACAAAATAGAAAATAAAGAACGATGGCCTATAGAGGGCTAAAGTCGACCGCCGGGTCCTGATTGTAATTTAAAGGTGCCGCAGCCGTTCATTTCGCCGTCTATGGGTCAGAGGGGTATTGGCAGCGCAAATCATGACTGGATTCAGAGTCCTGCCTTAGATGCGGTGGGATCAATCGTCTTTTGGTGGCTCCGGGTGCATGTCAAGCCATTCCAGGGCCTCGGTGGGAGATTGAAGGAAGATCGCCTTTCCTTGGGCCACGATACGTAAGCGAGCTGGGTATGCCATTGAGTAAGGGATGTTTCTTTCTTTAAATTTCCTCTTCACTTCCATGAAGGTGGCTCTTTGTTTTTGTAGTTCGGCAGAGAAGTCAGGAAATATGGAGATCGTTGCGTTATTGTACTTTAGTGGGCCCTTTAGTCTGGCTTGACGTAGTGCGGCATCTCGGTCCCTGCAATTCAAGATACTTGCTAGGAATGGGCGCGGGGGGCTCCCGGTTGTGGCGGTTTTGCTGGGACTCGATGGGCTCTCTCTACTGTAAAGTGAGCGGAGAAAGTGGATTTCAGCCAAGATTCGGCAAATGTTTCTGGGTGGGAGCCTTCTGATTTTTCGGACAGGCGTATTATGCGCAAATTGTTGCGGCGCGACCGTTTTTTTTAGATAGTCTGTTTTGGATTGGCAAAATTCTGTTAGCTTTTTTAACCGCTGCAGTGAGCGGGCGTAGGGAGTCTTCTGCGTTAGAGATGCGGTCCTCCATCTCCATTCTGCCACGCATGTTCCGTAAGTCTTGTCTTAGCAAGGAGACGTCAGACTTTATCTCCTCTATTTAGAGGATTTGCAGGTGGTAATAGCTTCTAGGAGTTGTCGCATGGTTGGTTCTGGGATTTGTCCGGTTTCATCTTCAAGCTCTCTCATCTGGGTAGGTCGCGTCGCTCGCGGAGTATGATCGGAGGTTTCTATACAGGAAAAGTCTTTTAGTTTTTCGGCTGCGGAGCTGCTTTTAGCACGTGTACTCATGATGGGAGTCGTTGGGTTAGTGTAGTAGATTATAGGGATGGGTGACTTTTCTTCGTTTTCCTATTTTTTCCCCTCCCCACCCTTTTCCTGTAGCGGCGTGGTATAGATGGTATCAATTCTTCTTATTTGTGAGAAAGACGGATTAGCAGTTCTAGCAATTTGATGCGACACTCTCAAACTTTAAATGTTGAGGACCTTAGCCTGATCGTGATGGCGAAGGTGGAGGACAGCGTCAATTTTGCGTGGCAACCCTGTCTGTTGAGGGCTATAGTGTTCCGCCCTAGTGCTTTAGGGGTGCAGTTTAGGGTCAGAGATAAGTCAGTGCCTTCTATGGGACCTGCTACTTGTCGGTCCAGTAAGCCTCGGTCCGCGTGAAATTTGTATATTAAGGCAATCTGTCCCTCGTTCCCTTTCCAGGGTACTGTTAGATGGTGTCGTGGGCGTCAAGGGGTGCTATCCCGGGGGGTTGAGGAGGGTCGTGTTGTGGGCCTTTTGCCCAAGGATACAGTTCCAAGGGTCAGTGTCGTTGGACAAGAGTGTTGTCCCCCAGCCCCCACTGATTACTCACTGTTCTGTTGCCGGCTACCCAGGGTTGGATCCGAGAAGGGGATCCTTTCAAGCACCAATCACCGAAGGGTGCTGGGTGTCGCTGTCCGGTTATGGTGAAGTGGCTCAGAGGTGAGCAGTATTTGCGGCGATAGGCTTGGTCGCGACTTCAAACGGGATCTGCCACGGCTCTCCTTCAGTGGAGCAGGAGGTTGGGCCTCTTAGCTTATTGATCCGGGACTGGGTCGGTTCCTTAAGTCTGCGGTTGGTTGTCTGCTGCCGACAAGCGTCGGCAGGAGGCTGCTGAGCGACGGAGTGGCCGAGCAGGCCGCAGTTTCCAGCTGGATCTTGAAGCGGAGGGTTAGCGCCGGAGGCTGGGAGATGGGCTGCGCTCCCGCCTGAGGAAGGATCAAAACCTCAGCGGAGTGGCTCCGAGGCAAGCGGGAGTCGGGTGGTTGAGCAGACCGTGGCTCCGGTCGTGGCCCCGCAGCGGGTGCTCCTTGTCGGGCATTGACAGGTGAGGCTCTCGGTCTGTGGGGTCTAGTCTGTCGCCGCTTACCACGGGGTGCGAAGCACCGCAGGCAAGCAGCGAGAGGGGGTCTTGGGAGACGGGCCGGCCGGCACAGACAGGCAAGTTGTGGCCTCCGTCCGGATCCTTCGGTATTGGCGCGGCTCCAGAGGCCGCCCTTCGGGAATCAAGTCGGGCTTGGAGGGTCACTCCGTGGTCGGATTGGGACCGGGCGCGGGTGACCGGAGCAGGCGAGTAGGTCGCAGCTTCCGCCCAGGTCCTGCAGCGGCGGCTCGGCTCCAGAGGCAAGGGGGCGAGCCGCCTCTCCTCGCTGGGTTTGGTCCGGTTCGGAGGGTCCCACTCTTCACGGGTTGCGATGGAGTGTGGGCCATCGCGGCTCGACAATGGCGGGGGCGATTCGGCGCTGACGAGGTGGCCGACCAGGGTGCAGGTCCCATGAGGATCTTTTGCCGGGTACGCAGACACTCGAATCCCGGGCAGATCTGCAGACAGGCAAGTCAGGGAGTTTGGCGCCAGACGGAGAGCGAGAAAGTTACAGGGCGTTGGCGGTGCTCCTCCTCCGGTTCAGGCCGCGGTCTAGTTATGGTGTCGAGGAGTGTAAAAATTGCCTTCAGCTGCGGTCCAGTTCCTTCGTTAGGATCTTAAGGTCCACTAGAAGTGTTCAGAACATCAAGGATCTGGTAAGGCCAGGATTTTAATCGGATTTTAGCGGTTTCCCCTGGGTAGCTCTCCTCACATACGACTCTCCATGCTGGTTGCTGGCCCCGCCCCCGCTATACTTAAAATTTGGTCAAAATCTGGGGCCACTGAGAAAATCACGGGATGTACACAATATACCCCCATCTGGGATACCGCTTGGCTACCAGAGTTATAAAAATATGATGATTGGAAATCTGAAGGCATTAATCTGCTTTGGGCAGATATCGGCCCAACTGAAGACTCGCAATGGGACAAAGTTTAGCAGTCGTAAACAAAATTATCACTAAGTGAGTCGCATTGGTTATCACAATTGTACTTACAGCAGAATGTATTGCACTGCACCCCTGCTTTCTTAGATTAAATAAGGGTAGGATGTAAGATCCAAACTACAGGACTAATACATGAGGCTACTATATATATATATATATATATATATATATATATATATATATATATATATATATATATATATATATAGCAAGAAAACGGATCACTGGTTAGATAAAACGCCCCATACAATTGAAGAATTTACAACTAAAGTCAATCCTCTTTTAGCCTGGAGAAAAGGGGATATATCTTAAGCCCTTAAGGACCAAGTGTGGTAAATTCACAGTGCTTCGGCCTGGGCTTTAATCCCGGTCGATAGCAAAAGCACAACACGGGATCAAGCAGGAGCAGGTCAGTTTCCCAGCTGTTAGTCTCCGCAGAGGACCCAGAGGAGAACCGCTTCTGCCTTCTCCTTTCCAGGCTAGAAAACGCTCAATGAGTACAATAAAAAGTTACAATAAGGCAGTCTGCAGACGGGCGGAAACTCCGCGGCGGGATTTCCCGTGGAATTTCCGCGCCTGGAAGCTGCCATAGGATTGCGTTAACAAACACAATCCTATGCAGACGGCCGCGCGGCAAACAAATCGCGGCATCGACCGCCGACCCCGCTCTGCCCGGCAGCCGGCACATGACGCTCGGGTCGGGTCCCGCTGTGAGACGACCTTAGAGTATGAAATTTAAAAAAAATAATATATTTATAAATGTATATATATCATACACACACACGCGCGCATGCAAAGACTATACAAATTATATATCAAGACGTCCAAAACAATATGGAGTAACCCATTCCCGTACTTTATTTTAGTGTAACTCTACCAATTTTAAAAAACAAACCTAAAAATAAATGTTAAAAAAAAAAACACCACTTTTTTTCCCCCCCCAGCTTTTTACCCCTAATAAAGAAATGAGAAGAATGGGAAAAAGATTGGGCAATAAAACCACATGGGTAAAAATCCCTAAAAAGTGTCTGGTCCTTTATAAACAAAACACTGGTCCCAAAAAGTAATGTTTGCCACACATTAAAACCCTGTTCTTCTGGTAAAGATATTGTATGGAATGTACGGTATTTCTGTCTAACTGTTAAGACTGACTTTTCAATACTCCCTAGAAGAACGAACCTCACTACAGATATTGATGGACTAAATAGTATCTAGATCTATGGATATTATGTAATGGGAGAAATAGTCAACACCGGCTATATCTACGGCTTTTGTTGATCCAAGATGATCTGTTCGCCAGGAATGTGAGAGAGAAAAGAAAGGGGAGGGGTTATAAATATTTTTGTTTAAAAAAAAAACAACAAAAAAAAACAAAACAACTTAAAGGGGTTGTCCCGCGGCAGCAAGTGGGTCTATACACTTCTGTATGGCCATATTAATGCACTTTGTAATGTACATTGTGCATTAATTATGAGCCATACAGACGTTATAAGAAATTTTTCACTTATCTGTTCCGTTGCTAGCGTCCTCGTTTCCATGGAGCCGTCTAATTTTCAGCGTCTAATCGCCAAATTAGACGCGCTTGCGCAGTCCGGGTCTTCTTCTTTTCTCAATGGGGCTCCGTGTAGCTCCACCCCGTCACGTGCCGATTCCAGCCAATCAGGAGGCTGGAATCGGCAATGGACCGCACAGAAGCCCTGCGGTCCACCGAGGGAGAAGATCCCGGCGGCCATCTTCAGCAGGTAAGTAAGAAGTCACCGGAGCGCGGGGATTCAGGTAAGCGCTGTCCGGTGTTCTTGTTTAACCCCTGCATCGGGGTTGTCACGCGCCGAACGGGCGGGCTGTTGAAAAAAACAAAAACCCGTTTCGGCGCGGGACAACCCCTTTAATAAGAATCATTTAATCGAAAAAATTTGGGATTTTGGCAGAACTTCAAGGTACTCTACCATGTGAGCCCTTAGCAGGTGATAGAAGGTGGTAGTAACACCATATAAGCATTTGGTAATCCCCCTTGACTGGCTAACAGTTTGCGCTTCAAAGTCATCGGAACACCAAGCCACCCACGCTACTTCATGCATCCTTCACCTCATATAGCTTGCGCTGTTCCAGTGCTTTATGGATCCATTTGAGACGTTTCTTATCCGACAGTTGGGACCACTGTTTTCCAAGGGCATCCTTCACATCCTTTGTACTGGCCTGTAACAGAAAGAACGTGATAGACCTACTCATTCCACCCAAGATAACCACCAACCATGAAAGCTCTTGTACTTACATCAGGCTTAATTTTAAGGTAGACTTTCCTCTGGTGATTGTACCACAATTGTTGGGGTGTCTTGGGTTTCTCGGGGACGTCAGATTTCTTTGTAGCCATGAGGTCCGGATGCTCCTCTCTATAAACATTATTGCAGATCAAATACAAGCGACTGATTGTGAAAAAAATCGTAACTATGGGGAGATATGTTCACCACATGACCCACCTGAATTTTGCCAGGTTTTTCTCAAATTCTTGTTTCTCATCCTGGAAATCTTGAATGTATTTCATCTGGATAAGATGCACATAACGGGTCAAATGACACAGAACCAAATCCATCACTGTTATTCTTTATCCATCCCGTCTGCTCAACCCCAACACCTATACACTAATCCGGAAACCTCAACATACCTTCTTCTTATCTGGTAACTCCTTATACTTTTTGGACAGGATCTTGGTCAGGTCCAGGTTGCTCATCTCTGGATGTAGTTTAGCGTATTTGGCCCTCTTCTCCATGAAGAAGCGGAAATAGGGTGTGAGGGGCTTCTTGGGAAATTCTGGATGTTTCTGAAAAGGAAGATAGAACAAGCTGGTTATTATGGCTGCCTTGGAACACAGGGCAACGGCTTGAACTTTGAGCAAGTCACCATCAGGCTGATGTTCGATGACCACATCACTACTGACCTTCAGTTTCTTTCCTTTATATGGATTCTTCACATGTTCTTCTGCATCATGAACGATTTCTGAGAGAGTCCGGAACTTTCTGACCTAAAGGAACACAGGTTTAGCATCACTTACTTGCTTATAGTTTTATCAACCAGGTGGCACCACGTACGCTGGCACCAAATCTCACCTCATTTGAGATCTCGACCCACTTTTGACGACACATGGGTCCTGTAAAATTCTTGAAGGCCAGTTTATTCCAGTCCATGTGAGACTCTGTGGTTTTGAACTTTGAACTATCCTGGCTGGGAATGATGGACTTCATGGTTTCCAGGAGAATGAGCATGTCCTCCTGAGACCAGGTTTCTGTAACAAGAGACAACGTATGGAATGAGGTTGGACGAGAAAGCCTTTTTGGACCTGGACTGAAGAAGCCAAAGTCTAATCTTCTCACCTTGTTCACTTGGGGCAGTCATGGTGGTATTGGTTTGTTCGTTGCCAGCTGCTCCGTTCATTCTCTACTGGGTAGATCCTTCGCACCAGTCCGGGAGACTCTGTAAGTTGGAAGATGCCAACTTAGTAGTGTATGCGATACACCCATATCTCCACCCTATGTCACTATACAAACCCAAATGATATGGAGCACACATCAACCCCCACTTCTAGACACACCTCACTCTGCAGGTACACAATGGGTATGTGTTAGCGTGTTCTACAATGACTGGTAGATTTTCAGGGAACATTCATGGTGCTGAAGCTCATCCCAATAAGAGCTACCAACGTATAGCCTTGATCTTATATTAAGAGATCTCCAACAAGCATAGCAGAACAGGAGAGATGTCTACATCAGGGGCACATTGGACAGCCTCGATTTCCTCCAAAACTAGCAAGGCATAAAATGTAAATAGTATTTACAAAGCTGAGAATCTACCAGATTGTGGCACCACTTATCTCTCTGGGAATAATGGTATCAAACGGGATAAACCAGACCCCACGGTTATTACATATTGGAGGATCTGGTTGCAGATACAGGTTTGCCATAGACACTTCTATATCTTCTGACCAAAAGCTGTTTGGTAACCATTTACCAGGTATAACCCTCAACTTTTAGAATAGGGAGTGAATAGTACCTTAAGGCAGTAAGCTACAAGTATGCACCCCCCGGCTTCAGCAGACACTCATAGCGTACTACAGCCAGCCCTGTATATTAGGAGAGTCTGCTGAAGTGTGTGGCACATACTTATAGCTTACTCCACCTAGACCTAGCTCATCGTATACTACATTCATTGTAAAAACAATCCTGTCCCCATCACGTTCTTGTCGGAGTGCAATGAAGCTTTCTCTGTGTGACTGTATAGTTGATATAAGCAATTACACTACCAGAGCAAAAGTATAATTTACTGCTCTAGTACCCTGTTGTACTTTCTCTAGCTTGGATACAGGATGTAATACGGGCGGGCATGGAGGATCTAGTACCCTGTTGTACCGCCTCTAGCTTGGATACAAGATGTGATACAGGGGTATGGAGGCTCTATTACCCTTTTGTACCAGCTCTAGCTTGGATACAAGATATGTTATGGATGGGCATGGAGGCTATAGTACCCTGTTGTATCGCCTCTAGCTTGGATACAAGATTTGATACAGGCAGGCATCGAGGCTCTAGTACCCTGTTGTACCACCTCTAGCTTGGATACAAGATGTGATACAGACAAGCATGGAGGTTCTAGTACCCTGTTCTACTGCCTCTAGCTTGGATACAAGATGTGATATGGGCAGGCATGGAGGTTATAGTACCCTAAAGGGCCACCTCTTGCTTGGATATAAGATGTGATTAAGACAAGCATGGAGGCTCTGGTACCCAGTTGTACCGCCTCTAGCTTAGATACAAGGTGCGATACGGGCAGGCATGGAGGCATACAGGTTTTATATACTGTTTTGTGACATATCGTTCAACATTTACTATAACTAAGCCTCAAGATCGTACAAACTCGTAGGCTGTGGAAGCTAGTGCCCCAAATTGTCCCATACATGTTTTATTGGCCATAGATCTGGAGACCGGGTAGGCCATGGAAGTGTGGCAAAGTTGTAGAGGCATTGTCCATGCAATGAGATAGAAGCATGTACTCCCTGCTGTACCTGTGTGTCCCCGTCCCCCATTATAATTCATAGAGAGCTGTACCCATTTGCTCCACCCCTCATAATACGGAGGGCTACACATGCGCATTCCCCCTCTGATTATAATACAGTGAGCTGTAGGTAAATGTGACCCCTTGATAATACTACGCAATGCATGTGCCCATCCGCCAATGATTACAATACCACACAATCATCTATAAGTATGTGCCCCTCCCCCCTTATGATTATAATTCCACACAGTGATCTATAAGTATATGCCCACCACCCCACCCCGGATTATAAAAATACTGAATTATACTACAAAATATTTAAGCCCAACCCCTCCCCGAATTAAACAACACAATGGTCTAGAAATGTGTGTTCCCCCCTGGATTATACTACACAATGGTCTAGAAAATTGTGTCGCCCCCCCCCCCCCCCTCAGGATTATACTAAAGGACGTTCTAGAAATTTGTGCCCCCCGCCCCCAGGATTATACTACAGAATGGTCTAGAAATTTGTGTGTGCCCCCCCCCCCTCCCCCCGGATTATACTACACAACGGTCTAGAAAATTGCGTCGCCCCCCCCTCAGGATTATACTAAAGGATGTTCTAGAAATTTGTGCCCCCCCTCCCCCCGGATTATACTACACAATGGTCTAGAAATTTGTGTCCGTCCGTCCCTCCCCCCAGATTATACTGCAGAATGGTCTAAAAATTTGTGCCCCCACTCCACCCGGATTATACTACACAATGGTCTAGAAATTTGTGCCCCCCCCGTATTATACTACACAATGGTCTAGAAATTTGTGTCGCCCGTCCACCCCTCCCCTCGGATTATACTACACAATGGTCTAGAAATGTGTGTGACTCCGGATTATACTACACAATGGTCTAGAAATGTGTGTGTCTCCGGATTATACTACACAATGGTCTAGAAATGTGTGTGTCTCCGGATTATACTACACAATGGTCTAGAAATGTGTGTGTCTCCGGATTATACTACAGAATGGTCTAGAAATTTGTGTGTGCCCCCCCCCCCCCTTCACACCCAGGATTATACTACACAATGGTCTAGAAATTTGTGTCGCCCGTCCACCCCTCCCCTCGGATTATACTACACAATGGTCTAGAAATTTGTGTTGCCCGTCCACCCGGATTATACTACACAATGGTCTAGAAATTTGTGCCCCCCCCCCCCCCTTCCCCTGATTATACTACACAAATGGTCTAGAAATTTGTGTCGCCCCCCCCCCCCCCCCCACTACACGATGGTCTAGAAATTTGTGACCTCCCCCAGATTGTACTACACAATGGTCTAGAAATGTGTGTGTCTCCGGATTATACTACACAATGGTCTAAAAATGTGTCCGTCCCTCCCCCCCCCCCGGATTATACTACACAATGGTCTAGAAATTTGGGTGTCCCCCCCAGGATTATGCTACACAATTGCCTAGAAATTTGTGTCCGACCCCCCCCCCCCCCCCTTTCACACACAGGAATATACTACACAATGGTCTAGAAATTTGTGTCGCCCGCCCACCCCTCCCCTCCCCTCGGATTATACTACACAATGGTCTAGAAATTTGTGCCCCCCCCCCCCTCCCCTCGGATTATACTACACAATGGTCTAGAAATTTGTGTTGCCCGCCCACCCCTCCCCTCCCCTCGGATTATACTACACAATGGTCTAGAAATTTGTGCCCCTCCCCTCGGATTATACTGCACGATGGTCTAGAAATTTGTGCCCCCCCCCCGGATTATACTGCACGATGGTCTAGAAATTTGTGCCCCCCCCCCCGGATTATACTGCACAATCGTCTAGAAATTTGTGCCCCCCCCCCCCGGATTATACTGCACAATCGTCTAGAAATTTGTGCCCCCCCCCCCCCGGATTATACTGCACAATCGTCTAGAAATTTGTGCCCCCCCCGGATTATACTGCACGATCGTCTAGAAATTTGTGCTACACAATGGTCTAGAAATTTGTGCCCCTCCCCTCGGATTATACTGCACGATGGTCTAGAAATTTGTGCCCCCCCCGGATTATACTGCACGATGGTCTAGAAATTTGTGCCCCCCCCCCCCGGATTATACTGCACAATCGTCTAGAAATTTGTGCCCCCCCCCCCCCCCCCCCCCGGATTATACTGCACAATCGTCTAGAAATTTGTGCCCCCCCCCCCCCCCGGATTATACTGCACAATCGTCTAGAAATTTGTGCCCCCCCCCCCCCCCGGATTATACTGCACAATCGTCTAGAAATTTGTGCCCCCCCCCCCCCGGATTATACTGCACAATCGTCTAGAAATTTGTGCCCCCCCCGGATTATACTGCACGATCGTCTAGAAATTTGTGCTACACAATGGTCTAGAAATTTGTGCCCCCCCCTCCCGTATTATACTACACAATGGTCTAGAAATTTGTGCCCCCCCCCCCTTCCCGTATTATACTACACAATGGTCTAGAAATTTGTGCCCCCCCCTCCCGTATTATACTACACAATGGTCTAGAAATTTGTGTGTGCCCCCCCCCCCCTTTCACACCCAGGATTATACTACACAATGGTCTAGAAATTTGTGTGTCCCCCCTCCCCCCCCGGATTATACCGCACGATGGTCTAGAAACTTGTGCCCTCCCCCCGGATTATACTACACAATGGTCTAGAAATTTGTGTCCGTCCACACCCCCCGGATTATACTGCACAATGGTCTAGAAATTTGTGTGTCCCCCCCCAGATTATACTACAGAATGGTCTAGAAACTTGTGTGTGTGTCCCCCCCGGATTATACTACACAATGGTCTAGAAATTTGTGTGTGCCCCCCCCCCCTTTTACACCCAGAATTATACTACACAATGGTCTAGAAATTGTGTGTGTGTCCCCCCCCGGATTATACTACACAATGGTCTAGAAATTGTGTGTGTGTCCCCCGGATTATACTACACAATGGTCTAGAAATTGTGTGTGTGTCCCCCGGATTATACTACACAATGGTCTAGAAATTTGTGTGTGTCCCCCGGATTATACTACACAATGGTCTAGAAATTTGTGTGTGTCCCCCGGATTATACTGCACAATCGTCTAGAAATTTGTGCCCCCTCCCCCGTATTATACTACACAATGGTCTAGAAATTTGTGTCGCCCGTCCACCCCTCCCCTGAGATTATACTACACAATGGTCTAGAAATTTGTGCCCCCCCCCTCCCGTATTATACTACACAATGGTCTAGAAATTTGTGCGTGTCCCCCGGATTATACTGCACAATCGTCTAGAAATTTGTGCCCCCCCCCCCCCCCCCCGTATTATACTACACAATGGTCTAGAAATTTGTGCGTGTCGCCCGGATTATACTGCACAATCGTCTAGAAATTTGTGCCCCCCCCCCCCCCGTATTATACTACACAATGGTCTAGAAATTTGTGCCCCCCCCCCCTGTATTATACTACACAATGGTCTAGAAATTTGTGCCCCCCCCGTATTATACTACACAATGGTCTAGAAATTTGTGTCGCCCGTCCACCCCTCCCCTCAGATTATACTACACAATGGTCTAGAAATTTGTGCTCCCCCCTCCCGTATTATACTACACAATGGTCTAGAAATTTGTGCCCCCCCTCCCGTATTTTACTACACAATGGTCTTGAAATTTGTGCTCCCCCCTCCCGTATTATACTACACAATGGTCTAGAAATTTGTGCCCCCCCCTCCCGTATTATACTACACAATGGTCTAGAAATTTGTGCCCCCCCCCTCCCGTATTATACTACACAATGGTCTAGAAATTTGTGTCCCCCCCCTCCCGTATTATACTACACAATGGTCTAGAAATTTGTGCCCCCCCCCTCCCGTATTATACTACACAATGGTCTAGAAATTTGTGCCCCCCCCTCCCGTATTATACTACACAATGGTCTAGAAATTTGTGCCCCCCCCCTCCCGTATTATACTACACAATGGTCTAGAAATTTGTGCCCCCCCCCTCCCGTATTATACTACACAATGGTCTAGAAATTTGTGTCGCCCGTCAACCCCTCCCCTCGGATTATACTACACAACGGTCTAGAAATTTGAGTCGTGTCCCCCCGGATTATACTACACAGTGGTCTAGAAATTTGTGTGTGCCCCCCCCCCCCCCCTTTCACACCCAGGATTATACTACACAATGGTCTAGAAATTTGTGTCCCCCCCCTCCCCCCCGAATTATACTGCACGATGGTCTAGAAATTTGTGCCCTCCCCCCGGATTATACTACACAATGGTCTAGAAATTTGTGTCCGTCTACCCCCCCCCCCCCCGGATTATACTGCACAATGGTCTAGAAATTTGTGTGTCCCCCCCAGATTATACTACAGAATGGTCTAGAAATTTGTGTGTGTGTGTCCCGGATTATACTACACAATGTTCTAGAAATTTGTGTGCGTCCCCCCCAGATTATACTGCACAATGGTCTAGAAATTTGTGTGTGTCCCCCCCGGATTATACTGCACAATGGTCTAGAAATTTGTGTCCCCCCCCCCCCAGATTATACTACACAATGGTCTAGAAATTTGTGCGTGTCCCCCGGATTATACTACACAATAGTCTAGAAATTTATGTGTGCCCCTCCCCCTTTCACACCCAGGATTATACTACACAATGGTCTAGAAATTTGTGCCCCCCCCAAGATTATACTACACAATGGTCTAGAAATTTGAGTCCCCCCCCCCCCCCCCCGATTATGCTGCATGATGGTCTAGAAATTTGTGTGTATACTACACAATGGTCTATAGATCTATGCGCCCGCCCCCCATGATTTTAATACTACAGGACGTATAAATTTGTGCCCCTCTTATTATTGCAATTCTACACAATGGTCTACAAGTATATCCCCCCCCCCCCCCCTCACGGATTATAATCCGCAGTGATCCACAGTTGTGTCCCCGCAGAAGGGGACATTCAATACGTGCGACGCTCGCCGGGTTGGCAGCTGCAGATCCCCCCCCCCCCCCTGCAAGGACGGGCTGAGGTCAGTCTCCTCCGCCTGCAGGGGGCCCCCGCCGCCTCCTCTCCACTTAGTACCCGCCCCGCACCGGGAGGAGACGGGATCCGGAACATCACAGCCAGGGCGGTTCTCTAGTCTGCTGAACGGGGACGGTGCGCCTCGCACTGGGGATCGTCCGCCGAGTCTCCCGTGAGCGGCCGCCCTTCTCGGGTTACTGTGTCTCGCTGCCTCCTCCCAGCCCCGGCGGAGATCATCAGACTGCCCCGGGGTCCTGGCTCTGTTCCCCGGTACATGACGCAGCAGCACAGCGGGCTCATCCTGTCGTCTCCTTCCCATCTCTCCTCACCCTTCCTCGGCGCTGGTTCAGCAGCAGTCCCCGGCACAGATCCGGCGGAGATCCAGTACGGAGCCGCTCATAAGAAAAATAAGTCACCTCGGAATCAGCTAATGGTCCCCGGGGGAACACCGTGGTCGGTCGGTCCCGCCGCCACTCACCCAGCTAGCACACGATGTGTTCGGTGTGTCCTCCGCCAACCCCGCGCTGGGCTCCCGCTGGCGGCTTCTCCTATACTGCAGCTCGGCTGGAGAGAGCTCGTGCTGCCGATGTTCTGACCGCTCTCCTCGCGGAGCTACACGTGGCTGCGCGCTGCCTCTGCTGCCCCGACCTTCTTATTCTCCTCGAGCTGCTCGTCCTCACCTTCCGGCCGCAGGGAGGAGGAGGAGCCGCCGCCGGAGACTCGGAGGAGAGCGACCTCACCAGACCCAGCGCGGAACTAGCAGCCTGGCCGAGAAAAACAAGAGGCTCCCGGGGCAGCAGCTGCAGAAGGAGGAGGGGAGCCGCCACCGCCGACTACCCTGCCGGGACCGCTCACACGCTACAGTAATCGGCGCGATCGGAGTTCTTCCTCGATTCTTCGCTTCCTAAAACCCATCAATATTAATAAAAAATTATCCCACTTAACTAAAACCGCAAATCCCTCGATCCAAAAAAATTTCATCGGGGGAGCCGGACCAGGCGGGAGGTGTACCCGAAAAAGGTGCATGAAAGCCGGTACGAGCAGGCGGCTACGCCCGGTCCCTGGAGGTGACCTCGATGATCACATTTCTCCGGCTCCGGTCACCCCACCCTGCCATGTGCGGAGAGCCCCGGAGCACATGCCGTGTCCTGCGGTCATCCAGCCAGTTTTCCCCGGTTTCCTTGACCCGAAAGCCGCGGCGCTCCCAGCCCTTACCCGCTCCTCGTGTTCCTCCAAGGACAAAAGACACAGCCGGAGCTCAGCGTCCGGATCTCGGAGACAAAGCAGCTGCAGCAGCCCCTGGGTAATGGCGAGAGCTCCGGGGGAGGGGGGGCGCTGCCTGCTCCTTCTCCCCGCCCAGCGTCGCTGCAGCAGGAGCGGGCAGACAGAGCGCGGGGAGCCGCCTCCTCCTCCCGCCGCAGCCGCGTCTCCCTCACTCTACCCGGCAGGGGGGCCCCGCAGGCTCCGAGGGGGGGACTCGGTTCTCACCTGCCCGTGTAACGCTTCTACGGTCCTTCTGCTCGCTTTGCCGGGTCAGCAGCGTTTGAATGATGGCCAGATCTGCAGCACTGGCCCCGGGCGTGGACTCTTCTCAGTCCCCGCAGAGAGCTCGCACTTCCCCCGCCTCCACTGCTCTCCGTGCCTGCGCTGCCTTCCAATCAGCCGGGCGCCCTCCGTCCTCGCCCCGTCACAGGCTCCAGCTGCTGCCCAGCTCCCTCCCTCCCTTTCACCGCCCGCCTCACAGTCATCCATCCATCCAGGCAGCCGCCATGTACAGGGGGAGACCCCGGATCAGTGCACACACTGGGCATGGAGCCGGGCATCACGGCCGACGAGCCCGGTTGGTGTGCACGGGAGAGCCCGGATCAGTGCAGACACCGGGCAGTACTAGAGCTCCACGGCGCCGGGCACAGCGAGCGCACACTGGTCTCCGGGCATAGCGAGCGCACAGTCGGCTCTACGTAGAGGAACGGCCATGAAGTCGGCCAGCAGTGGGAGCGCACCCCCGGCTCCACGTACAAGTATGGGCACGGAGCTGGGCATCACACACAGCATCAGGGGCACTTAGCGGGCAGGAATCGTTTATTATGACATGGCCGGCACTGACAGCCGTCGCCTCCCGGTGTCTTCTCATTCCTTCTCCTCGGTCTCGGCTCCACCTTTACTGCTGGAAGCGTCAGAGAGGCGGTGACGGGCGGAGACGATGACAGGATGAGGGCGCTGTAACCATGCTGAAGAACCGGTGCCTCTACTGCCAGCCTATTGTGTGCTAGGCTGCCCCCTCTGCAGTGCCAGGGGGGAGAAGTCGCTCGCCCCTATTTGACCGTGTGGTTAATTGCAGTCTTGCTATGCCCCTCATAAGAGTGTTGTGGCCAATCAAACCAAAGTGCCTCCATAAGTTTCACCCGCGATGTCCTAATAACGGCATCAGATGCCATGTATCAATATCAGTACCAGCCACAGTGCCCACATAAGTGTTAGCTTTAGTACACCACTAGGTGCCAACTATAATACCCCCACTTCTGTGTCCCCATATGAATGCCACCCACAGTCCCCATAGATGTGTCAGTTTGTGTGCAATATTTGTGCCAGCCACAGTGCCCTCATAGTGTGAGCTTCAGTGTCCTGATATAAGTACCAGCCACAGTGCCTGCATAACAGTGTTGGCTTCAGTGCACCACTAGGTGCCAACCATAGCACCCCCCCCTTCTGTGTCCCCATATGAGTGCCAATCAAAATCCCCATAATTGTGCCAGTTTGTATGCAATATTTGTGCCAGCCACAGTGCCCTCATAAGTGTGAGTTTCAATTTCCTGATATCGGTACCAGCCACAGTGCCCCCATAACAGTGTTCGCTTCAGTGCACCCCTAGGTGCCACAGTACCCACCACTTCTGTGTCCCCATATGAATGCCAACGAGAGTCCCCATAAATGTGTCAGTTTGTGTCAAAATATTTGTGCCAGCCATAGTGCCCTCATAACTGTTAACTTCAGTGTCCTAATATTAGTGCCACAGACCCCATAATAGTGTCACTTCTGTGTTCAATATCCATGCCAATGATGGTGCACTCATAAGTGTCAGCATCAGTCCTGCAATATATGTACCAGCCAGTCCCCCTAACAGTATTAGCTTCAGTGTTACAATATCAGTACCGGCCACAGTGACCCCATAGCAGTGTTAGCTTGAGCATGCCCATATGTACCAACTAGGATAACCCACTTCTGTCCCGATATGACTGCCAACTGCAGAATCCCCATAGTAGTGTCAACATCTTTGCCAGCCATAGTGCCCTCACAACAGTGTCAGCATCAGTGTTGCGATATAGGCACCAGGTAGTCCCCCATAACAGTGTTAGCTTCAGTTTGTCCATATATACCAACTATGGTACCCAACATCAATGTTCTGATATCTGTGCCAGCCACAAAAAAACACATTATTGTGTCCAAGATTTGTGCATGCCACAGTGCCCTCATTACAGTGACAGCTTCAGTGTCCCAATATTAATGCCATAGTTCCCATAATAGTGCCCTCATAATAGTGTCAGCATCAGTGCTGCAATATACTGTATCTGCCAGACCCCATAACAGTATCAATACCAGCCATAAAGCCATCATAACCGTGTTGGCTTCAGTCTCCCAATATTAATGCCAGTCACAGTTCCCATAATTGTATCAACTTCTGTTTTCACTAGCCATGCCAGTAAAAGTGCCCTCATAACAGTGTTAGCATCAGCACTGCGATAGGCCGGCCTCACGCACGCCAGTGGCGTAACTATGGAGGGTGCAGGGGATGCGGTTGCACCCGGGCCCAGGAGCCTTAGGGGGCCATAAGGCCTCTCTCCTCCATATAGGGAGCCCAGTACTATGAATAAAGCATTATAGTTGGGGGCCCATTACAGGTTTTGCATTGGGGCCCAGAAGCTTCAAGTTATGTCTCTGTGCAGCATGGTTTAGGTATGGGTACGGGTACAGATACAGATAAAGGGGGGCCCCAGCTCACGTTTTGCATCAGGGCCCCTGAGCCTTTAGTTACGCCCCTGACGCACGCTGTTATGTGCAGTCTTTGTGGGTTTTTTTCGTTTAAATTTCCCACGTTATTGCTTTGCAACGGCGCATATATACGCCACCCATGCACAATGCTATTGCGTATGGTCAGCGTTAATTACGCGCCCTTAGAGAACAATGGACTCATGTGTAATACGCCGCAAAATAGAACATGCAACGTTCTTTCATGCGCTTGCGTATTACGTAACGCATACACACAAATGTGAACGAAACGGCGCAATGCAATGCATTTGATTGCTTGCGAATTACCACGTATCACATGACTTACGCTCGTGTGAGCCGGGCCATATACTGTAAGTAACTGTCAGACCACCTAACATTGGTAGCGTAAGGCCTCCCACACAGGTGTTGCTGAAAGCACTGCGATTTAAATCGCAATGCTTTGCCGCGTTTTACTTTCGTTTTCGGGTGCCGGCTTTTAGCACTCCTCCGCATTGATGAATAGCGCTAAACACCCCAAAATAGAACAGACTCTGCTCGAAAAACCCCGCCGCTGAGAAGCGCCATGATTGTCGGAAAGGCTCCATTGAAAACAATGGGAACCTCTGATAGCGCTAAAAACTAAAAAAAAACGTCTGTGTGAAGGAGGCCCAAGTATCAATACCAGCCCTAGTGCCCTCTTAATCAGTCCTACAATATACCCGCCAGTCCCCCCCTAACACCACACTCTTCTGAAAGCTGTCTAAAAGTAAATCCTTGTTGCCCATAGCAACCAATCACAGCGCAGCTTTCATTTTACCTCAGCAGTATAAGAAATAACAGCCAATCACAGCGCAGCTTTCATTTTACCTCAGCAGGATAAGACATGAAAGCTGAGCTGTGATTGGTTGCTATGGGCAACCAAAGCAGATTCTCTGTTAGTCAGCTTTGCTGACCCTTTCAGTGCAGTGTAAACACAGTGCCGTTCATGGGGGTCTTTCTGAGGCTAGGCCTCGTAACCCTGCCGTGGATTTAGCCCCATGTATGTGGGGCAATTTCACATGTGGCCGCCCAATGCGAATGCCACACAGAAATCGTGACAAGGAATGACATGTCAATTAATTTTTAACATAGCATGGATTTCAAAATTTGCGCCAAATGAACGGCAGCACGGATTTTCATAGCTATCGACAGAATATTAAAAATGGTGCGGATTTCGTTTGCGATTTGGGCGTGTATTCCGCGCCCAAATTTGTTGCAGAATTCTGCCGTGTGAATGAGGCCTGATGCGCTGAATGTTTCCCACACACAAATCTATGGAGTACAACCTGCAGCGTCTACACCATGTGTGAACACACTCTTACGACTCTGGTGCCGCGTCAGGCCCTCGGCCCCGTCATTCTACAGATCAGTGGCGGTCGGTTTTTAACAGTCACGCCTTGTTGGTGTAGGCTGGTTTCACACAGCCCAAAAAATCGTGCGAGATTTGTGCGATGTGAGACTCACAAATGCGAGAATAGGAACCCCATTCTTTGAATTCTTAGGCTGGGTTCACACAGGGCGGATTTGCCGCGGTTTTGCCGCAGCAGATCCGCCCGCGGCCGCTAATCTCGGGATTAGCCAGCCATGTGGACGAGGTTTCTCAGAAACCTCGTCCGCACGGGACGGCTAATCCGCTGCGGTAAATCCGGCTGAAACCGCGGCTGCGGCCACCGCAGCCGCGGTTTCAGCATATGCAGCATGTCCATTCTTTTTTTCATTCCGCTGAGGCCGCGCTCTCCTCTATGGGAGCGCCGGTCGCAGCGAAAGAGCGAGCGGCCGGGCCGCTTCAAAGTCGCCGCGGCTTAAACCGCGGCGGTTCTCCCGGCGGAAATCTCGCGGTTTTTGCTGCGGCCAAACTGCGAGATTTCCGACGGGAATATGCCCCGTGTGAACCCTGCCTTATGAGTGATGTGGCATGGTAAAAAATCACAGCATGACCTATTTTTTCACGTTCTTTGGAGCCCATTGTCCATTGTTTTCAATGGGCCGGTGCGGTGTGATGCGAGGTTTCCCGTTGAAAACAATGGGAAACACTTGCCAATCCTCTAACACCGCAAAAAGTCGTGTCGGAGGAACGCTACTTCACAGAAGTGATGGGAGGCGTTTTTGTCAGAAAAACGCCTCGCATTGGCGTTCAAGTGCATGTTGGCAAGCGAGATATTGCGCTCACCTGTGTGTAGGTAGCCTTAGGGTGGTTTCACATCTGCATTGGAACCTCCGGTTGGTGATTCAGTCGCAGATCCTGCACAAAATAAAAGAGAAGCGCTGTATGTGGCACTTTTTCTTCTGGCGGGCAGCTGAGCACAGAACAAATGGACCCAATTGTAGTCAATGGCGTCTGTCCGGCGCTGTTCGGTTCCGTCATAAGAAGGTACCGTTTGACCAGAGGATTCCACTTTGCTGCTTCCCGAATGGAGCAAGAAAAAGGAACCCCATTTACAGATGTGAAAGCACTTGAAGGCTAATTTCACACGGCGAAGGCGAAATCAGGCCGTGAATCGCGGCCCGATATCGCGCTCGCCAGCACGGAATTCCCCACAGAAACTAAGCGTTTTTATATCCATAATGCCTCGCATCACTTCGGGGAGGTAGTGATTTTCCGGCACAGCTGCCAGCCGTGGCAGAGGATTTTGGAGTGCCTCCCATTTTTTTTAACGGGGGGATATCGCATCGCACCATGTGCTTTGTGGTGCGTTGCTGCCGTCGGCCCCATAAAAAAAATGGACGATGCGAGGGCACCCCCAAAGATAGTGTGCTGCAATATGTTTCCTGCATCACTTACCTACAATAAAAATAAAAAAATTACACAAAAAAATTTGCTGATTTTTAAGTACACAATCGGTCTGAGTTCCTCGGACTGATATCGCACTCGTCCGTGTAAATATGGCCTAATTCATTGCACTCTCTTCTCACTGTATACAGACATCCACCTCTTGCTTCCCCTGTTTGCCTCATTAGTAGCATGTGCTTGCTGAGGAGCACACGCTACCAAGTGAGCACCTTACTGAGCTCCCAGTGGAGCGCCATCTGGAGGACAGCCGCAGTATTTCACCACATAAAATATGTTATCGGAGTGCGAGAATATTAAATGCTAACGTAAAACGGAATTAAATGGATTTATATCACTAAAAATCAAACTGTGGCACAGCCGAGATGTACCCCGCTTCACCCACTTGGCATCTTCCACAGCCCTCACAAAATCCTCAAAGAATCACTAAAGTAAATGAAGCAGAAAGCTGACAGACGCGTACATCATCACAGATCCTGTAAAACCAGAACCCATGACGCCAGTGCGAACAGAGTGTGCAGTGCCATGCTGTTGCCATGGCAAATCAAGAGTTAGTCAATGTAAGCGTGCCAGGGATAAACATCCTACCCTCAGGGAAAGATAGAAAGGAAACGCACCGCTCAAAAAATGAAAGACTTGAATCACAGAACAAAATGACGTATGAATGGCCGACGGAAACAAAAATCATCAACCAAATGAGGGCTTGATTCCAAATCACCCATAAAGTAAGGGCGGCTTCAGATGACCAAATTTGTGCGCAATGTGAAGAGAATAGAACCCATTGAAAACAATTGATTCGTTCTCATAAACGTTTTTTTGGGTGCACGAAATGCAAAAAATAGGTCCTTCTCTATCTTTCTGCGTGTTGCGCAGCATAGGCCCACATAGAATTATATGGGAGGTGCGCAATTTCATGGAACGAAGAACACATCTGGACCTCATTAGGCCAAATAGCCTTTTAAATCAGGGTGGGGGTGTTTTTGCTCGAACATGTGAACAGGCCCTGCGTGTGCAAAAAGTTCAGTATTATGCGCTGATACGCGCACAAATACGCTGCGCAATTACATCATGGCAACTCCTAGTGTGACTCAGTAGTTTGTATGGCTCCCACATACTTGAATGCCCTACCAACAATGTCTGGGTGTGTTCCTGATGGAACAGAGGATGGTGTCCTGGAGATCTCCTCCCAGACTTGGATCAGGGCATCAGTGCGCTACCGGGCAGTTTGTGGCACTATTTGGTGGCGGGTGGGGAACATGAGGGCCAGTCAATAGCAGCAATACCTTCATCATCCATGAATTGCCTACACACTCTGGCCCAGGGGCATAAGCAAAGGCTTAGGGGTCCTGGTGCGAAGGTTTGGCTCAGGCCTCCCACCTGTACCGGCACCCATACCTAAACCGTGCTGCTTACAGCTGAACAACGAATTTACATACATGATCTAGCCCCGTGACATAAGCTTTTAAAACAGGACTTCTTGAATGTTCAAATGGGCTTATGAGCTGTCAGGCCTATGTGGGGGGGGGGGGGGTTTCTGAGGCTAGGCCTCGTACCCCTGCTGTGGTTTTAGCCCCAATCAGTGGGGCAACTTCGCTTGTGGCCGCCCAATGCGAATGTCACACAGGAACCGTGACAAGGAATGACACGTCAATTCTTTTTTTTCCACAGTACGGATTTCAAAATCTGCACCAAATAAACGGCGGCACGGATTTTCATAGCATTCGACAGAATGCTAAAAAGTTGCAGATTTCGTCGCGTAATCCATGCCCAGATTTGTTGCAAAATTCTGGCGTGTGAATGAGGCGCTAAATATTTTCCACACGCAAATCTATTAAGTAAAATCCGCAGCGAATGCACACCCTTACAACTCTGGTGCCACGTCAGGCCCTCGGCACCTTCATTCTACTGATCAATAGCAGTCCGTTTGTTAATAGTCACGCTTTGTTGAACTAAGGCTGGTTTCACACGGGCGATAAACTTGCGCAAGATTTGTCCTTTGCGAGACTCACAAATCTCGTGTGAATATGAACCCCATTCTTTTGAATGGAGTCCTATACATATGCGGTGCAGGAAAAAAATCATGGCATGACCTATGTTTTCGTGTTCCTTGGAAGCCATCGCCCATTGTATGTAATGGACCAGTAAAAGACATTGCACGCCGTGCAAGGTTTCCCACAATCACTTCGGGGGAGTAGTGATCCTCCGGCGCAGCTCGCAGCCATGGCAGAGGATTGCAGCGTGTCTCGCATTGTTCTTAACGGGGAGACCTTGCATCACACCACGTGCTTCTAGTATGTGGTGCGATCCTGCCGCTGGCCCCATTAAAACAATAGACGATGTGAGGGCACACCCAAAGATAGGACGTGCCGCGATATGTTTCACTCAGGTGTATGATCCCATTCTGTTCATATTCATCCAAGATTTGTGCGTCTCGCAACGTACGAATCTCGCACAATTTTTTCGGCCATTGTAAAGCTGCCTAAAGCATAGTACTAAGCATATGTGTACTGTCTGTATAGTATCTACATTCTATAACCGTATGTATAACCGTGCTGATGTGCAATTGTCATCACCCCAGAAGGTCACTCTCACACATGCCATCAGGAAAACGTCGTGACTTCACTTTCGTTTTCAGACGCAGGTTCCTGCGTCCGACAGTGTCTTACCGCACCCCATCATTGTGAGAAGGTGTGCTAAACAAGGTAATATAGAAAAGACAGTGCTTGAAAATCACGTTAGAAAAATACGCAAAAGTCGTATGTGAAAAGAACCCATTATTGTAAATGCCTTAACTTACATGTGCGAGAACGAAAAATCACAGCATGTCCTACTATACAGGAATCACCCATTAGTTCCTATGAGAGCGGGAAAAAAAAAAAAAAATCACATCACACTTGTAAACGCGACTGATATCACACTTACCTGTGTACAGGGGCATAACTAAAGGCTCAGGGGCCCAGGTGCAAAAGTTCAGCTTGGGCCCCCCACCCCAGCCTTCCCCATGCACATACATAAACCGTGCTGCATACAGCTGCAAAACGAATTTCTAGCCCCTTGGCATAATCTTTGCAAACATGACTCATTTCCTGCACTACATGAAATGTGCTTGTAGCCCCTTAGGCCACTCTCACACACCGCTTTTTACCACTATTAGCGCAGCGTCTCGAGCGACGTGCTAGCCGCAGTAAAAAGCTCCCATTGATTTTAACCCTTTCCAATCCACTGTCTGATGTGTAAAGACATTCTGACTGAAGGTTGCGCAGCTTCCGATGTCCGAAGACATCTGACAGGGTATTCTTACTGTATATTACTGGCCGCTCTGTTGTCAGGGGCCTCTCCAATGTTCAATACCGCAGTACTGTCTCTAGCCAGCAGATGGCGCCATTGTATAATGGCAGAGAGAGAAAACCTCCTAGGAAACACAGAATTCAAAATTGGATTGCAAATGGTTAATGGGGATACTCAGACCTGAGCTCGAATGCAGGGTTTCTAACTGTGCGATTTTCAAGAGCTGTCTGTTCTATTTTTGCGTTTTTACGTTTTTTAACGCACCTCCTCACCCATCACAATGATGGGGTGCATTAAAAAGTGCTGTCAAACACTGTACCATGCGCTCAAAAACGCTCCTCGAAATTGCGGTTGAAATGCCATGATTTCAAGCTACTTTTGAACCAGAATTACAAAAAAAAAACAAAACACATTATAAAACTGCATACAGTATTCAAAGACCACATGCGTTTTAAAGAAACTGCATACACTAGAAAAAACACGTGTTTTAATGCGTTTTTTTAATTGTGTGTAAAGGGAGATGTATAACTCATAGCAGGAGTGGAGTAGGAGTAGAGTAATTGATAGATGGGGGAGTGCACTGCCGGCCGGACCAATCATGAGGACTGCACACCGGGGAAATCTGCAGTCTGTAATTGGCTGCCGGCTCCCCAGGTAACAGCCCTCCCCACCCCCAGCATCACCCAAAACCGGCAATCTGTTCCGGGATAGGCAGGATTCACAACCAAGGGACCGCACTCTATGACGTTTATACGCCCTTATAGAGTATAACAAGCGATGCCATCTTGGCACTACCCTTTTAAAGAAAGAGAACATACAAGTTTTGGGAATATATTTTATTCTTTGTATAAAATAATCTCTCAGATATTATAATATCCAGTTCTGCAAAGCATCATATTGCCACTAAAACATTTCTCTTACAAAAGAGAGATAACAAAATGATACAAAAATGACGGATTTCAATTTATTCAAACTCATTCCAGATTCGAAAATGTCCTATTTTGTTGCAATCAGTTTAAAAATACTCCGCTTCCTCACATTCATAATTAAAAGGGGTTTATTCTCCAAGTCAATATATTAATTATATCTAAATATATTATTTTTAAAGCTTATTTACATATTTATTTAAAAAGCAAAGCACATTAGACTTAAAGGAACATTCCAGACTAAACAGAGTTATGCATAGCGGAGGGCAGGAGTGGGCGGAGCCTGATACAGGGCTTCTCTTTGGTGTTTTCTTGTCTCCTTGTATCATGCTCCACCCCCTTAGACCTTGCACTAGACATAACACAGTATATGTTTTGCCCGGTATTCCTTTAAAAATGAAGAAAAAAAAAAGCGGAAAAATTAGCTAAAATATAGAATAAGAAGTTGATAAAACAAAAAACAATGCCGCTTTCATAAACAGCGCCACTCTTGCCCATGGTCATGCCTGGTATTGCAGCACAGACCTCATTCATTTCCATGGCCTTGAGCTACGATACTAGAACGTCTAAAGACAAGACTGACACTCTTTCAGGAAGAAAGCAGCCATGTTTTCCTAATTTCATAAGGCTTCTTTAAGTTAAAGCAGTCTCAATAGAAAAGTAAAAGAGGAATAGAAAATTTGTAAAAATCTAATAAAACTGCAGATTTTTTTTTTTTAGTCACATTGAAATACAGTGCAAAGTTAAAAACAGATATTAAAAAAATTCACATTCAGAAAGTAGGTTGCATAGCTATGGAAGGAGAATGCCTTGAGGTTCTCAATACTTGTAGTACATGATCCCATGGGTTCTTTAAAAAAAATGGTCCTTTAGCAAAAGACTTTTCTTAAAATATGCTCTATATGATGGCAGCGTTATGTAGGTTCCTCCATATTTCTACACGTAGGGCTGAGTTAAATGGGCATCTGAACTTCGTTGTAGACATCTTGACCTTCTTCTTCCAGACTGACATTAGAGTCATCTGCATCCAGCTGAAAAGATATTAAGGGTTCAGTATGAGACCAGTACTAGTAGATACAAATATGGGTGTACATAAAGGCAAGGGAGTCCCATACCAACGTCTACAATGAGGCCTCATTGTGGTGCTAGTAACACCACCAACCTCTTGGGAAAGGAGGACTTGGTTCTTATCTGCCCCATGTCTTTTCCAGGACCCTTAGCTTAATTCCCTGCACCTCGCTTGCCACCACTGAAGGGTCTGTAGAGACGATCCATACACAGCTTCTCATCACCCAATAAAAGCCAGTCTGGTTCGGACCCTTTTTCTAGAGACCCCCAAGTCACCCACATGGGCTAAGTTTCATGGCCATGCTTAAACTATGGTTGAAGACCTAGAAAGTCCAGTTAGGTTAGAGTTACTCAGTTGCGTACCTATCTACGCAGCTTCCTCTCCATAGTGTAGCCTGTTGAGTCCTACTCCCTCACTACCCATCGCATTATTGAAAATTGGCACTCCTTGTTAAAGCTCATTGAGGACTAAGACACCCGGCCTTTACTAAAGGACTGAAGTTAAACAAGCTGCACTAAAATTTGCTTCACTGGTTGTTGGTTGTGCCTTCAAGAGATTGCTACATTGTTGTACTTGTAACTGTGTGTTACTACACTATGCACCCGTTATTTTCTGGAGCTTTATAGATTGTTCGAAGTGTTTTAACTCTGGTGGAAGAATATAAAAAGTTAAGTGCAGAAATGCAAAGACCTGGCTTCATCTCTCCTACCAGAGCTATAGGCCGCCAGGACATGAGGAATTCAACTTCTAAGATGAAGGCAAGGCTGCGCATGCATGGCTAAGGACTGAGCAGAACTTCCACCAGCTCGCCTCCCAAGGAATCCCATGCACATCCTGAATCAGTGCCTGAGGCGCCGTTCCACCAACATGAAGGTGGGATCCAATTCTGTGCGGTTGTAGCCAGCAACCATCTATCCCCCACTACCAAGTGGCAGTTGCTTCTATTTAAAAGATGCATACAAGCTCTTCACCCCAAAACTAGTGGCACTGTAAAAAGTATTCTTCATGACATAGGAGGCCTACATAAGCATCACAAGTATAAGCACACTATATGATTTGTGTTTAAAAATGGTAGAGGTTCAATAGATTTTGCTTATTATAGGACGTCGTCTTCAGTACTTACACATTTGAGCTCCAGGCTTGTGAAGATGTGAGGCAGGATGAACCTCCGGACTGGCACAGTGAGGATGAGGACAAATGGAAGAGCCAAAGAGGCAGGAGTGAACATGATAGCAAACAGAGCGATCAGGCAGATCATCTGCACCAGAGTGAATATATGCATACGCCAAGTCTTAACCTGCAGAGAAACATAAAGCCCATCATTTCTACTGCCTATACAATAGCCCGGTGCTCGGCATTACTATACTGATAGTGGTGGTGCTGCTGGGATCTCGACAAATTGCAGCCTATTACTAGGGTGCAACTTTTGCCAGTTTATTGATGAGGGACCCTTCTAATAAGAAGGAATGTAAAAAGAGAGGATAACCACTTTAACCCCTTAGCACCACAGGATAAATATGTGCAGTCCAGATGCGCAGGGTTAATATGGCATGGGCTCGGGAGCAGAGCCCACTCCATACACAGCAGGTGTCAACTGTCTTTAACAGCCGACAACCGGCCACGACAACCGTGGCATTAAAATGGCTCAATCAGATGTCCCAAACGGCCCCACTGTGATGAGATCACGAGGTGCTGTTAGGGTATTACGGCAGCTTGAGACCTTCTAGTGCTGCTATGTATTTCTACCTATTAAGACAGGCCACAGGCAGGTCTTAGCACAATTCCAGCAGAAATAATGAAGTACTGCAGTGCATGGTATAAGCAATCAAACGATCACAAGTTCAAGTCCCTTTAGGAAACTATAAAAAAAATTAAATTCAATATATGTGAAAGTTTTTTTTTTTAATGTAAAAAATAAAAGGACAGTAAAAGTAAAAGAAAATCTCTTTTCAAGCACATTTATAATAAAAATATAAAAACAAAAAAAATCCCAAAACATATTTGCTATTGCTACATCCATAAAAGTGTGATCTATCAAAATACTACATTATTTATCTTACGCGGCTACACAACTCCAGAATTGCACTTTTTTTGTTCAACCAGTTACCAAGAAAAAGTTTAGTAATAAGCATTTAAAAAGTCATGTATCCCAAAATGGTGCCACAAGTTGTTCCTCAAGAAACGAGCCCTCCACAACCCCATTGACGAAAAGATTTAAAAAAAAAAAGTTATGGCGGCAAAAAAAAAAACAACATAATTTTGATGTCATTGTAATGACACTAACCCACAGGATAAAGTTTTGTCATTTTTACCCGAATACATATATGCTGTAAAAATAAGACACCCCCTCCCCCCAAAAAAATTTGCTTTTTTTTCCATTTCATTCCACATAGAAATTTTAATAGTTTTCAGTACATTAAATAGTACCGCTCGTCCCACAGAAAAATACCGCCTACTCCCACAAAAAACAAGCTACAAAAAACAGAAAAATAAAAGAGTTATGATATTTTTGAAAGTGGGGAGGAAAAACCAAAAATGTAAAAAAATAGATGGCAGCATCCCCTTAAGGGATTATCCCAAGTTTTAAGGTATCCCCTATCCACATATCCTCCCCCCCCCCCCATATGAATAAGGTAACGGTCAAGCATGCCCACTATTGCTTCACTATGGTATTGTTATGTGCTGTACCCCGCTCTCTGGCAGCCTCAAAGATGAAAAGAGTGGCTGCACAATGCTTTGCCACTGATCCATTCATATAGAGGGACACAGGACTCAGCGATTGGACCCCCCACTGATCAGACACATATCCTCTACCCTGTGTATAGAGTAAAAGTTAAAATCATGGGACAACCCCTTTATTTTGCTTCAATGTTCCATTCACTATGAATGATGTCCAACCAGCTTTATTTTTAATCATCGCCTCCGTTCCCATTTCACGTCACGCTCCTCCCTTCATCTACTACCATGACCAATTCCAATCTCACGATTAGCCATGGCTAGAAGTGTAGCATGAAGATCCTGAGCTCCAATGCAAAAATCTGCAACAAAGCCCCAAAATACTATGAGACCTTCCACTAGAGAAACCTTCCAGCATCACTCACCCGTGTTACATAGGCTTCCTTAGGATGATATTTCGGTGGCATCAAGGCTAATAGGACGCGGTCGTACAGCTGAATTCCATTTAGTGAGGTGACACCCATGTAGAGGAAAATACCAAACAAGACAGCCAATGGAATGAGGGACAGAACTGGCTCCATGAATATGGAGGCACCTATAGAAAAAAAATACATATAGTTGAGAATTCCCTAGTGTGGCGACACTATCACAGCTCATTGGATATCACATTCATATATACTATCCTACCATATGTAATTGGACACCTGAGCAAGAATTAAAAGTAGTAATTATTTCTGTATGTTAATACTTAGTGGGGCTCCTCTGGCCCTAATGACATTGGATAATGTTCGTGGCATACTTTCAACTAATGTCTGATACAATTCGGCTAGTATCTCCCTCCATTCATCCTGCAAACGTCTGGTGAGTTCTCTCAAAGAAGATGTGTTGGCCCATCTACAATGGTGCAAGGAGCATAGTTATTTGACAGTTGAGTAATGGAAGAACATTCTATAAAGTGACGAATCACACTACCCCATCATCAAATGAGATGGACTACCTGGGTGTGGAGGATGCCTACAGAACAGCTTTGGCCTTAGTATGTTGTGTCAACAGTTAAGTACACAGGAGGTTCTGTTATGGTCTGGGGATATTTTATGTGGCATGGTCTCGGTCTGTTGCTTGTAGTGGCAAGAACCATGAACACGGAGGTGTAATTTGACCTTCTAGACAGTAATGTGCTGCCAACGATGTGACAATGCTCTGGGAATGGTCAGCCATACTTCCAACGGGACAACGCGCCTTGTGACAAATCCAACACTGTGTTACAATGGTTTGAGGCTATGGATGTTCCATGATTGGACCGGCTGCACAGAGTCCGACCTGAACCCTACTGAGCCTCTTTGGGATGAACTGGAACGTCGTGTTAGAAAATATGAACAGCGTCCATCATCTTTGAGAGAGCTCACCAAACATTTGCAGGATGAAAGAAGGGAAATACTGGCTGAAGTATATCAGACTTTAGTAGAAAATATGCCACAGAGAGTATCCAATGGCATTAGGCCCCAGTATAATTACTACTTTTGATTCTTGCTCAGGTGTCCTCTTACTTCTGGTAGCATATTGTATGATGCTGGTCTCACAATGTAGTATGGGATTTGGGGGGCAACAAGTTTGATATTTTTCTGAAGTGCTGGTGCCATCTTTCATACAAAAGTTATTTTCGTGTTCTATTACATTATGCAATTCTATATATGTAAATATGGCCTTCTTCCTCCATGCGCCTCATGCTCCATTTGTCCTTCCTTTCAAGGTCTGACTCATTTTTCTACATCCCTTCCCCCATCCCTGTCGCTGTAGATCCTCTATATCTGAATACCCCTAGGGTCAATGTCGGTTCATCTTGTTTGTTGTCAGAGGCGATGGAATGTGAGGACAGTAGGTCACACTTTGTAGCTATGGGCGGGATGTGATTTATGACATTATGAGGATGGTACAGAAAGCATGTCCGCAGTAACCCTATAAGAGAGTATAGAATATGTACAAGTTTTCCCGTTTGTACACAAGATTACACATTTCCATCATAGGCTTGCAGCTATGTACATAATGCAGGTCATTGATATCAAAACTGTCTTGGCAGCCAATCAGAATAATTCCACCATCCTAATCTAGGTATAGGATTATAGTGGCAACCATGACAGAGTTGTACCTAAACTTTTTTTACTTGAGGCTAAGATTTAGATTGCTGCCCTAGCCCTGTATCTAGATAACCTGGTCAAGGCTGAGCAGCTTGTTGGCACACCTCAACATCCAGCACCCGGGTCATGGGCTCCCAATGCTCAACCTTTGATGGTAAGGATACTTAGCAAGCTCAAAGGATTTCTAGTTGGCTGTAAAATCCCAGGCCCAACTCTGGGAAACCCGTTATAGCAGATCATTAAACAAAAGAATGGGAAAGGTCCACCAGAGTGAGAACTCGATGATATCCATACTCACACGGCACGCTGTGCCCCCCTGCTATTGGGGCCGCAGTCAAGCACTGCCATTCTGCATGCTCTACACGACATGCATGTTCCACTATTCGGTCACTCCTGTTTGCCTCTACTCTTAAACGGCCAGGGCGTGCTCCCTAAACATGTCCTCCACCAATTCCTATTCAGATCGCACTTTATTAGGCATCCTCACCATATGGAGGATGCTTAAGCAATCAGTCCCATCAGCCATTGTGGTAAAGCCTCAGTTTGTACATTCCAGTTCTGACCTTTGCCTGTGGTCCTGTCCTCCGCTGTGTATTCTGGACTTCGTTATTGCCTACTGTCTGGACCTTGTTCTTGCACCTATGCTGCCAGCCCTAACCATAGCCAGTTCTTTAGATGCGCACCTGTTCACACCATTAGGTACTGCATCTGGGCTATGTGTAGTGTTAGCAGCCACACTACCGGGACTATCTCATCTGGAGGAGTCAAGGCTAAAAACCAAGGTTCCCCCAAGTGCTGCCTACTCTGATAGAACTAACTCAAACCGGTGTGTGGCAAGACGGATCCACACCAGTCTGCTAATGTGTACACTACAAGGGTGCGTTCATACATGCAGGTTTTGTTCAGGTTTTTTCAATGTGGTTTTAGAAGCCAAAACCAGGTGAGGATCATAAAAGGAGAGAAAGAATAAAGGATGGATACAACTTCTCTCCTCTTGGATTCACTCCTGGTTTTGGCCTCAAAAGCTGGATGAAAAAAAAAACGCACCCTTATAGAGCAAATGGAAAGTCATTATCTCTTTGAGACAACCCATTAAATGTTACTATCACATGAGGTATCCACCCATCTTATAGTGAAAAACATTGCCTGAGCATTGCCTCACACGGGGTGGGTGGTAGCTATAGATGGTGCAGAGGTGGTAGTTGCACCTGTGTCCTGGTGCCCGAGGAGGTCCAAATGCTCCTCTGCCACATAAGACACCAGCATTATAAATGACACATGTAGGTGGGGGTGCTGTTACACACTTTGCATTTTTTGGCAAAGCAGCTTCAAGTTATACTTCTGATTTCAGCAAAACTGAGCAGAATACCTAAATATATAAAACATTATATAGTCTTATACATACCTACAAGTATAGCCACCAACAGACCACTCACTCGCTGTTCAATAACGCGCTCTATTTGAGGTTTTGTTCCCTTGGACATGACAGTAAGAGCATTGGCATGGCTGACTGTACGGACTGTGGTTGCACTGAGCCAGGGCATTCCAAACATTGCAGCAATCCCTCCCATGCCCACAATCAACAAAAGGTCCAAGTGGAATCCAGAACCTTTCACAGCTTTTCTTTCTGGTTTGCTGACGATCAGCCTGGAAGACAACCATAAGTCTGGATCTGAACATGTGCAATATATATGAAAAACATGGAAATTTACTCATGTGACACAAACCATAGATTCCTCCAAAGGTCCCCATACACCTTCCACAATTGTCAGATGAGCGCTCATTCATCCGACGGCGGTTTCCATCAGCTCCCACATACACATAAGCATTTGGTTTGGGACAAACGTTCATGTGTTTAAGGAGCCAAGAGAAGGTTCGTCACCACCATACACATTAGGGTGCTTTTACATGGGACGCAGAAGCCCAACAGGTCGTCCCAGCAATGATAATCCCTGTGCTTTTACAAAGGAATCATCATCGCTAGTGACTGGAGTGGGCAGTGGATCATTTTGGCCTGCCCGCCTCCATTCATAGTAAACAGGCAGTTGTTGATAGATGAACGACAGCCTGTTTACACGGGCCGATCGGTCATAAATGCAGAAACTGGACGACGAATTAATCTATAGTTTATCGGTCAGTCGTGCGTGCATTTAGACTGAACGATAATTGTTCAGATTCTTGCGGATTGTGGGAATCTGAATGATTTATTGGCCTGTGTAAAAGGGCACTTGGAGGGTCATCTGGATTTGCAGTTATTGGAAGTTCAGATGACTAATGTGTATGGGGTCTTAAAAGGACGAGCAACTAATCTGTAGACCGCTGCTTCAGGGTTGTTGCCCCTCATCACTACACAGCAAGAGAACTGGTTGACTAAATGAGATGCAAATTAGGAAGGGAGTACTTGTTCTCATTGAAGAGACACAGTGGGTAATAGAAACTTAATTTCAGGCAATGCTCCATGGGAAAAAGTGTGCAAAATAGCTCATCTGAGGCCTGAAAACAATCTGACCTCAGATGAGTTCCTCTTCCGTTTGGAGGGTGTCTCTGGTTTGAACCAGTTTGCATGGATTTATGTAAATATAATGAAATAGTTCTACAAGTAGTTACACTTACGTGGTAATCTGAGATTCCATAAAGATCAGAATAAAGACCAGCAATGCTGGGACTGCAGAGGCAAACATCATCCAGATAGGGAAAGGATTGGTGTCTGGCTGTAGGCCCATGGGTGAGATGAACCAACTACGGTTTGAAGGAAGGGAGACACTAAAACCTTTGGGGAGGACAAGTTTCTGGAAATTGATGGAATATGCGCAATTAGTGTTTATAAAGAAGTTATCTTAGTATAGTACCTATAGTATGTTAATAGGAATATACAGACCTTTGTGTATGTATCCTTGATAAAAAAGTCAGCTGTCACCATGATGAGAATTGCTATGGGGACACCAAAATCCCCAATGATACGACGGAGCTGTACAGAAAATATTACAGGTTAGGGGTGGAATGCATGTACAATGACTTCCATCTTGCAAATGTTAACCATAAGAAACTTTTTACTGCCGACTTACACAATCAGTACCCACCGCTGCCTTATTTTATATGAAAAACATGCTAATTAGCTCATATCAGCCAAACCAGAGACTCCTCCAAAAGGAAAAGCAACCCATCTGTAGACAGCCGATTTAGGGTTCTCGCCTCTCATCAATACAGAGCTGGGTACTCGCTACCTAGATCAGAAGCTTTAGATGCAACTCAGGGGTGCTGGTTCTCATTAAAGAGACCTAGTGGTTGTATGGAGACTTATTTTTTGCAAGCAATGCTTCATGGGTAAAATGTATACAAATTACCCCTATAGTATATAGAAGGGCTGCTATTCCTTTGAAGAAGTCTCTGCTTTGGTAGATATGCTAATTTGCATAATCCCCCCCCCCCCCCATGAAGCATTGCTGGAAAACAAGTCCTCATACACCCACTGGGTCTCTTCAATGAGAACCAATGGACTGACATCCACCCCCCCCCCCTTATATGGAAAACAAAATATCCTATCTATAGGCACAAACAATGGGGCATATTTAGTCTTGTAATGTCAGATTTCTGGTGTATGCCATAGTTTCAGCACTGAAAATCTGCGGCATTTACAGCAGCAGCAAAGTGGTTGAGATTTTGAAAATCTCAACCACATCTTGCAGAAACAAAATCCGTAGAAAATCCATGCCGAAACTGACCTACAGAGCCAATTTGCATCTGCAGCATGTCAATTATAGCAGCGGATTGGCGGTGCGGATTCAGTCTTTTCAAATGAGGGGGTGAATTCCACACCAAATCCCATGCTAAAATCCACACCACATTTTAGAATGTCCGCTGTAGACATTCCACAGCATATTCCGCCCTGTGTGAACATAGCCGTATATTTGTGTACTTTTCTGTCCCATAAAAAAAACAACGCTCGAGGTGTACCCTTTTTTTTACGTTACAGTCAATAGAAAACATAAAGCAGTACATATCAGAACAAATACATTTTTTTCTTATTTGAGAACAAAAAGTGTTCAACTACAAAACTTGATACAAATTAAAAATGTACATGCATGCTTAAAAATGAACGTTTGTATCCATCTTTTCATGTGTTTAATGTATTCGCTAAATGTGCATTAACCCTTTCCAATCCAATTTGTATCCTGATTTTCCTAGGTGGCTTACTCTTTCCTAGGGGGCTTACTCATTATACAACGGCGCTATCTGCTGGCTAAAGCCAGTACTGCATGAGGTGCCACGTTGGATAGGCTCCGACAGCAGAGAGGCTGGCAATATACAGTAAGAGAACCCAGACAGACGTCTTCCAACATCGGAGCTGTACAGCCTTAAATCATAATGTCTTCAGAGGTCAGACAGTGGATTGCAAAGGGTTAAAAACGAGATGTGAACAGCCCCTTACAAAAGAGTTAAAATCAAGTAGCGCCATACTCTCTTGTATCAGAATGGTCGATTTTCCCCAGTTTCCAGAGATCAGCCCATTATGGTTTTTTATCTATGGGACTCCTGAGTCGTGTTCACACGGGGCGGATTTGCTGCTGATTTTCTGCACAGAAAGTCTGCAGTATTTACAGTAGCAGGAATGTGAATGAGATTTTCAAAATCTTGTCCACACGCTATGAAAAGAAAATGTAAAAATCAGCTGCAGGAATGGACCTGGGTGTGGAGTTTAAAAGCTCACCCCTGCTCACTCCCGCAACTCTCACCTCTCTCCCCCGCCGGCACCCGAATCTTTAGAGACGAGCGGGCAGGTACTCGCATAAGGCACTACTCGCTCATTTCTAATTTCAATAAGTTTGTTCCCACTTTTTTTGCGTGCGAGTGTGCATGTTTTACTGTTGTGCGCATTTGCACAGCTAAGGTCCCCATGGAAGGGAGGCGGGTGTAAACGCACGCACAATGCGCAACAGGATGCACAATTCCATGAGAAAAAGAACACATTTGGAACTCATTAGGCTAAATAGCCATTTAAATCGGAGAATGGTTGTGTCTGGTGTGCAAAAAAAAACCATGCCCTGTGAGCGCAAAAAGTACATTAAAATACGCCGATATATGCACTGGGTCATGTGCAAAAACGCGTATACGTGCTTGAAGCCACCCTAAATTTGCAGCGTGTCAGTTTTAGCAGCAAATCAGCAGCGCGGATTCTAACTGTTCAAATGAGGGGCTAGAATTCCGCTTCTAAAACCATGTAAAAAATCCACCCCAAATGCTGCAGACTTTGCACTGCGGATCTGCTGCAGAATGTTCGCTGCGGACACTCTGCAGCAAATTCTGCCCCATGTGAACACAGGCTTATGTTTTTCCCTTTTATTTTAAGATCTTACATACTGAGCCTCATTTATCAAAACGGTTTAAAAGAAAAACTATGTTGCCCATAGCAACAAATGGTCGCTATGGGGAACAGTCAGTTTTGATAAAGGAGGCCCAGAACATGTTTTATACAATCCTACGGCAGAACAACTTTACCTTGCCAGGAAAAAAGCTGCTGTTCTTGAATTGACGCAGGAAATAGGCGATAAAGAAAGCTCCCGACATCAGCACCAGTGACAGCAGAGCCGTGTTTGGCTGGGGATAGTTTGCATCAAGCACAATTGATTCATTGTAGGTAGCCTTGAGAGGATGCGCTATGAAAATCTGAGAAGAACAATGAAAATCATCAATGCAATACACACTCTTAAAAGGGGTTGTCAGTAACAAATACCCCATTAGGGAGAGAAAGCTCCCATTCAAGACCCTCTTCTATTAGTCAAAACAGGAGCAGCTACTATACGCTATGGAGATACCCTTATAGTAGGGTGGTTTCACACCCACGCTCGGGGTTCTGCTATCCTGCTCCATTCGGGTAGCAGGAAAGGGGGAATCTGCGTGCCCAAACGGCTCCGTCAGAAGACAGAACCAAGCAGCACAGAATGGACCACATTAAAGGGGTTGTCCCGCGCCGAAACGGGTTTTTTTTTTTTAAACCCCCTCCCTCCCCCCGTTCGGCGCGAGACAACCCCGCTGCAGGGGTTAAAAAAACAACCCGCACAGCGCTTACCTGAATCCCGGCGGTCCGGCGTCTTCATACTCACCTGCTGAAGATGGCCGCCGGGATCCTCTGTCTCCATGGACCGCAGGGCTTCTGTGCGGTCCATTGCCGATTCCAGCCTCCTGATTGGCTGGAATCGGCACGTGACAGGGCGGAGCTACACGGAGCTACACGGAGCCCCATTCAGAAAAGAAGAAGACCCGGACTGCGCAAGCGCGGCTAATTTGGCCATCGGAGGGCGAAAATTAGTCGGCACCATGGAGACGAGGACGCCAGCAACGGAGCAGGTAAGTATAAAACTTTTTATAACTTCTGTATGGCTCATAATTAATGCACAATGTACATTACAAAGTGCATTAATATGGCCATACAGAAGTGTATAGACCCACTTGCTGCCTCGGGACAACCCCTTTAACTATAACAGGGTCCGTTCGGTTTCCAATCAGCTGCCGAGCTTTAAGATGGAAGAAAAAGTGATGAATGCAGCGCTTTTTCTTCTGTTATATTGAGCCGAATCTGCAGCGGAACCTCCGACTGGAGCTTCCAACACATATGTGAAACCACCCTTGGATGGACAACTCATTCGTTTCAATTGAAACTGTGCAATGCTTCATTTCACCTGTGGTGGCGCTGCAGGAGAATTGAACACTCACTGTCAGGCTTAACAATAGATTACTGCTGATCTGTGGGGGCCCCTGTGATCAGTTCAGTGGGGAACCTTGTAACAAAAAGTGATAGTCCAGAAATGAAACAAGCCGTTTATTTTTCAGGATTACATATTAAAACCTAATGTTAAAGTCACAGATACACTTATCCTCATAGGAAGTTCTTAAAGGGATATTTTGGGCACTTAATAGTTGATCGGTGGTGGTCCACCACTTGGGATCCACGCCAATCAGTTGATCCTCTGGCCGCTGTCAGTGCAGCCGAGTCGGGCATCCACATCATTGGTCAAAGCTAAAAGTGTAATAGACGGCCATTGAAATACATGGGAGCAATACTTTCTATTACACTTCCGGCTAGGATCCAGAAGTGAAATAGAAGGCATCACTCTCATTGATTTCAAAGAGAGTGAAGCCGTCTATTACACGTCTGGCTTTGACCACTGATACTGACAGTGGGCTGGAGAATAAGCCAATAGACTGGAATCCCAAGCGATGGACTCCACCGATTGACCATTGATGACCTATCCTCAGGTTAGGTAATCAATAGTAAATGCCATGAATACCCCTTTAATTATATAAGATATGCCAGAATATGGAAAACTTACAATAGTGTGGAAGTTTAGAAAAGAAATAGGTCTTCTTCACCTCCATCTGAGACATCAGAAGAAAAGAGCTTTGATTGAGAGACAGAGCTGAGTACGGCTTGGTCCATATTGCAGAACGATCAACACTCATGTTTTCTGTTGCAGCAAACTGCCTCCTAGTATAGGCTCCTGACTCTTAAGGTGCCCATATAGCTTTAACAACTGTTGGATGAACTAGTGTTTGTTCAATAGCGGTTTCCCCCAGGAACCCCATACACATAAATGTTCATCTCGGCCGAGTGTTCGTGTGTTTAGGGAGGTAAGCTGAAGCTAGACTGCTCTGACAGCAGCTTATCTTTCATGAAACAAAAGGATTAAAAGTCATCACCCCTAATCCTTCATTCTCTGGCATCATCTGTTGGGAGAAAGTCAAGTGGCCTCCATACACATTGGAGAGTCATCCAGCCCCCCCATTGTCGGTGAGTTTAGGCAACTAATCTCTAATATGCATTGGGGCTTTGAAGATGTTGAATTTACTTTGCAGGCCAATCATCGAACTAGTAATTAATGGTCAAACAGTCATTATCCAGTCTATGCCAACATGTAATTATTTCAGACAATAACAATTAGTTCAACTGGTCTGAAAGTTTGTAGAACTACTCTTGATTTGCTTTGGCTTGCCATCGTCTTTCATGCTTACCTTGGCCAAATTAGCAAATGTTTCATAGATAAAGATAAGTGAGATAAGAAAAGCAAAGATCTCCTGCGTGAATCGGGATATGAATCGAACCAGGAAGCTTCCTTCGAAGGCCACCACTATGATGACGATTAAAATCAACCAGAATCCAATCCATACACGTGCCACGATGTATTCTATGTCTTGGGTGTCACAGAACTGAAAGACAAGATAGTAAAGCTTTCTGTATAAAGGATGATATACACACACGTGTTTGGTAGGTATGTAGAGGATTTATAGTGTTGGCAGGTCGAAGAATATGACACCGAGAGATGGTGAAACCGGATCTGCTAGTTTTATTTTTGGCAACAGGTATTACTTTCTCAGTGCGAACGACAAGTGAAATCAGAACCTTCTGCAACGGAGTGTTACAAGGAGATATTTGTATTTACGAAAATATTAAACTTGGATCACAATTTAGATCCAGTGGATTACTTTTCAATACTAAACTACAGTAACACAGATCAGCTACAACATATAGACCAATTTGCGTTGAAGGAAGCATCACTCTAGCTATAATGATGGCCAGCTCTAACAGAAAAGAGAAATACAGTAATGTCTATGTTTTTCGCATTTCACAAACACCAGAAATTAGTAGAAAGGGTCCAAAGACTTGTCTAATTTCCTTCACTATCAAGGAGGCTGCATACTATTTAAAGGGGTATTCCAGTTGTATCAAGGGGATAACTAGCTGATCAGTGGTATTCCGACCTCTTGGACCTACACCAATCCTGAGAGTGGGGGTCTGGTCAGTCCTCAAATAAATAGAGTGGTGGCCTGTAGTATTTATTGATACTATTTTGGGTGTATATAACTCGTTTCCCCGAAAATAAGTCCTGTCCTAAAAATAAGCCCTATTCAGATTTTTCAGGATTTTTGGGGATGCTTGAAATGTAAGCTTTGCCCCGAAAATAAGCCCTAGTGGCATTACATATAGTAAAAAAGGCATACTTACCTAGCAGGCTACGTCCGGGTCCTCCTGCTGCTGTCTGGGTCCTGCAGTCCTCTTTCACCCACAGAAAATCACTTTCTGGTTATGGGATTCATAAATCCCACCTCCAGGAAGCGATGGCTCCGATTGGCTGAGCAGTGCTCGAGAACAAATCAATTAAGTGCTTGACGAACCAATGCGATGGCTGTGACTTGTTCATCCAGCGCTGAATTGATTGGTTCTTTGACTGATGCTCAGCCAATCACAGCCATCGTGTTGTGGAGACAGGATTTATGAATTGGCCAATCAATGCCACGGCTTAGCACGTCGGAGCTCCAGAGAGCAGCCTGCTAGTTAAGTATAATAAGACATCCCTGAAAATAAGACCTAGCACCTCTTTTGGGGCAAAAATTAATATAAGATAAAGTCTTGTTTCTGGAGAAACGAGGTATGAATTTTTGATTGCTTTTTATTCTATTTATTTTTTCTTGGAGTCAGAGTGACCAAAAAAAAAAGTGCAATTCTGGTATTGCATTTTTTTACAGCATTTTCCACGCAGGATTAATAATGTAATATTTTTTTTTTGGGGGGGGGGGGGCTTTTATAGAAGCAGAGATAATATTTTTTATTTTTTTTATGTGCTTCATAGGGAAGTCTATTTTTATTAAACTTCTTTTACATTTTCTTGTAATACTTCAATCGCTTATATAGTATAATGTAATACTATAGTATTGCATTATAATATATTCTGACTGGTGTTCTACTAAGCCAGCATTCCTAATACAGTAGGTGATCATTCATGGCAGCACTGGGGGTTTTCAGAAGGTCCCAGACTGCCATGAGACTGGTACGGCACCCTGTGATGTCATCACGGCGGGTTGGAGTTTGATTAATCAGAATCTTGATCACTACATTTAAATGCCACTGTAAGAATTGATTGCGAGATTTAAAGGGTAAACAGCCACAATTGGAGTTATCTCCGATCGTGACTATTGCAGTCAAGTGTTGGCTGTCAAAGATGGCCACCACCCAGTGTATGGAGCGGGCTATGCTCCCAAGCCGAGATATAAAAGTTTCAAGGATGTGTATTACAACTTACATTAAAAAAAGCATCTTCAAATACAAGGAGAGGTCCAGAAAATCCAAGAATGAGCAGAGGTTGAGCACCTATGATAGCAAAGAGAAAGCCTTGGGCGCATGTGGAGACCATCAGTTCGGGGACCCCCATCCAGTTCTGAGTCTTCTGAGCTAATATAGAAGTAAAGTGCATGTTAGAATTTGGTTGTTGTCTGAAATAGTCTGTGTACTCAAAAGCCTATACTGCTGGTTGGCCTTGTAGAGAAGCTCCAAACTACTTGAGGTTATAGAGGTTTTCTGCTTTGGACAACTGCTGTTCATAGGTCTTGTTAGTGTGTATAAATGTAATTGAGATGGTCCCCCTCTCTTTAGATTAGACAGACCGGAAAACACCTGCAACTCAAGCTAAGTACATAGCACCTCTATGCATTACATGGTCAGCCTGTGGACTACAACAGGCACCATGTAATACTTCATTACTCCTGTAGAGGCACTGTAGGGTAATTGTACATTTGCAACAGGGTATCTTTTTAACTAAGAATTAAACGCTTAATGACCTGTACATTCTTAAGGTGCTTTTAGAGGGAACGATTCTGTTCAAAAATCATTCAAAGTGAACGATAATCATTCGGTCTAAACACGAGCCAACGACTGAACAACAAGCGATAATCGTTTATTTTTCACTCTTCATTCATTTTATGCAGGCATAAAAATCATCGTTGGCTCGTTCATTTATCATTTGGTTTAAATACCAATCATTCAGCAGTTCTCATTCACTAATACAGAAAATGTGAAAGATTGAACGATTGTGAATGATTTCTCATTTGAACGAGCCAATGATGTATCAGCCTGTCTAAACCTACTGCACACGCGAATGAGCTAACGATGACATCATTCGCTCATTCAAACGACAAATTGGCTTGTCTAAAAGCACCCTTAATCTACAATATCTACTTTGCAATAACGGGTTCCTGATGTTGGTAGATACTTACCCATCAGACCACCAAATGTGATAGCAGGTGAGAGGGCAGCAAAGTAGATGAAGATGACAGCGGCCAGGCACTGTGCGTCAAGAGCATCTTTGTAATCGCTCAAATACTTAGAGTAACGTCTTTTTGCGTCACGCACAAGGCCTCCAAATGGCTTGCCGGTTCTTTGTAAAGGATCTTCAGGTGGTTCTGCTTTTGATTGTTCATCTATGAAATACAGTAAATGATAGATCAATAATAGACAACTTAAACCTCCTCCATTGGAAAGGTGACATGTATCCTCTGCTTAAAATAACACAACCCAGAAATGAAGAAGAAAAGTTTGCCACCATCTTTACAATAGACTGGCCAACTTAATTCATCACTTAGAAGGGAATTAGACATGTAGTAATGTCATATCTGCAATATGGGGCCCTTACCTTTGTGTCCATCTGGCGCCTCCTTGATTTCTTGATACCTCTTCCTCAGTAGGTTCTGTTGGACTGGTAGCAGCTCTTTAAGCAACTTCTCATTGGTAGAATCATTAGGAGGCAAGACTATACAACAGTCCAAGAACTCATCGAGGGATTTCAAGATCTCTTGGCGTCCACCAGCCAAGTACATGTCCGTTCGAAAGATCTAAGGAATCACAATTAGGAAACCAAGATCAGCAATGAGGAATAACTTGTACTTATCATGACCCAAACCAATTCATAGGGACAAGCGCAAGATATATATCTCATGTGTAGTATTACTTACTCTTTCAGCCATCATGCTGGACACTGCCTTTCCAATTTCTTGGTAGCTCTTGTAGCTCTCTTTAGGACCAATGATAAGGAAGAGGAACCTGATGGGCAGAGAAACCTCAAGGACTGACTCCAGGAGAACGGCTTCTTTCAGGCGTACAAAACCAAGAGTG
Organism: Eleutherodactylus coqui; assembly: GCF_035609145.1. Classification (NCBI taxonomy): domain Eukaryota; kingdom Metazoa; phylum Chordata; class Amphibia; order Anura; family Eleutherodactylidae; genus Eleutherodactylus; species Eleutherodactylus coqui. Next base: position 32,759,130 of record NC_089849.1, read on the forward strand.
GGAGTCTCCAAGAAATTAGCGCTACCTGGAGAGTGGAAGATAGTGAGAGAAGATTGGATAACTAACATGGAATGTTGGAAGGGTCCACAGAATAAGAATATTAGGAGAAGTATGGATTATAGGAACCTTGAAGAAGGAATGCTAATGTACAAATGGAAGGGGGTGAGGAAGAGAAAATCCACAATTAACCATATAATATACAAAAGTAGAAATGTCTACACATTCTAAAAGAAACCATCTAGATAGTTGTACTTACCCACCAGAACCAGAGAAGCTTCTGCATTTTCTGGTACTCGGTCTGAAAAATTTCCTTTGTGTGGTTCCTATTGAGTTTGAGGGTGCAAAGCAAACAATACATTCATCATAGAAAAAAAACACATAATACAAAACCACTATAATTTAACAAGAATGAAGAAGAATCAATGAGACAAAATACTACTGCCTACAACAGATTATATAATATGGAGGTCTGGAGGCACGTACATTACCTAGAGGCATATAATGTAAGCTGATGATAGAGTGGGTTCAGTGGCATATACAGAAGAGAGAAGTCTCCATTGTAGTACCAGCTTTTGCTAATCAAGACAGAATGTCCTAGAGATTCTTTCCCCCTCACAACCCTTTTTATGACTCTTGAGCCCATAGCCACCCAAAAGAATCCTCTGCTACATAAGACGACACCACCTGGCATATGGTCAATAGGGGGAATGATTACAGATGCTACATTGCAGCCCATGAGCTTCAATTTAAACCTTAGATTTAGGTGACCTTTTCTTACCTGTTCAGAAAGTGCCTTCATCTCTATTTGATGTAGAAGAGGTTGTCCACCTTCGGCGTCTTTATGTGATCGATCTTCACCTGGGTGGCTGTAATAATAAAGACTCCTGTTATCACTTATATATTCCTTTGAGCTTTATTTATACTTTAATGTTAATTAAGAAAACTATATTTAGGGGACTTTCTAGAGGTCATGGTTGGGAGATTCCATCAGCAGTCAGATATTTGACTTTAAATCAAGAGTTTGAGTTGAGTAGGACCATTATCTATTCCTTATGTCCAATATTTTAAGACCCTCCATGAAACACTGAGAAATTGCAATAGGAAAACGGTCCATTGTTACCTGTGTTGCAATAGAAGAGCCCTTAAGAGCTCTTCTCTATTGTCGGCTTTGACATGCCCTTCATAAATCAGCTGGTCAATGAGTTGGCTAGAGATTCCAGGTAAAGTTCTTTCGGCGAGGTCAAGAATCACAGTTCCTACAAATAAAGAAATGGTTAAGAGAGAGTACAATTCATTGTAGTCCAAAATTCTTCAGTGCTAGATAGGTCCTTACCATTTTTCACGGCCCGACGTAGCTCCAGAAGACTAGTGAAGGTGAGGTAGGAGAGATGAGGTTTCCCCCATTGCTTTTTATCATCCTGGAAGTCTTCTTCTGCCTTGAGCCAACGAGATGTCTCCACCCAGTGTAGTTCATTGGTATGGTCCATGAGCAACTCGTGTAACTCTACGTAGGTCTGATGGAAAGAGGAAGTCGAAAAGTTGGAGCATTCTGTATATAAAAAGGACTATACTAGTCAAAGATGCAAAGAAACTGGGGAGTCATGAAGTGAGGATAGATGGGCAACCAAGCAGTCATAGTAATATCATTTACCAAATTAGAGGTACAGCCCAGGAAATGACCTCAATGAATGCAGGTTTAAAAGAATTACAAAAAAACGTCCTAAAGAAGCTCTACGAAAACTGACGAGAAAAGTTGGAAGGACCAAGAATGAAGTTACGGACCCTTGTCTTATACATTGCAAACTTGTAGTTGCATCCACCTACAGATGTAGTAATGCTGATCTAGTCATTTGGCACAGCAGATTTTTTTTGCTATCAGGGGGTTTAATCTGTAGTTTTCCACAGCACATAAAGGAAACCTAATGGATTGTCGAAAAGTGCATAAAACATAAATTCGGCTCTGCTATATCTGAATTTTAAGACCTATAGGGCATTACACTAAGTTGTGGGCGATGCGTTCAGTGACTGTTTATTGTACACAGACTACATACCAAGCTTTTATAGCTGTATATAGACAATATATAGATAACTACTATAAACATCCCCATCAACTGTGTATATATAAACATGAATTGTCTATAAAAAGTCATTATGGCACACGCCGCACACACTTTAGCATTGAACTCCTTCCCCTCCAACTTGTCATGCATAGCTTACCCATAAAACCTTGAGGATCACGATAGGGTAATGGGGAAGAAGATCTCTCTCTCGCTTAATCCGGGAAACATTGTTAGGAAAGCCACCGCTTTAATGCAAGATTTCAAAAGTAGTGTTCGAAAAAGGAGGGAGGGGGCTGTTAAGTGTGCATGGATATTCTGGCCAAACCTGCTAAACCTGGCTAAAATGTGTGATAGTACAGGTGTGTTTGAGGTCAGAAACATAGTCATTCACTATGAAATTGCAAAATCATTGGTTGTCCACTTGGTACAATCGCTTTTTGTTAGAAAGGTCCCCCAAAATAAGCTGAACACATAGTCTCCTGCTGCCAAGACCCCCAGGGATCAGCAAGGGAACACAGTAGCAAGTGTTTAGCTTCCCTGCAGTGCCTCCATGGGAGAAATGAAGTATTGCATAATGCCTATTGAAAGCTTGCCGGGTCCGCCAGAGAGAGGAGCATTGATTTCTGCTCTGACTAAGGCCGCATGTTCAAGGGGGGGTGTCAGATTCCGTGTGCGGGAGCCCACAACGGAATTCGACCCTGTGCCCAGCTGGCATCCGCGTGTACCTGTATTTTCTTCTTTTCTGTACTGTGGATGTTCCACACGGCCCGCCATCGAACATGCGCAGTACAGATTTTTTTCAAACTCCTGCTTTTACCACGGAATCCATGGCCCATCCTTCAATGGAAGCCGTGCATGCAAAATACGCAGAAAAATGAAGCATACTGTGATTTTTAACCGCAATTGGTTTCTGCTTGTGTGCATGAAGAATTATTTTTGCATTGCATGCTATGGTCCCCGCTCTGAGTTCCACAAATCAAATCCGCCCGTGTGTATTTACCCTAACAGGCATTTCACTGCTTTAAAATTATACCGTGTTTCCCCGAAAATAAGACAGTGTCTTATTTTAATTTTTGTTCAAAAAGGTTGAACTTTTTTACATGTCTGGCTGCCTGGACACTATTTAAATTAACTTTTTTAATTAACTGTTAGCCCGGCTTAATTTTGGAGTAGGGCTTATATTTCAAGCATCCTAAAAAGCCTGAAAAATCATTTTGCATCCTCAAAAATTCTGGAAAATCACGCTATGTCTTATTTTCAGGGTATGTCTTATTTTCAGGGAAACGGGGTAGTTGGAAATGTGCTTTCAAAGTGAGGCAGCTCCTTTAACGGGTTGTACCAGGATCAAAAGTTATCCTCTTTCCACAAGATAGATCATGGGGCTCTCACCCCATGCTGATCATGAAGGGGTCTCACCACTTAGACTCCCATTGATTTCTACAATGCAAGTTCTGTGTCCCCCCTGCCTGTCACTGCAAGGTTGCTTCAAGCCCGCAGTGATGTCAGAATGAATGGAGGGCTAGCCAAACATACACTGCCACTGCTTTATTCATTTCAATGGGGCTGATGGAAAAACCTCGGCGATTGCCAATCGGCTATCTCCTGCAGTCCCACTGAAATTGAATGGAGCACCAGTGTGCTTGCATGACCGTCGCTCCATTCAGTCTCCTCCTCACTGCGGGGAATACAGCGACCCCACAGTGAGGAAAATGTGGGATATGAGAACCCCATTCTAAAAATCGGTGGGGGTCTCAGCAGTGAGTTTCCCACTAATCAGCAACTTATCTCCTATCCTGGTACAGCCTCTCTAAGGCTGGGACTACACCTAGACTTTATTTTTCCTATGGAGTAATCAAAACCTTAAAGGGGGTTTTACCAGAATGTCAAGTTATCCTCTACCACGGGATAGGGAATAACCTGCTGATCGGTGGAGGTCTCACCCGCTAAAGGGTATTTCTGTCACTCCCATTGCAATAAATGGAGGGAACGACCCCATGATGTGGCAACCACATGTGGCTGAAACCCTACCCACTCATGGCAACATGATCTTGTCACAACATGTAGTTACCGCATTGTCTAGTCGTACCTTTAGAGACTTGCTTGACTGCGACAATTTTGAAGTCATTTTTAAGCTACTCGATGTATATAGACAGAGATATCACAGCAAGGGATAAAAAGTCTAGCCCTAGCCTAAGGCTACTACCACACGGACGAATTTAAAGTGGCGCTCAATATTCTCAGGCGTAACTCGCATCGGACATCACATGTGTATCTACGCTAAGGAGCATGACGAGGTGACATGGGGAAATTGATATAATGACAAAATGGTCACATCCCATTCATCTAGGGCATTTCTACGTAGGACCAACCTGTCCCTTGGAAAGTTGGGTGACAAATATGGCGGCCATTACTGTACTGTCATTCAAACTTCCCAGGCTGCTGAATTTTTGGCTATCTCTCGATCTCATGTGCTAGCATAACTCGGCAGATTTGCCATTCAGCATAGTAGGAAATCTGAGTAACATCTTTTCTGGGAGCTGTAAAGCTGTGTTCATGTCTGCATAGGAATCTCCAATGTAGTCCTGTCCTAAAGTCTTGGGCAAAGTAGCACAGTATGCTGCATTATTCTGACCATGACAGTGCTGAACAGCATAACAGAAGCCAGAACGTCGCCATTATAGTCAATAGGGTCCATCCGTCATAGGACAGATCCAACTTTCTGTGATGGAACAGGACAACGAAAACCCAAATGCAGATGTGAACTCAGCCTTACTTGCAGTCATTCAGTTTTGCAAGAAACAGTTGTAAAATTCCATCAAACTATGTTTCTTTTACTACTTGATAGAAAAGGACGACTCAAGGACGTGTATCTACTGGAGAAGTTATTTTTATCGTACAGGGAGCTCTAAGGACGGGGGTGATGACATATCTGCTGCCCTCTATGAAAGTGTTGAATGTTCTTATTACAGGGACTATGGGGCACAAGCAGCACCCCATTTGTCTATGGGTTGAGTCTGCTATTGCAGCTCAGCCTCATTTATGTAAATGCTGCAATGCCAGACCCAGCCTGTGCACTAGGGTGGCGCTGTTATATATTTATTTTACATATGCACCTGAAAGATCAGGATAAATATTACAGATCTCTCCATCTACTTGTGTCACAGTGCAAACAATAGTGGAAGGATATATTGATCATTCCAGCACAGGCTATAATGATGTGAATGTAAGGACTTGCGCTAATTTGTATGATTGCCATAGGGTCTGATGGAAAGATGCACCAGAAATTGCACCAAAATCATAGCATATGCCAAAGGTTGGCACAACGGAACGAAGCATGCACACTGGGCACTTGTTGACTAGTTGATGCTCTGACCATAAAAAGGGCAATTTTCTGCTGCGCAGTGAGCTGAGATGATGCAGGGTCAAAGGACTAAGCAAGCTGAGGACAATGCTGCCTAATGCTAAGGAGAAGCAGCATCACAATGGCTGATGGAGGGCAATGCTGATGGTAGGAAAAGGAGATAGTGAATGGGCAATTGGGACTTTATCCAGTAGCAGAAGTACTGACTAACTTTGGTCAGTACCAGCTGGGAAGCACAGCGCAGCAAACTGTAAGTGGGGCCAGCCTCTGAGAAGGCTATGCATGTGCACAAAGTCAGGGAGTTCTAATAAACAGCCAGCAGGTCTGCTGCAACATCCAATGACTGTACTAGGAAGATCGAACTGTTAAGAGACCAGTTTTCGTCACTCAAGTCCCCGAGGATCATCATTGTATTAGTGAGTCGAGAACGCTCATTATTTCAGGACAGAGAGGTTCTGCTGGGAGAAAATAGAGCGACTTCTGTGTTATGTTTTGTAACCTGTATTCCTGTTAGATTATACTGAGATTAGGACAGGGTTATTGACATTGCTCATAAGGCTTTTCTGCGTTATAGTTATCGGCATAAAGTGTCTATATAAGTAAAGGTGAAAATGATCTCTGTTTTCAGTAAACACTTTACACTCTATTTACTGCATCGTATCTTGGTACTTCCACCACCCTCCCTCAGTCTGTGACATGAACATGGCCTAAAGGGTTAATTTCATGTGAAATTACCCAACACGGGGCACTGACCTTTTCCCCTTAGCATATTTATCTGGCATGAGATCAGGTTTGCTGTAGAACAGTGGCCTAATGAATGTAAACTGTTTAGCCAGTAACTCTAGGGTTGTCCACATGGTGCCCATTGCGCTATATTTCTCTAAACTACAATCAAAGGGACCTAATATTTCATTGCTTCAACAAGTTAAAGGGGTTTTCCCAGACGCAAACACTATTGATGACCCATCCTCAGGATCGACCACTCAACAATCTGAACAATCAGCTGAGTGGGCGCATGGTGATAGTGCTGCTACATACAAGATTTGGAGTGGAAGCAACTGCTCTGGCCCCTGTGTAGTGGCCAGCGCTTGTAACTGCAGGCTGGTGTCTCATTGAAATCAATGTAAGCGGCACTTGGAATTGCAATCACCGGCCACTAAGCGGGGATTGGAGCAGCTCTTTCCAATCCGACCACTATGTGTAATGACACTGACAGCATGTGCCTGCTCGGCTGATTGGACAGGGTTCAGAGCGACGGACCACAGCCGATAGGATTGGTCGTCAATACTTTAAGGCTAGATATTGATTGTGCATGTGCCACATTAGGAGCCACCAGTATTATATATAGTGCAGATATAGATGGGAGGAGGGGGTGGGGGCTTTGACAGATTTGGCTTTGGGGCTAAATGTTGACCTCAGCCAAAACTTGTTTCTACCACAAATTTTTTTGTTATATTTCCTGCTAAAGGCTGAAATCAATATGGAAGAGGGTTGGAGGGGGGGACTATTAAGACAACCCCTATTGTATAGTTGTCCAAGTGTCTGCACTCCCAGTGGTGTGGAGTTTATTTACCACTATACAGGGCCTTGCATTGGTGCCAAATTTAGGGAGAGAGGAGTTTTAAATCTTACTATATACCCCCTTCCCCCCCATAAAGGGCCATTTGCATCACGTTTATATCTACATCCTGACTTAGAACTAAAATGAAGAGCAAAGCTACAAGATATGGTCTCCGTTTCAGCAGGTTTCCGGCATTTGTGCCAGACAGAATAGAGATTTTGACTGTTCAGCACAACTGCCAGAAACTTAGTATAATGAGACCTCATTGGACTTTGTTGGACAAATGCAAGTCTGTAGTTTCATTCAGGATTTCGTTTCAATCTCGAAAAAGTAGATGTAGGTGTGGTGCGAGAGGCTACCAAGGCAGTATCACAATTACACAGATCACTGCCTCCAGCAAATGTAACATACTGTAAATGAGGCTAGCCTCAATCTGACAATAGGTATGCACAACAAGGAAAGGATTAAAGCCGGTTTGTTAGCACAGCTGCTATAGGAGATAGGGCTCCAATTGCAGACACAAACATCATACAAGTTTCTGATGCTCAAACCCGGGTTATGAATTGTGTTATTTAAAGGGACATTATACGTGAATACAGGAAGCAGTTTTTCTAAGGGACTGTATTGGAGTGTTAACCCCTAATGGTAGGCTTTGTCGCTGTGCCATATATTCCATCAGTGGACATTGTATGCTTATAATAGTCAAGGTTTATTGATCTTGTTCTTCTGGAATTATTCTACATTGCGCAGAAAGTATTATCAGGATCTAGTTAGCCGTAGTTCGCGACAGGTGATTCTAATTAAAAAAGGTTTAATGGCGTAGCCATTATTGCTATACTATTATTGTTAATTTCTATTTCTGTGTTAGTCTCTAAATATTGTAAACTTTGGTTACTCCGTCTGCTGCATCGTATCCTGAATCCTGCGCCGCATCACTATCCGTGACACAAGGTCACACTCACCTCCTACTGCTGTAACCCTTCTGATGGAACATAAGCTGCAACTTGAAAAGAGTTTTCAGGGACGTTGCTATTGATAACCTGTCCATTGAGTAGGTGTTCAACATCAGATCAGTGGGGATCCTACTCCACACACCCATGCTGATTAGCTGTTTGAAATGGCAGCGGTACTTGGCCGAGCACTATGGCCTCTTCCTTGGCCTGTGACGTCATGTACTGTCCACTGATGTAGGACAAATACCCTGAAACAGCTGTCTGTGCATGGAGTCTGGCTTTGCTTTTAATTCGCAGTCATTGTTACAAGGCTTGTATAAAGAGTCTAACTTTGGCTTGAAGGAATGCTGCCTTCTAATAGGTGGCACTGTAGAGGTATTATTCCATCTCCTTTATTGTCATGTTCATCAGTTATACTACCTTTCTGTTGCTCAGTCCCATTCAAGTGAATTGGACTGAGCTGCAATACCAGGCGCTGCCACTATGCAATTTACGACACAGCCTGGCGTACGAAGAGACCAAAGAACTAATCTGAATGCTGCAGCCGCTACAAACATTTGTTCAGCATGGGTGTCAGGATTAGGACCCCCGTCGATCTGATATTGATGCCCTACCCTAAGGCCTATAGACTTTAATGGGCGATTTTGGTCCATAAATACATATAAAAATAGTACATCACTGGATCATTTTTAGTTGACCTTGAACTTTTCTGTGCTCAGCCACAACTTTGGTGAAGGCAACTCAGTAGGTTAACCTGCAGTCCTATGGAGAAAGAACTATTCTCAAACCATCACTTGATTTGTTCCCAATGACAAACTCAGCTCTACTGCATCTCTACATTTCTACCAGAAAAAGTGACTTCTCTGGCGAAGAGCATTAACCCTTTCATAACTCAAATACTGTTGGCACCCATAGAAGTCAGGCAGCTAGCTCCGGTTCTTGACTGCAGATGAATGACTCTGCAAGGAGCTGTTTTATCTATAAACACAAGATGCCATTCCTGCACGCACCCTTCAAAGGTATCAAGGAGGGATGACTGAAAGGTTACAGTAATGTACAGAAGCATTACATGACAGTACAGATCGTATTGGCTATTACAATGAGATTACTATCGCAGATATACTGTAGCAGAGCAGAGTTTGGTAAATTATAAAATTCATACTTTCTGCAGCCACCACTAGGGAGAGCTGAGAAGCTTTTTGCTTAGCATTTTATAAATAGTATCCTTTGCTCCCCCCTAGTGGTAGCAGAAGATAGCCAGAATCTTGTCATTTAACTCTGTCAATGCAGGCCATTTGGGGCTCTATATTTTATATCAAAAGATGAATCCGCTCAGATTGCTGGACCTTTGCATGTTAAATATAATTGCAATCAATGGTGGACATTCACTTTAAAGGGGTTGTCCAGTTGAAAACTATTGGAATAGGCCATAAATAATAGATTAGCAGGGGTCTCCAGCTGGGACCCCCCGCTGATCAGGTGTTAGCCAGGGTGGTGCACTCATGTACTGAACTGATTTTTGCAGGAAGCAGACACCTCCATCACAACCAAAAGTTCCTACTAAAGTAAATGGAGACTTTGCCTGTAATACCAAGGCAGACCACTGCTATGGGAATGGAGCAATCTGCTTCCTGCAGAAATCAGTTCAGTGCATTGGCTTGTTGAACAGCTGATCCGTGTAGACTCCTGCCCATATACTATTGATAGCCTAATTCAAAGATAGTCTGGTTTACAAGTGGACAACCCCTTTAAGTTACAGACACAGTTATAGGTATCTACTGTAAGGGGATGCAGTTTTCTAAGCGTCTTACCTCGTCCACTCCACACTTGGGTGGGATGTTAGATGCAGCCTCAGGAGGGAAGAGATGGTCGGTAATGTCAGAGACTAAAAGAGACAGTTATATGATTATAGACATTTGCATCAAGACTATGAACAATCAAAGCCATATATAAAGCAATACACAAAATAGCATGTTGGAAACAGTAGTCCCACTGCCTTATGGGAGGTTAGCCATCAAGGTGACCTTTATGTATAATGGGCAATAAATGAAGGACTAGGACCCTCACCTGTTGGAAGAACAAGGGTCCAAAGACACTCTTGGCTGTATTCTTAAAGGGGCTATTTTCCCCAGGCTCTCCCATATACACACAAACATTTAGCTCGGATGAGTCTTTTGGGTGCTTAATGAGGTGGCGGATTATCTAACGGAGAACAAAAGGGTCCAGAACTGAAATTCAACATTCCCGATCCTTCTTTCTCCTGACATTATATGTCTGGAGCAAAGTTGAGCAACCTCCAATACATTAGAGAGTCATCTGACTGCTATTATTGGCAGGTTCGGATGACCAAAGACTCCACCATAGCTAATCACCTCTCTAGCTTATTTTACCGCTCTATGCGGCTGCCATGGCTTGCAAAGTGGGCATTATGGGATCAACGTTCTCCCAAAGGCATTCTGCCTTGACTTTGTAAAGTTGGAAGACCCCTTCAAAAAGACTTTCAGCCTATAAGCTCGGCTTAGAGACTCAAAGTAGCTGACCTACTGAGTCCGGGAATGTAGGTTTTATACTTACCTTCCCCATCGTTTCCCTATTATCAGCTCTCAAACCCGCTGCTGCAGTGCAATGAGTGGTGAACTAGATAGTCTTCCCATTCTAAATGTAGTGCACTGAGCAGCAGCTTTCAGTGCTGACACTGGGGGAAGGTAAGTACAATCTACATCTAGCCTATAAACTTAGCTTATATGGTTCAAAGTAGCTAACAGTCTCCTTAAAAGGGTCTTCCAACTTTACAGTCTCTTTAAAGCATTTTCCCCACTAATGGCATTTGTTCTCTAGAACGATAATTGCTGGGGATCTCCCCCGCTACTACTAGTAAAGTCTCTTGTTCCCACACCACTATGGAAAGGAGTTTGAATGGAGAGCTAGTCAAGTAGTGCACTGCCGCTTTTCACCATGGACGTTTGGTGAGGAGAAATAGTGGACTCGAGACCAAATTCCTCAGCAGACAGGATAGACTTTATGTTTAGTGTCCCTTTAAATTACATTGTCTCCATACTTATGTATTGGCACAATGCAAAAAATTGCAAAGTGCTCAAGCTTCTAAAGGAATGTCGAGACAACTTTAAAATTGGTCGATATTTATCCCATCTATGGTCATACTAGAGGGCAACCATGAATAAGATGGGGGAAAATAGTCACAGAATCTTTGAGAAGACCATCCCCTAGAAGACCACTTTTCTTGAGTGGTCATCTCAAAGAGATCTCACTGTACATATATGTTTCTTCAAACCCTCATCTTGTGTCCTATGAGCTATGACCATAGAAAGGCTTGACAAGAATTAGTGGATACCCCCAACTCACCTGTCCTGCATCCTCAAAGGAGATAGGACGAAGAAGACAAGGACGAAGACGACGAGGCGAAACTTTGCATCTTTTATTTGGTGACCCAACCCCAACTTCTACCAAGTCCTAACCAATCGGAGAACATCTCTAAGTTGTCCCAATAACCAAGTTATATTGGCATTCATCCAGCCAGTATTTACACTAAATTACTAAGCAATTCACTCCTGCTGACTGTAAACACTTAAAGGGAATGTGTCATCAGTAGATAACCTATGTAAATCAAGGGATTGTGGAATTTATTTTTTTTTAATTTTCTCAATCTATTTCAAAAAAGTAGTTTTCACTCTGGTCATTATGCCCAATAATCTGACACGTCCTTTTTTCATAAACATTACTTTTTTAGTATTTCTTTAATTATCACATGTAAAATCTGTGCACGCAAAGCACAGAGAATAGAACCCATTGATTTATGTGAGTGTGGTGAAAAGTAGGACCTGCACTTTGCGCAGCAAGGGTCCCACAGAAGTCTACGGGAGGTGCGCAAATACACAAGGGGAAGCGTGAAATACTGTGCGAAATGCAGCGAAAAGAACACATTTGGATCTCATTAAGCTAATTAGCCTTTTAATCCACGGAATCATCCTTTTAATCATCCTTCCTTGTTCATGCACAAATACATTGGGCCAGGGGCGTAACTAAAGGCTCAGGGGCCCTGATGCAAAACGTGAGCTGGGGCCCCCCTTTATCTGTATCTGTACCCGTACCCATACCTAAACCATGCTGCATAGAGACATAACTTAAAGCTTCTGGGCCCCAATGCAAAACCTGTAACAGAGCCCCCAACTATAATGCTTTATTCATAGGACTGGGCTTCCTATATGGAGAAGAGGGACCTTATGGGCCCCCTAAGGCTCCTGGGCCCGGGTGCAACCGCATCCCCTGCACCCTCTATAGTTACGCCCCTACGTTGGGCTGTAGTGAGCATTTTTGTGCATATGGTTGTCTGAATAAGCCCTAAGCCAAAGATCTGTACATAGATTTACCCCTTGTCCATGGGCAAAACCATGGGTGGAATTCCCAATGCGGATTCTAGATCAAGACATGACGTTTCACTTTTTCTCCTTCCGTGGACTTGAATCTGCAAGCGGAAAGATTCAGCACCGTATAGACTATGGCATGGTTTACCATCCAAATGAATGGGACGCTTAAATAGTATGGAAAAAATCTCCGCCGCGTGAACATACGGAGACTGAAATGCAAAAATAGGTCACGCTGTATTTTTAACCGCTGAACAACACAGGACATATAGTTACATCCTGTGCGTTTGGGGTTTGTTTTGAGGGCGATCGGGAGCCGATCCCGCTCCATACAATGCAGGTGCCGGCTGTTTCTCAACAGCAGCAGAGATCAGCGTGAATGCTGATCGCAGCTGTCAATCTTGTAAATGTCGCTGACAGTTCTGACATCGGCATTTAAATCCCCTGATCAGTTTTGCGGGGGCAAAACTGCCAAGGCCGATTGCCTATTAAGCCATGCCTTTGGTGTGGCTTGATAGATTGCCTGTCAGATTGCAGTATAATGTAATACTATGGTTGTACATCATTCTGCAGGAGTGATCAAACAATCGTGAGTTGAAGTCCCCTAAAAAAATTTTTTTATTAATTATTATAAAAAAATAAAAAAAGTTGTAAAAACTTTTAAAAACGAAAAAGGCCACGTCCTTAAGGGGTTAAAAATCAGCTGTGAAAAACGCAGCCATGTGAATAGATCCATAGATTTACATTAGCTCTGTATTACGGTCCCCAAAACACGGACTTGATAATATGAAGCTAAAATAGTCTCGCCTGAAATTGACCTTAGACAGACAATCTAACTAATCTAATAAGACTACCTTCACATCCCGGTTTGCCCGCGAGCACCGTCTTCAGTTTCCATTTTCTGCGTAGAACACGACATAGGGACGCAACCATAGTGTCTAAGCTCTTCGGTCCGGATTTCACTAAGTTTCTGTCCCTGTCAAACTTTTTAGCTGGATAGAAAAGTGCCGTCCAAAAGCGTCGTCCTCTGTGTTGTCCATCCAGTTAAAGAGACTGACAGGGACAGGACCTTATTGAGATGGGGACGAAAGAGGTCTCTCTCCTCACACATTGAACACTACGGTTTCGTCCCCTATGCAGTTTCCTGTATAGAAAAGAGAAACCCGAGAAGGAGGCAGCGCTGCAGGGAAAAACATCATGTGAAAGACGCCTTCCACGCAAACAGTTGTACCGTTCATGTCTTATTGAGTTGGGAGGGGTATGGTTTCTCCTCTTGGAGACGTATAGGCCATGCATGCTCCTCTGGGAAATGTGGTATGCACATGGGAGATGGTACAATGCCTCTGCAGTGCTACATAGTAGAAGGTCGCTTTCCTACAAGTCAACGTCCGACCTTTTAACAGATCTTGTAACATGACTGGGAACATAAGCCAAAGCCAGAGTCTTCTCCAGAAGGGAAGGATAACATGTACAGACAGCCATTTTGGCATTTTTGCCCTTCGTCGGGGTGTAATAGGTTTCTGGTTGAGAGGCCCATGACGCAAGTTGGGCATTGCATGGCCAAGAAGTCTTCTCAAGAAGAAACTCTACCCCTTCTGATCCACATCACAGGCCTCTCATCCAGTCAGAAACTCACTACAGCTAAAATCTAAGACTACATGGCAAATTTGGTTGCGATGCCGGTTGAGTGGCTATAGATCCCAGTATAGCCACATGACACTGCTAATGAATGCAAGTCAATGCAAGTCCATCAGGTTTGGATTTCTTCCAATCATTGGGTCATGGTTGCAGTAACTTGTGGCCCTATCCACCTTAGGGTGCATTCACATTAACGTATATCGGCTCGGTTTTCACGCCGAGCCGATATACGTTGTCCTCATCTGCATGGGGGGGGGGGGTGGAAGAGCCAGGAGCAGGAACTGAGCTCCCGCCCCCTCTCTGCCTCCTCTCCACCCCTCTGCACTATTTGCAATGAGAGGAGGCGGGACGAGGGCGGGTCTAAGCGACGAGAATTAGCCCCACCCCCGTCCTGCCTCTCCCCATTGCAAATAGTGCAGAGGGGTGGAGAGGAGGCAGAGAGGGGGCGGGAGCTCAGTTCCTGCTCCTGGCTCTTCCATCCTCCCCTCCTGCACACGAGGACGACGTATATCAGCTCGGCGTGAAAACCGAGCCTATATACGTTCATGTGAATCCACCCTTGAGGCCCTTTTGCACAGTCCAATTATCAGTCATACTTGTTTATTCGATCACTGGGCCATGCAAAATGGACAATGATCAACTCGTTTGTGGGCTGATCATTACTTTTTAACAAGCATAAAAATGGTCGGCTGTACATCTCCAGTGTCTGAATGGGGCAAAACACGGCCGGATCTATGGGGATGAATGCTGATAGTAACAATCTTTCCCCATACCAGCGATTCTAGACCCATGTAATAGGTATGTAAGAGCAAATCAGCACTTGTTGCCTCGGTCCGAGAATCAGACTGTGTACAAGGACTCATTCACACAGGTGTATTTTCTGTCCGCATTTTTATGTCCGGCTGCACACGGGCGGATTTGCATTGCGGAATCCAGAGCGGGCACCCGCCTCCGGATTCTGCAGCAAATACTGCCCATAACATGCTATTGAATATCGCTTTTTCCTCTACACGAGCGGAAATTAATTGTGATTTTCGGCTGGCGGAGGAAAAATTGCAGCATGTTCTGTTTTTGCACGGATTCCGTGCAGATGTCTTTCATTGAAGTTAATGGAAGCCGTCCGATCCGTGGCCCTTCCACAATGATATTGCAGAGGTTTAAAAAAATAAATAAAATCTGTACTGCACATGGCTGACGGCAAGTTGTGCGGAACATTGGCCGTACAGAGTAGATAAAAGAAAGGCAGGTACGTGCGGATGCCGGCTGGGCACAGGGTCAGATTCCGCATGTGCAGCCGACCTAAATTAGTGTGGTCAGACCATGCATTTTTTAGTACATCAAACAGAAAAAATATATATATATCACAAAATCATCTATAAAAATGTCTATGGGCTTATTCAGATGACCGTATATCGGCCAGGTATTCACGGCGTCCCTCTGTGCAGGTGGAGGAGGCTGGGAGAGCCGGGAGCAGCGCACTGAGCTCCCGCCCCCTCTCCGCCCCTTGGCACTATTTGCAATAGGAGGGGCATGGTGGGGTGGGGCTAAGTCAACCCAACTTAGCTCCGCCCCCACCCACCTCCTCTCATTGGAGGTGGGAGCTCAGTGCACTGCTTCCGGCTCTTCCAGCCTCTTCCCCCTGCAGAGAGGGACGCCGTATATCGGCTGGCGTGAATACCCGGCCCATATATGGTCGTCTGAATTAGACTGTGTAAAAAAAATATATAGTTATGTGAGTATTGACTGCAGTTTTTTTATACGTGTTGCCAGGAGACTAGAAAAAAAAGGGGACATCAATTAGGCCTTCTTGCATTTTTTTCCCCGCCCATTAAAATGCAGTGTACAGGAATGCAACACGGATGTGAGAAACACACATATGTATCAAAAACGCGCATATGTAGTGAAAACGGTTCACAACTTTCTCGTCCGTGTGAACGCCCCCTTGTGTGTTTGTGATATAGACAAGTGTCCCAGCCAGCCCATAGATGCCCATGACGCTCGGGTCGGGAGACCTGCGGTCAGGCCGGGACACTTGCTTGTCTTATAAATGCGGTTGGAATCCGCTTGTGCGTCACTGGCGTAATGTAGCAAAACAGCAGTTCACTGAGCGGCCTTCAGCAATGAAAGCGCTTTAAGCTGCAATCATTTGGAAACCGGAACTGATCTGCATTTTGGCGCGGTCGGTTTTCAGCTCCTATGTGAGCTCAGCTTTGGGGCTTATTCACACTAAAGCATTTGCGCTGAACATTAAGCATGCAAAATTTGCACTTGCAATGTGCAGTGAATAGAACCTATCCATTCAATGGGTTCGTTTACACGAGCGTATTTTCTGCGCGCATTTCATTTGTGCTAAAAAACATGCAGCATGCTCTACCATCATGTGTATTGCACACAGAAATAGCACATATTAAACTAATTAAACTTAATTGCCCATTGAAATCAATGGGAGCATGCCTGTGTTTTTTGCGCACATATGAGCAGAGAAACACAACGCCCATCGTGCTAATACGCAGTGTGTAAATACGCGTACGCCCATGTGAAGCCGGTCTAATGCATGTAGTGTTCAATGGTCAAAAATGACTTCTATAAAAATAGTCTTTAACACTTTTTTTCTGGTCATGTGGTTTAGGGCAGCTTCACACGGGCGGATGCACAAATTCGCAACGTACTCGTTTCGCAATGTAAACAAGGTTGATTTGCACGCGTGTCTGTGTAGTTTACTGTAATTTTTGGCGCATGCAGCAGATTTTCATATGTGTGCGAAACAACCCCCTGCCCTGATTTATATTTAGTCTAATTTAAAAACTATAGGGGATGCGGTTGCACTCGGGCCCAGGAGCCTTAGGGGGCCCATAAAGCCTCTCTTCTCCATATAGGGAGCCCATTACTATGAATAAAGCATTATACTTGGGGCCCCTGTTACAGGTTTTGCATTGGGACCCAGGAACTTCAAGTTACGCCTCTGCGTTAAGGGGTTAAGAGAAGTTGGGGGGCCCCAAGATAAACTTTGTACCCATGAGCCTTTAGCTACACCCCTGTGTAGGTGGTACAGACTGACAATGGTGGCCAGTCATAAATAGGAGCCCGTCAGAACGTGAAGCATGTGGATTCCAATGCAAGATCTGTATGGGTGCCCCCTACTTACAGTTTTCCATTTCTGATACTGTAGTCTTATATGGACCTTTTGGACTCCCTCAGGCTCCAGGACCCAGGTGTGACTACAACGTCTGCTCCTTAGTAATTACCTACCTGAAGCCATTGACCATTTATACTCCGAGTGCTCCATGCAAGGTTAGGTGCAAACTACCTGAGTCGTGACCGAGAGGCTCAGGAGCAATTCACATTGGACATCTATTCACCATTGTTTCGTGTGAAAAACCAGCAGTGTGCATAGCCTCATGGCCCTATAATGGGGCCCACACGCTGCCTGTGGATTTAGGGTGGACAGTATGCACAATTATGTGGAGCGCAACACATTGGCACCATGAATGAGGCTTATTTGTGCCATATTTTGTTGTAGATTTTGTGCATACAACCACGCCCCAGTTTAGACTAATGGATCCAAATGGGGGGTTTTCCCCCCATAGAATTGCACATCTCCTTGAGCGCCCCCCATAGACGACTATGGGGACGTTTTGGTGTGCAAATGCACACAAAAGTAGAGTATGCCACTTTTTTTTGTATGTGCGCAAAAAAAGGACATGTACACGAACCCATTGGAATCAGCGGATTGTACGCTCTGGGTATTGTGCATGCAAATCTTGCGTATGCAATAACGCGTGCAATTTCACCCGTGTGAATCCGCCATAACACAGACAGCACATGGCCCCAAATACACGAGTGTGCCATATTTGCGCTATGAACAAGGTTGATTTGCACGCGTGTCTGCACATTGTACTGTATTTTTATGCACATGCGGAGCCTGTTCATATCGCCAACACCCCCCCCCCCCCCCCTGATTTAAATGACTATAAAACCTAATATGGTCACGGTGTGCTTTTCCGGGTGGCGTATTGTGCATCCCGTTGTGAGCACATTTGCGCACCTCCCATAGGCGTTTATGTGGACCTTTGGTGCTCAAATACACAGGAAAATAGAGCCGGTTGTATTTTTTTGCATGCGCAAAAGAATCATTAATAAGAATGAACCCACGGATATCAATGGGCTCTCTTCTCTGCGTACTGTGAGCGCTAATTCGTTTGTCGGAAGTAGCCCTAAGGCTAAACTCATACGGGAGTGCAATATCGCGATCCCCAACATGTGATATCCCTGCGAGACGTGTTTATATCAGACGTGTATCTATGAGGTGTATATATATATATATACTACACCTAGATCTGATAACCGGGGGCAGCGTGGCTTCCCTTGGCTAGTAGCAATATTTGTCCTCCTGTTAAAGGATTGACATTCTCTATGTTTGCAATGTTTTATGTAAAATTGATCATATGGGATTTCTACATTCAGTATTTCCTGCGTCGCATACAGGGCTTATTAGTCTGATTCTGTGCCATTACTTAAATGATCTATAGGGGGCGCTGTTACATTTATGGAAGCAGTAGTTCTTTTGAATTGTGGAGCTCTGTATGGTCTAAGCCAGTGTTCCCCAACTCCAGTCCTCAGGGACCGCCAACAGGTCATGTTTTCAGGATTTCCTCAGTGTTGCACAGGTGATGTAATTATTGCCAGTGCCTCAGACATTGCCACATGTGTTCTTAGCATAGGGTATCCTGAAAACATGACCTGTTGGTGGTCCCTGAGGACTGGAGTTGGGGACCCCTGGTCTAAGCTGTGTAATGTTGTGCAGGTTGCTTTTCTTCTTCCTTCACAGCGATGCTGCAAGGTTAAAAAAATCGCTGCGTGCCCAATCTTTTCCCGTCCCTCGGAACGCATCGCCCTTTGCTTTCAATGGGAGAGTCAAACACCCTACATGCCGCGTGAGGGCGATGGGATGTTTCTCACAATTTAAGAGAAGTGATGCATGGAAAAATGCCTCGCATCCGCGCGTAAAACGCACACTGACAAGCACAATATCGGGCTGAGTTTCTTGGCCCAATGTCGCGCTCACCCGTGTGAACGTATTCTAAGGCTACATATATACACGGGCGAGCACGATATCAGGCCAAGAAGCCCAGCCCGATATCGTGCTTCTTAACGTGCCTTGCATGGCATTTTTATGGCAAAAACGTCCCCATCACTTCAGGAGCGATCCTCCGGCGCAGCTTTAAGCCAGGGCGCAGGATCGGAAAGTGTTTCCCATTGTTTTTAATGGGAAACCTCACAACGCACTCGCGTGAACCTCGGACGCCATGCGATGTGTTTTACTGTCCCATTGAAAACAATGCAAAAAGATAGAATCGCTACATGTACCGCACCGCAACACACAAATCTCACCCGTTTCTTGGCAGCGTAAAACCGGCCTAAGACTAACTTTACATTGGCCAGAGTGATACGGGGCCGTGAAGCTCGCCCCCATGTGAATTCCTCGAGGATGCGAGGCGTTTTCATGTAAAAACAACCTCTCATCACTTCAGAGAAGAAGCAATCATCCTGCCACGCGGTAGGAGGATCACAGAGCTTCTTCCATTGCTTTCAATGGGGACCTGGCGATGCTGCAGCTGGTCCAATTGATAACAATGAGCGGTGCGTTGCGAGAACGCGCAGGAAGACAGAAAATTTGTCTCTTGAATCACATGGCCGTACTGGAAAACATTGCTCATGTTTATGACCCCATTTAACCCTTTCCAATCCACTGTCTGACGTCTTCCTACATTCTGATTGAAGCTTGTACAGCTCCAATGTCAGCAGACGTCCGACAGGGTATTCTTACCATCTATTGCCAGCCACTCCGCTGTCGGAGCCTCTCTGGCGCACACACTGGCTTTAGCCAGAAGATGGCACCATTGTATAACAGCAAAAAGAGAAAGCCTTTTAGGAAACCCTGAATCCAAAATTGGATTGGAAAGGGTTAAAAGAATGGGTTTCAGAATTATGTGTCTCGTAAAACACAAATCTCGTGCGATTTATTTATTTATTTTTTTCACGCCAGTGTGAGGCCGGCCTAAGGCCTCTTTCACGCAAGCGCCTATCGGACGCCATTTTCACGGCCGGCCGATATATGCTACGATCTGATGCATTGGATTCCAATGCATCAGATCACATGGCCATATTCTCTCAGCGCGACAGCACCCGGCCAGGCCAATATAGCGCCGAGCGCTTTTACAACAGCCCGCAGAGATAGTCCTGGAACTATCTTTTGGGCCGGAATACATTGGCCGCTGCATGGGCTTCTATGGGAGCGTGACTGCTAAACTCCCTCCCTCCTTTGGCTGTTTGCAATGGGTGGGAGCGGGATGGGAACGGAGCTAAGTTCCGCCCCTCCCATTGCTGGCTGCGGACGAGGGGCGGGAGCTCAGCTTCACCCCCTCCCATTGCACACAGCCGGACGGGAGGAGAGAGGAGGTGAGCCGGCAAGGGGGAGGCCCAACGGCATTAGATTTGCACGCCTGTTCACGCGTTTTTCACAGCGCAAGCGGGCGCATGTGAAAGCGCCTACGGCTGTGTGAGAGAGTCCTAAGGGAGATGGCTTTGGCCGGCTTTACACGAGGTATGCGTATTTGTATGCTGCTGAGTTTTGCATATTGGTGAAATGTACAATGCATTTTTTGCTCGCAGATCGGCAAATTCTACTGTACGCCCACAAGACATGTTCATTGGCACTCAGTAAACAAAGGCACATTAATTGAAATGGCTAATTAGTCTTATTGAGTTCCAGATGTGTTCTTTTTCCAATGGAAGTACACATTGTTTTACAATTCTCCTTACGTTTTGCGTGCGCTTTCACACACCCCCTATGGACTTCAATGGGAACCCTTGGTGCGGAAATACACAGAAAAATGCTGTAAATGAGCTAATTGGTCTCTTAACGGAACCAAGCTGTATCGGATGGACCCCATTGACTATAATGGGAACCGTTCGGTTCCTGCACCTGTCTGACATTTTTACCGGGCAAAAAAAGTCCTGCATGCACGACTTTTTTGTCCAGCACTTCATGCCGGATCTGCACCGGAGACTCTGAATGGGTCTATGTATCATCTAATATAGCTAAAATCCTACTGAAATAGGAACCCAAAGGTAGATGAGACAACAGTGTTACAAGTAGTGGTATATACAGCTCAACTATGGACCTGGAACAAACTCCATCTACTAATACAACATTTGCCGACTAAACCTCTCAGAAGAGACTCAACCGAAACTCTGGACGTAGGACCAAATGATGAAAGCCACCTACTTCTTCTCTCACGATATCGTCCTCCCTGCCCTCTGTCTTCCATCTGCCTCCTCCTTTCCAGACTGTATGATCCGCGGATCCTCCAATCTGACTGTCTGAAAAACAGACTCACAGGAGGAGAGCAGATTGTAATATCTCGTTTTGGTGTTTTTGCCCCCTCCCCTTCTTTTATGACAGTGACCTATATCAGATCCAAAAATTTGGCCCAAATTAGCATTAAGGAACCATTCACTGTCATTAGTCAACAGAACGCCACTTTAGTATCCATTCAACAAGAGTTCTGTTAGTTTGCGCTATATTTGGGGGCTATCATAGCATAGTCCCCAGTGTGTGCAAAAATGCTATGTGAAGGATATCTGCGATTCATTAAAATCAATGGGGATTTTTCTGCATCTTAGCTTTTCCACTCTTATGGCGCTGATGTGAACTTTGATAGCTTCTTGCTGGAGGGACATTTTTCATACTAGTTTTAAAATGGCATGCAAACTCACCTAAGGAATTTGTAAAGTTTTGACTTCCTCTTCTCCGCTGGTTGACTTTCTCCTACACAAAGCAAAGACTATGCTATATTATGTCCTGATGCTGAGAACCAGTGACAGAAATATCCTATCGCTATGTTCTCAGATAACCCCCAAAGTCTAAAAGTCAAAGTGGGCGAACTACCATTTTGTGCGGATTGTGGTTAAGTCTAGTTCCACCAGACTTTGCTAGATAGTCAGCAGACGTAACATCAGGATATTGTAAGGCCTCTTGACTATCCCTTTACTGTTCTAATGTACTTTTCCATTCGCCTTTCTGCAGTGTAGAAAGGATATTGTTGTTGAGAAACTGTCATCAAATTGCTGTTGATGGATCTGATATTTGTCTCTATTCAGTCCATAATATTGTGTGTTGTATGTAAAAATGGGCCGTTACCACCAAAACGGAGATGGGTCACCAATATCAGATTGGTTGGGGTCTGATGCTTGGTACTCCAACTGATCAGCTGATTGAAGAGGCCACGGTGCTTGGTTGCTTTATCTCACTCAAGCACCATGGTTACTTCAGGCAGCTGATCAACTGGGGTTCCGAGAAGTAGACCCCCACCAATCTGATGTTGAAGACTTATCCAGAGGCTAGGTCATCAATATCCTGGTCCCAGAAAACCCTTGTAATACCCACAACAGGTCCCCATAGGTAAACCTATATAGATCTTTAATGATAAGACATCCCTTACATCCCTTTGCCACACACCAGTGACCATGGTACCTGACACCAGCCCTTGGGAGCGAATTTTAGCATTGTGTATAATAGGAGCCTATCTAGTAGTCACCATGTGGTGCAGATAATATGGTCCAACTTGATATTGGGCTGGAGGAAATAGCGGAGGACAGTACCTAGCAATCTCTGTCAGTCCAATGGAGATGAGTTGAGCAGCAGGCATGCATGATTGCCATTCCATTCTTGTAATCAGCTGGGGTTCCAGCAGTCTAAACTCACTTATCCTCTCTCTTGTGGATAAGGGGTAAGTATTAAACTTGATACAATTCCTTTAAAGAGTATCTGCATTTTTAACTAACTTTTGACATATCCTAGAAATATGTCAAATGTTTTGATCAGTAAGGGTCCCGCTGCTGACACCCCCACTGATTACTACAGCAAGGGGGCCGCAGCGCTTGAGCAATCTTCATGCATTTCAGCTCTTCCCAGCAGTGGAAGATGTTGCTCATTGAGGTCTTTAGCGCTTTCTCTAGACCTCTATGTGGGCCGTCTTTAGCTGCCAGAAGGAGCTGTAAAGCAGTGAGTACAGCTGAGGCGATCAGCAGGGGTCTTAGAAGCTGGACCCCACTGAACAAAACTTGTGACATGTCAAAAGTTTAAAGTGCAGTTACTCTTTAACCCTTTCCAAGCCACTGTCTGATGTCTTCCAACATTCTGATTGAAGCCTGTACAGCTCCGATGTCAGAAGACGTCCGTCAGGGTATTCTTGCTGTGTATTACTGGTTGCTCTGTTGTCTGGGGCCTCTCCGGCATGTCACATACTGCTGTACTGGCTCTAGCCAGCAGATGGCGCCAGTGTAAAATGGCAGAAAGAAAAAGCCCCCTAGGAAACCCTGAATCCAAAAGTGGATTGCAGAGGGTTAAATAAATGAATGCCTCAGACTTGAAGTCTGTGGGAATGGCACAGCAAGCTTGCTTGAGAATCTAGGAATCCCAGTTTTCCTGATAAGTGGGGGGTCCCACCTCTACAGCCTCCACCTATCAGATACTTGTCATGTCCTGTAAACATTTAAGGTGAGAAAGCCCTTTGAAGAACAAGGAAGGTTATGCTTAAAGTATATAGTAACCCTCTGAAAATGCCCTTACCTCCAGTTTCCAACAGCACACTGTCAGCAGATAGAGAGATGTAGTACAGTACTAGTTGCATGCAACCACCACTAGAGGGAGCTGAAAAGCCGACGAGCAAATTGGTACATTATACTCTAAAACATTTTGCCATAAACTCCCCCTAGTGGTGGCTGCCGGCAGCCATAACTTTATCATTTACCTATGTAGTGACTTAGGAGCTCTGTATTTGGAAACAGAGCTCCAATCATTGTAAAGATATATGAAAAAATGAATCGCCACAGAATGTTGGATATATTTAGATTTTAAAAAACTCATCAAGGACGGATGGCCACTTTATGTTCTTTTGCACGTAGTGTGCAACGTCTTCATTGGATTTCTGTATGAACAATATGTGATTTTTTTTTTTTTTTTTTTTTTTTTATTATTTTAAATGTCCTTGTTACTTACGGTCAGCACTGCCACTGCTTAGGGTTTCCTCTGGATCGTCAAAGCCTGAAGCGTCCAGGGCTGCTTCCAAGTCTTTATCATAGTTGAACTTGAAGAAAACAGCAGAATACAACGTGAGAACCAAACACTTTCTTATTACAATGGTTGCCCATATTACAGACTGGAGGCTGCGGTTGATATAGATCTAGAAGGGTAACAGATGACTATATGTGGATGTGAAATGGGCATGGGATAAAGCCTAGTTCACACTTGGCTATAGTGATGCACAGAGGCGTAACTTGTAGATCCTGGGTGCTACAGCAAAATTTGTAATACGACCCCTCCCCTGAATCTGCCATATGCCATTTAGACTACTGGTGTTACAGATGGCATGGGGTCCTGGGTGTGATTATAGTTACACTGCTGGTGGGGCAGGTATACGTTTTGGGAAATATGCCTTTTGCATGGCTGGCCTGAGTTGTGTGCAACCAGTGTAGTCACACAGGGTGCTGGCCAGAAGCTTATAGGGGTCACCAGGCGATTGTAGGCGGGGGCAACTGCCCCATTTAGGTCTACCCAGCTAGATGATCTTTTTCTGCGTGGCAGTGTAGATACAAATGAATCCTCCCCCTTCTGGCTATGACTTCTTCCCTCTGATGGCAGCCCATCGGCACCCCCATGACAAAATCACTTAGGTCTACTACTGTATTTATGTTCTGCGTTTGGTTTTGGTATTGTCTATGTCTTGAGCTTGGTTCTCGTGCTACACTTATGGTATGATCTTGGTTCTGTAACCTATGTTCTGAGCTTGGTTCTGGGGTTGTATTTATGGTATGAACTTCATTTCGCTGCTGTATTTATGTTATGAGTTTGGTTTTGGTATTGTGTCTATGTACTGAGCTTGGTTCTGGTGCTGTATTTATGGTAAGGGCTTGTTTCTGTTATTTATGTACTGAAGTTGATTCTGGGGCTGTATTTATGGTATGAGCTAGGTTCTGGTACTTATGTACTGAGGTTGGTTTTGGGGCTGTATCTATGGCATGGCTTGATAGAATGCGTGTCCGATTACTGTACAGTATGATGTAATGCTCTGGCATTACATCATACTACAGGACAATTATGTTTGTATCTAGCGAAGTTTGTAACTCGAACATTCGCAAGTAGGGGACTATCTGTGCTGAGTTCTGGGGCTGTATTTATGGTATGAGCGTGGTTGTAGCATTTATGTACTGAGGTTGGCTCTGGGGCTGTATTTATGGTATGAGCGTGGTTGTAGCATTTATGTACTGAGGTTGGTTCTGGGGCTGTATTTATGGTATGAGCGTGGTTGTAGCATTTATGTACTGAGGTTGATTCTGGGGCTGTATTTATAGTATGAACTTAATTTTGGTGCTGTATTCATCTTATGAGTTTGATTTTGGTATTGTGTCCATGTACTGAGCTTGGTTTTGGTCCTGTATTTATGGTATGAGCTTGTTTCTGCTATCTTATGTACTGAAGTTGGTTCTGGATCTGTATTTATGGTATCAGCTTGGTTCTGGTATTTATGTATGGAGGTTGGTTCTGGGGTTTGTATTTATGGTATGAACTTCGTTTTGCTGCTATGTTAATGTTATAAGTTTGGTTTTGGTATTGTGTCCATGTACTGAGATTGGTTCTTGGTCTGCATTTATGGTATGAGCTCAGCTGTAGTATTTATGTACTGAGGTTGGTTCTGGGGCTGCATTTATGGTATAAGCTCGGTTGTAGTATTTATGTACTGAGGTTGGTTCTGGGGCTGTATTTATGGTATGAGCTCGGTTGTAGTATTTATGTACTGAGGTTTGTTCTGGGGCTGCATTTATGGCATGAGCTCGGTTGTAGTATTTATGTACTGAGGTTGGTTCTGGGGCTGCATTTATGGTATGAACTTGGTGTAGTATTTATGTACTGAGGTTGGTTCTGGGGCTGTATTTATGGTATGAGCTCAGCTGTAGTATTTATGTACTGAGGTTGGTTCTGGGGCTGTATTTATGGTATGAGCTCAGCTGTAGTATTTATGTACTGAGGTTGGTTCTGGGGCTGTATTTATGGTATGAACTTGGTTGTAGTATTTATGTACTGAGGTTGGTTCTGGTGCTGCATTTATGGTATGAGCTTGGTTGTAGTATTTATGTACTGAGGTTGGTTCTGGGGCTGTATTTATGGTATGAGCTCAGCTGTAGTATTTATGTACTGAGGTTGGTTCTGGGGCTGCATTTATGGTATGAGCTTGGTTGTAGTATTTATGTACTGAGGTTGGTTCTGGGGCGGTATTTATGGTATGAACTTGGTTGTAGTATTTATGTACTGAGGTTGGTTCTGAGGTTGTATTTATGGTATGAACTTGGTTGTAGTATTTATGTACTGAGGTTGGTTCTGGGGCTGTATTTATGGTATGAGCTCAGCTGTAGTATTTATGTACTGAGGTTGGTTCTGGGGCTGCATTTATGGTATGAGCTTGGTTGTAGTATTTATGTACTGAGGTTGGTTCTGGGGCTGTATTTATGGTATGAGCTCAGCTGTAGTATTTATGTACTGAGGTTGGTTCTGGGGCTGCATTTATGGTATGAGCTTGGTTGTAGTATTTATGTACTGAGGTTGGTTCTGGGGCTGCATTTATGGTATGAGCTTGGTTGTAGTATTTATGTACTGAGGTTGGTTCTGGGGCTGTATTTATGGTATGAGCTCAGCTGTAGTATTTATGTACTGAGGTTGGTTCTGGGGCTGTATTTATGGTATGAGCTCAGCTGTAGTATTTATGTACTGAGGTTGGTTCTGGGGCTGCATTTATGGTATGAGCTTGGTTGTAGTATTTATGTACTGAGGTTGGTTCTGGGGCGGTATTTATGGTATGAACTTGGTTGTAGTATTTATGTACTGAGGTTGGTTCTGAGGTTGTATTTATGGTATGAACTTGGTTGTAGTATTTATGTACTGAGGTTGGTTCTGGGGCTGTATTTATGGTATGAGCTCAGCTGTAGTATTTATGTACTGAGGTTGGTTCTGGGTCTGCATTTATGGTATGAACTTGGTTGTAGTATTTATGTACTGAGGTTGGTTCTGGGGCTGTATTTATGGTATGAGCTCAGCTGTAGTATTTATGTACTGAGGTTGGTTCTGGGGCTGCATTTATGGTATAAGCTCGGTTGTAGTATTTATGTACTGAGGTTTGTTCTGGGGCTGCATTTATGGCATGAGCTCGGTTGTAGTATTTATGTACTGAGGTTGGTTCTGGGGCTGCATTTATGGTATGAACTTGGTGTAGTATTTATGTACTGAGGTTGGTTCTGGGGCTGTATTTATGGTATGAGCTCAGCTGTAGTATTTATGTACTGAGGTTGGTTCTGGGGCTGTATTTATGGTATGAGCTCAGCTGTAGTATTTATGTACTGAGGTTGGTTCTGGGGCTGTATTTATGGTATGAACTTGGTTGTAGTATTTATGTACTGAGGTTGGTTCTGGTGCTGCATTTATGGTATGAGCTTGGTTGTAGTATTTATGTACTGAGGTTGGCTCTGGGGCTGCATTTATGGTATGAGCTTGGTTGTAGTATTTATGTACTGAGGTTGGTTCTGGGGCTGTATTTATGGTATGAGCTCAGCTGTAGTATTTATGTACTGAGGTTGGTTCTGGGGCTGCATTTATGGTATGAGCTTGGTTGTAGTATTTATGTACTGAGGTTGGTTCTGGGGCTGCATTTATGGTATGAGCTTGGTTGTAGTATTTATGTACTGAGGTTGGTTCTGGGGCTGTATTTATGGTATGAGCTCAGCTGTTGTATTTATGTACTGAGGTTGGTTCTGAGGTTGTATTTATGGTATGAACTTGGTTGTAGTATTTATGTACTGAGGTTGGTTCTGGGGCTGTATTTATGGTATGAGCTCAGCTGTAGTATTTATGTACTGAGGTTGGTTCTGGGGCTGCATTTATGGTATGAGCTTGGTTGTAGTATTTATGTACTGAGGTTGGTTCTGGGGCGGTATTTATGGTATGAACTTGGTTGTAGTATTTATGTACTGAGGTTGGTTCTGAGGTTGTATTTATGGTATGAACTTGGTTGTAGTATTTATGTACTGAGGTTGGTTCTGGGGCTGTATTTATGGTATGAGCTCAGCTGTAGTATTTATGTACTGAGGTTGGTTCTGGGTCTGCATTTATGGTATGAACTTGGTTGTAGTATTTATGTACTGAGGTTGGTTCTGGGGCTGTATTTATGGTATGAGCTCAGCTGTAGTATTTATGTACTGAGGTTGGTTCTGGGGCTGCATTTATGGTATAAGCTCGGTTGTAGTATTTATGTACTGAGGTTGGTTCTGGGGCTGTATTTATGGTATGAGCTCGGTTGTAGTATTTATGTACTGAGGTTTGTTCTGGGGCTGCATTTATGGCATGAGCTCGGTTGTAGTATTTATGTACTGAGGTTGGTTCTGGGGCTGCATTTATGGTATGAACTTGGTGTAGTATTTATGTACTGAGGTTGGTTCTGGGGCTGTATTTATGGTATGAGCTCAGCTGTAGTATTTATGTACTGAGGTTGGTTCTGGGGCTGTATTTATGGTATGAGCTCAGCTGTAGTATTTATGTACTGAGGTTGGTTCTGGGGCTGTATTTATGGTATGAACTTGGTTGTAGTATTTATGTACTGAGGTTGGCTCTGGGGCTGCATTTATGGTATGAGCTTGGTTGTAGTATTTATGTACTGAGGTTGGTTCTGGGGCTGTATTTATGGTATGAGCTCAGCTGTAGTATTTATGTACTGAGGTTGGTTCTGGGGCTGCATTTATGGTATGAGCTTGGTTGTAGTATTTATGTACTGAGGTTGGTTCTGGGGCTGCATTTATGGTATGAGCTTGGTTGTAGTATTTATTTACTGAGGTTGGTTCTGGGGCTGTATTTATGGTATGAGCTCAGCTGTAGTATTTATGTACTGAGGTTGGTTCTGGGGCTGCATTTATGGTATGAGCTTGGTTGTAGTATTTATGTACTGAGGTTGGTTCTGGGGCGGTATTTATGGTATAAACTTGGTTGTAGTATTTATGTACTGAGGTTGGTTCTGAGGTTGTATTTATGGTATGAACTTGGTTGTAGTATTTATGTACTGAGGTTGGTTCTGGGGCTGTATTTATGGTATGAGCTCAGCTGTAGTATTTATGTACTGAGGTTGGTTCTGGGGCTGCATTTATGGTATGAGCTTGGTTGTAGTATTTATGTACTGAGGTTGGTTCTGGGGCTGTATTTATGGTATGAACTTGGTTGTAGTATTTATGTACTGAGGTTGGTTCTGGGGCTGTATTTATGGTATGAACTTGGTTGTAGTATTTATGTACTGAGGTTGGTTCTGGGGCTGCATTTATGGTATGAACTTGGTTGTAGTATTTATGTACTGAGGTTGGTTCTGAGGTTGTATTTATGGTATGAGCTTGGTTGTAGTATTTATGTACTGAGGTTGGTTCTGGGGCTGCATTTATGGTATGAGCTTGGTTGTAGTATTTATGTACTGAGGTTGGTTCTGGGGCTGTATTTATGGTATGAGCTCAGCTGTAGTATTTATGTACTGAGGTTGGTTCTGGGGCTGCATTTATGTTATGAACTTGGTGTAGTATTTATGTACTGAGGTTGGTTCTGGGGCTGCATTTATGGTATGAACTTGGTGTAGTATTTATGTACTGAGGTTGGTTCTGGGGCTGCATTTATGGTATGAACTTGGTTGTAGTATTTATGTACTGAGGTTCGTTCTGGGGGTTTACTTATGGTATGAACTTGGTTTTTGTACTGTACCTATTTACTGAGCTGTCCTGGTGTGGATATGCTGCTTTCTATACAAGCACAATACATACAGTCTGCCTCAGTACAATATATATGTTGTTCATTTCTTATGACAGGGGAGCCAAATAAAATTTCACACAGGGTGCTATCTAACCTAAGGCCAAAGAGATTGAAAAAGGGTGTTTATGAGGGTCCAGAGCCCGGTTGGATGTCCGGGAACCAGATGTCTCAAGGAGCTGAAGAAAAAAAGAGTGTAGATTTGTGTGAAAATCAATTTCACTAGGAAGATCACTTCTGATGTTCCCAGGTAGGCTCGCGGTGCCTTCTGGTAACACCAGCGCTTTTGGGTTTATTTTCTAGCCCCAAGAGTTATGTCTAACCCAGCTTGTCTGATGAAGGGGCCTACTCCGAAACGCGTGTCTTGTGGTTTTAAGTGACACAATAAAAAGAGAAGTTGGACAAATCTTATCACAAACCTGTTGAAATTCACTGGCTACCAGTATTGTTTCTCCATTTGATCTAACCTAAGGCCAGCATTGTGTGTTGTGATGAACAGTGAAGACCTGGCTTTTCTTACCTGTCCTTTAGCTGTCATGTTGTCCGCTGGTTACTTCCCTGGCTGCTCCAGTGTCCGGTGAGTGGTGAACATAACACAAGGAC
The DNA here is from genome assembly GCF_035609145.1 of Eleutherodactylus coqui. Taxonomy (NCBI): domain Eukaryota; kingdom Metazoa; phylum Chordata; class Amphibia; order Anura; family Eleutherodactylidae; genus Eleutherodactylus; species Eleutherodactylus coqui. The sequence goes on from NC_089849.1 coordinate 32,789,574, forward strand.
CGAGACCTATGCAGGGAAGATGGGGATATTAAGAAGCTGTATGCCTACTACATGTCTCCCAGATCTCTGTTAACCCTTTACGTAGGTGACCCTGGTACTACCACCTCTGATATGGTATGGGGTGATATACATATAGGTTGTGTGGCTATGATACTGATGCTAGGGCACAAACTTCAGATGATCCACTTTCAGTGTGTTACATGAAGCAGCAGATTTTCATCTGAAGGCTTTTCAGTTGCGTTTTTGACCTCTATTTGATCAATAATGTCATATTGATTCTCACAGAAGCTTGCTAGATATGACTTACTGGAAGACAACCTAAGGACCTTATTAGGGAAGATGCTTCTTAAAGGGTATGTGCACCTTGGAACCCCATTTATAGTTATAGAGCCAGTATTATTCTTCAGAGCAGCATTCACAATTCTGCTAGTTGTCATTGGAAGGCAGCTTCAAACACTGCATTTTTTTATTTTCTGGAAAAACACCATTGCAGTTTTTGATGCTGTTCCTTGAGTCAAAGCCAAAAGTAGATCCAGCAGTAAGAAGTAGAAGTTCTTGCCTTATTTTTTTTCTCATTCCTCTTGAATCTACTTCTGGAGTTGGCTCAAGGAACTCCATCAAAATCTGCTGTATGTGAAACAACCCACAAGGCTTGGCTGCTTTTCTTCAAAACACAGTGCCACGGCTGTCCACAGGTTGTGTGTTGTATTGCAGCTGTGACTTATTTACTTCAATAGAGCTGAGCTGCCACATAGAAAGTGATCTTCCTGCTTGTACCCTGCCACTCCGTCCACTATGGGAACCTGGGGTACGCCACTTTGCACATACTTGGCCACCATGTCATTCACTGCTATAGGGCTGATGGTAATAAGAAGCACAGCACCGCTGCATTTTCTAAGAGGACTCTGGGTACGCCATTCCCTTGATCCCTGGGAGACCCCAAGTGGTTGGACTGCCAGCAGTCATTCATTTGCCACCCATCCTAAGGCTATGTGATAAGTAATTTTGGTGAGATAACCCCTTTAACAGTTTTGCTGAGCTCCTGTAGGGCATCAGATTAGGCCCTATTCACATCTGGTTCTGTTCAGAGCTTCCAGCGCAGATCTGGCATGAAATCCCAGACGAAAAACTCATGCATGCCGGACAGGTGCAAGAACCAAACAGAACCCTATTATAGTCAATGGACTTCATTCGCCATGGCTTGGTTCCATTATTAGACTGATCTGTTTATCCAGGGGATTCCAGCTCCCATAACATAGCAGGAAAACGGAATCCCTAGCGCAGATGTACATTTAGTCTTATTCTGCAGCTCCTGGTGTAAAGACATCAATTCCCAGAATGTAACTGTCCAGAACAGGGTCTGTGCAGAAGACTCGGCAATGTTAAGAGATTCCAGCTCTGAGACCTGAAGAATTGTTAATGCAGCTTTGAAGTATAATACAGGCTGTCACTCGAGATCCAAGTAAGAAAAGTAACTCAACTCTCTCTGTAGAGTAATTCTTTAGGTAAATGTTGGCCAGTCCAGCTCATTTTTGGACCTAAAATACCCCAGATCCATAAGTCAACCCCTGTAGAAGCCTTAGAACTTGTAACCCCCCCCCCACAACCATTCCCGTCACTTCTACATTGGAGCCTCTCAGTTTTTTCATATTCTAAGGGACTCCTGATGTCATAAATATTTTTTTGGAAGATAACGCTTTTTCATAACTGTTTACTTCATATTCGCCCCTGAATGTCTCCCTCCGAGACCCCTCTGTTACATTTGATAAGACGTCCTAGTAACGGGGAACTCCCTACTACGTGACACCAAAGATAAGGATGGAAGAGGAATCCCCGCCACACCCAACACTCGTGTTCAGAAGAAACTCTCCTTCGTCACCATCTTCTATATCTAAACCCTCTTGCTGTAGTCTAATCCATGAGGTCATAGCCAACCACCTCCGCATCACCTTCTTTCAACCGTTTCTTGCTCTAAGACCTCTAACTCCCTTTATGTAGACCATGACATGCGCCTGTTTTATGTTGGTACACACTTCTTAGCCAAATCTAGGATAGGACTTAAAGGGATTGTACAGCATTAGAAAAACATGACTGTTTTCTTTTAGTCTGGTATTGCAGTTCAACTCTATATAAGTGAATGGGGCTGAGCTGCAGTACCAGACACAACCCAATGGACATGTGTGGTGTTGTTTCTGGAACAAAACAGTTATGTTTTTGTAATCTTGGTTAACCCCCCTTATATGGTTTGTCCACGATTATAGAAAATAGAAAGAGGTGTTTGTTTGTTTTTTCCGCAAATGGCTCCCCTAATGGGCAGTATCTGGTATTGCGGCGGTACATATAAAAAAAGGCTCATAAAAGAAGAGCAATTAAAGGAGTATTTCGGTTATAGGATGTTTTTTTTTTTAAGTTTTCACTTATCTACTGGATGGATGGAAACTGATAGGTCAATGGGGTTCCGACCACTGGGACTCCCGCAGATCCAGAAAACGGGGGTCCTGTTTCCCCCATCCTACCTGCTGCAGCTCCTGTATTTAGGAGCAGATTGAATGGAACGTAGGTCAAGTTTGCGAAGTGCCGTTCCATTCATTTTCAATGCGACTATTCGGTTATTTCTGTCAACCCCATTGAAATGAATGGAGCGACTGCTGTGCAAGTGCTACCTACACTCCATCCAGTGACATCATTGTGGGTGGTAGAAGCCACCCAGAAGTGAGGAGGACGGTTACTCCTGTTGTTGGGATCGGCGGGGGTCTCGGCAGTCAGACACCCATCAATCTATCGATTTTAAAAGAAAAATGTCCCGTAACCGGAATACCCCTTTAGTAATACAAATGACTCAAACCTGGAATAGCGCCATGCATGGACAGACCCTGGCTTCAGGGGTGCAATAAAAAAAATCTTGAAAAGGTAAAGTCCAGCATCGGAAAAGATCTAAAAAATTTTGGATTTTACCTTCTCCAATGCTGGACTTTCCCTTTTCAGGACTTTTATCTCCGGCCTTAAGCGGTGTTCATGTCTGATCCAAACATGTCCGATATGGGAACACTGCTCTGTATGAGGTGATCAGGATTACAGAAACAGGTGAGTGCGGCTTGGCTCTGAAGTTTCCATAACTCCTGTAGAAGTCAATGTTGCGCAATCAGCATAGCGCAGCAAACTATGCGGTCTCCCAACTTTTTACAAATTATTCTGCAGGCACAGTGGTATTTGCAGTCACAGAAATCGTCTCTAAAATCTGCATGTCTAGCTGCGGAAATCGATGCAGAATCGCCAGGAGAATTTCAATTACACATTAAAATCCAAATGTTAGTCATGCAGATTTTGGTGCAGAATTTTCTGCAGAACAGTAAATTGCATTGCATCCTGTGAATAATTCCGCTTGTGGGAAAGGTCCCTAACTGTTACTAATACAGCGTAGCTTATTCCCGTTGACTTCTATGGGAGCTATGGAAACTGCATAAGTAAGACTACTCGGCTGTTTCTGTCATCCCAGCCACCTCGTACACAAGGCCACAGGCAGTAGAGGCCAGGACAGGAGATAAGTCAGACTTTTCTAGCATACCCAGTGGATGCGCCATAAAAGTCTGAGATCACAATACACCTCTAAGACTGAGCCACAATACCAGACATGACCCGTAAGGAAGAGGGTGCATGGCAGGGAAAAAGCATATCGTTATAGAGTTCTGCAAAAACATAAGGCTACAATATGACACGATTCACACAACTATTATGGGAATTTGGAACTGAGCAACTGACTCCTTTGTAATAGAGAAAAGCACTATTTATGCAACTTAAAGGGATTTTCCAGGATTAAAAAAAATGCAGTTTTTTTTTTCCATTTAAATTAAAACAGTGCTACACCACTCCATAGAATGTGTGTGATATTGCAGGTTGGATCCGTTGAGCTAAGCTGCAATACCACACACATCCTGTGGACAAGTGTGGCGCTGTTTTTGGAAGAAACAGCTGTGTGTTTCTAAATCTGGACAAGCCCTTTAAAGCAACCCTCCGGGTCTGGGCAAACAAAGATGGCCGCACCAACTTCTCTGACTACCTGATGCACACTGTGTGTTCGTATGCATCATTAGTTTAAGACACTACACCTGTTTGATTAACCAGTGCTGCCTCCATTACCAGTCACATCAGCAGTCTAAAGTTCCATTTAGACAAGACGAATGTCGAGCAAACGATGCCCGACACTCGTCCCTGTGTGTCCTTGCTCCCGTGTAGTAGTGCTGGCGCACTTAAAGAGTGGCCAGCAGGGAGGTGGTGAGGTTGCAAGACATTTCTCTCCTCGCTCTCCCCCGCCCCTCTCCAGTGACATAACACAGCAGCCGTTCAATACTGAACGGCTGCTATTTACACTAAGCGATCAGCAATCTGCTCATCGTTCATTGTATATGCTGCATAAACGATTGATGATGAGCTGCTCTCTGATTGCTCAGTGTATATAGCAGCCGTTCAGTACTGAACACCCACTATGTTAAGTCAATGGTGAGGGGTGTTTGCCTGACATTCGTCGAGTCTAAATAGGCCTTTAGACTACCAATGCATACTAATGCACAGTGTCCATCAGTAGTCAGAGAAGCAGCACGGCCATCTTTGTTTGTCCGAACTGGAGGGTCGCCTTGAAGTTTCTGCAACAGATGCTGCTTTTGTGCGACATACAATAGTTGTTGTTGCACTGGTTTCAGTATAGTCTTGGAGACCTTTCACACAGGCTGAAATTAGGACACCGGATGCACCGCGAGCTGCGGTAAATGCTGCACCAAAATCCGCATGCTATCTGCAGATTTTGATGCAGAATTAAAAAATGGCTTATAATCTGCCTGCAATTCTGCATCAAAATTTGCAATTGGACCTGCAGATTTTGGCGTGGAATTCTGCAGTTATGGATTTGGGTGCATCCTAATTCCCGTTTATTGATCAAACAACCTAATGTGTTCAATTCCCTCTGATGTCTAAATAGATTAGACAAAGTATACATTTTATCTGCCCAATCTATCCATTTATGACCAACATATGAAGGCTAGGACTCCAACAGTCCATAAGGGAAACGTGGAACCGAGTTGGATGCAACCATCACTTTGCTACACTGAAGTGATCGTGAGAGTCCCTGTGATGGTACAACTCATGGGATGCCATTCTGTCACTGTGGAGCCCTAGCCCTAAAAAGCTGGGGCTATACACTGTCTTTATGTAAGTTGTATGCAACTTTTATAAAACTTTTTCTCATGTCTTAATGATATGTCACATGAGAACTGCATGGACCTCAATGTAGTCTATGGGCTTTTAGATGTCTGGGCACAGATTACAATTTTTACATGCCATAAAAATGTCAAATGAGGTATTAAAAGTGCAGTTGCCTTTTATTTGACATTTAAGGAGCTTTTGACTTGTCAAAAGTTTTGATCAGTGGGGGTGAAGATGTTGAGACCCTCACTGATCATTGAATGAAGGGACTACAGCGCTCGCCTGAGATGGCCAAAGGGGCACAGCGCTCGGGTGAGAGCTGATCAAAACTTTTGATGCATCAAAAGTTTTTAGTTTTTTTTAATATGGTTGCTCTTTAAGTTTTTCTCATCATGGTATCTAACATGCTAGATGTAAAGTTAAAGTTTGCTACATCTGTAATACCCCTGTCCTTCACTTTTGGTGCTTATGAAGTTTTGAAGGTATTGATTTGACTTGCAGCACCAATGGAGAACATTTAAATCTTCATTATTCTCTAGCACTCCAGAGTAATAACTCGTTACAACCGTACCATCCAGTCCCTACATATAAACCCGCCTGGATCTTAGCTGCTATCTACCAGGCGCAGACTTTGCACACCACCAGTATCTCTAATTCACTAAACCAAATCTAAGTGCAGTCAGCCCATTTGGGTGGAGAGAGGAGACCAATGGAGGATGGTTGCATCATTTGAATTAGAGCGGCAAACTTTGTCACTGACATATAATGTATAATAGGGCTATATGTTCTGGAGATATTCCATGTGGATCTATTCTAAACTGACTTCATCCCAGAAACCATCATGATATGCCAAAGACACTAGGAGTTTCCCAACATCAACATCTGACTATCGGATGAACCCAACTGCTGTGACCCCCACTAATGCCTAGAAATCAGCAGACATAGCACTCTATATGCTAGGTGTCATGAGCCCTAGTTTTAGACATTCTGGAGGTCCCAGACGTCAGCACCCCAACCTAATTCAATGGTGGGAAAGCCATTAACAAGTCATTATGTCTGGTACTAAAATAATTTGTTCTGACCAATGGAAATCCATGCAATTAGCTGGAGCTACTATCAGACAAGCTGTGAATATTCTTCATCGTTGTTGACTAACGTGACAATTTTTGGCTTTTTACGACATATCGGCCAAAAACCGCAGCAAGGAACAAGAATAATTGCAATTAATTGTTCAGCAGTCCACCAAGAAGCTTTCCCAGCTCTTGAGGTTCATTTACTTCTCAGGCAGAAATGTCTCAAGTTTTTGACTGAAAATATACAAATTCCACAGTCTACGACCATTTTTAAGCTTCTTTCAATTCATGGTGCACATCTAGCCCCAAACCCCATAGACCTTCTCATGCAGCCAATATTACTTCATTTTTAGGTACTATATTTTTATACTATCCCAAAAGTATGATCATTTATACCCCTAAATTTTTTGATCACTCAGTAACCCCAGTTGGAACCTACCTGGATAACCAGTCTTTGCAGGGTCCTGTCCCACTTCGGGTCTTGTTGTCCTGGGACCAACTGTTCTTCCAAATCCCTTAGTCACCGACGTCACCGAGCCTCCTCCCTCAGCCAAAAATGAGCCTTATCTCCCCATACACACGGTTCCCTCAAACCTCCACCTCTCTGCCCCTCCTCTTCTGCGCTATGTTCCCCAAAGCCCTCTACTTAAAAGTGAGGCACTATTAATATGTGGGGTTTTTTACAGGGACATACATAATTTTGAGGGGTTCTAGAGATCTTGTGGGACTGTTGTAGACTCACTAACCAACAGGGATCCCATATTTGATGGGAGATTAATGCAAGTTCTGCATCATCCTGTGATGTGCATTGTTGGGCTCCTATACTTAAATGCAGGCATAAAGCATCTCCTAAATTTATTTTTTAACGTCATGTCCTTAATTCGTTCCTTAAAATTCAACTTTCTCTACATAATTTTAATTCCATCTTCAAAATGTTTTTAGGAAATTTATATGTCTACTGTATATGAGATGAAAAATGCATCTGATTTCCAAGAACTGCTATTGCCCCTTAGAATTTGCCCCTCCTGGTTCAGTATTCATTCCGGCTTTCTCCACACACTTACACTCCATCTTCTGAGGCCTTGCAATGAAACAGAACTGAACCTTCAACATTTAGGATCGCTTTCTGCTACAACAGGCCATGAATTATAGATCTGGGCATTGTCTGTGATCACCTGTGCACACATCCTCCTCTGTACGCCCTGTAGGAATTATACAGAGCTGGATCACTTTCGAGACCATCTCACAAGTATTTTCAGTCCGTTAGATGATGATAATGAGGAGAACAAGCAATTGGACTCTTGACCAAAACAAACCTAATCTCCTACCTAAAGCACGAGTGGCCAGAATGAAGCTTAACTTTTACAAAAGATGGAAAAATGCAGACTGAAAAGGACAAGGGGGCAACCGGCAACATGAGGTATGGAGACAATGGGGCAACCAGAAACATGAGGTATGGAGACAATGAGGCAACCAGAAACATGAGGTATGGAGACAATGAGGCAACCAGAAACATGAGGTATGGAGACAATGAGGCAACCAGAAACATGAGGTATGGAGACAATGGGGCAACCAGAAACATGAGGTATGGAGACAATGGGGCAACCAGAAACATGAGGTATGGAGACAAGGGGGAAACTGGCAACATGAGGTATGGAGACAATGAAGCAACCACAAACATGAGGTATGGAGACAAGGGGGCAACTGGCAACATGAGGTATGGAGACAATGAAGCAACCACAAACATGATGTATGGAGACAAGGGGGCAACCGGCAACATGAGGTATGGAGACAATGGGGCAACCAGAAACATATGGTATGGAGACAAGGGGGAAACTGGCAACATGAGACAAGGGGGTAACCGGCAGCATGAGACATGGAGACAAGGGGGGTAACCGGCAGCATGAGGCATGGAGACAAGGGGGTAACCGGCAGCATGAGGCATGGAGACAAGGGGGTAACCGGCAGCATGAGGCATGGAGACAAGGGGGTAACCGGCAGCATGAGGCATGCAGACAAGGGGGTAACCGGCAGCATGAGGCATGCAGACAAGGGGGTAACCGGCAGCATGAGGCATGCAGACAAGGGGGTAACCGGCAGCATGAGGCATGCAGACAAGGGGGTAACCGGCAGCATGAGGCATGCAGACAAGGGGGTAACCGGCAGCATGAGGCATGCAGACAAGGGGGTAACCGGCAGCATGAGGCATGCAGACAAGGGGGTAACTGGCAACATGAGGCAGGGGGACAAGGGGGTAACCAGCAACATGAGGCAGGGGGACAACTGTCAACAACTGGCATGCAGAAAGTGAGGATGGTGTCCAGCAATGAGACAAGGGGGCAACCGGCAACAATAGGCATGAAAACAAGATGGAAACTGACAACCAGATGCATTCAGACAATGGGGATGAAGACAAGATGGGGACCAGCAACAAGAGGGAAGGTAGTAACAGCAACAAAAGACATAGCGATTAAGGGGCAACTAGAAGCAAGAGGCATGGAAATAATGAGGCTTGGGACCAGCAATGAGAAGGGAGGGGACAATCGGTAATAAGAGGCATGGATACAAGGGGGCAACTGGCAACACGAGGCATGGAGATAATGGGAACCAGCAGAAAAAGAGAAGGGGGTAACCAGCAACAATAGTCATGGAGACAAGCTGGCAACCGGCAACAAGCGGCATAGTGCAAATGGTGATCAGGGTAAACAACAAAAGGGATGTAGGCAACAAATGGCATGGAGACAAGCTGGCAACCGACAGCTAGCGGCATAGTGCAAATGGTGATCAGGACGAACAACAAAAGGGATGTAGGCAACAAGTGGCATGGAGACAATGGGGATGGGGACCAGCAATAAGAGGGACAGGAGTAACCAGCAACAAAAGGCATGGAGAAAAGGGAGCAATGTGACAGATGGAGACAAGGCGGACAACCAGCACCAGTTTTGATGGAGCGAGGATGACAAGCGGCAACAAGAGGCATGGAGACAAGGGGGCAATTATGGATTTCCTAAACATGCCATCAAGAAAACTAAATGTTCTAAAGAATTAGAAGGTCATACAGCCACCCAGAATCAAAACCATATTAGTTGGCCTTATATAAAGTTTTTTTTATTGTTCCATAGTATGCAGTACACAATACATTAACCCACAAAACCTCTATACTCTGTAAATACCAGATAAGATGAGGTCAGGTAAGTCGTCCTTCAATTAATCTGATGGCCTGGTCTCCAGGGTTAGTAATAAAAAATATGAACCAGGGATGTTTACCTTAAAATGAAGGGGGTGTACATGGGGGTAAAAACCAGACAATGGTTTACCAGTCTACTAACCAGGATCCTCCAGAGTCTCCTCATCGTCTCAGCTATCAGTTGACTGTAAGCTCTGCTGCTTAGGGCTTCCTCTCTGGCACGGGACGGTTCTTTTCTGTAGATGGTGCCAATTTTTGACATGTTTCTGCAGAGAATAATGTTTCTTGATGATAGTCATGCAGAGTCTTCCTATAGCGTGAACTAAAAAATGTTCTTGTAATGCAATCGCTATACACATCTGTGCAATATATAGATGATTCCTGATGTCAGCAACCCATTTTAGAAGCCTGAAATGTAAGGACTTATTGGAAAGGGGCGACAATATTCATGGTAAAACTAACTTCTCTGTATATACAGTAAATTAACAATACTATGCATACACCTCCAATTTAAATTGGTTCTGCATTGTTAGCAGGGTCTTCCAAAAATAAGCTTATCAAAAGGTTCTGCTGTTGGATCCCAAAGTGGTCAGCTGTAATCAATGGAGAAGCCCAATTGCACTTTTTCAGTTCACCTGCAGTGCCCCCACAGGGAAAATGAAGCATTACATAGTTCCTATTGAAATCCATGTCTGTCTTTGTGATGAATGGACATCTTGAGTCCTCCAGAGTGAGAGACTCTGTTAATGACCTGGACTGCACTTATAGGGTGCTGGTTATTATAGATGTCGTTGGGGGCACCCCCTTCTTCCTAATCTCAGAATATGGGGGCTAATCAAGGAATCTGCTTGCCACCCAAACTGGATGGCTGGGTGGTGGAGGTGAAGTGTAATGGCAGCCCTGGTAGTCATCAGCTTTCATTATCTTAAAAGTACTTGGGACGCCCTTTACATTCTGCTTCCCATATGGGTGACTAACGGGTCTTGTTCCTCTGTATGCCAGGGAGTGCCAACAGGCCATTGAACTAAATCTTTGCCCCAGGTAAGGGAAAGCCAAGCTACGACTCTGATACACAGCAATTCAACTTCCGATATAAATGGTGGCCACAGAAAAGTAGTCTGGCACCAAACGTTTGTGAGAGCTGTCTGAAAAAAAAAAATCTGTCCCTGTTGCCCATTTCTTATACTGCTGAAGCAAAATGAAAGCTGCGCTGTGATTGGTTGCCATGGGCAACAAGACAGATTTTCTTTTAGACAGCTTTCGTAAGAGAACAAGGGTCCCATGTCCTCTGTCCCCCTTGCTGCAGGGTTACTGTACCCACCTCCCTTGAGGAGTGGACTGAATGAAGCGTTGGTCGCGCAATCGCACTAGCGTTCCATTCACTTCCAATGGGACTACGTAGACATTTGAGTGGCACCCGCACAAGTATTTCTGTCGGCCCAACTGAATTAAATGAAGTGCTGACCATGCATGTGCGGCCAGCGCTACATTAAGAGTGACCTCCCTGTGGGGGGATAAGCGACCCCTGCAGTGACAACAGAGCGGGACACGGAAGTCCCATTGTCGGGAATGGCAGGGATCTCAGCATTGAGACCCCACTAATTAGTAAGTTTTCTATTCTGCTGATGGGGGATACCTTGAAATTCTGCGACAACCACTTTAATGGGGATAAGCTGCAATGCTATATACAGTCATAAGGGGTGCTGTTCCTGGAAACCAAAGCAGATCCTTTTTTAATATAGTACCAACCAATTAAAGGGGCTCTGTCAGCTCTAAATTTAAGGGCTCATAGTAGCTGAAGCACTAAATCCATTGATGTGATTATAAGTGCCTATTCTGCTGCTTACCCCCCCCCCCCCCCCAACTATGTGCTATCGAAGCTGCCACTCACTGCATCTAGCGCAATACATAGGCACATAGAAGGAGAGAACTAGGCACGTGCATAGAATGCATTCAGCGGCGGCTCTGACAGCAGGAGAATACTGGGGGAGGCAAGTATAAGGGCCCATTCACACAGGCGGAGTTACTGTTCGTGTGCTGTCCATACTTTACGGACTGCATACAAACCCATTCAAGTAAACTGGTATACAAGCGTTTTTACTTTTTTTTTGTATGCGGACAGAAAAAAAAAAGCCGCAGCATTTTTGTCCATATTCATGCACTAAAATTGCACATAAAAGTATATGTGAGCATAAAAAAAGAGGCGAACATGGATGTTACATGCATGTGTGCTGTGTTTTTTATACGCAGTGAAAGCCTGAGAAAAGTGATATCAACAGGATCGTTTAACGTTTAAATTTTTTTTTGCGTGCGTAAAAAACTGCCCCACGGATGGCACATGGATGTAAAAAACACAATGTATGCAACACCCACACAGTATGGGCTGCGTCAGATGAGCATATGCGCATGTATGCTCACCTTAGCGCGACGGATTTGCGTGCCTGTGTACTTTACTCTATGTATTTGCACAGGCACGGCATGTTCACATGGGTGGAGGACCCCCCCAATACTGATTTAAATGGCTATCATAAGCCTAATGAGGTCCTGGTGTAGGCTTTTCCCGGCGGGTTTGCATCCTGTTGCATGTTGCGTGCAGATACACATCACGGCCGCAAAACGGGGGAAAGCGAAAGCATTGATTTCAAATATGCGTGTATGAAACCAGCCTAAAGTCACCTTCACAGGAGAGTATGCTCATTTGTGCGTCCCTCAGCGCACGTTTTTTGCGCACTGAACGGGGCTTTTTTCGCTCACATATCGCTGTATTTTGCTGTGCTTTTCGCACCTGCAAGATACGTTCCTTTGCGTGCGGAAAAACAAAGACGCACCAATTGGAATGGCTAATTAGTCTAATTAGTTCTAGGTGTGTTCTTTTCCTAGCAGAATTCCGCAGCGTATCACGCATCTCCTTGCATATTGCACGCGCATTTGTGAACTCCCCATTGACTTCTGTGGGGACCTTTGTTGTGCAGAAAAGTGGAGAACGCTGCATTTATTTTTTTTTAGGGAGGGGGGGGGGGGGTTTGTACTGTTGAAATGCATGTGCAAAATCCAGAAATGTGGGCAAACCCATTGAAATCATTGGGCTCTATTCTCTGCGTATTGTGTGGGCAAATAATCCTGTGTGAAGCCGGCCATAGGCTTCACTCACATGAGCGCATAAATGGCGATTGTGTTAACGGCCGACCGATATACGGCATCTGAGGCATTGGTTTCCAATACATTTGTTCACACGGGCGAATATATGGCGCAGAAATACGTTGGGCCGTCAAAAATGGAACATACGTGATCGAAATACGGCCGGTGTATATACGGTGGTTAAAAAGATAGTTCTAGAACTATCTTTCGACTGATATACGGCGGCGGCGGCTCCCATGGACTCCTATGGGAGCTGGAAAAAAAGGGAGAAGGAGGCAGTTTATCAGCGTCCAATGCTGCGAAAAGCTTACAGGTGCCTCTATATGGGCATTGGATGGCATCCCCAGGATTTTTGCAGAATAAAGGTTTTCCAGGGTGTGGCGTATGTTTTCTCTAAAAGAAAACGTCACTTCCGGTCGTGTGAACGGGCGAGAAAACGCAGTCCATGATCGGGGAAAAACGGCCATTTATGCAATGGGCGAATGTGGTCAGTGAATATGGACAGAAAATTACCACCATGTGAATGGGCCCCTGAGGGACGTAGTATCCAGCTTGATTGTAAAACATTTCTTTTTCTTTGTGAGGGGGTCCACCCCTCATCTGTGTATACGCTGACATTGTGGAAAATGCTATATCCACCGCCTCCTGCTTCTTTCTATGCGTTGCTATTATACGGCTGCATCTGTCATTTGCTGATATTAACTCCGAGGGATCCAGCGCTGTTAGGTGACTAAGCTGTTTCTGCCTCTTCAGTATATTCCGCCCCTCCCTGCCATCATGCTGCATAGAAATCGCTAAAGCACATTCCCTGCAAACGCTTATGTACTGAAAGCAGATATAGATTCGAAGGGATTTCCTAGGACTATTATAATATTGATCACTTATCCTCAGAATGCAATCAGTATCTGATCAGTGGGGGTCCGCCACTCAGGATTCCCCATCAGCTATTTGAAGTGGTTGCAGCACTTGACTAAGCGCTGCGACCACTTTGTTGCATACCAGGCACAGTGCCGTGTGTTTCATAGTGGCTGTGCTTGGTATAGCATCTCAATCCCATTCACGTGAATGAGATTGAGCTGCTATCAGGCCATGTGACCGATAAACGTGACAACAGAGGCCTGAGAACAGGCCATGGCACTTACCCAAGCGTCATGGCCTCTTCAAACAGCTGATCGACTACCGATCTGATACTGATGACTTGACCAGAGAATAGGTCATCAATATCTAAGTACTGAAAAAACCCTTTTAAAGGGCTTCATCGCCTTACATACATGGGAGGCACTCATGCAGTATGGCCTAAATCAATATGCATTCTAATGCGATTAATAAATGCACTTGAAATGAGGTAAGAGGCATAACAGTACCTCAAAGTATTTCCAGCTTTCCAAAGTCTGAATTTCTATCACTGTGTTAGGGTAAACTTGGGTGTAAGCCAAACTTCATGCTGCTCTGCTAGCTAACACAATGAAACCCCGCAATGTGGATTTAGGGAAATATTGGTTCTCTTTGTGGAGAGCACCAAGTTGGCATCATGTAGGCCATGCAATGATTCATGGGGGAGAAATGTATGCAAATTAACTATTCTTCTGAGAAGAAGGAAGATTGTCTTTTAGAAGGGGCTTTCTAAGCCAGAAATGACCCCTGAAGAACGAGACTCCCAGTGATCCGATGTACTCTGTAGGAGATGTGAAGCAGATGCTCAATTTCCTTGCAGTGCCACTTCAGGGAAAATGAAGCATTAAAATGTGCTTTTTTAAACCAAAGCTCTAGTTTCAAGACAAAGTATACCCCCTACCCCTCCCCTTTTATTTTCTGCCCAAACTGGAGGATCTCTATAAATCAATGAGCTGTTGGTGTAATGCCTGAGTATACTGGGTCCTCCACTGGAAGAGGTCTTGGTAGCCACTCACCACTGACGAGGACCCTCAATGGCAGACTCAACTCAAAATCCCCTTATAAGATATTTGAAAATGAGTTTTCTAAACCAGAGAGCCTCTTTGTAGAATTATTTGCAGTATTGTGTCCTTCAAAGGGGGATGCTAAGGCCAATGAAAAAGTTAGAACAACACTACTTAAAAGGGCTGTATGAGATTACAGTTAAAAAGGAAATAGCGCCACTTTAGTTCATAGGCTGTGACTGGTATTGCAGAGTTCACTGAAATGGTTAAAAGCTGCAATACCAGTCACAGGCCACAGACAAGAGTGGTGCTGTTTTTTGAATCTCATCCTTCCGCTTTCCAAAAGCCCTCTGAAAAATGAGAGGTGGAATGTGATGCAAGAAGTCACTGCTCTATATTTCCCTTGCGCTCCTCTTGACAATTTCCTACATACTATACTGCATTTCCACTATGGAGCTCGATGTCTCTACTGCATCAGAAGAATCTAAACATATATTTTTTTTAATTTATATTCCTGTCTGGATTCTTTCTGTTAACTTGCAGCAAGACTTGAAAAAGAAAACCTTATTGCATAATACACAGATCAGTAATAGTCCTGGCAGGCTGGTGACTGTAATTGGTAAGTTCAAATTCTGCCCTAGAACTCCCGCTGGACGCCCCAAGCACTCTGCATGTAATGTTATCAGTCCCCCAGCAGCTGGTCCGAGGGAGTTATCCCCACCAGGCCTGACTGCAAAATTATCGAAGCAGTGACATGGCTTGTCTATGGTTACTGTTATTTACTAGGTTCATTATATCGATGCATCTAACTCCTCCTATTACCCCATATAACCTCTCCTATATCTCCTCCTATTACTCCATATACCCCCCTATATCTCCTCCTATAACTCCATATAACCCCCCTATATCTCCTCCTATTACTCCATATACCCCCCTATATCTCCTCCTATTACTCCATATAACCTCCCCTATATCTCCTCCTATTACTCCATATAACCCCCTATATCTCCTCCTATTACTCCATATACCCCCTATATCTCCTCCTATTACTCCATATACCCCCTATATCTCCTCCTATTACTCCATATAACCTCCCCTATATCTCCTCCTATTACTCCATATAACCCCCCTATATCTCCCCCTATTACTCCATATAACCCCCTATATCTCCTCCTATAACTCCATATAACCTCTCCTATATCTCCTCCTATTACTCCATATAACCCCCTATATCTCCTCCTATTACTCCATATAACCCCCTATATCTCCTCCTATTACTCCATATACCCCCTATATCTCCTCCTATTACTCCATATACCCCCTATATATCCTCCTATTACTCCATATACCCCCTATATCTCCTCCTATTACTCCATATAACCTCCCCTATATCTCCCCCTATAACTCCATATAACCTCTCCTATATCTCCTCCTATAACTCCATATAACTTTCCCTATATCTCTTCCTATTACTCCATATAACCCCCTATATTTCCCCCTTTACTCCATATAACCTCCCCTATATCTCCTCCTATTACTCCATATAACCTCCCCTATATCTTCTCCTATTACCCTATATAACCTCCCTTATATCTCCTCCTATTACTTTATATAACACTCTTATTACTTCATATAACCTCTGCCTATATCTCCTCCTATTACTTCATATAACCTCCCCCTATATCTCATCCCAATACTTCATATAAACTTCCCCTATATCTCCTCCTATTAGTCCATATTACCCCCTATATCTCTTCCTATTACTCCATATAACCTCCCCTATATCTCCTCCTATTAGTTCATATTACCCCCTATATCTCTTCCTATTACTCCATATAACATCCCCTATATGTCCTCCTATTACTGCATTTAATCCCCTATATCATCTTTTTATTACTGAATTTAACCCCCTATATCTCCTCCTATTAATATTTATAACCCCCTATAAGTCCTGCTATTACTTCATATAACACTTTATATGTCCTGCTATTACTCCATGTAATATCCTATATCTCCTCCTATTACTCCATTTAACCCCCTATATGTCCTCCTATTACTACTCCACATAGCCTCTCTGTATAATCAATGTATTGTTTATTGCCCGCTATTCCCCACTATTAACACTCCCATCATAGGTCATGTGGATTGGTGTAGCAGGATGTCCTATGTACAACGCCGTGCTCTTTCATTGCTCCATTGTCCTTCCCTCCATCAGTATACCCTCAGCTCCCCCTCCTCCTCTTGTCTTCCAGGTCTGGTGACGTCACTCAGCTTCAGCACCAGGGACAGCAGCCTCTCCCCATCCTTCTCAGCTCTGCTCCATCCATCCTGCTAGCCCATAGGAGGGGGCAGAGAGCCACAGGCCTGCAGGAGGAGGTGGGGAGGGGTCCTGGCTGGTAGGGGGAAGCCTGCAGGCCTGCTGGTGGTCCAGAGCAGTCCTTTGTGGGGATAGGGAGACGAGTTCTTCAGATTTGCATGGAACCAAGCTTCATTCAGTCGGCCATGGCTTTAGGCTTGCCATCCAAGAAAGCTTCTTCAAGGAACATTGCTGTGGAGAGGAAGAACCTTCTCACTGTGTGCAGGTTAGAGCTGGGGCTCATGGGGGCGCTGTACTATGGGTCATAATGCATTAATGTAAGGAGGATAGTGTTTTAGGAAAAGATAATTGGGAGGGGGGGGGGAAGGATGCAAAAATGGCTAATGGGATTCATAAGGCTGGACAGTGAATAGATAGTAGGAAATGTGGGGTTATGGGGATTCTACATCCAGCCTCTCTATGGTTTGTCTGCATCGGGAAAAATATGGAGAGAGGATAATAAAGAGTTAAAGCAACGTGGTTGTAATGATTTCCACCGGACCTTATCACTGATGGGAAGGATTGAGGCTCAACTGTCTATGGGAATGCATGTAAGATGGTCACAGGAAGTGATATCACAGCGAGAGATTGAGTGACTTAGTCACAAGCCGTGTGGCCGGATTTAGAATATGAGGATATTTATGGAGGGTGTGAAGAGAGGAAGTGGTCATTAACCATCACTGTGTTTGACTCCATTAACCGTATGCTGGCTCACGCACTGATGTCACTTCTGAGATATCCATCACCCGTGATTGCATTATTGGCGTACATAAAATTCCGTAAAATACAGTGAAGGTTCACCAAGGGTTAACCTGCATATTAATACACAACATACAGTCATTGACAAAAAAAAATAATGCACCAAGTAGTAGTTAATGGAATCAGATGAAACTTTCTATGTGTGATTGTAATAATTATATATATATATAGTGATTAGGATATTAGTGTGAAAGGATACATTTGTTGGAGGAAGCTATACAATACAAAGTAGGCTCTAGCACCCTGCATACTGCTGCCTCTAGTTTGGATACAATATGTGATATAGGCCAACATGGAGCCTCTATACCCTGTTGTACCGCCTCTAGCATGGATACGAGATGTGATATGGGCGAGCATGGAGGCTCTAGTACCCTGTCAGCCACCTCTAGCCTGGATACAAGATATGATATGGGCGGGCATGGAGGCTCTAGTACCCTGCCAGCCACCTCTAGCCTGGATACAAAATATGATACGGCGGGCATGGAGGCTCTAGAATCCTGTTGTACCCCCTCTAGCTTGGATACAATATGTGATACGGGCGAGCATGGATGCTCTAGTACCGTATCGTACCACCTCTGGCATGGATACAAGATATGATATGGGCAGGCATGGAGGCTCTAGTACCCTGTTGTACCGTTTCCAGCTTGGATACAAGATATGATATGGGCGGGCATGGAGGCTCTAGTACCCTGCCAGCCACCTCTAGCCTGGATACAAGATATGATACGGCGGGCATGGAGGCTCTAGAATCCTGTTGTACCCCCTCTAGCTTGGATACAATATGTGATACAGGTGGGCATGGATGCTCTAGTACCGTGTCGTACCACCTCTGGCTTGGATACAAGATATGATACGGGCAGGCATGGAGGCTCTAGTACCCTGTTGTACCATTTCCAGCTTGGATACAAGATATGATATGGGCAGGCATGGAGGCTCTAGTACCCTGTAGTACTGCCTCTAGCTTGGATACATGATGAGATACTGTAAGACATGGAAGCATACAGGTTCCATATGGTGTCCTGCAGCACGTTTGCCCTCAGTGTTACAACTGAGCCTCTAGATCCTACACACTCATAGGCCGCCGAAGCCAGCATCCCACCGGGTCCCATAAATACTCGATCAGCGATAAATTTGCCAACTGTGCAGGCCAAGGAAATGCGGCAACCTGGCAGGGGCATTCCTGGGAAACCCTTGTGTGTGCTGCAGAGCATTATCCTGCTGGAAGCCTCTTGGAAGCTGCCACAGGAAGAAGACATGTGGCCGCAGGATGTCCTGAACATATCGCTGAGCTGTCATTATCCCTCGTACCACTACTAGGGGTGACCAACTGTTATCCCACCAGACCATCACATCAGCAGGGGGGGGCAGTGTGCCACTCCACAGCAAAGCCAAGTTTGAAGCGCTCACCATGAGGCCTCCATATACGAACATGACCGTCATCTGTGTCCAAACCAAACCTAGATTTATCAGTTAATATAACATGGTTCCAGTGCACAGCAGTCCAAGTTTCTCGTTCACAACATTGGGGTATTAATGGCAGGGCACGTAATGGGCCCAATGACAACAAAGTTCCTTCTGCTAAGGGCCTGGAAATAGTCCAAGCAAAGACGAGTCTGTACCGATGGGATCACCAGTGTTTGGATGGTGGACAACAAAACTATTTGATCCACCAACAATCATGAGCAAATCTATCAATCTTCTCTACTGGTGATTGCCATGTGTGCATACCTTCACCGAACCACTGCTCCCCACACCTCCTAACAGCTTGGTCAGAATGGCCTAGGTAGCGGGCAAGTCTTCAAAACGACCAACGTTCTTCGGCTGTGTATATGTGATGGTTCATTTAAACTCATAGGGTGAAATTTATGTAGCTTTTAACATTAGTTTTCTGCTGTTTTAAAAAGTTTAATTTTTTAGCTTTTTTTGCTCTACATGAAGCTTTCAGAAAATGTGTATTCTCCACAGCCCATAGGATTTACTATAATTTACACCAGAAACTGGCCTAAATTATAGTGGAAATATACGGCAGATCATAGCTATGCAGATTTTATAGTCTGGTGCAAGGACTGGCTCGACATGTGCCAAATGTATTAAAGTGACCCTCCAGTTTTAGGACACAGTTCTGTCCCTGGACTGAAGGCTGGGGGAATATTACCTGCTGTCGTTCTTTTATGTCGATACTCCTCCAATCCACTGGTTCAGGATCTTGTTTTCTTCTGTCCAAGATGGCCACTGCAATTTTCTAGGTATTGTGCACTGTTCCCTGATTGGCCAGCACTGATTATGTGTGCAATATTGGCCAATCAGAAAGCAGGTATAATGCTTTCAAAGACTAACACTACCAATTCGCTGTAAGGACTTGGTAGTCTGAAAATTGCATCGGCCATTTTGAATAACTGAAAACAGTAGCCCTAACCAACGGATCAGAAGGGCAACAACACAGAAGACTGACAGCAACTAATATAACTGCCTTCTCTGGTTCCAGGACAAACGTTTGCCTTGAAACTGGGGGGTCACTTTAAGAGGCTTAAATACAGGGGTCCCCAACTCCAGTCCTCAGGGACCACCAACAGGTCATGTTTTCAGGATATCCTATAGTAAGAACACCTGTGGCAATGTCTGAGGCACCGACAATAATTACATCACCTGTGCAATACTGAGGAAATCCTGAAAACATGACCTGTTGGTGGTCCCTGAGGACTGGAGTTGGGGAACACTGTCCTAATATACCTCACTCTAGGGCACTTTTTATGTAGACCTTGGTCTAAAACTTTGATCTAAGTACATTTTACCCATAGTTTTTATGGCTTTTTTTGCCAAAGACTGCAGTGTAGTTCTATAGGACCCTGCTGGAATTATTTAAGGGGTTTTAGGGTTGAGGGCACAGTTATACCTTTAGGTGGCATTATTGTGGAATCTGTAACAAGTCTTAGTGTACGAGGGCCAGTGACTGATTCCCTTTAAAGGGGGTATCTGACTTCAGAAATTGATGGCATATTACTAGGATTTACCATCAATGTCTTTCTGGTGGCTGCTGGGAACTCCCACTGATTGCTAGAATGAAGTACCAGTAACGCTGCACCCTTCTTGCTGTCTTTAGAGATCATGGTCAGCCTCTTAAGTGAGAAAACCCCTTTAAATATTTCAATGACTCATGTTTGCTTCATCCTGATGATCTAATAATTTTGCTGCCATCACTCACTTGTTATTAACCCTATAATTGTATACCAGATTCTCAGTAAAGACCCTCCTGGAAAAATATACAGCAGAGCCGATTGATGACTCCTCAGAAGAATTTGTGAACTTTGCTGCAATTTTGGAACATATCTTGAGTCATCGCTTCAAAGGTGAGAACTGAGGAGATGCATGATGGGAGTCCAAGGGGGTAAAAAGAAGATGGGTCATTGTATTCCAATGGGCTGAAACTGATGCCTATACAAAAAAACAATATCGTACAGACTCTTTCAAGACTTGCAACCACCGAATTGGCAACTGTTGTCTTACTCGCATGCTGCTTTTTGCATATAAGTGCCACTTTTTAACTCTGTTTTTGGTAATGACTTTTTCTTGACATTTGCCACCCAAAGTTTGCATAAAAATCTTATGACGTTGACTGTTAGATCTGGCAAAACAGCAGAACTCTCGCTTCATGACCCGCCAATGGAAAAATGTTGCAAGCTACGTTGCAGCCATTGCACAAAACCTGACAAATCCTGTTTAAACTTTTTGCAATGTTTTCAAAGTCCTTTTTTGACCCCCCCCCCCTCCCCCCCCCATAGGTAAACATTTAAGTTGTGGCATGATGGTAGTTGGTTATGGAAATGCTGCATGTGTATAATTTTGTTGCCTCGTCGCAAGTGGTGGTATCGAGACACAGATTCAGGATACGATGCCACAAAAGGAATTACAAAAATATACAATATTTATTTATGAACAAACAAATGAAAATAGAAAATGGTATATTAACAAGTCAACTATTAACTTTTACCATAGATTCACCTATGGCTAACTGAATCCTAAGATCAATAATACTTTATGCGCAATACACAATAACTGTAACACTTTATGGACTATATCCATTACATCCGATAATTAATGAGGTCATAAGGCCGACTACAATGCATAACTTCACTCCCATATATCCAAGTACAATGTCTCTTTAAATAACTCAGTCCATAAGTCAGATTTGAGCACCTGGAATTATCACAATGTCAATATCCACAATGTCAGCCCTTCCTATAGCAGGCCTGCTAACTTATTGTTTCTAGCTGTGTGCACACTTAGTGTTTTAACTGAGGCCGACCTCACTTACAACTCAATGCCAATGAACTCCTCAATGTCCTACCTGATATTGATCCTTTGCTCTACAGCGCAATCCCGTGGTCTCTCTGGACTCCACATAGTTCTTTTCTCTGGATCCTAGTATTCACCTAAATAGTAGAGCAGCAGCTCTTTGAACAGTCCCTCTCGCAGCCCTGGTGTTCCCTGCAGGCCCTTGTACTCTGGATCTGCAGCGCTACTTTCAGTCCTTACTACCCTTTATTTTTATAGTTTCTCCTGTGTCTCTCCTGGCAGTACCCAACAGCACCTCAGCTCTATACTCAGTCCCTGAGCTTCTGCTGTAGCACAGCTGAAAGTGCTCCCTTTTTTTACATCAGGGCATCATTACACTAGAATGTTCCCAGTGAGCATGCTCAGTCCTTACTCTCTCCTTCATCATTTTAGGACCTTCCAACACAAGACCTCCTGACAGCCAATTCCAGCACAGCATATTGGAAGCAATATCTGGGTGCAGTTTTTTCAAATTGGCCACTTGAAGTTGCTACAACCCCAGGTTTCCCATCTTCATAGCAACTTAAAGGGGATGTCCGAGTTATGGAAACCCTTAATACCGGTTCCCTCATGCCTTAAATTTAAACAATCAGTGGTTGCTCACTTCTCTCCTGCCGTCTGCTCCGGTCTCCACTCTCTATTTAGAGGCAGCGGGGACGTCCCGTAAACCTGCTGTAGAAGCCAATGACAGCACTCAGCCATGATTACTGAACGCTGTAATTCACTGCTGCAGCTTGTTTGTAGATGGGCTCAGCATCTAAAGTGATGTCGCAGCAGAGACTGGAGCCAGTGGCGGAAGACAAATGAGGGAGTGTGGAGAGGTCAGTAACCGCTGATTTTTTTTATTTTTTATTTTATTTTTTTTATTTTAAGGCATAGGCTACCTGGTGACAGACATGTCCTTAAATATGACAACTCCTTAAGGAAGCCCCTTACAGCCTTGTGTGTAATATACAAGTTTATAGTGACCTATAAAGAATGTTGTACAGGTGACTTATTTCTTTTACCATAGGCCATGTTAGCTGGTTCAGCACAGATGGACAGAGAGGATTCTGGGATTATATCCGCATTGCTTGCAACAAAGTGCCCAATAACTGCATTAGTAGTATTGAGAATATGGAGAACATTAGCACATCAAGAGCAAAGGTTAGTACTTGTGTAATAATGTTATTGGGCATGATTAGGACCTGTCCTATGTAGATTGGACATTATTTTCTTAAGCAGTCTGAGTCGTCAGTGGTGTTCAGGAGATAGAAATGATGCTGCTAGATACAGTTCGCTTGCAGCTGCCATTGAAGATGAGTTTAAAGAGGTTATCCAGTTGTAAACTATTGATGTAATGGCGGAGGTCTGCCACTTGGGACTCAGTTGTTCACTTCACAAGTTTGCTTGTAAACTAAGCTGATTTCTGCAGGAAGCAGACAGCTCTGTTCTCACTACAGTGGCCAAGCTTGGTGTTGCAGCCCTCTGACATTCACTTCAATGGGAACTTTGCCTGTAATACCAAGGCTGTCCACCGCAGTGAGAACGAAGCTGTCTGCTTCCTGCAGAACTCAGCTTCGTTTACAAGTAAATTGGTGCAGTGAACAGCTACTTGATGGGGGTTCCAGATGGCAGACCTCCACCGATCTACAATTGATGGCCTATCCTAAGTAGAGGCCATCAATTTATATCTGGGCAACCCCTTTAAGGGCTTGCCACTTAAAAGTTTTATAGTGAGCTCCATAATACAACAGTATATAGTAGCTTATAAGCTTCCTCTAGTACTGGCTTCTGGCAGCCAGAAGTTTAATAATAAACTCCTATTAACACCTTTACACTGATTTTTTTTTTTTTTTAAGTTGTTAATTTTCTTCCTAAATACAAACTTTAAGCAAGTTTCTGAATAGCCTTCAAAATTTCCAACCATTTTTTGTTGTGTTATCTATGTAACTCTTTCACCTAATTGTCTAACCTGCAGACTTGGACATAGATTCCACAGCACATTGCTTGTGGCTGTGTCTACTGTCTGCTCGCTCCCTCTTTTATCTCTTAGGCCATATTTAAATGGCTGTTTGCAATTTGACCCGAGAAATTTGAGCACAGCGCTCATCGAACAGTACACACATACCTGTCTGTGTGCTGTCTAATATACACAGACCCTGCACACTGCATGTGCTATTGTCATCCATGAAAACAGATGATAATAAAACATACAGCGCAGCAATTTTTTTAAATTTATATTTTTCACATGGACTATCAGTCCATGTGAAATGCAGTCATGTAAATAACCTCATAAGTAATTATAGGGCTGTGCGCTATCCGTGAAATACATGGACAGCACATGGCCCAAATATATTGCTGTCTGACTGGGCCTTAGAGATGACAGCAAGGAGGGTGAAGAGTCTGTGCACATCAGATCAGAAAATTGAGAGGGGACAAAGCATCCAGGTATTCAGAAAGGGCAGATCACAAAAGATTCTAAGTAGGGAGGAAGGCCCAGACAAGACCATTTTCAACAGGAGTAGTAGAGTGAATCTCATGGGCTGTGTAAAAGTTTAGAAAGAAAGCAGAAACACACTTGGAAAAGTCTGCAGGGGGAAGAAAAGATCACTCCTCTGCATTAGTATGTGTCAGTATGAGGGAGAATAGGTTTCTTGTGGAATGTAGAAATAGAAAACCTTAGAGGAATTAAGCTGTACATATAGCAAACATCAGTGATGAGCGAACTTTTGAAAAAGTTTGGTTGTTCGACTCAACGAATTTTTGTTTGTTTGGTCGGACTTAGTTTGAAGCAAACTGGAACTTCACAGTTCCCCCTAAAATAGGTGGTGGTGGTCCAGTGACTCAGCGGTTAGAACTGTTGCCTTGCAACACTGGGGATCCAGGTTTAGATTGGAGCAACATCTGCATGGAGTTTGTATGTTCTCCCTATGTTTCATGATAATCACCTTTTATGTACATATTAAATAGTGCTTATTTGTCTCCGATATTATCCTTGGTCAGATTTGGACCCAGGACCCTAGTACTGCAAGGAAACCGTGATAATTTATTATAATTAACCCGACAAATGGCTATAAACACCACACTGAGATATTTATATTAACAGCTCAGAGATAAGAAAGATACAAATATCAGAACAGCCGATCCTGATATGATATATCGGTTAGTGCTATCTTCTCGCTGCCGGTACAAATAATGGTGTGCAAATTTATCACTGATGCATTGTGGTCCAGACACCTATTGGAGTTTGTTTGTGTAGTAGCCATGAGAGCTTCATGTTTATTGATTATTTGGTCTGCAAATGTACTGTGGCCGTCTAAGTGCATCATTTACAGGTGGTGTTGATTCTTTGTCCCACGTGACTGCGTGTTTTCCACCAGTGCATTGGAGTTCCCATGCATGAGCGTATTATTTTACCCTAATTAGGGCATAACCGATTTGCATTAGGGTATTCCAGGTAGGATCGCCCTTGTCAGAGCGGCTATTCCAGCTTTGATTTGGCAGGGCCCAGTGTATATATAGGGTTATATTTCGAGGCATGTATTTTCTATATTGTGCTCCCCTTTTTCCCTTCATAGTGAATTTGTATATTTATTTGGCAGTTCAGGAAGATTATTAATAATATTTTTAATTATTTAGAATAAAGGTTAATTTTTAATGGCAATCTTTCCATGACTTTATTGGATGTTGTCCCAGATCAGATTTTGTACCTAAGACCCCATCATTGCAATGCAACAGTGTAAACTGTGAGGTCCACCAACTTTTTTCCAGTGGGTTTGGCCAGGATAAACCACCTGAGGTTTGCTACAAAACAAACTTTTAGTAAAGTTCGACCCAAAACTGGGTTTGAATGGTTTGGTTTGCTCAACACTATCCAGCATGTATGGTCATGTCCAGAGGGACATGACCATGTGAGAAAAGTACGAAACTAGGAGCAGGTTGCAAAATCTATTGGGAAGGTTTGAAAATGAGTGAAGGAATAAAGATTGGAGCCTGAAACTCAATGCAACTGTTTTTAAACTCAAGGTTATATGAATGTATGTGGATTTGGAGCTCCATACCAGTAAGATGAAGCTCTGACTGTGATAAGGAAATTATGCAGCACACAGTGTTGGGTCTACAAGCTACATGATAACAGGTGGACGTTGACTTTCAGCAATTTCTGGATTATGTATGCTGTATTTTATTGTAGGGCCGGGCTTGGATCCGCCTGGCTCTTATGGAGAAGAGGCTCTCGGAGTACATAGTGACCGCGTTAAGAGACACCAGGACCACCAGGTGAGCAACAAACTCCATGTATAATAGACTTATGTACTCCTCTTTACAAAATTGACATGTTTGTTGTAAAGTTTTTAGAGTCCTTGCATCACTGTGTGTGCATGATATACATTTTTTCAAGTTGGAATTAAAGGGGTCGTGCCTAATGTGTCCTAAAGTAGTAGGGAACCTCCCCACTTCCATGGGACTGCCGGACATAGCCAAGCGCTTGAACTCTATATCAAGTGGTGCCATTGCAATCAATGGAGTGGTGGCACGCATGTGCGACAATGTTGCCCTCACTTTAGGACATGCCAGAAGTTGGACCCACACTAATCTGCTGGTTATCCCATATCCAGGACATAGACGGTAACTTTTTTCAAACATGGCACAACCCCTTTAAATAGTCTCGGACCTTTCTAAGTGTGTTTAAGGAATAAATCCACCATTAATCTCTATAATTCGGATGTATGACTCCCATCCTTCCCTAATACATAGTTGCAAGGATCCAAGAAGATGTGATTTGGGTTGCTGTATGTGGCATCCTTACAATGTAGCGCTAGCTACTGTATTTTCATTGTCCCTATGCCTTTGTTATCATAAAGATGGTCACCAGTGAGGTCCTAACGTCTCAGTGCCTATAACTTAATGATTTGCCCTTGCAACAATCCTAAAAAAAAGTCTTCACTGGTGACCTCCTGCTTCCTCCATGTCACAACCAGGCACAGGGACTGCAAAGCAGCTCTACAGTGTGAGGACCGCACATACAGCAGCCCAGATCTCAGCTTCCCAGTGCACCGATGTCTAATATGTTATAACTCTTCATTATGACTATACATTGGATTGTGACCATGGGTGCTCAAAAAGGCAAGTGATACTTACTTTTTACAGGAGGTTTTACGATGATGGAGCCATCTTACTACGTGAAGAGTCGTCGGTACTCACAGGGATGCTGATAGGATTGAGTGCCATTGACTTCAGGTGAAGGAAGCTTATAAATTTAATACATTCTTCCAATTCATTCTCCAGTTTAAGGAAATACAATGTCTATCTCTATCACATTTTTGCAGCTTTTGCTTGAAAGGGGAAGGAATTGATGGGAAGACCACGGCAGTCATAGATTACACCCCATACTTGAAGTTCACTCAGAGGTGAGTATAAAAAGATGTGTGCTCCATTCATAAAAGGAGACAACCCTCTTTGGGAGCCCGGAGCAGTCGGACCCTTACCGATTAGACACTTATTCCCTATCCTGTGTATAGGGGATAACTAAATCCTGGAACAACCCCTTCCTACTAGACCGCATTCTAAGAGTGTCTACAAGTGATTGTCCTCACTGTCTATAGCTTAGAGTTCCTTCAACTTAAACTTTACTCCAACCATGAGCTTCTTCTTGGTCCCACTTTTACTTGTCCTTCCCTTCGCAGCTATGATTACCTAAGTGAGGAGGAAGATCGAGAGAGTATGGGGGGCAGTAGCAGCGAGGACAGCTCCCCAGAACACCCCTACCTGCCACTTCTCACGGATGAGGAGAGCTGGTACAGCAAGTGGCGTAAGATGGAGCAGAAATTTCGTATTGTCTATGCACAAAAGGTAAGTGATATTTTATAATCGATTATCTGTTAAGAACCTAAAAAGTGCAAGAACATTAGTACCCGGTCAAACCTTCCCATCTGTAGGCGTAGCTACTACTATGGGGCATGGCAGCCGAGGTTAACCACTTGCACTCAGGTTTGGAGAATAGAAGAGCTTGAGATCAAGCCAAAGCAAATTAAATTATTTGTGACCAAGAAACAAAGGAAATAGACATAAGGGGCAGAGTAGAGACCAAAATAAGGGCAGACTTTTGTGTCCTAAGTTGGCTTGCTTGTCATACAGTGGGTCCCAATTCCAAATTCAGCTTGGTGCCCCCTGGTCTCCTGGCACATTTCTTGCTCTCACCAATGCAAAACGTGAGAAAACAAAATCTGAGTAGGCTGTTAGAAACACAGTTACACATGGTCGAATATATAACAGGTTGTCACATGAAGATGGCCACCTCCATATGCCCCATTAGGGCAGACTGATCCAAAAGGAAACAGGTGAACCCACCAATGGTCCTTGAGCCAGGAGTGGGCCACAAACGCCACACACACCTGCATAGCACGTATAGATAGGCAGTACATACAGCATCTCAACCAGCCTATATGTCCATATAATAAGCTGGCTATAACCTCTATCTATGTAGAGGCTGGCGGAGATTACATTTAGGTGTGTTGACAGACTGGTTATTATCTTCACCAAGGGGTCCATCTTCTTAACGCTGCAACGAGGGCTCCTATCGTCAATCATCCTGCAACTGCTTGCTGAACATAGATCTGAGAGGGCCACTAGTCCAAGGCAAGAGCTATTCAGCAGGCTACAGCGGGGGCCCCCAAGGCACAAGTAGTCTGGACCAAACACTAGGCAGAAGGTCTACTACTGAAAAAAAGTGTGTCCCGTCACCTGTTAGGGTCAATACCTGCTGGGGGTTGTAGTTCCCCCACAAATTGCTTTATTGAAGGGTTAGGTCACACGAAAACCACACTAACAATTCAGTTGTACCTCTAATCTGCATAGTATTCAAATTGACCATTAATGACTACATGAGTTTGCTGGTAAAATTGTTCACTTGCAAACCCCCGCAGCCGGTAAAAATATACTTGCACTCCAGTCCGACCCTGCATTTGGGCATATTCATATTGTAGAGTGGGGTCCCTTACTTTGTACCCCACTCTAGTAGTCCAAGTACAGAGCAACTAGGAAAGAGCAGCTGTCACTATGGCAGACTTGGCCCATTGTACGAATTTCTGGTTGCAAGGGAAATATATGACCACCCGCAAATCCTCTCAGCTGGCTGCTAGATGCTTCTGAAGCTGGAGTAGCAGTGATCAGCTGATGGCTAGACCGACTTTAATTACAATTTTTTATTATACTGGATTACTGTGCAATATATATATGGGCAAACTGCACTTCTCTGAAGACTAAGCACGATAGCTAATGTCTCTGAATAAGCAGGGAATGCTGGGAGATATGAGCTCAGTAGCTTGCAAATTTGAGAAAGCTTCCATAAAATAGTATTCTACGGTTTTCTATTTTTGTTCTATGGATTTATTTTTTTTTATTAATTAGAAGCCTGCCTCGTGCCGTCAATGGTCTTACTGGGAAACTGCCGATCTGATCTGTTACTTTTCTATCTCCTTATATGATCAATAGAGACTTAAGTTAATAAACTTAACTCAAATCAATGAGGAAAAGCTGCTGTAAAACCTGTGTTGTGATGACTGATTGCAGAGTTCCCTCCATGGCAGATGATCTAATGAGCTTGTTCTTTCATTACTGGAAGCATATCTGCAGATGAGGATGATGGCAGATATCTTCTTTTGTATAGGAGCATTGCAGCGGGAGCGGAGCGCCGGTCACGTCACTTGATTGTCCTTTTGTTTGCAATAAAGGAAGACCTTGGTGTAGAGTTGTTCCCTGGAAGAGGACTCTTGGACCTTTCATGCACTCTTTGTATAGGAGTAGTCAGTGATGCCACCTATACTATACTTGTGCCATAAAAGGTGGAACGAGATTTTTCGCATCTAGAATGATTATTCCATACCTAAAGCTGGCCAAACACAAGAGAAATTTTAGCCGAACCCACCGATATTGACTAGATCAGCCAACTGTTTTTGTCTTGTCAATCTGTTCAATGACAGACGTTTTAAGGAAAAGAAGGTTGAGATCTGATGGAATTTCGGATGCCCAATACTTTGTTCTGAGAGTATAGTCCACTCCTTGCATTGAATGAAACATGCGGGCTCAGCCAAGCCAACTGCATGCTTAGGGTAGAGTCAGTCGAACAAGCGTTGGAGCGACAACTATTTTATATGTGGCCAGCCTCAATGGAATCCGCTTGATTGATGTCCTATATCTGGGCAGCATGTTATAGAGCAGGAGACGCTGAGCAGATTGATATATAGATTTAATTCCTGCTCATTCTGAGCTTAGACGTCCAGTGGGTTGTCTTATCCCTTATTCTATAAGCATACAAGGAGCAGGAATTAAGAATGAAAATATTACTAGTTCTACTGAATTTTTCCTCCTAAAACGTTCTATCAATCTGCTCAGCTCCTACCGGTATTAGCTTACTCTGGAAATGAGTAGGATCCATCATGATTGGCTTTTTTGTGTGAACCTAAATGTATGATAATACTGTTGAAGCCCAGTCCACCATGTTTTATCTCCAACGTTTCTCCTTAGGGTTACCTGGAGGAGCTGGTCCGTTTGCGAGAGTCTCAGCTGAAGAATCTAGAAGCTGAGAATAAGAGGTTGACCCAGAGACTCAACGAGCAGGCAGAACAGAGTCTTCAGGAGAAGCACCAGCTGGAGGGAGTCATCCTCGAACTGCAGGAACAGCTGTGAGTGAGACGAAGCACATGGAACTCTCCGACATAGAACTCCTAGAGAGGAAAGTACCTCTATATCTACCCCTGAGTAGTGACTGGGGTAGATATAAGGATCAATCCCTACAATGACCACAGGTTTTGTTTCCTCTACCTTCTCGCACGGTGCTTTCCTTTTTACAAGCCATGTCAATCGGACATGTGGGCATATTTGTTGCAAACCCTGGTTGGCCATAGACCGCCGACTTGGCACAGACTCCTCTGTTGTTATTCCTGGTCGCAGGACATTTATGTGTCCACTCCAAGCAGAGACCTTTCATACGTGTGTACACTACAAGTTCCTAATATGGGCTTCAAAACTGTCCCTCATTGGAAACACCCTCATAAACCATCAGAAGGGAAAATCCACCCATAATAGGAAAGTGATGCCAGTTCTTCCCAGAAATGAAGTGGGAGGGTGTATAAATAACATAGCAATAGGCCATAATTGATATGGGGTCAGCAGTTGTGGAGGTCACAATATGCCATAAGTCCTATACACTAATGATGGAGGCAACATTTGCCAATCACTGCCAAACATATACCCATCATGCACTGTGGCATTTCATAACTAGTGCATTCTTTCCCTGTAATTCCAGCACTGGGCTACTCCCTTCTGAAAATGCCCCCATCAAACAGTTCAACTCAAGCATTGGGGCCCCTCTGGTAAACCAGTGGCCCTCCCTGGGCACCCTTAATGATAACGAGACATCTGTTAAGCCCTCGCTGTACAGGAGGTAAGACACACACCACAAGACATCTTTAGTCTGAACGTTCGTTTAGTCTGCACCATATTTCTCATGTCCTGATGTTAACTTATCACAAACTGACTCATTTAAACTAATCTTCCACTTTTTAACGTTGCGTCTTCTGTGGTTTTGTGGAAATGGTGAAGTCCATATCTGTGTGGAATCAAATCTTGCTTAGATGTTTTGTATTATAGGACAGCATTCATTTTTCAGGATTTCAAGACTACATGTTCCAATCATTGAGGGATATGGTATAGCTGTAAGATGTCGTAAATGTCTGGGACCCCACCTATTGGGAGAAGGGTATTCCATTATTCTTGTCATGCCAAGCTAAATGCACAATGGCAAGGAACGTTGAAAAAGGAGAAAGCAAAATCACTTTGTTTTGCTATTTTCGTAAACCCCCGTCAATTTTAAAGGGGTATTCTGGGTATTTAAGCCTGAGCAGTATTGATCACCTGTCCTCAGGATAGGTCATCAATAGTTGATCAGCAGAAGTCTTCAGCTGATCTCAGTCTCTGCACTCACTGCAACGGGACGGATGTTTACCAGTCTGTTCACATTGGTTTCAAAGTTGGAAGTGCAATAGAAGGCATAGTTCCCACTGAAATGAATGGCAGCTGTTGCACGTCTGGCTGCAACCCCCATGTAGACATATGGCCCTACTGCTATGAGTATGGGAGCTGTGTGGCAGTATGGCGGACCACTGATGCTCAACTGAGGAGAGGTCATCAGTACTGAAAGTACTTAATTGCCCTTTAATGGAGAGCACAACAGGCATGCCCAGCTTGCTTTTCTATTCTCCCCTTCCCCTCCCTTTCTTGTCCGCCATTGACTATTTTGCTTACCACAGTGGGGGGCATGAAGACCCTCCTGTTCTTCCATGCCATAGACCCCCAACTATTGTATGTATGTAAAAGATCTGCCATAAATATCTATAGTCAGTATATCCCTACATCAATTACTGCTAACGAGTTGGTGTTTTAACCCTTTACAATCCACTGTCTGACCTCTGAAGACATTATGATTTAAGGCCATACAGCTCCGATGTTGGAAAACGTCCATCGGGGTTCTCTTACTGTATATTGCTAGCCTCTCTGCTGTCGGAGCCTACCCAACGTGTCACCTCATGCAGTACTGGCTTTAGCCAGCAGATAGCGCCGTTGTATAATGGCAGAAAAAGAGTAAGCCCC
Organism: Eleutherodactylus coqui; assembly: GCF_035609145.1. Lineage (NCBI taxonomy): Eukaryota > Metazoa > Chordata > Amphibia > Anura > Eleutherodactylidae > Eleutherodactylus > Eleutherodactylus coqui. The sequence continues at coordinate 32,822,142 of NC_089849.1, forward strand.
CTAGGAAAACCAGGATACAAATTGGATTGCAAAGGGTTAAGATCCACTGGAGTTGTAAACCAACTTCAAGATCATGAACAAGAGGTTGCCATTGCCTGTCTTCGTTACCGCCTGCACTGAGTGTCTTGTCTACACCATTAGTCTGCAGTAAACCCCATTCATACTACTTTGTTCTCTTTAAGGCATATTAAGATGTTTACAGTTAAAAGGAATCATGGGAAATTTTTTAGGCTCAGTGACAAACATTTATGTATCCGTAATACAAATGGGTGTCCCGATCTAGTAGTCATCATATAGTACTCTTGCATGTCATCGGCCATGGAAAGTCGATGACATCTGGGATTTTTATGGCATATTCGTAGATTATGCCATAAAGGCCTCATAGACGTCGGTCGTGCCTCTGAGATCCGCTTCTGTCGCAAGTTCTGAGGCCAACCATGGATTAAGTGTAACAGAGAACTTTGCTGTTTCTGCAGTTCTTGAGCTATAGAAATAACGAAGCTCGCTGTGCTATGCTGTTTCCGTAATTCCAATTCACTTCTATTGGAGTTATGGAAACCACGTAAAACCTATTTGGCTGTTTCCATAACTTCTTACACTCCCAGCTGCATACAGCCAGTCTGGGTGTGGTCAGCCTAAAATCTTAAGATAGGTACAGGTCTCACCTCTGCAATTTGTACTTAGCTGAGAATACCCTTTTAAAGATTGTTCAAAGAGAACCCAATAGTAGGATGACCCGTGGAGACTGTTCGCTAGACCCAAAGAACATCATGAACTCTACCCCTTAAGTCATTCTTCTCATAGCTGACATTAGTATATTGGATTGGGTATCCTTAAAATGATCCAGCATTGCCCATTAAGTGAGAGAACGAACAGGGTTTTATAGGATTAGAAAAACCTGACTAATTTCTCCTACAGTGCTACTCCTATCCATGGGTTGTGTCTAGAATTGCCTATTTCTGCTGTCCAAGATGTTTATCTAATACACACTGTGGACTGCTCTCTGATGGACCAATGCTGATCACATGAGCAGCTCTGCCCCATATGAGAGTAGGCATATTGCATTAGTAGTCTAATACTATGGGGGAATAGGTAGTCTGAGGACTGAGTTGGCTATCTTGGACAGCTTAAAACAGGACTTGGAACTGGTGGATCGGAGGGACGGCAGATAACAACTGCAGGTAATATATCCCCGTCCCCTCTGGTCCCGGGACAGAATTTTGTTTAATCCCTTCTCTCATAGGATCCGTACATAGATAGTACATATAGGGGAAAACCCTATAAACTGTGAATCCTGAATGCCCACTGTCTGCATAGTAATAGTTGCCTCCTAATCTGATGATCTATACTATTGTCACCATTGTCTCTTCTCCGCAGACACAGCTACCTGAGCACAGAACATCTGTCAGCTGAGCTCAGCCTGAGCTCTGAATCCCAAAGGGGAGATGCAAAACAGGACGGGGAACCATGGGGTCCTATTGGTAAGAAGTGTTAGTCTCCCGAAAGGATGGAGTATGGACTCTATTGATTGATAGACAAAGTAATGTGGACAGGTATATACAGGAGTGTTACTATAGAGCAGTGTTCCTCAACCCATGGCTCTTTAGCTCACACCATGCCCTGATGGCCCATAGTTAGAGATCACTGTTGATAATAGGTACAATGCTTAGCAACATTTGTCACTACCTACTTGCAGTACCATTTTTGACCATGATCAGCCACAACAATTATATTTCATAGACTTCGATGTCATAGCACCCATCCCCCCAGTGTTAACTTTGTAATAGTTGTAAACTATTGATGGCCTATCTTCAGGATAGGTCATCAGTTGTGGGTTGGTCAGGTCTGTCCCCTGGGACCCTCATTGATCAGCTGTTCTCTGGGTTGGCGTACTTGTGCACTGAGCTGATTTCTGCAGGAACCAGACTGCTCCATTCCTATTGCAGTGGCCGTGCTTGGTATTGCAAACCAAGTTCTCATTCATTTCAATTGTATCTGTACCTTCAATACCAAACCTGGCCCCTACAGTAGGAATGGAGCTGTTTGCTGGTGCACTAGACTACCGGCCTGGTGAACAGCTGATTGGCAGGGAACTCTCAGGCGATAGACCCCACTCATCTGCTATTGATGAACTATCCTGAAGATAGGCCATCAATACTTTACAACTGGATAACCTCTTTAACTGGAAGAATAGTTGCATAATCTACTGTATATGCTGTTGCCTCTGGGGTCATTGTGTTTGACTTCTCTAACTTTTTGTCCTCAGGTAAGGACCCCACTCCATCCATGTTGGGCCTTTGTGGATCTTTGGCATCTATTCCCAGCTGTAAATCTTTGCCAAGCCTGAAATCCAATGAATGCCTTGTCAGTAATAGCAGTGAGACGAGTCCTACTGGGAGCCCCAGCTGAGAATTTTCTGCTAGACATTTCCAACCACATTACGTCCCGGCTGCAAGATAAGAAGCCCAGTAAAGTTCAATATGCCATTACCTGTTCCCATGTATATGCACGGGCTCAGCTAGGACTTCCAACCTTATCATGCCACTTTCTGAAAATGATTATTAATCCTATATGAAGGACCTATAGAATAGCACACGACTCTTAATCCACCACCCAACAGATGATGAGTAAATTCAAGGATGACCAGTTCTTCTCATCTTTCCTTGAGACCACTTGAGTCATGACAAATCACAACCTTGGAGACTCTTGAAACCCAACAATTTTATAAGTTTTGGCACTTCTTAGAGAGGCATCCAACACGATACAAGTGATCAAGCTCCATAACTTCATCCACCATTCGAAACCTTTTAGAAAATATTTGACCCAATATTCACCTCCTCACGCTCATGGACCAGCTGGAGACCTTCAACTCATGAACCCTACGAGGGCAGAAGTTGGCTCCATTCCTTTGTCTTCGTCATTCATCATGTTGTGTATGATACCACTGGTACAAAACTGTGCTTGTCATGGAAACTGCCTTTTCCAGAGGATGCTGTGCAACTCTGTCCAATAAACTGATAAACTGTGTGAGTCTGAAGTTAGTTGGTGTTTTGGGTTGAGAGGTTGAACCTAAGAAGGAGGATTATGGTCAGATATCCAAACCACTTGACACGATTATGGATGGGCCTCTTACATGGCAAAAGGAGCCATCCAGGAAGGCAAATGCTTACCTAATTCAGCCCAGGCCCAGCGGTGCCATCACCTCCACATCTGGCCGCTTCCAAAACTGTCACATGGTATGGACCTGTCATTTTTTGTGATCTCATGTCAGGGGCCTGACTTATTTTAATGACTAAAATAGCCCCCTTTTCTATTATGGCCAATGCATAGAAGGGGACTGGCTTAGTTAATAAAATGAGCCAGTCAGCTAGCCCGCTGGGATAATGCTACAGAAAACGGGAGGTCCATACCATGTGACTTGGTGTTGGAATTTGGCTAGATGTAGAGGCGACGGCATCACTAGAGCCAAACTAGATGGGGTAAGTATTTTCTTTCCTTGGAAAACCTCTTTAAAAGGAACCTGTCATCACTTTCCAGTATATTAAGGCCCAATGTCCATGGGCGGATTTGATTTGCGGAATCTGCACGGGTCACCCGCGCGGAAGATCAGCAATTCAAAGTGTCCATAGGGAAGCATTGTCATCAAAAACTGAATTTAGGCCCAGTGTCCACCTGCGGATTTTATTCGCAAAATCCGCGCGGATTTGAGACGCAGAAATCCACGTAGATCGCCGCCCATAAAAATGAATGGGGCTTCCGCAACTGATTTTAGGTCTGCGGATTTGATTTTATTGTATTTTTTTAGTATCCGTGTGGATTTAAAATCGCAGCATGCTCCATTTCATCGCGGATTTCGCTTCATTCATCTCTATGGGAAATTAGGATCCGCAGCGATCCGCAAATACACTTAAATGCATTTGCAGATCCGCTGCGGATTTGAAGGTTAAAGCAATTGGGGAGGTAGGGAAAAGGCTTGTAGGTGGAGTTGCAGATTTTTTTCAGCGCGGATGATCCGCAGTGCGTCTGCGCGGAAATACCCCACAATCCGCGATCACTCGCAAGCATTTAAAAATAATTTTTAAGAATTTTATAGATGATCCGCATTGCATCCGCAGCGGATGCACTGCGTGCCATGGACATTAGGTCCTGGCATCTGCTACTACGAGCGGTACGTCATCCACAAATAGCACACACAGTCTTTTCACTGACCAATGCATGCGCAGGTCATTTGTTCCTTTTTGTCGACAGCTTGCACCAGTTAGCAAACACAGAGTGCATGCATGAAATCTGCCATGATCTGTGGATGATGTACGGCTCCTATGAGCAGAGGGGCAGGTTAAGGGGGAGAACCTCCGCCAGCAGACAGTGCAGCCCGCCCACTGGACTGATCAGCGAGGTCCGGTGACTGGTAGGGATGGTACTAGTAATTATTAGGAAATTATAGCACCAGTGTTTCTGGTGGCACAATGCGCCACACAGCTCTGCTACATGGTACATTCATTATGATCTCCACACATCATACACACAGCACACTACACACACACTTCTACTACATCGGTCTTGATTACAACTCATTACACACACCGCTTTACTACATCATCCTGATTGCCACACAGCACATTACGCACACAGTTCTACTACATCCATCCTGACCCCACACATTACACACACCGCACATTACACAGACAGCTCTAGTACATCCTGATTCACACACAGCTCTGCTACATGGTACATCCATTATGATCCCCACACATCACACACAGCTCCACTACATCCATCTTGATTCCCACACATTACACAAACCGCTTTGCTGCATCCTGATTCACACCCATTACACACACAGCCTACTACATCCATCCTGACTCCACCCATCACACACAGCACATGACACACACAGCTCTGTAACAACCTGATTCACACACAGCTCTGTAACATGGTATATCCATTATCATCCCCACACATTACACACACAGCTCTACTACATCCTTCTTGATTCCCACACATTACACACACAGCTCTACTACATGGTACATCATGATCCCCACACATCACACACACAGTTCTACTACATCCATCCTTACCCCACACATCACACAAACAGCTCTGCTACATCCTGATTCACACACATCACACACACAGCTCTACTACATCTATCTTGATTTACACATGACACACAGCTCTGCTACATCCTGATTCACACACATCAAGCTCACAGATTTGCTACATCCACATTCATCCTGATTTCCACACATCACCAGACTCTTGGATACAGTGATGAGCCCCTGGTCATGTGATTCCTGACTCCACCCACACAGGTGATCACATGACAGTGATGTCATCACAGGTCCTGGTAGTATCTGCTGTCAGTTTATCCAGTATACACTACTTTCTACCAAACTACACAATGGTTCCTCCCACAAGTGACGTCACCGCAGATCCTTCAGCCCACCGGATCTCTGTGGTGGCAGTAGGTTGGTGTCTTCTGTCAGGACTGCCTAGTTATGTCTGAGATAATAGCGGTTTAGTTGTATTCTCATTTTGCTATTTTGGTCCTCCCCTTTTCAAGAGCCCCAACTGTGTTGCTCTTCTGTCGGTCGGACTTTGTGTTTTATATATGTTGTAGGACCTTCGATGACATCGCCAGGTGGCGGAGTGATGACGTCTACAGGGGCGGAGCATCAGAAGCACTCACATACTAATTGACAAGTGGTCATTAGCAGTTTGACTGCCTACAGATTCGCTGTAATGCAGGGTAGTGGCCTGCGGTGCTACCTTCCTGCTCGTGCATTGCTGTTTGTACGTTATTTCTATAGGGGCACGGACTGTTGAACCAACACATAGGGCAGTGATACATGGCTGTGTTTGCATGTGCAAAATACAAGAATAGAACCCATTGATTTCAATGGGTTCGTTTTCATAAGCCTGTTTTGCCCGTGCGCAGCAAAAGTGCCATAGAAATCAATGGGATGTGCGAAAATACGCAAGGGTAAGAGTGAAACACTGCGCCTTATTAGACTTAAATAGCCATTAAATTCTACGGAAAGGGGGTCATGCTCGTGTGAACTGGGCCTGTGAGCGCAAAACTTACAATAATATGTGCAGACACATGCCGATTAGGATCTTGTTCAGACCTCGATCGTGTGCAAATATTCTGCGGCGAGCGTATTTGCGCTAAAGCTCGTGTGACGCCGCCTTTAGATAAGGAAATGACAGACGCTGCAATTTTAATATTTGCTTCTATTCCTGGAAGTGCGCGCTGCGAGAAGTGATGCTGTAATAGTACATTATAAAGGCAGCTGTGTAAACATTCTGCAACGGTTGGAACAGCAGGGAGTTTACCTTCCGTGTTTCCCGCGGTTCTCGGCTGGTTCGCACTTACAAAAAGAACAGTTTGTGAAGTTTATTAGAGAGCCGTCAACTGTGTCATTTGCTAATCCAGTAGTATAATCCACTATAAAGTCACTTAACCCTCAGTCTGCCTCTGTAACTAATCGTAAAAGGTTAATCTGGCTTCGCATTACGTTTTTGCGTCCTGTGTGTAATTTTCCTTTAACCCCTTTCTGACGGCCAATACACCTTTATGCTGACCTCACAAGTGGGCTTTAAATGTGCACATACATCTTTATAAGCAGAGGCTTTGTTGACTTCTGCCAGCCAGACTCCTGCTATAACTACCAGGAACGGAGAAACCTCAGATCCTGGCAGTTTAACCCCTTTCATGCCACAATCAATAGCAACTGCAGCATGTAAGCAGATGACAGGGGGAGGGGGTCATTCTGTCTCCCATCAGCACCCTGCAATGTGATTGCAAAGTACCACTGGGTTCCCATAGCAGGCAGAAGCCTGACGAAGACCTCCATGTCTGCCATGTAATTCACCCTATTAGACCCCGCCTCTTGTGGACTCTAATAGGCTGCTGTCATAGGCTTCATAGAATGCACCACATAAATAATGCAGTGTACTACTCTAGAGATCGAACAATCGCAACTTCAAGTCCCCTTCAGGGATTAAAGTCAAAAAATTCAAGAAAGTTCAATTTAAGGAATTGCTTTTCCCCACAAAAAAAAAACCTTTTTAAATGGATAAAATACAAAAAAAGAGGGTAACCCCCCCCCCCCCAATATTGTAGGTATTACCGCCTGTGTAATGACACAGACAATTAAAATATTTTGTTATTTATCACGCATGTTGAACGTTGTAAAAAGTTTTAAAAAGTACACCGGAATTGTTATTTTTCTTTGGTTTGCTTCCCAAAAAATGTAATAAAACAGTCACATGCACCTCAAACTGGTACCAAAAACTACAACTCTTCCTACAAAAACAAAACCCTCACAGAGCTCGTTACCTGGAAAACTGAAAAGCTATGGGTCTTAGGGCTATTACAGACGACCGTATATCGGCACGGTTTTCACTCAGAGCCGATATACGGTGTCCTTGTCTGCAGGGGGAGGAGGATGGAAGAGCCAGGAGCAGGAACTGAGCTCCCGCCCCTTGCCACTATTTGCAATGGGAGGGGTGGGATGGGGGCAGAGCTAAGCAACGGTACTTAGCTCCGCCCCCATCTATTGCAAATAGCAAAGAGGGGGCGGGAGCTCAGTTCCTGCTCCTGGCTCTTCCATCCTCTCCCACTGCAGACAAGGACACCGTATATCGGCTCTGCATGAAAACCGAGCCGATATACGGTCGTCTGAAATAGCCCTTAGAATCATGCGTTGCAGGTTCATTTTTTTTCTTTAACCCCTTAAGGACACGGCCTATTTTGGACCTAAGCCGCAACAATTTTGGGGGATTTTCATCTCCTTTTTTCAAAAGCCATAACTTTGTGGACTGTCGATACGGCCGTATAAGGGCATGTATTTTGCGTGGCGAACTGTAGTTTTTATTGGCATCATTTTCAGGTAAATATACTATATTGTAAAACGTTTATTAATTTTATTTTGAGAGCAGGGAAAGAAAAACATCAATTTTGCTATTGTTTTTTTTTTTTTTTTACAGCGGTAATCATGCAGCATAAATGACACAATACATTTTTTCTGCGTGTCACTACGATTACAACGACCCCAAAAATCTTATTTTTTTTTAGGTTATTCCACTTCTCCACAATAAAAACCCTTGATTTGGAATTTTTTTTCTACAATCGCTGCATTCAAGGACCTATAACTTTATTTTCCCATGGACGGCGCTGTCAGGGCTTGTTTTTTGTGTGACGAGCTGTAGTTTTTATTGGTACCATTTTGGGGTACATACAGATTTTTTATCCCTTTTTAATGCGTTTGTTTGGTGGCAAAATGAAGAAAAAAAGCATTTTGCCTCAGTTATATTTTTTTTACCTTTTTTTGCCGTGCAGGATAAATAGTACGTTCTATTTTTTGTACAGGTGTTACGGATGCGATGATACCAAATATGTGGGATTTAACTATTTTTTTATACAAAAAGGTTTTTTTTTTGTAAATATGTTTTTACACTATTTTCTTTTTTTTTTTCTTACACTTTTTATATCCCTGTAGGGGACCTGATCCATAGCAGGTATGATAAATGCCTTATCGCTTGTAATAACGATCATAGGCAACGGCAAGCCGGAAAGCCAGTATCTGGTGTCCTGTTGCTACGGCAACCTATCGGCGGGTGAGTCCAACGCCGTCAGAGGGAGCGCCCTCCATCTGTAAACCCTTTACATGCTGCAATCTACTTAGATCGTGGAATGTAGGGGGTTAAAAGCGGAGATTAATGTTATTAATGATCTTGGGGAGTGCAGCAAGAGGCTGGCTCCCGCTACGGGATGGCGTGGGCTCTGCTCCTAATCCATCGCCATTCGTGGTTACGTTAAGTACCACGCTGCCATGACGTAACCTTACTTCGTATAGCATTACGGGGTTTAAAAATGTGCTTTTATTACGCAAAAGTAGTAAAAAAAAACAACAAAAAAACCCTATAAAGTTGGTATCGCAGATCTGATCCACATAAGAAAGTTATCGTGGTATTTTTACAGAACGGTGAACGCCCTAAAAACAAACCCCAAAAAGAATGGCAGGATTTCTGGGCGCTTTTTCTATCTGTCCTCCCCAAAAAAATGTAACAGTTTTACAACCTGTCGAGGCGCCATTAAAAAAAAATACAACTTGTCGCTTCATAAACAAGCCCTCATGCGGCTGCGCCGAGTTACGTCGCTTGCGATGGGATGATGAAAATCGCTCAGTTCCTAAAATACAAAATAGGCCGGTCACGAAGGGGTTAAGAAATAAGCAGGCGAATCCGGAGCCGGACGCCTCTGTGTGACATCCTGTTGCCGTAGACTGCGCCATCCTGTTCTTCAGCAGGACAATGAGACACGTGAGGGCTTTTTTTGTCGACAACACAAACGAAAACACGTTAAAGAGACACTTTTAATCGTGATGGAAGCTCTAGTGAAAACCCGAGGATCAGTTTGGGGCAAAAAAACCCCAAAACATTAAACAAGACATAAAAACATGACAAGAACAGATTCCAGCGGGGTGTCATCTTATCTAGAAAACACAAAATCTGCAAATTTGTTGCCAATAGCAACTAATCACAGCGCAGCTTTCATTTCTTCTACTGCTGAGGTAAAATGAAAGCTGCGCTGTGATTGGTTGCTATTTCTTCTACTGCTGAGGTAAAACGAAAGATGCACAGTGATTGGTTGCTATTTCTTCTACTGCTGGGGTAAATGAAAGCTGCGCTGTGATTGGTTGCTTTTTCTTCTACTGTTGAGGTAAATGAAAGCTGCGCTGTGATTGGTTGCTATTTCTTATACTGCTCGGGTAAAACGAAAGCTGTGCTGTGATGGGTTGCCATTTCTTCTGCTGCTGAGGTAAAACGAAAGCAGCGCTGTGATTGGTTGCCATTTCTTCTACTGCTGAGGTAAAACGAAAGCAGCGCTGTGATTGGTTGCCATTTCTTCTACTGCTGAGGTAAAACGAAAGCTGCGCTGTGATTGGCTGTTAGAGCCAGTTTTCATTTCTTACACAGCTGAGGTAAACTTATGTAGCAATTAATGACATTGATGAACATTTCAGCTAAAAGAAATCTTACAGAAGAGGATTGCTCAGAAGGTTGATGCGCTAAATGCGCAGCACCTCATAGTCACATTTTTGCCGAACGAATGATTTGGGATCGCTGCAAAATGGTGCAGTAACATCAGTTATTATGTAGGAGGAGGAAATAACTTTGAAAGCCCAATTTTCAATAACCAATTCATGCGCTTATAGCACCGTGCATATAGTATATTTAAGTAGAGCTGCAGTGTAAAGAATGGTGGACAGAGCAGTAGTCTTATATTGTGTTCCCCTATCGGCTAAACATGGCCAAGATGGGACCACAACTGTGGAGGGATTGGAATTCTGAAGCAGACAGACATTCTTAAACTGGCTCTGTGGTAACCATAACTACTACAGACGTTGGTGGGAGTGACGTGGTTTCCCTAACGGGGCAGATGTGGAAACAGCGTCACTCCCATCGACTTCTATGAAAGTTATAGAAAGAGCACAGTTAAGGGCGCTCGGCGCGTTCTGTAATCTCAACTAGCCCGGTGGCTATGCCATAAAGTCTGAGAGGGGATTACCCCTCTATTAACCTCTTGTGAGCCAAACAGTAACCATAGAGGGCATCCTATAGGAGGAGGACTGTATAGTGGAAGATGGATCTAATCTTTAAAGCGACCCTCCGCTTATAGACAAACATGGCCGCACTCCTTCTCCGACTACCTGATCCACACTGTACATTAGTATGCATCACTAATCCAAGACACACCTGCTCTGATTGGCCAGTGGTGCCCATGTGAGCAGCACTGGCCAATCAGAGCATCATGTAGTGTCTTGGACTGCTGATGCATACTAATGTACAGTGTGTACAAGGTAGTCAGAGAAGGAGTGCGGCCATGTTTGTCCAGGACCGGAGGGTCGCTTTAAAGGGGTTATCCAGGCAGCGGCCCCTGATGTCTGAGAAAAAGCGCTTCTCCTGTGTAGCAGGGGGGTTCGTAATTGCAGCACAACTCTCAATGTAATCAATGGGAGCTGCCTGTAATTACAAGCGCCTGCCACTACACAGGGGGCAGAGCAGTGCTTCTGCTCCGACCCTTGCAAGCTGCTGCCTGGAAACGCCCTTTAAGCTTTTGGACATACCTAGCAGGAAATGGTGTTTCCCAATCACAGAACTATATAAACGTGTTAGCCCCAAGAGCTTATGCTCTAATGTTGGCCATTAATATTATGCCTGAAGGCTCGGCTCACTCGAGCATGGAATGATAATGTCAGTGGCAAGATAGGGAACCAGCGGCTGCCAGACCCCTTGGCGTGACCCTGAAGTTCTATAGACTCATATAGGTGCCACAGTGCAGTTCGATCCACCAGAGAGGTTGTACCAGGCCGGGGGACTGGAGACCAAATTTTACAAGAAGACCACAGTCCCCATATTCATTCATACACGCAAAGTAGTCGGCGCCATATTCTTTTGAAAGTTCCGAAAAAATTTGTCTTTGCTGCCCATAGCAGCCAATCACAGCGCAGCTTTCATTTCTTATACTGCTAAGGTAAAACGAAAGCTGCGCTTGGTTACTATAGGCAACATTTCCACCAAAATCATAGATTCAAAACCCGCAGCGTCCGTGCAGACTGATGCAGTCAGGACCCATTGTGAAAACGTTGCGGATTCTTCTACGTGTAAACGTATAGTTTTCATAAGACTGTGCGGCCGGGCTACTTTTCCGCGACCCCTCCTATCTAATGCACTCAAGTGTTTGCGCACGCAGTTGAATAATGACGCCACACTGTGCTCCATGCATCCAATGCAGTTTATTACAGTGTATCCTGTGCCTACACAGCACCGCATCTCGTGCGTGAACGCCGGTGGAAGAAGACAGTGGTCCAACACCTTACACTGTGAGCGGAGGAGTGGTCCTCGCATCCAACTAACACAACGCCTGGCTACAGCTAATATAGCATTTGCTCCCATATAACCCAAGCGAGCATATATAACTTTCCCTTCTGTTTACTTCCTGCAGGAACGGCGCTCAGAAAGTAAAATGAAACAAAAGGAAAATCTGTTCCCTGAATCGGGTGAATATATTAAAATGTCTTAAAGGAGCAAATTCTACCTTAGCCAACGCCATAAGGAAAACCTACAACAGAAAGTAGACAATAAGATTGTGGGTTAATGTTAAAGGGGTAGTCCAATCACCGAAACTTCCACCCTATCCACAGGATGGGGGGTAAGTATCTGAGCGGTGGGGACCCGACCGCTCGGCCATCTCCGACGGTCCCACTGGAATGAGAGGAGCGGCATTGTGTATGCGTGACCACTACTCTATGGTATCAGCGACCATTCTTAGGATCGGTGGGGTCCCAGAGGTAGTATCTACACCCGATACTAAGGGGGACTTTTACACGGAGCGAGAAATCGTTCACCTAAGTGGCCACTGACACAGTTTGCTCATTCACTAGTGCAGCCAAGTTTTTTTTTTTTTTTTTACCGGATCGCTCAGTCATTCAGTTCAGTGAATGAAAAGGACTGAACGATAAGCGAACGAGCAAACGATGATTTTCATTCTTGCATGAAATGAACAATAAGCGAACAGATACTCCTCATTCATCAGGCGCCGTGTTTACACTGAACGATAATCGTTTCATGTAAAAGCACCTACACTCTCTATGCAGCTCCCTTAGCAGGACAGCCCTTTAATAGGCGTAGTCCAGGTACGGGGCGCTTTTTCAAGTATTCACCCATCCAGAGACTGGGTGAAAACTGATTGATTGGTGAAAATGGGATTTGTGGGGGTGCTAGCGCTTGGACCCCTACCATTGTCCTCACTTCTAGGTGGCTTCTCCCACCTACAGGGATATCCCTGAATGGAGCACAGGTCGGGCTTCTCCCTTTATTTCAATGGGTTGACGTAACTAGCTGAGCACTTTGTACTCCGCTATCTCCGGCAGACACATTAAAAATGAATGACGCAGCATCTGTCCTCTATTTAATCACCTCCTCAGTGCGAGGGCTGCAGCGAGGAGGATGGGGGGACGGGACCCCCTTTCTTGGATCAGTAGAGGGCCCAGTGGTCAGACCGTAGTGCTTTATCCGTTTTCAGCCATCCAATGGATAGGTGAAAATTTGAGAACATCCCATAACTGGAATACCCCTTTAAGTCAGCATCCCGTCCGGACACAGTAACACCACAGAGTAAAGCATCGTTCAGACGGATGCAATATGGTCACATTTTAGCGTCCACAATGCTGGGGCCTGAGCCTGGGTCTATTCCGAATTAGGATCAGTTTGCGGCGCGTTTACGTCTTTAGACTCATCGTCGCACCAGGACTGGCGGCCGTTATTATATCCATCTTAGGGATAGCCTTATATATATAAAAAAAAAAAATCCCAGTGGTGCCAAGATGGTCCAATCTATCCCAACTCCTACGCTTACCAACCACAGCCATGGGTTGTGGGATTGGTTTGATCGCCACCCATGATCATCTCGAAGGCCACTTTCACACTGCAGTTTTGCAATCCGTTTAACCCATGCACCAAAAAGGCTCGCGGGGCATAGTCAAATGGATCCAGGGGCTCCCATTCACTGCCCAGAACCTCCCTTTGGTCTACATGCGGCTGGTATCTATTGGGGATACTCTTTAGCGCCATTCCATCCAGACACATGCTTAAAAAACAACCCATATCCGTTAAGTGGCTAATAGTTAATAGCACCCATTTAACATATACACCATAAGCTTACCCTGACGTATCCATTAAACAGGTACCATTGGATCAAGGACACAATAAACGGATGCCTAACAGTAGCATCCATGCCCGAAAGTGATAATAGCATCCACTCATTTATAGAATGCCATTATATCCTATGGGTGACAGATGGCACCGTTAGACATCCATCACTGCCTCCGCTAAGTGTATACAGTGGGAGCTTTTCCTGATGCATACATTAAAAAGTAAGCCATTAACACAGTGTGACGAGCCTTACGGCTGCTTTAACCCATTCCTTGCCCGGTCACGGAACCTGGTGACGTGTTATATGTAGAAACTGCTCAGCAGTTTGCTCCTTTCTTTGCCGTATATGCCTGCAATGTTGGCCGTGAAAGGGTTAAATTTCACAAAAAGTTAAAGTTACAGTCGATTTTTGTTCCAGGAACCACCGATACGAATAAATGAGGGCGATTTATGACTCTACCATGCAAAATGAAGGTACATCGACACGCCCGTCATCCCTGCAAGGATCCTGGCATGACCGCAGCCCTACTGACTCAAAAGGTGAGCGTCGGAGGAATCGATGATGCAGCAAGTTTGGGTCAGTAGACCCGCCGTAGGGCCAGGACACTCTTGTGTATTACGGGCACATAGATGAGATGTAATATGCTGGTGTGAAAAAAGCCTTACAATTAATTGATCTTTGCTGGTCATAGTTCAGAAGTCCGCTGTGCGCCAAATATTCAATCAGTAGTGACCAATGTTACAAAACTAATGTTACAGATCATTTTCCGGACAAGTGAGAAGTTTCCTTTTGTCACCATAAGGGTAGGGCTACACAGTAATTTTGGCCGCACGACCAAAGATCGCAGTTTAGCCCTGCAATCTCCTAGTGGAAGTCAATGCAGTCCCGGTGTGGCTCACAAGTTTGCGGCAAATCTTAAGTCCAGCAAAGTTTCATTCTTTTGCCATCTGCAATCACATCAACTTGCAGGTTGCAGCTCAGCTTGCATTGACTTCTACTAATCTAGTAGATCACATGGTTATACTGCAATCGTTGGTTGTGTCGCCGTTGCATAATACCTTCCGCTTTGTTTATTCGACCTGGACTGAGATACAATGGAGAAGATAAAGGTCCATTTTGGGGGCCGAACCAGTAAACTGAAGAAAGGAAAGCAACAGTAGCAATCTCAAGCCGAGACCCATAATGGTCTTCTTGTGTAGGACACAAAGAGCAACCTCATGGGAAAACCAACAGGGACTCAACTTTGACCTAATGGCTTTTACGACTTGATGGCCCAAACTACTTGTACTTTCTAAAGCACTGCTCATGCTACTCAAGTGGTCACCGAGGATCCAAAAATCGACTGCAACTTTAGCTATGCATAGACAACAATACAATTCTATCCACAACGACTGCAACGGTACAGTACAAAAATAAAATTAAAAAAAAAAAAAAATGTCCAACTAGGATAGGAAAGAAGAGAAGGCGGTTGTGCAGGTCCCTCTCTTATTTTGCTACCTTCAAGCTGGGGCAGCAGCGGCTGAGGAAAACTTCCTACAGGTATATATAGGCACTTCGTAGGACATCTCAACGTATGTGTCGCTCCAGTGCCATCCACGACGGGACTAGGAGTTTGGTAGAGAGGTGACCAAGGAAGGAGCTTAGGGCATCAAATACAGCTATTCAATGTCAAGTCTAGTGTTTCAGTCTCTGATTTCCAAGTCTCCTTCTATAAACTTAACAGTCCAAGGTCTCTGCTGGTAGCCACTTCTCTCCAAAATACTTAGCTGCTGCATCTATTGTTCTACCACCACCCAATGTCTTCTTTTGCCTGGTCCTCCAGGCTTATCCATGCTTGGTTAAGCATCATCTACCTGACATTAACATATAGTGGTGGATCGTAGCCTCACAATTAAGTCCTGCGGCTTGTAGGCACCAGATTCCACCTACTGACCTTTAATGGCTTGAGGTTCTACTCTTTGATCCTCCATCGTCAACCGATGAGTAGACCGCTGATCAGACTAAAGTATCAAGTATGATCTTTGGTTTTGTACCACAATTTTCAAAAAGGACTACTAGTCAAGACGGCCATGAAATCCATCCAGGATCTCCCAAAAAAAAAAAAAAAAAAGACACTTGAAAAGGAAAGACAATTTGACAATAAGCCTTGGAGTTGTTCTTCGGTTCAAGCATTATTCCAAAAAGTTGATCTGAAGGCTTCAGATTTTCCGCTCGATAGAACATGGGCTTTATGGATTGCGAACCTTTGCACTAGTCAATGTCTGAAAGTTCTTCAGAGGACACTTGGTCGTAGGGCGTGACACGTCTCCGCTATTTTTGAGCCATGGAATAGAGCCTTATGGAAATATAAAAAAAAGTTGCATTGACATTTAATTCCTGCCCTGTAACTAAGAGCTGGGTGCATTTATTTATGGTCCTATGCAGCGACATCTATGTGGTCAGGGCATTAGCATCATCAGTGCTATTGCTCAAACGTAAAGGATGAAATGCATGTGACATGTTCACACATGCCGTGTGCTTAACGGGCCGTCAGATATAGCATGCGGTTAAGACTATCAGAGGTTGTCAGTTTACGAAGATCCTAGCTTATTAATAAATAACTACTCTCGGATCGTAGGTAGTTTGTGGTCCACAACGTCAGCCTTGCTATAAGGTCTGGATTTTCTAAGCCCAGGCTTAGGTGCTAGAAGTTAAGAGCTCGAGTTTGCTTGGTTGAGATTTTTTTCTTTAAAGACTTTGAAACTTTTCCTGGTTCCTGTTTTGGAAAAAAGTCTTGCCGAATTCATAAGAGCTGATCATGATGGCGCAGGCTGGGGCAACCTTGATGACCCGCGGCATGAACCCTGTGGAAGGAAGGATTGAAAAAAAAACGTCACGTGTGGAAGAAAGGAGGAGGAAAGTGGCGAGTTAGGGTTAGGTACATCACCTGCAAAAAGGCCACGAGCTCCAGATTCTGCTTTGATGGTGCGCATGGCCCCCCAGGTAGAGGATCGCTTTCGCCTTGATGCACCTAGGTAAATTGTGAAGGTTAAGATTGAAGGATGGCCTATCCTCAAGCTTAGGCCATCAATACCCAATCAGTAGAGGTTTGACTACACATACCCCTGCCAATCAGCTGTTTAGAGTCAGTGATGCTCGTGTGATTACTGGGTCTTTAGGGTCTATAACTGCGTATGATCCGGTATGCTGTACTTTTTAAAGTGGCCGTTTTGAGTACCGCAGCTTTGACATATTGAAGTGCATGTGTTGCACCCTTCCTTCCCCCATTTGTTGACTGGGATTATAAAAATGGGTCAATTGACCGGGATAATAAAAAGCACCAGTCCACAGTTACCCCTCAGCTATAACTACAAAGTGACCCTTAATATACACATCCACATACTCTACCAACTCCTTACCTAATTCCATGTCTCCAAGTTCAATCTGTCTGTGAGTTTTCACTACATCAAATGGCAGAGTGAGGATGGCTGCCACCTAAGACGCAGGAAGAGAAGACACTATAACATTGGACGAGCCCGCGGCCGTCGGGCAAGCAGAGCGCAGAATACACAAGAGCAGCAGGAAGCAATATAATCGGACGTCTCTGCTTATTTTTAGCAGGGTAATAATAAGAAATAGGAATACGGGGGAACCGATGAGCGCACAAAACATGACTGCAGAGGACTTACAGCTCCGGACAAGGCCCCTGATGTGAAGCTGATGACAAACTGAGTCTCTGAAGTCCCCCAAGTGTCACTGAGCTGCTTCTTCACCAACTCATAATTAAACCAGTAAAGAGCTAGAGAGATAAAAAAAAGGAGACGTTATATGGAGTAATAGGGGGAAGTTATATGGGGTAATAGGAGGAGATATAGGGAGGTTATACAGTGTTTCCATAAAAAATAAGGCCCTGTCTTATATTAGATTTTGCCCCAAAAGAGGCACTAGGTCTTATCATACTTCTGTAGCAGGCTCGGTCCAGCTCCCTCCCGCTGCTCTCCACAGCTGACACGCTTTCTGAAGTCCTCGGCCGCTCATACAACATCACTTCCTGGTTATGGGATTCATAAATTCCACCTCCAGGAAGCAATGGCTGCGATTGGTTCTTCGACCGCTACTCAGCCAATCACTGCAGCTCTGCATGAACCGACACGATGGCTGTGATTGGCTAAGTAGCAGTGGAAGAACCAATCAACAGCCATTGCGTTGTACAGGCAACATTTAGGAGTTGGCTGAGCTGTGGCCAATCACAGCCATCGCATTGATTAATCTAGCGCTGCATTGACTGGCTCAGCAGCAGTCGAAGAGCCAATCACAACAATTGTTTCCTGGAGGTGGGATTTATGAATCCTGTACCCAGGAAGTGGTGATGTACAAGTGGCTGAGGACTGCGGGAACTGTGCTGAAACTCTGGAGAGCAGCGGGAGGGACCTGTACCGAGCTTGCTAGGTAATGTATTTTTTGTTTAATGTAGTTTACCTAGGGCTTATTTTGGGGGAAGGAATTATATTTCAAGCCTCCTGGAAAATTAGGCTAGAGCTTATTTTCGGGGAAACACGGTGTGAAGTAAAAGGAGGAGATTATATGGCGATATATACGGGGCGGGGGGGGGGGGGGGGGGGTTGAATTAAGTAGTAACATGAGGTTATATGAAGTAATAGGAGGAGATATAGGAGAGGTTCTATGGGGTAATAGAAGGTTATATGGAGATATGGGGGAGTTATATGAAGTAATAGGAGGAGAAGGTTATAAGAGTAATAGGAAGTATGAGATAAAGGGGGTGGTTATATGGAGTAATGGGATTGGTCTTTCAGTATAATTACCTGAAAACGGGACATCCCTCAGCACAGTCGGTCCCCATCCCTTCCAAAGTGACAACCATCCGCCCTGAGAGACAGCAGAACGCAGACAAGCTCCTAGCTCCATGTACGAAAGCTGACGAGACTGTAGTTTAGTGCGAATCAACTCTAGAGGACTGATGACTGTAACGGCACCCACTGGCACAGAAGCGATATAAGAAGTTATCATACAAAACATCACAACAAATAAGAAATAGATGTGAAAAAAAATAAATAAATATGCAACTCACAGCGGGCAAGTGCGCCGGCAACGAGCGGGATGTGACTGCCGCCGTATCCCATGTTGTAACAGAGAAAGTCTTTCAGATGATCGTAACAGGTGAAATAGATAATGGTTGCAGGTACAGCCATCACCCTGCGGGGGGAGACAGAGAGCGTGTCACTTGGGGACAGGTTACCTGCAGAAAAACACTGAGCATCTGGTCCCCGGCGGGACGGAGCGGCTTTACTCGTTGCCAAGTATAATACAAATTGGATAACAAAGAGGCGAGATAAATGTGTTGTAATGAACACTTTGTATTACATAATGGTAACTAATTGCGTTCTGCATCCATCTTTGATGAGTCTTATCTATACAGATATGTGATTAATGACAAGTTACTTTGTTAATCGTTTGCTAAAATAAGTTACTTTGAGCAATGTGAATGAATAATATACGTGAAACCGTTGGAAGGAACCTATAGAAGATAACGGGCGCACCTCTCCACTATATACTGATCAGCCATTAACATTAAACCACTGACAGGTGAAGGGAATAGCACTGATCTACAATGGCGCCTATGAGGGGAATACATTAGGCAGCAAGTCATCAGTCAGTTCTTGAAGTTGATGTTCTGGAGGAAGGAAAAACAGGAGGTAGTAAGGATATGGGCGACTCTGATGAAGGCCAAGTCGTGATGTGTAGACAATTGGGTCGGAGCATCTCCAAAACAGCAGGTTTTGTGTGGCGATCCCACCATGTCCTAAAGGGGTCCAAGGAAGGACAACCGGTAATAAGTGACAGACTCATAGGCAACCAAGGGTCGTTGATGCATGCGGGGACCAGAGGCTACCGTCTAGTCATATCCCATAGTAAAAGTTTCAGAAAAAGTTCCTACTGCCTGTAATAGAAAGGTTTCGATCACAAAGGACATCGCAGCTTTGTGTATATGGGGCTGTGAAGCTGTGGACCGGTCAGCATGCCCAATTGATGTGTCAGCATCAGAACTGGACCATTGAGCTTTGGAAGAAGGCACCTAGTCTGATAAATCAGATTTTCCTTTATATCATGTGGATGGCCGACTGCCTCACTTACCTGGGGAAGAGATGGCAAGCCTGTGGAGGCAGCACAGAATTATAGAATGGTAGAGTTGGAAGGGACCTGCAGGGTCATCTGGTCCAACCTCCTCCTCAGTGCAGGATCACTGGAGGGGGATAATCACCTCACATGATCTAGACTCTATGCTTCTCTTAATACATCCCAGAATTGTGTTTGCCTTTTTTACTGCTGCATCACATTGTTGGCTCATGTTCAGTCTGTGATCTATTAGTATACCCAAGTCTTTTTCACATGTGCTGCTGCTTAGCCCAATTCCTCCCATTCTGTATGTGCTTCTTTCATTTTTCTTGCCCAGATGTAGGACTTTGCATGATTGGTAATGTTGCGCCATCACATGCATGTAACACTGACAAGTACCACCTAATCACTGCACAGACTAAGGGCCAGCTTCATGGCAGCGATATTCCCTAATGACAGTGGCTTATTAAAGCAAAAGAACTGTTCAGGAATGATTTGAGAAACATGGGAAAGGGAGCAAGGTGAGGACTTCTCCAGCTTTCATTACTCCGTGACCGTTTGGTTCTATGTTGGTCGTCCTGGGTCATATTTACAACTTGTAACAGTTTGCAGGTATTTGGGCATCAATTCTGTCAGTAGGGGAAATACATGAGCGATGTTATCTAATTCCCTGTCTAACACTGCACTGTGGAGTAACATGGTTTATAGGTTTGGCCCGAAGTCTGCCTTTAAGACCCAGTACTTACAGTGTAGGAGGGAGGCCGCTCCACAGTGATGTTAAACCTTCGTAACGTGTGATCTTCACAAACGCGTCCTGCAGAAGAAGAGAAAATTACCATCTCTATAATGTATAGACCAAGTCTAGATGTCTAAGTCACAATGACCCCCGTCTACCCAACTTTTGGCTTGACAAGTATATAAAAAAAACCCTAGTGCCCTTCCCCACCGAGCCCAAGGGGGGCACTAGTTCACACCATGCCAGCCGTGCTTCTTTACTGTGCCCTTGGATCTACACATACAGTCCGGGCAATGCAGGAAAGTGCAGGTCTATATCAAAGTATATAAGCGATCCCCACTTACGGTTTTCAGCACCATGTACCATATTATGCTACTTACCAGTGTGCCGTGGAAGTGGGTGGGTGCTCGATACCAGGTACTACAAGCTGTAGCATGCTGGCACACGAACAGATGATCCATTAGACCGTTACAGTACAGGAAACAGCGCCCTGGGTGGGTAATAGAGAGAAGCTGGGTAAGAGGGTGAGGTACGTGAAGAATAACGCACGGGGTATGATGAGAAGGCTGCATGTTAGTACATGGGCTGAAGCTTTTAAGTAGCTTTAGCGCACATGGCAAAAAGTGAGCAAGAGCTGGCACGTGGGCAATGGTGCCCTATCAGATGGATTCTAAAACATTAGTACATATAACTAATAATTCTCAGGGACAGCAGATGTAAAGGGGACAGTATAAAAAAAAGTCATAAATCTATAGACGAGATAAAAAGGAATCCTCCCACATCCAGGGGCAGAAGAGGAGCAGATCAAAAACCACCCAGCCCAAAATAGTAGCAGGTATCTGCAGGTACTAAAAGGACGACAGAGGCCAATGACATGCAGGACACAACGCCTCGCAGTCTATGTCCCAAGAGCAACAAAGACAACACAGAAATTTACACATCACCCAGGGCTATGGGGTCAGCGTTGTGTACTCACATGTGGGATGGCGCAAGGGGGGTGCCCGGGGAAGAGACTTGACAGACATTACTGCAACACAACAGGAATAAATGAGGAATCAGAACATGACTGTGTATGCCATTTGTATTCTGCAGCTACAAATACATACAGGAACACCAATAGCGGCAGGAGGGTCTCGTGCAGGACGGCTCAGCGTTATATAGGTACGCTACTGGCAGTGTGCATGCAGATTAGTAGTGAAAGGACAACTTACCCCCTAGAGCTAGTGCACATCAAGTGTTAATGCAAGGTGTGAACTAAAAGGATCACGCTGCGCAAAACTTATAACCTATGAAGGTTCTATACTAATGCGCATAATAATCCTCTACAGGGGGCAATCTGGGAGTTCAAGGGGTTGTTCCAAAAATTTAGCTTATCCCCAGGATAGGGGACAAGTGCCTGATCGGTGGGGGTCTTCATGCTAGAACCACCTCTGATCACGAGAAAGGAGGTCCCATATCCCTCTGTATGAATGAGGCAACAGATGCGCTGCTGCTCCAGTCATCAATACCCATTTAGGAACTTTAAAAAGGGATTTCTGGGACTCAGGATAGGTCATCAATAGTTGATCGGCCTCTTCTCAGGCATGTGACATCACAATAAGTGGTCACAAGGCTTAAGAGCAACTCAGTCCCATGCAAGCGAATGAAACCAAGCTGTAATACCAGGCACCGCCACTATACAAAGTAGATGCTGTGCCTTGTATGGAGTGAAGATACAGTGGCATTTCAAATGATCGGTGGGGATCCCGAGGGGATAGACCTCTGCTGATCAACTATTGATGACCTATCTTGATAGCTTTTCCTGCTCGCCGAAAAGAGCAGAAAAGCGGAACCCCAAGCACAGATGTGAAAGCACCCCTATAAAAGCAGTTGCCATGCCAAAGAAAACCCTGCTTGTTGTCAGGGAATTGAAAACACTTATTCACAACTAACTGAAAACCAGATGCAAATACACCGTAACAAGCCGCACACCTGCGTCACGATCAGGACAGGTTTTCAGTTCTCGATAGCAAACAAGGACATCCACCATTCATTCACAGCAAGCAGATATGCTGAAAACAGTGAGGCATTGAAACAAAGCAAGTTCGAAAGTTGCAGAACTTTACGTAAAATAACGATTAGATTTCCTTTATCTTTCTAAAGTGTAAAACTTTTGACAGGCAGAAGTACTGATCGCAGCGATGAACGGGCTCCGCAGAAAGTCTATGGAGTCCGCACAAGACAACAGCATAACAGGCACAGCACTCAACTCCAGCACTTCTGCCTGCTTGCTTTAGTGATCGTGGGGGTCTCAGCACCCGGACCCCCACTGATCAGAGCTTCTAGCATAACTATGAAGGGTCAAAAGTTTTCAAAAAGTTTGCTTAACATCAAGTACATATCAATCACGCAGTCACTACATTAATAATTCCCTGCACTGAAGGACGCGGCGGCGGGTGCCCGAAACAAGACACTGCTGAAGGGGTGGGGAACGTATAACGAGCATCTCCCATTAGTAAGCATGCGCAGCACATGTAGATTAGTGTGGGACCCTCCACGGAATCAGGGGGGACGTTACCTTTGGAGAATGGTTTCTTCTGCGACTGCAGTCGGATCTTCACAACGTCGAGCGGCGTCACTGCGGAGGAGACAGAAGGTGAGCTGCGGGCAATCACAGGGCACCGCCGTCATCACCACACGAAGAATCAATCATTACCAAAAAGCGAGGTGAGAAGAGCGCCGGTTCCTGAGGCCATTATTTGCTGCAGTGGGCTGATCCCACACCGGGGGGCGCTGCTGTCCTCCACTGCCATCCCTGCCATGTGTTATACTTCAGGGGGTATCTGGGGAGGCAATAAAAACCTTGGGTAATAAGTGAAAAAAATAGCAGCTAAAGCAGCAGAAAAGTAAATGTCCAACAAACTCCCGATGCTCCCCGTCCCTCCTTATCTCCCCGCACCCTGCCGCAGGCGTGCCGCCATTACACGGCCCTGATAACAGGGCTGACAATCTATAGGACGCCACTCACAAGTCACGCGTCCACCACTTACCTGGTGCCTGGTGGGTGGCTCACAGTCTCCCCCTGCTGGATGATAAACGATAAGCAGCATCTTCACAGTGACTGTCAGGAAACAACAGGATCATCGATGCAGGTTAATTGCTGTACAAACACATTACATAAAGAGTTGCGTGTGTAGGCGCGACACCATTATTACGCTCCGATGAGCGCTCACTCGTTCAATGAGTGATACAGAGCGATAATTATATACATCCATGTAGAAAGAATGCAAACAGTGGCCATTTTAAGATCACACTAATATATATATATATATATATATATATATATATACACATACACATACACATACACACACACACATATACACACTATACGTCCCATTCAAAATATCACATATCTGCTAAGTAAAACCCATTTTACGTCTCCCTATATCATCCCCCTTGTGTAATACTTACCTGGAAACCTCAATGGAAACAGATCTATGCTAACAGACCCTAATTTACAAGCAATCTGCAATTTAACTAACGGAGAACTACAACTCCCAGCACGCCCTGGCAGCGGACAGAGGGCAGGGCATGCTGGGAGTTGTAGTTTCACAGCAGCTAAGCGCTAACAAGGTGTTCTACAGCACGGGCTGTGCACAGAATATTAACAGGACACATGTGACACGGCAGGGATCATACATGATGTGAGTACAGACACACATTATACACGTTCATGTCTCACCTGCGGCCCCTTCCACACTGGGGTCCCCGGACCCGCCGTCTATGGACCCACATGCCGCCGTCCGCGGCTCGTTACTGGGCCAAACCGGTTTCTGATCACAACAACTTGTCAATCACGGCTAAGCCCCGCCCGCTAGGGCGGATATACGGAGATCCTAACGTGCGATAGGTAGAAGAGGGAGTCAATCAAATACAAGCCACGCCTACTTAGAGGTTTCAGCCATCCCTTGTTCCCAGCATGCACTGCGGGCGGTATAAAGGAAGCGGCTCCATATAGAGACGCGTCACCTTTCACCCAGTTTTCGTACAGTCTGTAGAGGAGGGGGAGCGTGAGGTGAAGGGAGGACAATATGTAGACGGCCATGAGCTGCATAGTGGTCCCCACAGACCCCTGGAAACATGGCCAGCCATAGGGAGCATTCACACCCCTATATATATATATATTCTTGACATCCTGTTTTCTCTTAATTTACACATGCCTAACGATTTTAATTGGCTGTTACAGCGCAAAATACGCACCGACAGAACGCGCTGAGGTTTTTTTCATGCAACTGAAAATCCCCGTGAAAAATCCGTAGCTGTGAATGACCCCGGTGATATCTGGGCTCTGGCCACTGCATATTAGGGCTCTCACCAGCGTAAGCCTCTTATAGGCCAAGGGGGGAACCACTATTAGGGCCTCAGATGACAAGACCGTTCATCTAATCACCACAACTCTCATCATTTACAGATCTGCCCGAGATGGAACTGCAGGACGGGTTTTGTAGCAAAACGACAACTCCTTCAGGTGCTTATTGGGTGCCAACAATCCCCATACACCATCTTGACGTGCATTTCCCGCTCTGTGTGCGAAAGGCACAATTAGGTCAGTGATGATATCAGTCCTGTGTATACTGATACGGGGCTGATCTCAACACTCACTCAATTGTGCCTTTTGCACACAGAGCGGGAAATGCACGTCAAGATAGTGTATGGGGATTGTTGGCACACAGTAGGCACCTGAAGAAGTTGTCGTTTTGCTACAAAACGCGGCATGCAGTTCCATCTCAGGCTGATATGTAAATGATGAGAGTTGTGATTAGATGAACGGTCTTGTCAGCTGAGACCTCCTTCCCTTGGCCTATAAAGGCTCTCGGAGGCTCCTTGTGTGTAGTGACCTCTTCTTCCACTTGTGTAGAGCTTGTTGACCACTAGACGCCTCTACGATGCAGAGAAGAGATTTCACCCCATTACCAGAGTCTGAGAGGGGCGCATTTATGGGATGTGAGAAGCTTGATGGTCGTATCCATGAATTGTCCCCCACCTGGCCGGTCTGACCAGAATGTTATGAGGTGTTGGGACCAGTGGATGTGTGAGGGCACACAAGGTGACCGGGCTCAGGATGCCCCGACAGACCACCAGTAGCGAGGAGCGTCTGACTAGACTGTTAGGGAGTATTGGGAACAGTGGATGAGGGCACACAAGGTGACCGGGCTCAGCACCCCCCAACAGACCTTCAGTAGAGAGGACTGTCTGACCAAACTGTTAGGGGGTGTTGGTGGGTGTGTGAGGGCACACAAGGTGACTGCGCTCAGGACACCCCCTACAGACCACTAGTAGAGAGGACTGTCTGACCAAACTTTTAGGGGGTGTTGGTGGGTGTGTGAGGGCACACAAGGTGACTGCGCTCAGGACACCCCCTACAGACCACTAGTAAAGAGGATCGTTTGACCAGACTGTTAGGTGGTGTTGGGACCAGTGGATGTGTGAGGGCATACAAGGTGACCAGGCTCAGGACGCCCCCTACAGACCACCAGTAGAGAGGAGCGTCTGACCAGACTGTTAGGAGGTGTTGGGACCAGTGGATGTGTGAGGGCACACAAGGTAACTGGGCTCAGGACCCCTGACAGACCACCAGTAGAGAGGAGCGTCTGACCAGACTGTTAGGGAGTATTGGAAACAGTGGATGAGGGCACACAAGGTGACCGGGCTCAGCACCCCCCAACAGACCACCAGTAGAGAGGACTGTCTGTCCAAACTTTTAGGGGGTGTTGGTGGGTGTGTGAGGGCACACAAGGTGACTGCGCTCAGGACACCCCCTACA
Source organism: Eleutherodactylus coqui (assembly GCF_035609145.1). NCBI lineage: Eukaryota > Metazoa > Chordata > Amphibia > Anura > Eleutherodactylidae > Eleutherodactylus > Eleutherodactylus coqui. The sequence goes on from NC_089849.1 coordinate 32,848,524, forward strand.
GACCACTAGTAGAGAGGATCGTTTGACCAGACTGTTGGGAGGTGTTGGGACCAGTGGATGTGTGAGGGCATACAAGGTGGCCAGGCTCAGGACGCCCCCTACAGACCACCAGTAGAGAGGAGCGTCTGACCAGACTATTAGGAGGTGTTGGGACCAGTGGATGTGTGAGGGCACACAAGGTGACCGGGCTCAGGACCCCTGACAGACCACCAGTAGAGAGGATTGTCTGACCAGACTGTTAGGTGTTGGGACCAGTGGATGTGTGAGGGCACACAAGGTGACTGGGCTCAGCACCCCCCGACAGACCACCAGTAGCGTGGACCATATGATCATCAGACAAGCACCAGCAGCTTCAACTGTTTTGTGGTCTGCCATCCAGAGACAGGGGGCGCCATCATTACACCCTTGTGTCTGTTGGAAGCATTGTCAGGTACTTGGCTGAAGGACATTTAGGCTCACGGCGCCCATTACATGTACTTTCTTTGACACTCACCGTCATCTCCGTTTCTAGTGATGTCATGAATGATGAAAGTGAACACTATGGAGTGAAACAGGCTGGACTGTTTTCAGCAATGAATCTAAGTTTAGTTTGGGCACAGATGACAGGTGTGTTCGTGTCTGGAGATCTCGGGGTGAGCACCTCAATCCTGCCTTTGCTGTGGAGTGGCACACTGCCCCCTGCTGGTGTGATGCTCTGGGGGCCATCATATACGGCAGTCGGTCCCCCCTAGTAGTGGTACGAGGGACAATGACAGCTCAGCGATATGTTCAGGACATCCTGCAGCCACATGTGTGCCTCTCATGGCGGTTTCCAAGAGGCTTCTAGCAGGATAATGCTCGGCCGCACACACAAGGGGGTCACAGGAATGCCCCCACAACATTGTTCCACTTCTGTGAGATTTATCCCCAATAGAACCAACCTTATAATACAAATACAGATGTGTCCGTTCATGATTTTTTAAATCTGCGTCATAGAAAAAAGAAAGAGTTCTGCCGCACATTAAAGAGTCCGATCTACTTTGGAAAAATCTGACATTTGGCGTACCGTGTCTACAAGACCTGAGGCTATGTTCACATGTTGAGGAAATGCTGTGGAATCTCCACAGCAGAAATGGGTGTGAAGGGTTTGCAATATTTTACAGTACAACATTGTGGATGGGATTTCAGCACCTCATCACACGCTGTAGAAGACCGTCTGCTGTGTAAATGGGATTACAGAGCGGATTTTAGATCTGCAGCAAGTTCATTTATGCTACAGATTTCACACTGAAATCCAGGTCACAATCGACGCCAGTTTACTTTGATACAATGTCTTTGCAGAGAAATCCCACGCAGATCAGACAATTGCGCCATATGGGCCTGCAGATTTTGATGAGGATCCGCAGCAGAGAATCTGCAATGTGGGGAAGTTCACTAATAGCTACAGTGCTACAATTCATAGCTGCAGCACCCTCACTGGTAACGGTGCCAGCTCCACTCCAAGGTCAAATTGGCACCAAAACTGGCAGCTGCAAGAGAAGGCAGTTTCATTTTTTTTCTCTTGACATAGAGAAATAGCTTTACCCTCCCAGTTTTCCATCTAGGAACAAACACAGCGCCTCGTGGATGCACCATATGGCGACACATGGAGCACCTACAGCTCCGTAAGGGTCAAGCATTGCAGCCATAGTGTAGATTTTGCAGTGCTTTTTTGCAAAATTGTGCAATTTTACAAAAAGCGTAGCAAAAAATAAAAAACGCAATATGACTGCAGCATGTACATAGGTGTTAAGCCTGGGATCACACAGACAGTTTTCGGAGATCGTTTCTGGCCGCCCGCCTGCATTCACAGTTAACAGGCATTCAGAGATGAACAACTGCATGTTTGTACGGGCCGATCGCCGTTCGATTCTTACGCCTGCACAAATGGAACCACGATTGATAAGCGAGCGCATTATCATTCAGCGGTCTATGTGAACAATTGTCCATCTAAATACTCCATAGGCTGTTATGGGGCCGTATGCTGTCTGTGGCGTGAATATATGTCGGATTATAAGACGAGTGCTTTGTGCAACCGCATGGGACCCTAGTCTTCCAGGGGTCCATGGCCACCCAAGCCACTCCACCATCTTTATAGGCTGACAATAACTCCCAAAGGAGAAGCTGCGGGAGAGATGGAAGAGCAGGTTATGTATGGGATGTGCCGTGGCAAGGCTACAGTATCTGTAATACAAATTCTCCTGTATGGGTGACTGGGAGAGGGCTCTGACTTTGCTGGCACAGAGTGGCTGTAGGGGGTTATTGCCCCTCTCAGTGCCTTCCCAAAGAAATAGTGCCTCTCATTGTGCCCAGAAAGCACTACTGACCCATAAAGTAATAGTGCCCCAAAAGGTAATAATCCCCCAAAGTGCCCATGCCAAGAAATAATGACTCTTTTGTATACTCCACAGTAATACTGCCCTTCTTTATGCCCCCACGTAGTAATAATTCCCCTTTGCTTCTCCTTCAGAAGATAATAATGTCCACTTCATGGACTAGATAAATAATAAAGCTCCCTTAATGGAAATTAATAGAGCCCCTTATATGCCCCTACAAAGTAATATCACCCGTTCTTGGCACCCTATAAATAATAAAGCTCCCTCCATGCCCAAAACAAAGTAATAGAGCCCCTTCTGTGCTCTCACCAAAATAATGGAGCCCCCTGTCGGTGCTTTAGGCAGGCGACAGGTTACCTTTATGATGTAGCAGTGCAACATTGTGGCCTGAAGTTGCACTGCTGCATCATAATACAGCCCCATGTAGTGTATATTACAGTGTATATGACCCTCTTAGTTGTAGTCTCCATGTGATGACGGTGTACCTCTAACCAAAAGTGGGAACTAATCCTAGTGGATGAAAAAGAAGCCATAGGGTCTTCAATTCCGAGCGGAAATGCACGTATAGTCGTCACATAAGGTGTTAAATTCTCGACTCGATGTAACGAGATCCAATTGACGCGCATATTGACCTGCGCTCATTAAATTTTGTTTTACATGGTCCGAGAATCAGCTTATGGAGATGAACCATCTTAAATGTGATCGCTTATCCCTATAGGCCAGCGGTTCACACGGGGAGATGTACAGCTGCCAATCAGCAAGCATTTTTAAGCTGCTAAGAGTCACTGATCGGCCAATGGATGAGCGTTTGTTCATTCATTGGCTGATCAGTATCTGTTTTACACAACCCAAATCGGACTAACGAACATTTAGACAAAGATTTGTTCCCGATCATCCCGCCGCGTAAAAGAGCCTAAAGAATGTTATAGACCAGTGAATGCCGTGCATGCTTCTCCTGACAGGTGTTTGAAGAAAGTCTCCCCCTGCTGGATGAAAAGCAATAAGCAGTCTTTGAACATTTGCATTGATGCACATAAGGGTCCTTTTACATGGAGCAATTTGCCCTGGTAGACAAGTGCCAATCAACAATACTAGTGCTCATCTATCGGGCATTTACGCAAGGCAATTTAGATTAAGGGATAAGCAAGCATTTACTTGAATTCAGAGGCGTAACTTAATGCTTCTGGGCCCCAGTGCAAAATCTGTAACAGGGCCCCCAACTATAATGCTTTATTCATAATACTGGGCTCCTTATATGAAGAAGAGAGGCCTTATGGGCCCCCTAAGGCTGGGGTCACACGGGTCGTATTCCTGGAGGAAATCTCACGGTTTTGCCGCAGCGAAAACCCGCAAGATTCCCACTGGACAAGTGCAGCTTCAAAACCCGTGGCACTTAGCCGTGGATTTTGGAATGGCTTGGCCACATGTTTTTCTGTTGGAGCTGGCGCTCCCATAGAGAGGAGCGTGTGAGGTCCAGGAGATCCTGGATTTACGTCTGTGTCGGGGAACCTTACAATATTTGGTGGCCTGGAAGGGCTTTGGGCCGAAAGATCCTTCCTGGGTGGCCACACATGATGTTCATGCTCCAGTTTTGGTGCAGCGTTTACACTGTCTGTTTCCAGATAGGCCTGCTTATGGTGGCGGGGTCCCCCGTCAGACGGGGGGGAATGTTACCATGAGGCGACTGCCAGGGCCACGGGTGGTTGGTCGGTGCGGTGCGCGCACTAGTGGGTCCAGACGGCGACGAGCGCATGCGCGCCTGTGAGTGCAGCTCTATGCACGAGCCCCTGGTTATGGGATTCTGCTGGGAGGCGTCACCTCCCCCTCTCCGCGGAGGCTTCTGTTTATAAGGCTGGCAGTGAAGTCCATTCATTAACAGTTATTGGTTTCTGTTCAGTGTGCTAGCATCCTGCCTCTGGCAGTCTCCTGTTTGTCAGCTTTGGCTTTATCTGCCAGGTTATCCTATCTGCCTCGGTCTGCGTGTATTTCCTGTTGGTTCTCCATCTGCCCTTTCTGTCGGTATTCTACCCTGTTACATCTTAGTATGCCAGTCCCCCCTCTCGGTCCCTAGTGAGAGCAGGGACCGCCGCCCAGTTGCCCGCCTGGGATTAGCCAGGAGTGGGGGCAAGTAGGCAGGGACAGGGGTTGCGGGTAAGTTCTAGGGCAACCTAGGCTGGCGTATCATCGGGTAGGATACTGTAACAGCGTGCCTGCAGCGGTAAAAAAAAAATAGACATGCTGCGACCGGGGAATCAGCGCCGTAGCGCCGGCTTCTGCCGCAACGAATTGGCTGTCCCGTGTGAACAAAATTTTTAACAAATATCGTCTACATGGCTAGCTAATTTCCACGGCAAATCTGCCCTGTGTGAACCCAGCCTAGGGCTCCATGGCCCGGATGTAACTGCATCCCCTATAGTTATGCCCCTGATACTTAATCATTCGTTCCCATAGAGCTGTCATGGGTCGGCAGCACATCTCACATCTGCACATGTATGACCAGCATCCATCCAGTGGATGGGTGAAAATTGAAAAAACATCCTATAACTGGAATACCCCTTCTGTGTGATGTAAGGCTTATGAGAGATGATATGTAGTGGTATCTGTCAACCCTAGTGAAAGAGGGGGCCCTGGGTGCGAAAAGGGATTTAGTCAGGATCTGTGGATAGGGGTCTTACTTTGGCTTGCACCCTTCCCATGGGATGGCTGGGTACGGCTAGCGTTAGATGGGCTCTTTCCTCCTCCCAATGTGTTTTGGTACCTGGGTCGGGGTAAATGGGCCCGGGTACAGCCCTGCCATGAAGGGACAACGGTTTGTGGTGTAACAGAGAAGTAAAGCCGGCCATGATGCTGTGAACTTTTAGTCCGTGAACAACAAGTTTATGTTCTCTTACATGTCCGAGAATCTCAGTGCCAGGAACCTTGCAGAACATGGTAGGACACCAATGGTCACTTTTGTCACAGGGCACCAAACAGCTTGAATACCTGTAGTTGGCTTCCTAGATGTCAAGGTATTCACGACAACCGGGGTTACGTCCACACAACGGCCTATGGAGGCTCTCCGAGTTGAAGTGGCAGAACACATGTCCCAGGTGGCAGCGGAGGGACACGAGATCAGACACGGACATTTGCAGACTGACAACCGTCCGTCCCGACAGTGTTGGAGAAACCCTGACGCTTGAGATTCTCAGCAGCAGAACAAATCTCTTCAGGCCGGAAGTCAAACAACAAGTCAAATAAGTTTTAAAAATGTTTTATTAACCCTTTCCAATCCACTGTCTGACGTCTAAAGACATTCTGATTTGACGGCTGTACAGTTCCTATGTCGGAAGACGTCTGGCAGGGTATTCTTACTGTGGATAACTGGCCGCTCTCTTGTCAGGGGTCTCTCCAGCATGTCCCATACCACAGTACTGGCTCTAGCCAGCAGATGGCACCATTGTATAATGGCAGAAAGAAAGAGCCCCCTAGGAAACCATAAATGCAAAATTGGATTGCAAAGGGTTAAATATTAGAAAACAAAAAATTGTAAAAGTTTAATAAAAAAACTTTTTTCAGCCATCTCATCAAAAAATAAGAAAAACAAACTAAAAAGAAACTTGGTATCGCTGCGTTCACAAACGTCCAGCTTATTAAAATATCACATTACTAATTCTGCACAGTAAACACCGTCCGAAAGGAATATACGCAGTGCCAGAATTGCGCTGTTTTAATTACCCCGTATCCTAGAAAAAAATGGGAAAAAAAGCAATCCAAAACGGTACTAATCAAAAGTACAGGTCATGGTGCAAAAATGAGCCCTTAGGCTCGGTTCACACAGGGTGGATTTGCCGCGTAAATTCCGTCCGGAATTTCGCCACAGCAAATCCGCCTGCAACCGCTAATCCCAGGGTTAGCCAGCCATGTGGACGAGATTTCTCAGAAATCTCGTCCACACGGGACAGCAAATCCGTCGTGGCAAAGCCAGCAGAAGCCGGCGTTGCGGTGCGGATTCGCCGGCCGTAGCAAGTCCATTCTTTTTTTTTTTTCCCTGCGGCCGCACTCTCCTCTATGGGAGTGCCGGCCGCAACGGACAGGCGTGCGGCCAAGCTGCTTCAAAACCCGCGGCTAAGTGCCGGGAATACGCTGTGTGAGAACCCTGCCTTACACAGGGCAATCAACACAAAGTTAGGGGGTCAAAGGATGGCGACAGAAAGCAAATGTTCGTTTTTTAAAAAGTTTTCTTTTTTCAGTTTTACTACATAAAAAAACTATGTAAATTTGGTTTTACGGTAACTATACTGACCGAGAGAATAAAGATAACACATCATTTTTACTGCATCCTGAACGTCGTAAAAGCGAACACCCGCCAAAAATTGCGCAGTTGCTTTTTTTCTCCATTTCTCTCCACTTTAAATTTTTTAAAACGTTTTCAGCACATTAAATAGTACTTTAAATAATACACAACTTGTCTGGCAAAAAAACTGTCCCTCGTGTAGCTTTAAAAATAAAAGACCTCTGATTTTCTTAAGGAGTGGAGGAAAAAAAGGAAATTGGACTACATTCACACGAGCGCGAATCTTGCGTGAGTTCTGTGCGTTGCGAGACGCACAAAACTCGCGTGAATAAGAACTCCATTCTTTTGAACAGTCATACACATGAGTGATTATTTATCACAGCGAGGCTGCAAGGTAAAAGATCGCTGCCAGTCCTATTTTATCGCGTACCCTGGAACGTATCGTCCGTCATCCAATGGCGAGTGCAATGTGATGTTTCCCATTGAAATCGATGGGAAACACATGTCGATCCTCCGACGCACGTGAAACAAGCGCCGGAGAATAGCAATTTCAGAGAATTGATGCGAGGAGTTTTTGCATTAAAAACGCCTCACATACGCCGGTAACACGCACGTTGACAAGCGCCATGTTGGGCCGGGTTTCTCGGCCTGATAACGGGCTCACCCATGTGAATGAAGCCTGGGAAAACTAAAAGGGACTGCAGCAGGAAGGGGTTAAAGTGATTTTTAAGGGGAATACTATTGATGACGTATCCTCAGAATGGGTCATTAATTGTTTGTCAGGGGTCCGTCTGGCGCTGTTCGGTTCCGTACAGAGATGGAGCCATTCGGCCGCGAGGCTTTCTCTTTCTTGCTCCCCGAATGGAGCAGGAAAGAGGAATTCCCAACGCCGGTGTGAAACCACCCTTAGTGAGTCGTCTGGACCTGGCGTTATCAGTGGGTTTAGATGCCAAGGCTCTAATGTGTATGGGGGCCTTAAGGGGGGGTCAGATTTATGAGGTAAACTGCCTAGAAGAAAAACTGTCTTGGTTGCCCATAGCAACCAATCACAGAGCAGCTTTCATTTCTTACAGAACTCTTGGAAAATGAAAGCTGCTCTGTGATTGGTTGCTATGGGCAACAAAGACAGTTTTTCTTTTAGGCAGTTTTGTGTGAGCTGAGGTAGTATTCATTCCTGGTCATCTTCTGTGAGGTACATGTACGTCACAGAGGTGGGGGGCAGGCATTAAGGGGCTCAGGAACTGAGCCAGCCTGCTACATGTCTGCGCCATTGCTGCTGTTTGTAAACAGCTGTGATCATAGCTGAGGGTGGTGAACGACCAGTATAGGGAACGGTATTACTACTGGGGCCACCAGTACAGGGAATGCTATTACTACTGGGGCCACCAGTATAGGGGATGCTATTACTACTGGGGCCACTATTATAGAGGTCACTATCACTACTGGGGCCACCAGCATAGGGAACGCTATTACTACTGGGCCACCAGTATAGGGGTCACAATTACTACTGGGGCCAACAGTATAGGGGTCACTTTACTACTGGGGCCACCAGTATAGGGAACACTATTACTACTGGGGCCACCAATATACAGAGTCACTATTAATACTGGGACCACCAATATGGGGGATGCTATTACTACTGGGGCCACAATTGTAGGGATCACTATTACTACTGGGGCCATCAGTATAGGGAGCGCTATTACTACTGGGGCCAATATAGGGAGTCACTATTACTACTCGGGCCACTAATATAGGGAATGCTATTACTACAGGGGCCACAAATATAGGGAATGCTATTACTACTGCAGCCACTAATATAGGGGGTCACTATTACTACTGGGGCCACCAGTATAGGGAACACTATTACTACTGGGGCCACTAATATAGGGAACGCTATTACTACAGGGGCCACTAATATAGGGAACATTTTTTTTTAAATAGCCCTGTCCTTTTTATGATGGAGGTAAAAATCATATGTAGTGATAAGCCCCGCCCATAACCCCTCCCATGACCACACCTTCTCTCCCACTTTGGGTCTCCACGAGAAACTTTTGGTTCAAATAGGGCTCCATGGCTGAAAAAAGTTTGGGAAGCACTGCTTTAGGCTAATTTCCCATGGGCGAGTGCGATTTCGCGCTCGCCAACATGCGATATCCCCATAGATGCGAGGCGTTTTCGTGTTCAAACCGCCTCGCATCACTTCGGGGAAGTGTTGCCCATTGTTTTCAATGGGTAAACCTTGAATCGCACTGGCATGCATCTCGCACACCGTGTGATGCTGTGCATGCCCCCTTTAAAACAGTTGGCGACGCGAGGCGTTACGAGGGAACGCCCAAAGATAGGACATGCCGCAATTGTTCCCGCGCCGCGATGCAGGGAAAAAAACGCTAATCTGTATGACTCCATTCAAAGAAATGGGGTTCAAACTCATCCGAGATTTGTACATCTTGCAACGCACAAATCTTGCGTGCGTTTCTCGGCCGCGTGAAAACGACCTTACAATGGGACTTCAGTGCGGGCATCCAGTCTCTGTGGGAGCGTACTGCTGAGGCGGCCCGGAGGATGCTACCACGCCACTCCGGGCTCAGGTACAAACTCTGGACTCGGCTTCCACTGCGATCTGGAGAACCGCCTGCGCAAATGTAACATTATGCTTATAGGCCTGCCTGAGGGGGCCGAGGGGAAAACTCCTTCCGATTTCTTGGAATCACTCCTTAACCCCTTAAGGGCATGGCCTATTTTGGCAATAAGGTAAGGACGAGGAATTTCATCTCTACTTTTCAAAAGTCATAACTTCTTTATTTTTCCATCGTCATGGCGACACGTGGCCGTGTTTTTTGCGTAGTGAACTGTAGTTTTTATTGGTACCATTTCTGAGTATATTTAATGTTCTAAGCGGTTAAAGATTTCCTCTTTCTCTCGGTCCGCAGCAAAATAGATCATGCTGCGATTCTTTTTCCGCTCGCAGAAATCGCAATTCGATTTCACGAATGTGAAGAAAAAAGCGAGTTTACATAGCGTGCATTGAATGATATTTGTTGCAGATTCTCCGTGCGGACACCGGCCGGTGATTCCGCAGCAAAAATCTGTTCGTGTGCAGCCGGCCCTAATCATACCCGTACGATTACGACAAAACAAAAAATTGTAAAATATATATATATGAGTTATTTTTTATGGTTTTCCACTTTTACAGAGCAGAAACCCTTTTTTCTGAAAATTTTTTTTTTTTTTGCAATCTCTGCATTCAAAGCCCAATAACTGTTTAATTTTTTCCATGGGCGGAGCTCTGCGAGGGTTTGCTATTTTGCGCGACGAACTGTAGTTTTTATTGGTACCTTTATTCTTTTTTGTGTAGGCGAAATGAACAAAACAAGCATTTTGGCTCAGTTTTTTACGTTTTTTTTTACATTCTTTATGTCTCTGTAGGGGATTTGAACCAGTAAAATCGCTATGATAATACACTGCAATACTTCTGTTCTATAATGCATTATCGCTCACAGTAGTGCCAGGCCCAGACGTCATGTTATAAGGTACCATTAAAAGAAAATAAAAAACTAGCCCTTGAAGCGCGAGACTCAAAAAAAAATTAAAACAAAAAATGGCTGGTCCTTAAATGGGTTGTCCAGGGTTAGAAAAACATGGCTGCTTTGTTCCAAACACAGCACCACCCTTGACCATAGGTTGTGTCAGGTATTGCAGCTCAGATCCCATTCACTTCAATGGAGTTGCAATACTACATACAAAGCTATGGACAAGGGTGGTGTTGTGCTTGGAAGAAGGCAGACATGTTTTTTTTTTTAATCACAGGCAACCCCTTGAAGGGGTAGAATGGCAAAAAGTAGGGAGCCAGCACTAAAGTGTATAGAGTTCCCAGTACGCTTTGATTTCTACAGTCCTTGTTCCTGAGGCAGAGTTGTCCCACAAAGAGTTAACAGGACACAATCCTGCCTGTCAAGAACTGAAGCCACGCCTATTTTTAACGCATGCGTGCTTCGGGTCACAAGTGACAAAGGTGCCTATACGTCCCTGCATCCATTGTGTCTTGTTCACTTTTCTACGCATGCGCTAAAAAGGTTAAAAAAATACACTTGGTTGAGGCACGCACGTCTTCACTCCCTATAAGGTTTTAGGCCCTGCGGCCATTTTGTTGAAGACCATCAAATCCTAAAGTGAAACGCTTAGTCGTGCTACAACAAAATGGACCCACACAGTAGCGACAAGATTTTTAAACTGTCTTTTACCCGTCGGTTTCTAATCGCTAAAAAGCGATCCGCTCATTGCTGAGCACATGCGCTCCTCCACGCGCATGCGCGAACAGAAAGGGGGCACGTCACGACGCGCGTTCGCGAGCGGCGCATGCGTGCTAGCTAACGAACTCCGGCGCAAGTGTCTTTGGCTTCGTCCTACGCCGAGGGCATGCGCACTGGACGACACCCTCCTCCCGCCGCGCTTGCGTAGACGGTTTCCGTCTGGTTCCTAGCCAAGCCAGGCGCGCCCCCGACACGGAGCGGGCAGCGGCCACGTAGCTGCGCGACACCGGGAGCGCGCACAGAGGGGGGCGCTCGGTGTTGTGACGTGAACGGCGGAGGAGGAGGAGGACAGGAAGGAAGCTTCCCGGGAACCATGGACCGAGACACTCCGGGAGGGAGGGTGAGTGTGAGAGAGAGAGGGAAGGAGCCGGGCGGGAAATACAGGCCTAGTGCCTTCTGTGAGGTAACCGCTCAGGCCTCGGCCTACTGAGGGGCCCGGCCGCAGGAAGTGACTGAGGCCAGCCCCGACCGTTAGGGGCCCTCAGGCCTGTCATGTGAGGGGCCCTGGGAGGGGGGGTTAGTATCTGCCCCAGAGGGCAGCTCTCCATCATATCACCGTAGATGGAGCCTCCTCAGTATCCGCCGCCATCGTTATCGCTCCGCAGCGTCCAGCGCTTTTGTTTTCACCATCGATCGCGTGACGAGAGCGCCCGTACGAGTCCACCGCAGAAATGTGCGCCGCTTTTAGGCGTCGAGAATGACGCCGCAGCCGTCTTAATGGCGTCCGCGAAGACGCTACAATAAAAAGTTTACTTTTTCCGTAACCGCCGGGTCCGCGCTTACTGCAGGGATCGTCGTCATGGCGTTCGTGGCGTCACTTCTGGGATGCAGAACGCTTACGTCTCGCTCACACGGCCGTGTTTACAGTCCGCACGGAATACGGGCCGCGTAGAACACCGCCGTTTTGCATTGGTGTATTTTGAGCTTTTTTTTTTAATATGTAAAAAAAATGGCGCGTACCGTTTTATAGACCAATTCGCTCATTTATTGGAACGTTTAAAAAAAAAATGTACACGTTTTTACGCATTAAACCAGGAGGCGGGGTAAAAGGAGAAAAAAAACAAATTCTATTTTATTTTTATTTTTTTCGTGCGTGCAGTGAATACGGGCAAAAAATATATACGAAGTGCGCCTGATATACACAGCTTTTTCACGGACAAAAGCTGCATCCGCCCGTGTGAACGAGCCCCTGAGGCCTCCGTCCGCGCCGTCGTACGGTCATCCATAAAGCGCGCACGTTTATACTCCAATAGAATGGATGAAAACGTTGAGTTTAACGGACCCGTGGGCTATAAGGGGTTAAGTGTAGGCAAACGGCGCAGACGCTGGACTGTTAAGACGCCGCCGGGCGCTTTTTTTCCTTTCCTTTGGGATTGAAAAGTGTCGCCTGATACGCTTTTTCATCCCACCAAAAAAAGTATGGAAACGGCTTGTTTTATCATTGCAGTAATAGGAAAACGCACGGAGACGCAGGGCTGCGCCATTCCATGCGCTTAACCGCTACTTTTTTTTTTTGATCAAATACCTTAGCGGAAAAAAAAGTGTTGAACATTAAAAACTTTATTAAGAAAAAAAAAAAACAGTAAAAAAAAAAGTATATTGTCTGAATCAGCGCCAATTTCTTTGACGCTCGCTATACGGTTGCTTTTAAAAACGGATGTTATAATGTGTTCAATGTGTTTTTTAAAAAAATTTTTTTATACACGTTCGCTAGGAGATAGTGGGGAAAAGTGACGACAATTGGGTCATTTTGTGTGTTTTGTTTTTTTTTTTACTCAGTAAATGTGGATGCAACACGGACTTGAAAAAAAACGTTTGAAATGAAACTGATGCTTTTGTTTGCGCGGACCAAAATTGCTAACACCCGTGTGAATGGGCCTTCAGAGATCGCTGCCAGCGCCGCTGTGCTGCTTGTGCGTCATATGGAAGGGGATTCGTACATCTCTACTTGTATAGGAAGCGTCTACTTAGTTTTTTTTTGGGGGGGGGGGACTACAACCCCCAGCATGCTCTTGCAGCTCCCCACATTCAGCTGTTGGGGCATGCCGGATCCTGCAGTTCCCCCAACAGACCGCTAGTGTGGGGGAAATGATTATTAGAAGGCTTTACTTGTAGGCACTGCAGCTTCATCCTAATGAAGGATTGTCACCACTAAATGCTGCTAATCGAATGTTAATGTGCGGATTATCGGTCATTATCTCTTCTCTTCGCCGTATACGAGGCCTTTAATTATACTCTTAATAGTAATTGTCACCTCTTACTGCAGATGAGAAATGCCAATGTCGTTATACCTGTACAGCGCCGGCACGGATTACACCGTTCGTAAACTATAATGATTGTTTTACAGGTTATTCACTGGTCATGTGACCAAACAAGGGACAGGAGCGCAGTTAGGTTGGTTGTCAGGAGGTAAAGGGAGTTGGTTACTAGAGAGCTCCTTTTAAAATGTGCTCTGTGAAAGACGTACATCTTCGGCCGCAAAATGGTTTAGCTAACCAATATTTCTTACGCCTTCATTCATATATATATATATATATATATATATATATATATATATATATATCTATATCTCACACACATATACGGTGGTACCTTGGCTTACGAGTGCCTCAGCTTGCAAGATTTTTGACTTACGAGCAGGCTCTCTCCCGAATTTTTGCTCTCAAGTCAAGAAGCTCGTAAGCTTATGGTAGGGGCGGTCTAATTCTCGCCTACCACCGGCGTTCCGGCCGTCACGATGACCTGCGACGCTGCTGCGTTCTCCTTCACGCCGACAGAGCAGTTCTTCCTGGAAGCGGGGCTTGAATACACCGCGTCCAGCAAGCTAATGCTCTGATTGGTTAATCCAGCGCCGCATCGCCCAATGAAAGCTGGTGCTGGGTTAACCAATTGCAGCCATTCAATGATTTCATTCAATGGCTGTGATTGGTTAACCCAACGCCGGCTTTCATTGGCTGACACGGCGCTGGATTAACCAATCGGAGCATTAGCTTGCTGGAGGCCGCATATTCAAGCCCCGCTTCCAGGAAGAAATGCAATGTCGGCATGAAGGAGAACACAACAGGCTGCAGCAGCTACGGAGACCAGCGGGAGGACCGGAACGCTGGCGGAAGGTGAGTATTGATGTTTGTTTTTTGACGTGTAGTGTAGTTGGGGCGTAGGGAGGTCCGGAACGCACAAGATGGCACACAGCATGTCTTACTTTTGGCGGTTCAGCAAGTATTTCATGCTTTTGCACACAAGCGTTTGTAAAAACACTGAGGTTTTTATGCAGCATTTGACTGCGTGCAGAGCGGTTTATCTGTGCTTTTGCCTGCCTGTTTTTGCACAGTAACAACGCAGGCAGGCAAACTAATTATGTTGTCAGCGATATATTCACTATCTCACAATGTGACAATTTTTTTTTACCCTCCCTGGTGGCAAAGCAACATGCATGAGGAATACAGTAAAACACTGTGGTGTACCGCGTTTTTCTTTGCGCACCCCACTCATTTCAATGGGCGATGTAGTGCATGAAAAACGCGTTACAGCGTTCAAAAATAGAACATCCACCGTTGGATTTGGCGCACACTAAAACATTGTGCTAAAACACGTCTGAGAGAACCCATTGAAACGAATGGAAGCTTAGTGCTGTGCTTGAAATCTGCGTTGAAAACGCACGTAAATCGCGGCAAAAAAACCCACCTGAGTAAGAGTGGCCAATGTCTGCCATTTAAATGAATGGAGTGCGTTAAGAAAAGCGGTAAATACGCAATTATCTGTGTGATACTATGTTTTTGCTACGCCACCGGGAGCTGGGAGAAAGTTATGCAGTGAGAACACAGCACTTCTAGACGCTCCATGTGAGCCTGAGGCCGCTCTCACACATGATATTAAGTTAAACGCCACATTTTACCGAGATTTTGTCCAGCATTCTTGAATGAATGTCACAGCGCTTTTTAACGCCCCCCATTATGGTGATGGGGTACATTAAATGTGAAAACACTGAAAAATAAAACAGACAGCGTTCGAAAATTGCGGCGGTCGAGTGCAGGTCCAAGAAGCCCCATTAAAATCAATGGGAGCGTTGTACAGCGGTTAGGGCAGCGCCCGGGACACCACACTATTCGCTGTAAAAAGCGGTGTATGAGAGGCGTTACTGCGGCTGCAGGTGTGGGAAAATAACGTACAGAAGTACTTACGTATCCTCGGCGCTCCTGCGCTGCAGTTCCACGGTTGTCCCAATTGACTGCAGAAGTCAGGTGACTGTTGTCTGCAAATCGGAGGTTGCGGCGTGACTGTTCCGAAAGTCCTTCCATCGAGGTGCCCAGGATATGAGCTCTGATGCCAGAAGAATGGTGACACTGCGGGCTGTAATTGGAACCTGACTTCTAAAGTCAGCAGAGACCGGTACAACCGAGGGGCTGCAGCGCAGGATCGTCGGGGCCACAGGCGGTAAGTACTGCTTATTTGTTGGTTTCACCTGTACACCTGCAATTCATTTTTAAAAAGTAACCAGAAGCCCCTTGAAAGGCAGTTTCCCATTAATGATATTGATGTCCTATTCACAGAATAGGTGACGAATGTCCGATTGCTGGGGGTCCAACGGCTGGACCCCCGGTGATCTCATTGAGGATTTGAGGAGCATAGATCTTGGGAACGGAGCAGCGGTGTGTAGACACGACCACCAGGACTTGCACTGCTATGAAACTGATGGAGAAAGATTGCCAGGATCATCAATCTCCCTCCGTCCCATAGAAGTGAATGGAGTGGTGGTCACACAGGTTCACCGCTGCATTCTCATGGAGGATTTGGAGCATGCAGATCTCAGTATCGCCAGACCCCCTTCTGCTAGCTAACATTTATTCCCTATCTAGTGGTTAGGTAAAAAGTGTCTTTAGTGGGAAAAGCACTTTAATGCATGAGGCCGACTTCACACAGTGCAGATTTGGTGTATTCAGCGTCCCATTACTTTCAGTGGGATTCTGCATCATCATTCATGCAGGCCGGATCTGAAACCCTTGTCACCGGGAAAGAAAGAATTGTTGATACGGATTCCCCGTCGGGACGTCCACACGCAGATTAGCTTTATTGATCGTGGCATCTATTAATGCAGATCTGCGGCAGAAGTCCTAGGCTCGGCCTCACATTTCTGCCGCATGTTACTGTATGCCCATGTGAACGAGACCGATATATACGCAGCCTGATGTCACCCTTTTACCTCTAGCTATTACACATGAACCATTTATACAGGAGTATGAAATTCGTCTTCCCGACTCCAGCATCCGGGTACAAGGCGTATTCATACACAGCGAATTCTGGGCCTGTACAGTCACTGTCAGGGTGGTTAATCTGCCCGCACAATACAGGCTCAGGCGCTGGCATTTACATGTTTGCACTGCAGTCACTGCTGGAATAACAGGTGAGGCGCCGCATATTTATTCACACTTCTGTCCTCTACTTATTTATGATGCTGCTGAACAATCATCCGGATAAATCCGTCCTTCATACTCTGCTCTTTGTTTTCTGGCTACAGTGCCGCTACTAGATGCGAAGGAGAGATAACACCGGGGCTTGTACTGTCTGCAGGAGTGAAGGAGAGATAATACCCTACCCGGGCTCGTACTGTCTGCAGGAGTCACAGCAGAATAGGGGAAACCATTGGAAGCAACTACCCGACCTTCCCTGCTTTCCAGCAAGATGTTTATCTTACACATAGCCTTCAGCTCGCTCAATGCATTAAAGGGAACCTGTCGCTGAGGGCGGCATAAAGAGTGACACTTGCTGATTTCAGTCATCTGTCCTTTGTTAATGTGCAGCACTTTTGGAGAACCTACATCTTGTTCGCGTGCGATACTTTTCCCAGCCCCATTGAAAACAATAGGCGAGGCAATGCCCAAAGATAGGACATGCTGCTAAATATATATATACATTTTTTTTCTCTCCACAATGCAGGTGAAAAATCACTTATGTGCATGACCCCAATTAAAAGAATGTGTCCTAAGTGTGGCCATACACTTTACATAGCAGTTGGCCTTACACTCAAGGTCCAATGCTATTCCCCCTGACCTTCCAAATAGATGTGTCCTCGGCTCGGCCAGGTATTAATGTGTTCTTACTATGTGCTTATCATTCAGATTCTTGCTGAATCGCACAAATCTGAGCGATAATATTGCTGTATTAATGCTGCCAGCGAATGAATGCCGAATGATAATTTGCTCGATTGACATTCGTTCAGTATATGCAGACATAAAAAAAAATCAAACAGCGACCGGCCCGTGTATTTAAAAAAGGGGGAAAAAAAGCAGCCGATCATCTGTTAACGACTGCTTGTTTACTGTGAATGGAGGCGAGCGTCATTCACTCGCTGAGCGATGGTCACTCCTGTCTGAAAGAACAGGAACAATTGTTGCTGGAACAACTGTCAGGCATTCTAGCGCCCAACAGTCGTCCCGTGTAGAAGGACCCTAAGCTGATGCCATTCACCTTGGGTTGCAGCTTGTCTTTCTGGTAACAGAATGAGTAGACACATTAGGCCATGTGCATATAGCTTTCACCTGAGAAACTCTAGTGCAACTAACTTTGGGTAACACATGGAGACCCCGTCTGTGTGCCGTCCAATAGTCATGCTAGAAAAAAAGGTTTGATACAGTGTTAGCCAGTAGAGCAATATGTGATTGTTCCCAGAGAGAAAAACCACGTAATCTTGTGGATATGATACCTTTTAATGGCTTGCAAAAATACATGATGTTATAGCGAGCTTTCGGGGATATCTCACCCCCTTCGTCAGGCTAATGAATGAAACTAGTTTGGATGGCACATAATTATAACATCCAGATGCAGAGGGGAGGGGGACACATTCCTTTCGATCTAAATAAATGTTCACACAGAAATTTGGGACTGTTTTGCACTCAAAACTTAAACCAGACAAACTGAGCTAAGCCATAAATCCTAAATCGGTCCACTGAGCTCAGGATAGTTTTATGTCTTATCTCTCCTTCAACCTGCACATGGAAGGAGATGCAGCACCGCCTAGTGAATGGCAATATTATTACACGTCAAGTTCTGAATTTTTATGAAGTTTTAAAGAAGGGAGAAAAAAAAAATTGTTTGGGAAGACGACATCCCTCTTGACCTCCTTCAGACCTTTCATATTTTCCACTTATGCAAGAATCCTTGGCTGAGGTTCATTCCATTCTTGAGGGTATCAAACATTGCCATAAATTTGTACTCTCAAATTCTTCTGTGATGCTGCGACTTGAAATTGCCTAACTCTCATCTGCTCCATACTTTGTCCCTGACCACAAAAGTGTTTTCCACAGGTAGTTCAGTCTTTCCCTCTCCAATTGAGTGGCGATGGGATCTCATCCTGGCTCTCAATTAGAGAGGGACATTGAGACGAGTGCTATTCTTGTCTGTGACACGGAGGGTTTTTTTTTTCCCTGCTAGTTGGCCTGAATATACTGCCATAGGATTGGGCCCATGGTCTGTTGGTTCAGCTGACATTCAACTAATGTGTGTGTGTCCACCTTAAATGGGTTTTGTGGGCACAGATGGACATTCTGAAAATGCTGCAACTTACTAGCACCAACCTCCCTCTCACAGAGTGCCAGGGAGAGAGCCGGCTGGAGCCGACAGAGGACCATCCAGCACTCTGAGCTGCACATGAGCGATACAGCGCAGCTTCCTCTCCTGTCCTTTCCACTGTTTTTTTTTTTTTCTTCTATCTTCCATGTCTTCTCTGGTCGCACCACTTCATGCCCAGTTTATCGGTCCTTTCTTTCTTTAGGTCGCATCACTTTTTGGATCTCCTGGAGTCTGCTAACTGTGATTCCTAGCCTCCATGCATGCATAGGATCCAAAAGGGGCTGCGCAGGGCTGGAGAATTATTAGCATTATCTCTGCCCGTTCAGGATATTGGTAGTGATTAGCCATGCTGTGACTGGAAGAGAACAAGCCAATGATGGAACAGAGTCTTGATATCAGCAGGGGCGGGGGTCACGCGATGGGCACAGTTTGGGGCGTGAATGTATATAGCTAATCCTACAACAATGGCATGTCTTTTAAAACGGGCAAAAGTAGTTGGGTCAGGGAACCCCCTTTTTAACATGGGCTGTTAATACATTTTGTACTCGCATGTAAATTTAAAGGGGCATTCCCATCACAAAAGGGGGTCTCGGCAGCCGAAGCCCACTGATCCGCAAGTTATTCCTTAGGCTTCCTATACAAATCTCGCACTCTTTTCTCGGTCGTGTGAAAGCAGCCCTAATCTATTGATAAGGGATAACCTGGTGTGTTGGGAATACCCCTTTAAAGAGTACAATATCTATGAACAGCCCCCCTTAAAGGGGTTTTCCCAGAACCAACTACTTTTGCCCATTTTAAAATGTATGCCATTTGCTATATAAATTCATACCTCCAGGGCTGCAATATTGGGATGAGGCCCGGGGTGCCAGCGGTCGTACCTCAGCGATCAGTAAGTTATCTACTAGTATGTTAATAGGGAATAACTTGCTGTGGTGGTCACCCCCCACTAACCAAAGGCCCATTTAGACACAACGATTATCGCTCAAAAACCATGTTTTTAGCGATAATCGTTGTGAGTAACTGCACTGACATCGTGCAGTTTTCGCTCTCCCGTCGCTCATCGTCTTTGAGCGTGCTGAAAGACAACAATGAGCCTTATCAGGGATTCACAGCGGGATACAGCTGATACTATTGTTTCAGCTGCATCCCACTCCCTGATGACAGGCTGGGTATGAAGAACAGAGCGGTCCAGTTCTCCATACCCGGCACGAAGCGGTATAACTCTTGAACTCATCTTGAGCGATCATCTTGCATTGTAAATGACACAACGATGATCGCTCAAAAGTCTTTTGAGTGACATCTTTTGAGCAATTATCGTTGTCTAAATGGGCCTTAGGAGGTATGTGAGATAACATGATCATGATGGCAGGGATTTTTTTGGGTTCTCTGTTGTTTAGTTATCTCCCTGGCCTGAAATGGCTGATAACCGGAAACAATAGATTGTATTCCACCATGTAAAAGCCCGTTTACACCAGCAGATGATTACCTACTACCCCCCCTTATCGCCGCTATACCCCGGCTTTGTTCTGTATGCTGCCTGTTTGGGTAACTTTTGCTCAGAGCTGAAGTTTTGTGGTAGAACGACTGGTTTTGCGTTGGGAATAAATAGAATCGTCTACAAAAGCCGAGCGCGTTCTGCATTTACTATCGGTCTCTCCGCTGTGCGTCTGTGACGAGTTATCTTGTTTGTAACCCCAGAGATACGTCGCCGCCTCCCTCCCTTCCTTCCAGCAGGTAGTTTTACCTCGTCTTCTGGGTCTTATTACACACGATGCCAAGGAAAATATAAGACTAGACGTCTGCATGATCGGGCTTCACTTCACACTAATCACCAGATATGAAGCTTTGCACCTATGCAAATGTAGCATTGGAAATATGAAGGTGAGTTCACCTCCATCAGGGCTGCAGCTTCACGAGTTGTGAACCGTGCCAGCGGACGACAAGTCATCTGTATTATTGGGGCTCGTTTCTTGCATGAGGTCAGAAAAAAAGGTTCTGCTTTCTTGTTTTTTTTTCTTTCTTTCTACTCCTCCAGAAACAGCGCCACCCTTGTCCATGGGCAGTTCCTGGTATTGCAGCTCTGCCTCAGATGCTACAGATGTAAGGGAGTAGCCCTCTTTTCTGATCTCGTATACCCCCTTTAATAATAGACCTGGATGATACAAATCGGGTTTTTTTGGCATGGAGCTCAGTAAGGGACACAGATTGGTTGGGTCCGATGTAGAAATGTGATACGACTGATGTATATTCCAGGGCTTGTTACCAGATCGCTGAACAGATTGGCTTTTGGAGTGTTTTGTTCATCTGCGAACTAAAGGTAATTATCAAAATGCCGTTCAAGATCTGTTCATGTTTTCATTAACCCCTTAAGGACGCGGAACTTGTCTTATTTTCAGTTTTTGTTTTTTCCTTCCCACATTCCAAATATTATTACCTTTTTTTTCCCCCACCTGGATGTCAGAGGGCTTGTTTTTTGCAGGACGAGTTGTATTTTTCAATTGTGCTATTTAATCTACTGAAAAACTTAAAGGGGTGGTCTCGCGAAAGCAAGTGGGTCTATACACTTCTGTATGGCCATATTAATGCACTTTGTAATATACATCGTGCATTAAATATGAGCCATACAGAAGTTATTCACTTACCTGCTCCGTTGCTAGCGTCCCCGTCGCCATGGTTCCGTCTAATTTCGGTGTCTTCTTGCCTTTTTAGATGCGCTTGCGCAGATCCGTCTTCTCCCTTCGGCTCCGCTCGGCAGTATCGGCATTTTGGCTCCGCCCCCTTGTACGCATCATCGCGTAGCTCCGCCCCATGAAGTGTGCCGGTTCCAGCCTCCTGATTGGCTGGAATCGGCACATGACGGGGGCGGAGCTACGCGATGACGCGAAAAAGGGGCGGAGCCAAAACGCCGATGCTTCCAAGACCAGCCGAAGGGAGAAGATGCATCTGCGCAAGCGCGTCTAAAAAAGCAAGAAGACACCGAAGTTAGACGGAACCATGGCAACGGGGACGCTAGCAACGGAGCAGGTAAGTGAATAACTTCTGTATGGCTCATATTTAATGCACGATGTATATTACAAAGTGCATTAATATGGCCATACAGAAGTGTATAACCCCACTTGCTTTCGCGAGACCACCCCTTTAAACAGTGGAATGGATAAAAAAAAATGCAATTCCACCATCTTTGGGGAGTCTTGTTTTTACAGTGTACACACCATCAATAATGACATCAGTACGATTACGGCGATACTAAATGTAGTTTCTTTTACTTTACTAATTAAAAAAAAAGCCTTTAAAAAAACGCCGTGTTCTGATTGCCATAATTGTCTTTCTGTTGTGCGAGGGCTTGTTTGCGAGACAAGCCGTGATTTCTGTTGGTACCATTGTGGAGTACATGCGACTTTTACATCGCTTTTTATGTTTGTTTTTTTTTTTTCTTGGAGACTGGGTGAACCAAAAAAAAGTAATCCTGTTGTTGTGTTTTTTGTTTTAGTTTTTTTTTTCTGATGACGTTCACCATGCGGGATACATTATTTAGAAAAGTTGGATTTTTGCGGACATGGTGGTACCAAATATGTTCGTACTCTGGCTTATTATAAGAAGGGCTTTTTAACTTTTAGTATCCTTTTACTTTTTGCAATAATGCTTTTTTTTTCCACTTAATTTTGTTTTAGGAGGGGACCTGGACTTGCAATTGTTTGATTGCTTATACCATATACTTCAATGCATGCAGTATATGGTATTTCTGCCAGCATTCTGTTAGGACAGGCCAGTCCTCAGAAGCAGAAATGCATTGCAGCTTTGAGAGTCTTCAGAAGGTCCTGGACTTCTATTACAACTGAATGGTACCTTGCCCAGCGTGTATAGAGTAGGACTGGCTCCGCATCTGGCTCCATGTAAACCCCCGCCTTGAGGGCATACATGTACGTCCTTGAGGGTGAAGGGAGACCCATAAGGGTGGAGTAAAGTAAAAAAAAAAAAAAAAAACAGAATTCCTCCATCTTTTGGTGCGTCTCGTTTCTACGGCGCACAAACTGCAACAAAAATGACCTGATAACTTTATTCTCTGGGTTAGTACGATTACTACAATGCCAAACATATAGAGGTTTTTTTTTGTTGTTGTTGTACTACTTATTTTTTTTCAAAGAGGTTTAATTTTTTAAAATTATTTTCTGCCTCCATCTTCTGAGCGCCATAAATTGTTTTCATTTTTCCGTCGGCCTAGTTGTGCAGGGGCTCTTTTTTTTTTTGTGTGGGAGTCCTGAATTTTGTGTTGGTACCATTTTGGAATACATACGCTTATTGATCGCTTTTTATTGCATTTTTTTTCTTGGAGACAAGGTGACCAAGAAAGCAAAGCTATCAGGAACACGAACATACAGTGAAAAAGTCTTCTTCTTTATTATTCTTAGTGCTTTACATAATCAGGTGCACGGAGTATACATTTCAGCTCAACAGAGCCTTGCTCACCTTTGAGGTGAGCAAGGCTCTGTTGAGCTGACACGCGTACTCCGTCTCCAACGAAAGATTGTTCTGATTGGCTGAGCCCACTCGGCCAATCACAGCCAGCACTGGATGCGTTCAATCACAGCCATTCATTCTTTGGCTGTGATTGGACGCATCCAGCGCTGGCTCTGATTGGCTCAGCCAGCTGTTGCTCAGCTGCGCTTAGCCAATCAGCCGACTTCACCAACAAGGTGAGTATTGATTTCTTTCATCAGCAGCCTTTTGCTGCATTTTCAGCTGTGCTCAAAACGCAGGCATAACGCATGGCAGCGCTGCTGAAACTGGGCAGAATCTGCAGTAAACGCAGCGTTAAAAAAACGCTGCGTTTACTGCATTTTCAGTAGCGTTACCACGTGTTTTGACAGCAGTTTTCAGCACAGCTGAAACCATAGCCATGGAAGCTTGATTGCGGTTGATTTTTCAATCCAAGGAAGATGAAGTCTTGAACTGCTTCCATTTCTTCATTGTCGATTTTGATTTTTCCTGTACCGTTACCGGCTGTTGTCATGATCTTGATATTCGAATATAGGCCGATTCTTCACTTCCTTCTTTAACTTTAAGGGCTCCTTCGCACAAATGTATTGTTAACGTGTATTCTGCATGTGAGTTTTGCGTGCGGAATACATTGGCAGACTAGCACAATCGCACATATTGCACGAAATGCGCGCAAAATAAAGATCGCAACATGCTCTTATCTTGGCACGCATACACGCCAGGATAGTGCATGGTGATCAGCGGCCCACAGCAAGTGCGCAATGTCATTGGGCACACAGCAAATTACAGTAGTGTGCAGCCGCCCTTAGTATCGGTAGTTCAAGACCTTTCTGTCAGTAAGGTTGTATCCTCTACATATCTGAGATTGTTGATGTTTCTTCCACCGATCTTGACTCCGATGTTGGATTAGTCTAAATTGCCTTGCCTCAAGATCGCCTCTGCATACAGGTTTAACAACGCAGTGGATGAAATGCAGCTAATTCTGTACCTGTCTGTGTCGCCCCGTTAGAGGTCTTGCTCGCAGTCTCTTGGTTTGCATTTAACGACTGTATGAGTTGCCCCCGATGTCCCGGGACTCCCATTTATCTTAGGCCTCGCCACAGCTTGACGTGTGGAGTGCAATGGAAGGCTTTGCTGTGATCTGTAAAGCCTTCTGGTATTCCCGGGCCCTTTCTACAATCCACCTGAGATTTGCAATTTGGTCTCTTGTTCCTCTTTCTTTGCAAAAACCAGCATGTGTATCAGGGAGTTCCCGTTCCTCTATGGCCGTAATGCATTTTTGTATAATCTCTGTAGGGTTTTGTTTGCGTGCAATATTAGGGCTATCTTGTGGGTGGTTTGACCATTCTCTCGGGTCACCTTTTTTTGGAAAACGGCACGAAAACTGACCTTGCCCAATCATTTGGCCACGATTTGGTTTCCTAAATCCTGCGACAGAGTGCTTTTAGCGTCTGGACAGGCGGGGGCTTGAGCACCTCAGTGGGCATGCCATCCATTCCAGGTTCTTGTTTACATGGGGCAATAATCGGAAACTACCGTTCTTACAGTCGTGTTCTTTTAGGAGATGATTGGTCCTTGTAAAAGGCCTTTCAGTTGCAGCTTTTGGCGCTTTTAGTGTTGCGGCTATGTTGGCTTTGTATGAAACATCCCCTGCCAAAGTGCAGCCTGAAGTGGTCCTGTCACCCACTGACCATATCTTCACTAAGGCCTATCCACACTTCTGCACCATTCATTTTAACCTTTGAAGTCCAGAACTTTGACCCGGCCTTGCTGCGGGTTTCCGGATTCAAACCATCATATGTATGCATGATGCTCCGAGTTCAGGTCCAACGTCCCGCGGTCAGTCCGGCGCACGCTTCCGAACTCCATAAACGGATGGTGCAGAAGACCTAATGGAAGGGCCCTTACTGAACGGACGCGGGAGGATTCTTGTGCTGCTGCTCAGGAAACTGCTAATTATTTGTTATGGAGAATGTATTTAATTTTGTAGCCCCGATTCGCCTCGCTGCGGATCCTATAAGACTCCAGTGATTCGTGAGCGTCTGTAGATGTATTTGTAGATCTCCTCGGTCTTGGCAGAGGCAACAAAGGCATTTACTTGGATGTTCTTGTAAATGTTCCACCTGCGCTGCTTTCTGCCGTCACACAAAAGGCCCCATTGTCCGTGTGACACCCCTGCGAGTGCTTGGGGAGAATTGTACATCTCCGAGGCATATCTTCACTTTCTACATTAACGCGCAAAGTTTCAGGAAGCGTCTATTCCAGATCACGGAGTTCTGCGTTGGCGGGAATGTGCGAATAACCAGACTTTGGTTGGACGAGGGAACAGGTTTGTTACCGTGTGTGTATTAGATGCCGGATACCCGGGACGGTTGGTACGGAAGTGCTTTCTAAGCAGGGACATGTTTGCTACTGTATTCGTGGCCTAGTTAGGTAATCGCTCTAGGGGTGGGCGAGATCCTGGAGAGCATTACACTGGCTCTTACAGTCTGCAGTCGGCGGCTTTACACGTTTTATTACAGCAGAGTAAGAAAAAAAACTGTCAGAAAAAAGATCAAACTAAAAAGTTTTATGCGTTGGTGACCTGGCACGTTGCCCTGTTGTACCTCATTGTGCCTCTGATTTTGTACCGCTTTTTATTTTTAGTATGTTCTATTAAACACCATTATGTGCTTTATGACAAAGTATTCTCCCATGCTTTCAATGGAGAATTTTCCCATTATACGGCGCTGTATGAAGGCGACATATGGCAGCACATGGGCTGCGTACTATACTGTAATATGGAGTCACAGAGACTGTCTGCCCCCTTTAGTCCTGGTCACACAGAATTTCTTCTGCATTTGATTCCAACACAGATTTTGCGCCAAAAACGTGTCCTTTTACCATCCATGAGTTCAATAGAAATTTACACTATGGTTCGCAGGAGTGGATGTTGCTGCGCTCGGGATCAAAATGTGTGGTGCAGGCAAAATAGTTCACATCAATTGATGATTTTTCACTAGAAAACGCACACGCTGATTCGCCATTGATACAACATGGCACGGCATGCTGCACATTGGCCGGGCTCACATGACCGTATGGTGAAACACTGCGTATAAAGCATGTGGAGCTGATTGGGATCGCCTGTGCCTGCGCATGACCGTGTATCTCGCGCACGCTGTTGTGAATCGGCTTCCTGGTTTATTTTTATTTTTTTCAACTTTTATCTCCTGTTTCCTAGCAATGTTGGGTAAAAACGCCATACATACCCAATGTCATTACGTATGTGCACCCGTAGAGAACCATCGGCCTCTGTTGTACGCAATAGAACATACTACGTTCTTTTTTTTTTACATGCGTATTATGTGCAATATATGAATGCTGGAGTGAATGAATCAATGAAAGTCAATGTATTTACTCTATTCACAGCGTGTTACGTGTATGTAATACACAGTTAAATTGCACAAGTGTGAGCCCGGCCTTAAGGAAACAATGTAACTCACGGTTTCCCAGCTGCAGAGCATTGTTCCCATCCTGACTGGTTGTATGCGATGGGAAATACCCCTTAATACCTAGATCTCTTCTCTGGTGTCCCCTATAAGGGGTATTTGTGGCTGCATGCGGGTTAAAGGGCCACAGTTTCCCTAACATATTCACTTACTACCATTGTGCCAAGTGATCTGTCACTTCTTGCCACCAACCGCCTGTAGATCCAGGGCCATGCAGTTGCATAGCCACGACAGCAGGGATCTCGGCTGCGGGTTTATGACATGGTAGTTAGAGGTGGGATCCTTTGCATCGGACTCCGCTGTGTGAGAACGAAGCCTTCAGTGTCAGATCAGATGAGACGACGTATCCGGAATAAAGCACGTGTCTCTAGTTCTGCTAGTGATTTAGGCCAGAACGGCTCTCGTCCCTCCATGCGCCGTACAGAAGGCTTTTATACGCGGCTCCTATTATTAGCAGTGCAGGTGGGACAACAGAAGCCGGCCTTGTTCATACAGCTGCATTTATCGCCTGGCGGAGGGATGCGCGCCCTGCTAGCGATTGGCTCGTGCCTCCCGAATGTCTCGTCTCCGTGGACTGATATTGAGTTTCTGTGAAGAATGGCAGCTGCTTTTGTGATTATATCAGCTTTTCTGCAGACTGTAGACTCCCCGGACTACAACTGCACCGCAGCAGATATCAGGACATATATGCAGGGTGATCGATCATCACGATACGGGTACACCGAGGGGGTTTACAGGGTGCTGCCTGGCCATATGTAGATAGAATTGCACAAGGTTAGCAGATGGTTTTAAGCATTTTCAGCTTTACCTTTTAAAGAGAACATGTCACCAGGTTCATGCTGCCTGAACGAACGGGTAGTCGGAACCCGGGACATCTATTTACACCGCGCCATTGTATGTTTTATTCTGAAACCGTGTGGCGTTTTAAGAGTAAATGGGCTTTGACGTTTGACTTGGAACAGCGCTCAGAGTTACGTTAAAGGGATTGTTGGTAAGGTAAAAAAAATTTGAAATGTAACTTAAAATATATATTCACTGGTTCGATTCTTTGCCACTCCAGTCGGTGACCACTGCAGCCGTTCAGTGGCCTCAGCGGTGTGCTGCCGTACATTATTGGGTCTATGGGCTTGTCGGCCAATAAACAAGCAAAGGTGGAAGCACCAGAGCAGTGGTATTGGAGTGGCAAGGAGTCAAACAGGTGAGTGTAGTTTCTATTTTTTGGGTAATCTTCATGTATATAAAGATTTGTTTTTTTTGTTAACATTCAATGCATTTAGAAAAAAATACTTATTAGAAAGTTTCTTTAAAGGTGTTGTACCAAGATTACAAGTTATCCCCCATCCACAGCATAAGGGGATAACTTGCTGGAACGGTGGAGGGACCAATAGCTGAGGCTCTTGCCGATCTCGAACGGGGGTCCAGTGTCCCCCCGTAATCTTCACAGTGAGGAGGAGACTAAATGGAGCGCTGCTTGAGCAAGCGCATGAATGCTCTGTTTAGTTCTAGCTCTTTATTATTTCCATCAGACATATTGAAATGAATGGAGCGCCGACCACACGCTCGGCTAGTGCTCAACTCATTCAAACGTCATTGCGGGGGGAAAAGCCACCCTTACACTGGCGCGGGTAAAGGAAGACAC
Source organism: Eleutherodactylus coqui (assembly GCF_035609145.1). Classification (NCBI taxonomy): domain Eukaryota; kingdom Metazoa; phylum Chordata; class Amphibia; order Anura; family Eleutherodactylidae; genus Eleutherodactylus; species Eleutherodactylus coqui. The sequence goes on from NC_089849.1 coordinate 32,876,651, forward strand.
AGGACCCCGGTTCAGGAAATCTGTGAGGGCTCTCACCCTTGAGACCCCTGCTGATCAGCAAGTTATCACCTATCTAAACAGGGTGCCCAAGCGCGGGGCCCGCTGGTGATGACATCACCAGCTTGTTCGCTCGGGCAAACGAGAATTGTGAGAGTCTTGCCCCGTGTAAATGGGGCATAACTGGCATATACTCTCCTCACTCTGTCCTACTCGGTCCTCTGCTGCAGTTGTTTGTATACAGGCACTGCAGTCAATGACTTAAGCCCCATATACACGCAATGATTATCGCTCAAAATACGGCCAAACGATGGCTTTTGGGCGATGGCTATTGCGTGTAAATGCGCGTCTATTGTGCACTTACCGTGCAGTGTTTGTTCATCGCTGACTTCAACTCAGCATAAAATCCTCATCCCTGATAAGAGGGACTGCATGCTGTGTTCTCCGCGGGCAGTGCTGATAGCATTGTATGCAGCCAGCAACCCATGGCAGAACAAAGCAGATGTATTTAGAGAGCAGACCACCCACTGTTCTCAAAATGCATTCAAATGAAGCTAATTAACTAATGCAAAATGATTGCTCAAAACTGTCAGTTTTTGACAAATTTTGAGCGATCATCTTTACGAATAAATGGGGCTTTAGCCCTCAACTATGTAAATATAATCTATTAAATCGCTTTTGTTTTCGCAGGTAAGCCTTTCAATGGATCTTAAGATGTAACGTGCTGCTGTATCCCTGGAATACTAAAAAAGAAAAAGAAAGAAAAAAAAAAAACTACTCCGTGTCTTATGAACATCTTTCCATAGACTTTACAGTAATTCTCTGAACATTGAGAAATGTTGCGTCCTTCAAACCTTCAGCCTGACCCAATGGGTCAAGCAGCCAACTCCTGCCAAAAATTGCTGGACGGTCGCCCTCCTGACGTTTCCGGGATGGGATTGGATGACCCCCTGCGAGTTAGCGTTCCTCCTCCTTTTTACCATACTACAAACCAAGAACTTGATCTTTCAAATAAGCAATTCAAAAGAGAGGCAACTGGACCTTATCCTGTTATGATGGACACTAAAGTAGGTAAACCACATCTTCTCGAACCCGAGCAGCAACCCTTTTTTATGGACAGTAAACCAGCCAACGAGATTCGACCTGTTAAGGGCGAAAGACAAAATTCTGGAGAATCGGAGGATGACGACGACGATGATGACGATGACGACGATGATGATGACGACGAAGAGGAGGAAGAAGATGAGGATGATGTGAATTACAAGAGAGAGCAGATCATCGTTGAGGTGAACCTTAATAACCAGACCTTAAATGTCTCCAAAGGAGATAAAGGTGTGGGCAAGGATCCTTCACACATGAAGACAAGCAGTGATGAGGACGGAGGTGACTCTGGAGACGACGACCAGGACAGCAACGAGGATGATGAAAATGAATCTCATCCTGCCGGTGATCAGACCAATATGGAACATGTAAACCAGGACCAAAAAATGGAGAACTCCAACATGGTGGCCGGTGACTGTGCCGCACTGGCCAACAATCCCAATAATGAACAGGTTACAAGTGGCGAAGCTCCCAAACGGAAGAAGAAATCGCCGAAAGAACCTAAGTCTCCCATTGACAAAGGAAAGGGTGAGGAGAAGGAGACCCTTACTTGTGACAAATGTCCACGTGTATTCAACACGCGATGGTATCTGGAAAAGCACATGAATGTTACGCATCGGAGGATGCAGATTTGTGATAAGTGTGGTAAAAAGTTTGTCTTAGAGAGCGAGTTGTCCCTCCATCTTCAAACTGACTGTGAGAAGAACATTCAGGTATGTCCCAACCGAACATAAGTAATTACGTGACTGACACTTGTGCCGTACTTTACTTTTTTAGGGTTTCTTCACACTTTTTTGAGTCTTTTCTTCTGAACTTTTAAAAGTCATCTAGTAATTATAGAGCAGGGGGAGCTATGGTGGTAAGTCAGAATCAACTGGAAGTTGTGATGAAACTCGTCCAAGTGGCTTCTTCTGTCCTGGTAGGAAATGTTCCCAGCTCTTCTCGGTATAAACGGCTCAAGAACTTGCCTATTGTTCTGTTGAAGCTACTTGGAAAAGTGGTAAAACTTCAAGTTACAAGTCCAGTTGATTTTTTTTTAAATTTCATTTTGCATCACTGATATGTCCAGAATGATAGAAAACCTTCATGGCCCCATTCATCATTGTATTTTAGGTCAACCTCTCATGTAGGCTGTGAAAGGAGTCGTTTTGTAGTCTGAGCCATTATTCCTGTTGGCACAGTTTGCAAAAAAGGCTCAGCCACTAGATCCTCTTTCTTCACTGCTCGTATTAGTTTTGCGGTATGACAACTGAGGTTTTCCTACTTACTCGTATTGAAGCCTGCTAACCACTGTGAGGACTTGTACACACTAGTATGATGAGTGTTGGTCTCCATCATTTCCAGTTTTAAAGGTGATCTCCAGGTTTAAAAAAAAAAAATGGCTGCTGTCTTCCAAAGAACAGCGCCACATCTGTCCATGTGTAGGGCATCAAGGCTCAGTCCAATTTATTTCCGTGGAGCTGAGATGCAATACCCAACTCAACCCATGGACAAGAGTGGTGCTGTTTCTGGGAGAAAGCGGCCATGTTTTGTGTTTTAATCCTTGGAAACCTCTTTAAAGGGAATGTTCATATTTGAAGTCGAAGAGGAAGAAGTACTGACCTAAATGTGTTATAGCAAAACTGCATTGAACAAGCACAATGCCAGTGTGTGTGTGTAGTCATACCCATCGGTGTTAAAGTATATGTCAGCCATTTTACAGCTCAAATATAAGAATAACCTGCAAAAGTTAAGTAACTTTGTAAGTACATTATACACTCCAGAGCTGCATTTACGATTCTGCAGTGCTTATTGCTCTGATTTCGCAGCCTTCCTTGCTGTTTTCAGTTATTTCCATTTGAGGAAGTATTCTCTTTACACTGGGTACTGCTCAATCTCATGGGCTATCAAATTATAGATCACAAGGGCCAGCTTGTTGGCTGTTTACAGTGGCAACCAGCAGTACTGTGAATGCACCTCTGGAGTATAACGCATACTGAAGAATTAAAAGAATCCTGTCACCCACCATAAACTAAATTATGGTGCTCAGAGCAGTTCCCAAGACACTGGGAGTGTACTATTACTACTTCCTAGCTTCCTGCTGTCACCTGTTGAAGCCAGTGCGTGGACAGTGCAGCAGACTTTCCTCTGTAGGCTGTGTGCGCACATATATAGTTTTCTATAGGACTGCACTCGCACAGCCTGCAGAGATTAGTCTGCTGCACTGTTTATGCTTTGACTTCAACAGGTGAGCACGCAGGAGTTGGTACGTATAAAAAGTACATCTTCAGAACCTGTTCTAGGAGTACCATAACTTTATGGTGCTCATAGGGGTGACAGGCTCCCTTTAAATAAGTTGTTTGAAGATGCAGTCGTAAGGCCCATTTACACGCAAAGATAATCTTTTGAAGGATTGAAAGTTTTAGCGATCATTTTGCATAAAGTGTTAATGGACACTAATGCCCATTGACACTTTATCATCTTCATTTGCATGTAAATGGGCCTCCAGGAGCTGTGTGTAGAGCCCAGCATGTGGGTTGGGCTCTGCACACAGCTGCATTGTTCTTCTTGGGGCTGCCCGCAGAATACAATGTACTCTCCCAGCACCCATGGAGAACACAGCATGTGGTCTATTGAGAGAGACTTTATCTCTCTGTGGCTGAACAATTGATTTTAAGCTCACCTTAAAATCATCATTCAGATGAAAAATGCACAATGGCCGCGTTTACACGGAGTGACTATCGCTCATTTGCAGTCGTTTGAACGAATTTTGAGCGATAATTGTTGTGTGTAAATGAGCCTTAATGCCCTGTGTACAGGACCCCACCCTCCTCCCCATCCCAATACGAGGAGCAGCCAATCATGAACACTGCCACTTCATCCATCTCTGTGACTTATGGAGGCAGCAAAGCTGTGTGTGATGCTTCTCTTCGGCAATTACATACAGATGCATAGAGTGGCAGCATGCATACTCTGCATTCATACAGGGGACTCGGGATCCCCATTTTCGTGATTGGTGGGGATCTTAGTAGTCAGACCTCCACCGATCTGATATTTAGCCCCTGCCCTCTATCCTGTTTATAACTCAGGACAAACCCTTTAAGTAACACAATGTATTTGCAAAGTTACTCCACTTTTATGCAGAGTAAACCTACATATAGGGTGCATCCACAGCAAATCGGTGACGGATGAACAAACCCATAAACTGTAAAATGGAATTCAAAGCTGTGACATACACTTGAAGCAGAAAATTGCTCGCTCTTGTTGCTGCACTATAGTTTAAACCTTAAAGGCGTTATATGGGATTAGAATAACATGGCGCAATCTCTGGAGGAAAGCGGCCACCACTCTCCAGATATCTGGTATTGTAGTTGAGCTGCATTGAGGTGAATGAGCTACAGTACCGCAGCAGCCTGTGGACATGTGTGGAGCTGTTTCTCCAAATCCTATACATCCCCTTTAAATAGATGCAGTGCCCCCAGACCATTGTATGGATGTGAATGTCTTTACTCAGGACTGAATTACTGCGCTAGGTTACTTTGTGTCTCTGCAATTTCGAATTCCTGGAGAAACCACTTTTAAAATGTACATTTTTGTGACTGCTCATTTTAGTCCTGTGGTCTCCAACCTGTGGCTTTTCAGGTATTGCAGAGGTCGGAGAACAGTGATCTAGATGAAGACAAGCTGATTCCTATTAAAGGTGGGTTATCCAGGAAGGGAAATACTTATCCATATTAGTCCGAGTCCAGTGAGGCCGGCACCTCCACTTCCAGCCTGGTTCCAACAATCGGTCCCTCAAGGTGATCAAAACGCACGGGTTTGGCTCCATTCAGTAACTAAGCCAGCACACTTCTTTCTCACAGTTAGTGCAGAGATCGGGCCTGGCTTAGTGATTGAAAGGAGTTGACTCTGTGCCTCATGACCCGGTGTTGGAAGTTGAGGTGTCAGCACCGATGGACATGGACTGTATTTTCCTCCCTTGAAAGCCCCTTTTAAGGAGTGTTGTAAGGAAGATGATTCTAGTAGCGTGGTCACAAATCACATATGTGATCATGTATATGTGGCACAGACGTTGTTTATGTTTTGGTCATTCCCACGGCCGCATATGTAAAACTTCTTTCCTTCAAACAGGGTTGCTGTAATATGGCCAAAAGGATGGTGAGTAATGGCGCCTGGAGACGGCTGTGGATGGCCTCTGGGCTATTCATTTGCAATTACTCTTGTTGAATGTTATTTCCCATGATCCTATGTAGCTTGTATGAGATGCACTTCTGTACGTGTCAACAGGAGGTTTTCTAGGCAATATGATGTCTCACTGTCTGAATTAATTCTTCCTACTTTTTGTGTAACTCCATTTTATCCCTCAATGATAGCACAGCTTTCTTTTTACCACTGACGGTATTAAGGGGCAGGTTTACTTTAAGAAGGACTTTCTGAAAGTAGCCAGAGAACTTTAAGACCCTCTAGTTTTGTGGCAAAATTCTGTTCTGGGATGGGGGATTACCTGCTGCTGATCTTCTCTGCTGTCCATCTTTTCTGCCAGTTACAGGCGCAGTTTGCGACCATTAGTGATGGCCGCAGCAATTTTCTAACTAGCTAATGCACTCTGTGCACTGCAGGTAATATACCAGGTTGTACCAGATTTTCAAGTTACCCCCTATCCACAGGATAGGGGAAATATTGCTAATTGGTGGGGGTCTCACTGTTGAGACCCCCACTGATCTCAAGAACAGGGGTTGGTGTTACTGCACTCCCCTCAGTGAGGAGGAAATATCAGTGGCACCTGCTCAGATATTTCCGTAAGCCCCATTGAAATGAATGGAACGTTGACCGCCCGTGTTCGGCGAACACTTTATTCAGAGAGATGTCGCTGCGGGGAAGAAGCGACTCCTGCAGTGACAGGATAGTGGGACATGAGTCTCATTCATGAGATCAGTGGATAGGGGATAACTTGAAACTCTGGTACACCTTCTAAGTTGCTTTAAAAACCACTAAGGCTGGGTTCACACAGGGCAGATTTGCCGCGGTTTTGCTGCGTTTTTTCCGTTGCGGTTTTGCCGCAGAAGAATTGCTTCTGCGTCAAAACCGCTTCGAAGGTTAATTTGGGCTTGCGGATTTTCGTGCACAAAAATCCGCAAGCGTTTTTTCCGCAGCGCTTCTTTACTTTTGTCGCGTATTTGGTGGGGTTTTGGCTGCATCCATAGAGGTCTATGGACAAAAAAGCGCTGCGGAAATGACCAAAGAATGAACATGCTGCATCTTTTAAAACCACGACGCAGTTGCATTTCCGCACTGCGGCTGTGCGAAAAAAAATCCGTCCTGTGAGAACAGCTTTTTGGCAAATCTCATGTTTGCTGCATTGCACTGCAAACGCCACTGTTTTGCCGCAGTGCGGATATGCAACGGCAATCCGCGGCAAAACCGCAGCAAATCTGCCCTGTGTGAACCCAGGCTAAGACTGCTTTAAAATAATAAAAGTAGGAATTCTCCTGCTTCTCTATTGCCTCCTGGGTTCCCTGTCCTGTACACTTTCTTGGTCCCTGCTGGCATGGATTTGTGACTGCTGCACTAGACTGGGACCAGCAAGTAGACTGTCAGGAACTCCAAGAAGAGTTGGGACGAGAGCGGCAGAGTGCGCTAACATGAGGATTACTGCATTTTATTATTTTAAAGCCATAAGTCATAAACATTGCGTAATGAAGTTCTTGTCCCCTTGAGGGACTAAAAGATAGCCTCAAAAAAAAGTTCCACAAAGCTTAATTTGAAAGGAAAAAAAAATTGAATTACAATAACATTTTCCGTCCCACCCCATCACCCCCCCCCCAAAACAAAAGTACTAAAAAGCAATCTAAAAGTCACATGTGCCCAATAAAAACTACAATTCTTTCTGCAAGAAATAAGACCTCATTTGCGATCCGTTTTACACCAAACAATTTATCATTTGAACAAGCGAGCGATGTCCGAGCTCACCTGCAGGCAGATGTCCGAGCTCACCTGCAGCAGATAAATCATTGGCTCGATTAATCGTTCTTTCGTTAGCTGCATTTACACTGAACGATTATTAGCCATTTTCGCTCGTTTCAACGATTTTTGAGTAATCGTTCTGTGTAAAAGGCCCATTAGTTGCGCTGCTGGAAAAATAAAATAGTTCGGGGTCTTACAATGCGGCGATGCCGATTCAGTTGTTTCTCATAAAAACGTGTTTTTAGTTTGCAAAAGTAGTAAAAGAAAAAAAAAAACTATATAAATCTTGGCATCGCAGTAATCGTGCTGATCCAGACAAGAAAATGATCGTGTTCTTCCTACAAAATGATGAACACCGTGAAAACAAAACTCAAAAACATTGGCAGAACTTCTGTGGAGTTTTTCGATCACTTTGCTGCCATAAACAAAATAACTCGGCCCACAAACAAACCCTCATACGGCCGTATCGGCGAGTTATGGCTCTTGCAATGTGATGATAAATATTGCTTGGACCTCCGAGGGGCTTTCTGGGCACAAAATGGAAATTCTGAAATAGAGGAGCGAAAGCCAAGCAGCGGCAGCCTGTACCTTTTTTTTTTTTCCCGCTCTGGTCTCTCTTCTTCATTCCATGCAGCCGCCGATCTTCCGCTGTGTTTACATGCATCACTTTCACAGCAACAGACTATTACTACAACTCCCAGCATGCATAGAGCTTGTATCCCAAACCAGCACCCAAAACTGTCAGGTACTACAACTTACTAGCACCAACCTCCCTGCCAGAGCAGACAGACAAGACGTTTCAGTACTCTGACCTGCGTGAGAGCAATGCACCGCAGTACTTCTGCCCCTCTTCTCCCATCATGCACTGCTCACAGGATGTTGGAGGCTACGGATGGGGACGAAGTGGTAAATGCAGACAAGATGCCAGAGGAAGAAGAGAGATTTTTTTGGGCAGAGGGTCACATGACATAGAAAATGAGGACAGTAGCCAGTGAACCTATTACAGAACGACTTATTGTGGGGATGTACATTAGATTTTATATTATTAGTCTGGGCCCAGAATACTCCCCTAAGGCACAAAATAGGCTGTTCACTAAGGGGTTAATTGTGGCTCCCAAGCAAGTAACTGTTTTCAAGGGACCGCTATGGCAGCAATTTATCTCCCTCAGAAGAGGCGTCTGAAATCCAATATGCCCAATTCTTTCATCCCTGGAAATCTGCCGTTAGGAGAGTTGGGACACCCCATACACACAAAATGTTGGTCTGGTGTGTACAGGGACCTCAGAGGTATTGGTGGTGTTTAAGAAGACGTACCAAGTACCGAATACATCTCGGAGATCATCAATAGAAAACCTTAAGCTAGTTTTAGTATCTGCTGAGAAGATATTTATGTAACTGCATAGTCCCTGAGAAAGTGCTTAGATACACGGCAGACGCGGACCATTAGCTTATTCCAGCGGGATCTTGGTAATTGGATGCTTGTTAGCGAGGTTGCTGTACTCTCTAAGAGCGCACGTATTACTGTGTAGATAAATCGTATACAGTATATAAGAAAGGGAGAGCAAAACGGATCCGCTGCTATCACAGCTCAACTAAATTAGTTCAATGGGGTTTTCTGGGACTGTAATACTGATGGTCTGTGCATAGAATAGGTGATCAATATCTGATCAATAGAGATCTGCTTTTGGGACCCCAGCGATCAGCTGTTTGAAGAAGCTATAGCACTCGGATGATTGCTGCGGCTTCTTCACTGCAAACCAAGTACAGTGCTGTACATTGTATAGCGGCTCTGCCTGATATAGCGGCTCAGTCCCATTCACTTGAGAGTGGCTCAGTCCTATTTAGGTCAGAAGACCCATGAACATGATGTCACTGACCTAAGAGGGCGCCGTGATCGTTTAAGTACTGTGGTGTCTTCAAACGGCTGATAGGTGGGAGTCCCGAGCTGCTCACCTCACCACTCGGACATTGATGGGCTATCATGAGGAAAGGTCATCCATATCAGAGACCTGGAAAATCCTTTCAAATGTAAAGCACTGCAAATTATGCCGTCACTGTGGTAATATAAAAAAAAAAATCACAGCGGCCATATATTTACCAGTGTACTGATACAGCAGGGCAGGTAGAAGCACCACATCCCTCAGCATGCAGACAGCTAAAATATTAGATGGAGGAGCAATACATTGGTGCAAGGTACTGAGGAACAACTGGCCGCATACCTTTCTTAGGGCTTATGTCCACGGGCTATGCCTAAAATGCCACGGGTCGCCCGTGGCGGTTTACACATCACAGCTCATATGCTTTGCCGGCAGAAACTGCTTATGTGCTGAGTATGCACTACGCATGCCTGGGAATCCGGCGTCTCGGACATGCGCAGTGTGATTTTTTTTTTTTTTTTTTTTTTTTTAATTTTTTTATTTTTTATTTTTTTTATATATAATTTTTTAAATCCACTTCCCCGCTCTGAATAGAGCCTGCGTAGGAACAGCATTTCATATAGAGCCCGTAGAATGGGGCTGCGTTTGATACACAGAGAAATAGAGCATGCAGCGTTTGATACACACGCTGATGAGCATGGAAGAATGAAAGTCCATTGGCTTTCATTGCCTCCATTCATCGAGTATCACGTGTGTACACCGCACGCGGAATACGCAGTGAGAAAATGCCCGTGGACATTAGCTCCTATACTGAGGGGGGCGGCTACTTAGTACTATACCTGTACACAGATACAGCTTACAAAGGGTGTCCGGCCAAATGGTACATGTAGTGCACCATGCAGGCTTACAGCTTATTATCTCCATATTTCAGTCCAGCTGGCATACTTAATAGGTTTTGAGGCTGCATGGTGCACTACATGTACTATGTGGCCGGGCACCTTTTGTATGCTGTATCTGTGTGCAGGTATTGTGCCAAAAAGCTGCCCCCCAAGGAAGGTGCGTTACCGGTTGTTCTTCAGTACTTTGCACCTGTGTAAAGGCCCATTTACACTGGACGATTATCGCTAAAACTTCGCGAATCGGCGATCGTTTTAGCGATAATCGGTGCGTGTAAATGGGCGCGGGGCACCCGCATTTCAGGCACTTTTAGGTGATCGTTAAAATCAAGCTCACCTAAAAATCATCGCTCACTTTTATCATTAGTTCTCCATGGTTAGTGCTGATAGCATTGTTTCCCGTGGACAACAAAGGATCTGCGTGCAGATAATAGCCTCGGGCGATCCTTAAGCGATTATCTGCTCGTGTAAATGGGCCTTAATACTCTTCAATTTGGCACTTTAGCTGTCTGCATGCTGAGGGATGTGGTGCCTCTACCTGCCCTCCTGTATCAGTACATTGGTAAGTATATGGCTGCTTTCTGTGATTTTTCTGTATGTTCCCTTTTTTCAGTGATTATTACACTGTTAATAAAGAGGATTCTGTTACTATGGGTTGCTGTACTAGATGTGCCGCCCGTAGACAGCAATGGTGCTAAAGAATTCAAATTTCCTTCTGAATCAGTCAGCAGAAAATCATTTCCGTATTCATTTATTCTTTTAATTGAGAATTATTGGAACATCAAAATTACAAAGATATTGAATTATTTAAATATGTTGAATTGTGTGTGGAATGCCTGCAGTACACCAAAATGTCCTGCAGATGGCGCCTCTGAGCTTTACAAGCCCTAGCTCTCCAGCTATTCTGACTACGTGTCCCAGCCTGTGAGGAAAGCTGCAAACTGACATGAAAGAGGGATCCGGGCATCAGTAGAAAGTCTATGAGCCAGTCTTTGGCTAGCGAGCAGTGACCTCAGATGAGGCCTTCTGATGCTTCATTCTAGCGATTGGTCGGGGTCTCAGCACATAGACCCCCACTGAACAAAACGCTTTACATGTCAAATCTATTTTAAAAGTATAGTTAAACTTTAAAAGTGTTCCCTGCCTGTACCTCTTACCAGCATGTCTAAGGCTGCCTGTCCATAATCCGGCCGCGGGTAACGCAGTGACCGCTTTCCATAGCGCAGCTGCGGCGTCCGCTAGCAGAGAATCATAGCAATTCTCCACTCTCTGGATTCAAATCGCGACATGCCCTGATTTGCTGTAATTCTCCGCAGTTAGCCTTTCTGTCAGATAGGCTCACCGCAGAGAACTGACAGCGCCCCCTCCCCGCGGCGGAATATCGCTGGGGCCTTAGTGTTAGACCAATGGGGGTTACAAATGGAGCGCTCTGTCAAATTCATAACCATAAAGCAATTTAAAGGGAAGCTTCACAATTAAGATCCTGAATTCTAGACGTCCCTTGCTTCTAGGAGGGTGAAGACTGTTAAATATAAATATCTAGATGTTGGTGAGGTTCTTGGATACAAAGGAGTAAGAAAAAAGGACTCTTTCCTTGCAACATGTTTATAAGCCGATCCTGCAGCTACAGTCATTCACTTCTCCCTGCTTCTCCATAGTGCATCACATGTAACAAGACATTTAAGAAGCTCTGGTCCCTCCACGAGCACATCAAGATCGTCCATGGCTATGCCGAAAAGAAATTCTCCTGTGAGATCTGCGAGAAGAAATTCTACACAATGGCACATGTCCGCAAGCATCTTGTCGGTAGGTTTGACAGAAATCACCACCTCCGTATATTAAAACAAGTAGAAAGTTTTTCTTTATTAGCCTGCAGTTTAGATTTGTATCACTAGGTGGCGATCACTACTACAGCAGATAAAGATGCAGTTGAGAGATGCCACATGCTTCAGAACTCAGAGCAGATGCCAACATGTGCCACGTTGCACAGCTTGTAGTCTGCCATTGGATATTAGGTGTGACTGTTATAGTCCGCAGAAGTTATTTTGATGGACCTAACACCAGTTTTAGCCTCGGAGCAAACGGAAAAAGAATGATCACTGCAACAGGATTACTGTACTTCTTAAAAGGCATCTTTCGCCACCTTTGAGCTCCATAAACTACATTATGGGTCTTAAAGGTAAGGGGATTGTGTGTCCGATGAACTGCATTTTATACAGGCGGCCTGTTCCAACGGCAACACAGCTCTAGAACAGGGCGCCCGGTAACTATACAAAACTGCTCCACAGACACCCAATTCCCAAAGTTTATGGGGCTCAACGGTGATGACTGATTCCCTTTAAATTTAAACATGTCTTCATCTAACAGTGCCATTATATACTAAGTGTAAATATACAGATGCAGCAAAGTTTAGCTTGACTCTAGTGCTAAATATGGCGGCATTAAACCTTAATTTGACATTTTTTCCCCTGACTTTTGTTGTTTGCTGCCGTTTCATATTTTACATGTTACGAGTCAAGTTAGATGTTAAATCTCTAATGTGAAAGAATACAAAATTCACTTGAAGTGGTATTTCCATCTTGGTTGTTTTATAGCATATCTACAAGGTTTGTCAGGGTTTCTCAATCCTAGTTGTTATGCTTTGCCAATTGGTCATGACTCTCCTAAATGGAGAAAACTTATGGCCATTTCTTAAGCACTGATAACCATTACATCACCTGTATAATACTTAGGAAATCCTGAAAACATTTTTTGAGGTGCTTGAAGACAGGAGTTGAGAAACACTGGAGTATGCCATAGATACCTGATAGGTGCTGGTCCCACCTCTGGAACCTGCAACGGTTTTGGGATCTGAGGTTCCGACTCCCCTCGCATCAGGTCTTCCTTTTGAATGCAGATGTGATCAGAATTACAGATTCAGGGGAGCGTTTGCTGTTCTATGCTCTCTCCAGAACTCCCATTAATCTCTATGCAAAGTATGGAATAGCATCGTAAGCTCAGCTGTTTACATAAACCCGGGAACCTGTGCATTCATACAAAGCCTGGATGCACAGGCCAGAGGCTAACTCACGGGAAAGGGGTGGTGTACATTCTCTGTCAAGATTGGTGCAGGTTCCAGAGGTGAGACCTGCTTATGTCAGACATTTATGACCTATCCTGTGATTGTGTCATAAATTTCTAAAAGGGAAATGCTGCTTTAAGAAAAGTCATCAAATGTTCTTTATTTTCATTATGTAAATCACAAATATGGAGTATTGTATATGTTCTCTCGTCATCTTCGGCAGGTTGGATCCTGCTATTGGGGTTAAATGGGTTTTACAGAGCATAAAAGTTAAATGGGCTTAAAATAAAGAAAAATTGAATACTTTCCTATCCCAGCAGTTTCCCATCCTACGGTGCAGCCCTAGTGCGTGCCGCACAGAACTTGGTAGAAGTGGCAAGCTGGATCATGCTATTGTGCACCTGGCCACTCAGCCAGTCTCGCAGGCTTCAGAAGTGATTCTTCCATGGCCGCTACTGACTGGTCGAGCAGTCACGTTCATAATGTACATCACGTGATCGCCCACCACTACTTCCGGGTTCCTTGCGGTGGCCATTGGGGCTGCAGTGCTGGATGGGGCGCCGGGAGGAGTGAGTGTTCAATTTTCCTTCATTCTAAGCCCATTTAACTTTTATGTCCTGGAAGACCCCTTTAAGACCTGAAGCTGTTCTCACTGCACCATCCACCATGCAGTTTGTGTGGTGAACCAGCAATTTGACTAGTAGATTTTCTCCAAATTCAGCTGTACTTCTACATTTTTTACACACTTGAATCTGTCAGGATTCGTCCTCTTTATCACGTTTTTCTTCTTTGCATACAGCTCACACGAAGGACATGCCATTCACCTGTGAAACGTGTGGAAAGTCGTTCAAGAGGAGTATGTCTTTGAAGGTTCACTCACTTCAACACTCTGGAGAGAAGCCGTTCCGATGTGAGGTGAGATAGACGTCACTTCTAACTGTACCATCCGTCAAAGCTTCTATCCACTAGAAGCATACTGTCGTTTGCAAACAAAACCCCCTCCTTGTATTAGAAGCTATTAGCACTTCCTTATGCTGAACCTCTGAACCAGCAGCTCTCTTCTTTTCCCAGAACTGTGATGAGCGGTTCCAGTACAAGTACCAGTTGCGTTCACACATGAGCATCCATATTGGACACAAGCAATTCATGTGCCAGTGGTGTGGTAAAGACTTCAACATGAAGCAGTATTTCGATGAGCACATGAAGACGCACACTGGTATGTAACCCCTTATGTATCCTCTGTTTGTGTTATGTATATGTAGTTATCTATATTGGTGTATTGGGGGTATATGAATCTATTGAGCTTATCGTCTCCCTGCTGTCAGTGCTGGTCGAGCGAAAGCTGCAGCTCCAACCCCTATGTAATAGCTGGCACAGGTCTAATTAAAATCAATGACAGCTGCACCTGCAGTAACAAGCATTGGCCACTACAGTGGTCGGCGCCATCTACTTCCTCTCTGTACCCTGTGTGTAGTGGTGCTGGTAGCGGGTTCCTGATCAGTGGATTGGCCAGGGTCCTCAGCGGTGGACCCCAGTCAATCAATCACCTATTGATGTCCTATCCTGAGGATAGGTCATGACCTTGATCGGTGTGTGCGAGCACATAATCACCGTTCTGTTAAATTGACTATCACAATGGCTGCCCAGCAGCCAAGTAGAAACGCTAGGCTTTCCCCATCAGTCCCACAGAGTTGAATGCTGCAGCAGCTTGCATGCTCAATTGCCACTTTATATAAGCTCTTCTTTACTGTGAGGGGTGTTGTAAGGAGGAAAGTGGGGCACTGGATCCCTGTCCTCGGGATTGGTCGGGTTCCCAGCTGTGAAACCCGTACGATCACAGTTTGATCATCCATTGTATGAATATAGGTAATAATTTAATTCTTGGAATAACCCTTTTAAAGGTGGTTGTTCTCTTTTTTAAATATTCCTCTGTTCCCGCGATGACCCGGGTGAAGTCTACACAAATCTGACTCTTCTCAGACTGCTGTGCATGTTCTCTTCCATAGACTTCAATGGGAGAGCACGCACATGGCATTTGAAAAGTCAGCTTTTTAGACTGTGTGGACGTCACCGGGGGATTTGTGGAAACGGGACAACTATGAGACTATGAAAAAATAAATTGCATCCCCGGCTCCCTGTCGCCTTTCTGAACAGCACCATTGCTTAGGTGACCGGTTACCTTTAAAGAATTGTTGCACTTTCAGCAAACTTTTGAGATGCCTCTATGCAAAGTGCAGCTACTCTTCAAGAAATAAGATTCTGGTAGTATGGAGCCACCACTAGGGGTGCTTAATGTGACTTGTATGGTTCTGTTATGTTGCTAGGATTAAAGGGCTCTCCCCACCACAAGAAGTTACTCCTTATCCACACGATGGGGGATAACTTACTGATTAGTGCGAGTCCAACTTCTGGGACCCTCACTGATTCAGATAATTCAGTCCCAGTATGTCCCATCGTGTGGACAGTGGAGGACGCTCATGCACACCTCTTCTCCTTTCACTTTAATGGGACCACCATAGATGGCAGTGTTCAAGCACCCCACAGTCTCCAGAGGTCCCAATCAAATGAATGGAACGAAGGTGCACATGCATATTTTCTGCTGCCCACAATAGGATGCACCAGGGCTGCATTCTCGGGGGTGGGGATTCCAGTGGTCAGGCCGCCAACAATCAGCAAGTTATCCGCTATCCTATGAGTAGGGGATAACTTGCTATGGTGGGAATAATACTTTACAAAAATACTAATTTAATAAAAAGGATGACTTTTCCAATAACTGGAGATTTATTTTCTTGCAGGAGAGAAACCCTTTATCTGTGAAATCTGTGGCAAGAGCTTCACCAGCCGCCCCAACATGAAGCGCCACCGTAGGACCCACACGGGAGAAAAGCCTTATCCATGTGACGTGTGCGGTATGCGCTTCCGGTTCTCCAACATGCTAAAGGCTCACAAAGAGAAGTGCTTCAGGGTCACCAGTCCAGTGGGTGTCCCACCAGCCTTGCAGATTGCTCTTAACAACCCTTCACAAATTGTCACCAACCTCCAAACAGCCCATGTGCCACCCAGCAGTCCAACGCCACCTCTTAACCTTAACGCCTTGAGCTCCCTGCCTCCTCGACCCATCCCACATCCATTTTCCCACCTTCATCTGCACCCGCACTCCCATCCACATCACTTGGCGGTACCGCCCGTTCCACACCTTCCTCCACCCCCGGCTCTCTTTAAAAGCGAGGCGTTGAACCACCGTGGACAGACCGAAGATAGTTTCCTACGGCACCTGGCAGAGAAGACCAGCGCTACCCAACATCATTAATGCCAGTGGCAAGACTCCAGGTAGCAGTGCCAGGCTAACCAGGGGTTGATACCCCATCATAGAGCCTATTGGACAGAACTTGGCTAGGCTTCGGCTACATGCGTGGTCCTTGTGTACTGCTGGGAGTGCTGTCACAAAAAACAAGAATGGAGCGCTGCCCTGTTTTTGGGAAAGGACTATAGCGTAGAGCAGTGTTGTCCCAGTGGGGGTGGCTGACTCGCTCATCACAGCTCAAGCATTATTTTTAACCTATGAATTGTCATGACCGCACCTACGTCTTGACCCCCACAGAGGTGACACCACAAGAGCATATGAGGGGCTTTCAGGCGCTTGACATGCCAAGGCTTAAACGAGTTACAAAATTTAACCATGGCCAAGATGAAATGGCCAAGATGGATGGAATCCAAACTTCTCTGGGAAGGAGAAGGACGAACTTTAGGGTATTTTCTTTCCCTATTGTATACTAATGTCTAAAACTGACAATTTCCTTAAAAGCATTAAAAAATAAATTTTTTTTTTTGCTCCCTTCACTCTTCATGTTACAAACCCCAAAAAGGTACGCCGTCTCGGCTGAAAAAGGTTAGCCGGCGTTCCCATATGTATTATTTTACTACCAAGATTATTTTAGAGGATTTTTTTTTTGTATAGGCTGAACCTAGTCTAATGTATTTCAACAAAAAATGTGTAATTTTTATTTTGTGTAGTTGCGCCCATCCCCCACCCCTCTTTTATTTTTATTTTATTTTTTTTCCTAATCTTAAAAAAATATAAGGAATTTCATACGCCTCCCCCATATTTTTTTTTCTGGCACTTGGTAATATCGTCCCGACTTGTAAAAGTGGTGTGCATATAGGAATTTTTTTTTTTTTTTAACCTTTAAAGGTGCGCTTCAGTTTGCTTGGTTCTTTATAGTAAGTTTTTTTATACCTATGAATTTCGACATTTTCCCAAGTTCTACCACTTTTTCTAAATTATTTTTTTTTTCATTTGTTTTCTTTGTTCTGGTTGGCCTTATGCCAGTAACGCATCACGCATTCATTAACTGTGCACCTACACGGGCAAAAGTGGATCCGCACCTTTAAAGTTTATCCCCTTTTAGTCAATGTTATAAATCAACCGTTTTCTAATAAAATCCTTCCTTTACACTTGTCTTCGATGACCACTGAGAACATATGTTTTAAGTAAATAAAACTCTAATGTACCGAGCACTTTAATGGGGAGAACACAGCATCTCCTGGCTGTTACATAAGTGGACGGGTCCCTAGATATGACGTTGTAGTTATACGACTTATCAGGACAGGTTGATGAGCTTCTGCCTTTCACGATATTGACTTAGTTTATTATAACTAACAGAAAAACTGGCCTTGCTTCTGATGGCAACCAATCACAGCGCAGCGTTCATCTTTATAGAATGGTCTAACCCCTTCATGATTGCAAAATGTAAATGAGGAGCCTTATGGAGCAGACTTGAGACTGAGCTTGTTCCACACACTCCTACAATGGCTGCAATTGGTGCTAGCTTTTTTTTGCGGCCGTTTAACCAAGGCAATTCTAACCATGGCATCCAAGCCATTAGCAAGAGGAAGAGGCCCTCCATTACTTAAGTCGCACCCTCTTAATCAATCGCGTCATATTGTGGAGGACCCCAGGGCTGCCGTGTATTAACCCTTTGCAATCCAATTTGGGATTCAGGATTTCCTAGGGGGCTTTCTCTTCCTGCCATTATACAATGGCACCATCTGCTGGCTAGAGCCAGCACTGCGGTATGGGACATCCTGTAGAGGCTGCTGACAGCAGAGCGCCTAGTAATCTACAGTAAGGATACCCTGCCGGACGTCTTCGGAGCTGTACAGCCTTCAATCAGAATGTCTTTAGACGTCAGACAGTGGATTGGAAAGGGTTAAAGAGCTTGTACAAAAATATAACGTTATCCCCTATCCACAAGATAGGGGATATCTTTACGCTCTATGGTGGTTATGATGGCTGGGAGCCATTCCAAAGAATCGGAGCCGCAACACTCCTTGTGTGAATGAAGCTGCAGTTGCACTTTTGCTCCGCCGCGCCTTTTTATTTAAATGGCTGCACCAAAAATAACTGAGTGCTTGTACTCCAGTTTCTGTTGCACTCACGTTGACATGGGTGGAGCCTCAGCATGCACGTGCGACTGATGCATCATTCATGTGAAGACCGTCGGGACCCCCGTTCTTGCAATAGATGAGTCCCAGCAGTTGAACCCTACCAATCATAAAGTTACCCCTTATCCTGTGGATAGGGTATAACTTGTGGTTTTGGTACAACCCCTTTAATGCTTAATAAGCAACATGCAAAAGTACAATATGCTGCAATAAAGTAGTACAAGCGATCGCATGTTCAAGGTCCCTGGTAGGACTAAAAAAAGTTTAACATTTTTCAAAATATTTTTTTTCAAAAACAGTTTATTGCTGTTTCTGAATGATTAAAATACCAAATATTCATCCCACCCGGTGAACATCATAAAAAAAAAAGCAATGCCAGAATTGTGAGTTTTCTCAGCACCCCAACTCCCCAAAAAGTGAATGCAAAGATGTATGCACCGCAAAATGGTACCAATGAAAACTACAAGTCGCCCCGTAAGAAACAAAAGCCAGAATGGCGTCAGCAACGCGCTCCACTCCCCGCAGCCTACCTGAGCCTGCTCAGATCACTAAGCAGTTACTCGAGAAGAGCGATGCTCGCTCGAGTAACTGCCTTACCGAGTAGGCTCGCTCATCTCTAATTATAAGACCTGTTAAATGGTGCTCTGGAATAATGCAGTTCATACCGCAAAAAAATGAAGTCCTTATATGGCGCTGTCTACGGATATACATATATAGTCATAGCGCATGAAAAGACTAAAACTGGCCGGTCTTGAAGGGGTTATGAGCTAAAAGCTGAGTTCTGATTGGTCTCTATGAGCAGCAAGCACAATAGTGATAAATGTGGCCAAAGTGGAAGTAGTGACCAAGAACGAAATGGAGAAGGAGGGGGAAAAAAAGCTATGACTTGGGGGATGTAGAAGACCCCCAGGGGGAGGGGGTTCGAGTGTCTGGGACGTGATATGAACTGGATTATGTGAATATCTCTTCTAAAATATTAGTTATCAGGTAATATTGCAGCGTTGATAATAAAGGGCTTAATAGTGGAAACCGAGCGTAATTTTTACTCGTTCACTTGTCAAAAATGTTTTTTTAAACCACATCCAGCTTCTAATGTTATCGCAAATCGCTATCCAGGAAGGACGTTGCCTCTTGTTTTCTTAGTCGAAAGTTTTTCAGGTCCATACAAGCCACTGTACAGGGCGATTCAGAAGTCAGGGCCATCCAGAATCTTATCAGTACAAAGATACAAATGGGTAACGTTGAAGAACGCTTTTTAGCACTATGGTGGTATCTGTCAGCCGCCCTGGTGGCAGCCATCTTGGATTCAACCCCAAAAATTTCAATGGAAAGATACGTGATTTAAGGGTAGAATTTCGTCAGAAATTGAGTTGGTCGTCTTTTTTTTTTTTTTCAATACCGGAAACCCTTTTTGAGTTCTGGACAGTCATGTTTACTATTAGCTTAATTCAACATAATGTTATATGGAAAACAATAATCGTTTGTCTCTTCAGGTACCAGAAGCTGCTGTTGGCAATCCAGGACAGAAGTAAGATCATCCTGATGGTCAATAACGGACGTTAACGAGAATTGGCCGAGACTTTCAATCAAAACCGCCCTGGAGGATACCTGGGGTTGGAAACGCTGCTCCCACGACTGGTTATCTGTTTGTCCTGGACACCATCAGTCTCCCTGAACTTCCTGATAGTTCATGCCTTCGCTGACCTGACTGAAAGCCTCGGCCACCTCACGAGAACTTCTGATACCAATCGCCAGGATGATCTCCATTCTGTCCTGGATTGCTAATGGCATCTTCTGGTACCTGGAAAAGATGCAAATAATGCTTTCCATACCACATAATTCAACATAATTCGAATTGTGGATGTCGTCATGTTGAGCATTATTAAAGTTGACTGCAGATATTGAAAAAATGACTGCGCCTATACATTTCCCACATAATGCTACCCTTAAACCGTGTATCACATGACCCCCTTTCTATTGAAGTTTCTTCGGCTCGATCCAAGATGCTTTCCACCACTATGGCTGACAGACCTACGATGGTGTCAAAAAGCGTCCTCTTCAGCGATCTATGGCTACCTACACAAAGACTGGCACGCTCCCCAGTGTGCGCCTTTACGTCATTGGGAGGTGATTTTCTGTCAAACTCCTCCCAACACTTCTGTGAAGTAGCGATCCTCCGGCTCGGCTGTCAGGCGCATTAGAGGATCGCCAAGTGTTTCCCATTGTTTTCAATGGGAAACCCCGCATCGCACTCACGGGTTTTAATGTCCCATTGGGCGATGCGTTCCAAGGAATGCAAAAAGATAGGACATCGCTCAGGCATATGACTCTACCCAGAAGAATGGGGTTCATATTGGCACAAGATTTGTGAGTCTTGCAACCACAAATCTTGAACGAGATTCTCAGCCATAAATTGCCAACTTTTCGGTCAGAAGATATTCCGTGTGGCCGTGACTTTTGAATCACCTTGTATATTAACTTGGTGTGAAAAGCGCCTCCTAGTGGAAGACCTATAGTAAATTTTCAGAAAATTGTGATTGGGGCTACACCATTATTGCTTTGTATAGAAGTGGATGCCAGTGTCTATGGGCTCGTTCTGCCCTCCTCTTGTCAAAATAAGAGCAGATCCCAACAGTTGAAAAGAGAGAAAAAGTCCTCCGTTCCTTGCTATGCTTTTGGCACGGCTTGCGTTAACAGTACAAGGACCTCTAGTACAGACTCCGGGGACGTATTACATGCTGTCTCGGCTCTCGGCTGTCCTTCAACTTAAATATTAAGCAAAATAATTTTGTGTAGCTGGTTGGACGGCTCGGCGACTGCTTTTAACGAAAAAGTTAAAGCAGAAAGACCTTCACAGAATACAATGGGTGTCCAAAGTAAACCGGTCCTTATAACAATGGTAGATCAGTGGAGATCCGCCATCCGGAACCTCAACCGATCAGCTGTTCACTGGCCCGGGGTGTTTGTGCACTGAGCTCATTTCTGTAGGAAGCAGAGAACATGGTTTTGAAGTGAATGGAAATTTTTAATGTAATACCAAGCCTGACCACTGTAGTGGGAATGGAGCTGTCTGATTCCTGCAGAAATCTGCTTAGCACATAAGTGCACAGTCTCAGAAAATAGAAGATCTACTATTGCTAACCAGTCCTAAGAATAGGCTATCATTATTTTACACCTGCACAACTCTGAAGCCAGTGCCCTCCAGAGTCCCCACACTGGGCAGTTCAATATTATTGCTACAAGTAAATACATTGGGACCGATCCATCTTTTGTACGCCAAATTTCTGACTTCTTGCAGGTTTACGTTGAGCCCCATCACTTTTCTAAAAGTGGGCGGGGCCTAGCATAATGTACTCGGTTGTATAGCTAATAAAATACGTGTCACTTGGACGCCGGAACATAGTTTACTTAGACCAGTATATATGAGTAAATGTGCCCCATTTTTTGGTTTGTTTAAAAAAAAAAAAAAAAAGCCACTGTGTGATGACTAATGTATTAAAGGGGCGTCCAGTTACCTTTAGAAAATTTAAGGGCGGGTGCATGTGTGTGAAAACAGCAAATACAGCAGTACTTACCCGGCCCTGGCGATCGAGCGTTGCAACTCTACGATTGTTCTGGTCCCTGACAATGGAGTCAGGTGACTGCTGCCTGCCAATCAGAGGCTGCACCATGAAAAATGTCAGGTGGATGGCCACAAATTGAGCAGGTCTCATTGTAGTCAATGGGGTCCTTTTTGATGCCTTTCGGTTGTGTCATACGACAGTTCTGTCTGCCCCATAGAAATGAATAGAGAGGTGGTACTACTCCAGTTATTTCTATGGGGCAGGCTGAGATGGCCGAGTGTAACGTTTGGCAATGTGTCTGCGCCATTGTGTGGAATGGAGCTGCTGCAGATGGAAAATCAGTAAAAATGACACCTTGAAGCGCCGATGTGAGCCCTAAAGCATTTGTGTGTACAGGATTGGGTGGGGAAGGGGTGGGCGCTATCTTTATTAGAGAACCCCTTCTAACTTCTACTCTTTCATTTCTGCTCTTGATTTACAAAGTGTTCACCTTGTGAAACCCGCCCGATCGGTTACAATTAGAGATGAGCGAACGTACTCGGTAAGGCCGATTTCGCAATCGAGCACCGCGATTTTCGAGTACTTCACTACTCAGGTGAAAAGATTCGGGGGGCGCCGTGGGTGAGCGGGGGGTTGCAGAGGGGAGTGGGGGAGAGAGCGAGAGCTCCCTCCTGTTCCGCGCTGCTACCCCCCGCTCCACCACGCCCCGCCCCCCGGCGACCCCCGAATCTTTTCACCCGAGTAGTGAAGTACTCAAAAGTCGCGGTGCTCGATTGCGAAATCGGCCTTACCGAGTACGTTCGCTCATCTCTAGTTACAATGTTTCTTTTCACAACTCATTTTTCACTGTTTGTTACATTTTTAAAGGGAACCAGTCATCATGTTTTTACAATGCAG
Source organism: Eleutherodactylus coqui (assembly GCF_035609145.1). Classification (NCBI taxonomy): domain Eukaryota; kingdom Metazoa; phylum Chordata; class Amphibia; order Anura; family Eleutherodactylidae; genus Eleutherodactylus; species Eleutherodactylus coqui. Next base: position 32,899,431 of record NC_089849.1, read on the forward strand.
TCCGCGATAAACAGCAGCGCTGCTAATGAGATATCCTTACTGCTATTTGGTTCTGTAATCCGTGCCCCGCCGGTACTTTTACAATCTGTTTTTGAAGTTTTCCTCCGCTGTATTCTAATGAGCTGAAAAGTTAGGTTTTGCACAAAAAAAAAAGTGAATTTTTCTTTTTCTTCTTCTCTCCCCCTCCCCTCAGCGCCACGCAAGGTACGCTCCTGTTCTTAATTAACGGGGTTTCTCTCTCTTGCTGTAATCCTGTGCAGGCGCACCTCCGATATCCTTTAGGCTTTATTCACACAAGCGTATATCAGCCGCGCTTTCACTCCTGGCTGATATATGCTGCCCATCTGATGCGTTGGTTTACAATGCATCAGCTCAGATTGGCGTATTCCCACCCCCTCCCATTGCAAAGGGCAGAGAAAAGGAGGGAATAGGGTGGGAGTTTAGCAGATGCGCTGCTAAACTCCCTCCCACCTCCCTTCTCCGGCAGCTGTCATAGGCTCCCATAAGGAGTCTATGGCAGCCGCCACCATATTCCGTTTAGGAATAGTTGCTGAACCATCAAAGCGCCCGGCCGAAATGCGCCATCTTGGCCAGCCGGGCACTTTTAGCGCGTCTGCTAAACGCCTGCTGCCTTACCTTCTTCCCGGGCCATCTGAACATGCGCACAAATGGCAGATTTGTGTGCCTGTTGATGCGATTTTTCAGTCGCGCTGTGGCTGTGACAAAGCCGACCGAAAATGGCTACGCTCGTGTGAAAGACTCCTTACTGTGACTTCAGCGGCATGCTGTGCATGCGCCTTGAGGGACCTTTAATCCTACTACGTCTGAGTTTAGATGACAGCGTACCTATCCTCAAGGCGCATGTGCAGTACTCCGCTGAGATCAGTGTGCATGCTAATAAAGAACAGGGACGTGCCTGGGGCGGCGCTGAGGGGAAAATCTGATTCCAACTCATTTCAATACAGCGCCAGAGAATTTCAAAGCAGAAAAATAATTTATTAGCCTATTTAAGGGTACAATTATACGATTATAATCGATCGCTCTTGTGGATTAACCCATTCAAGTGAACGGGTTAATCCCGCGGGGATGAAGGAATGCCCTGTCACAGCTGTGGCAGAGGTCCGCATTGCTATCCCATTGCTTTCAGTGGGGCCGGCGCTGCTGCAGCCACATTGAAAGCAATAGAACGAAGGCCACCTCCATGGTGATGATTTTCGGGGAAGGGCTTGAAATATAAGCCCTACCTTGACAATTAGCCCTAGATGTAAAAAAAAAAAAAAAAGTTAAAAATAAATTAACTCGCCTAGAAGAGCCGTCCAGCTCTTCTCTCCGGCCCGACCGTCGCTTCTGTGTTCTGGAGGCTGAGAATTGAAAAATCCTGCCCCCAGAAAGCGCTGCCTCTGATTGGCTGAGCGATGTGACCAATCAGAGCCAGCGCCCAGCCGTCATTGAATGACAGCTGAGCACTGCCTGTGATTGGCTGAGTGCTGTGACCAATCGCAGGCAGCGCTCAGCTGTCATTTGATGACGGCTTGGTGGTGCCTCTGATTGGTCACAGTGCTCAGCCAATCAGAGGCAGCGCCTTCTGGGGTGTGGAATTTTAAATCCCCGGCCTCTAGAAGACAACTTCCTGGGCCGGCAAGAAGAGTCGGCCGGCTCTTCTAGGTGAGTTAATTTTATTTTTTCTTTTAATTTTACAGCTAGGGACGATTTTCGTGGAAGGACTTATATTTCAAGCCCTTCCCTGAAAATCATCATCATGGTGGTGGCCTTTGTTGCATTGCTTGCAATGGGGCTGCAGCAGCGCCAGCCCCATTGAAAACAATGGGTGATATCGCAGATTTTCTTAGCCGTGCAAGGCTTAGTGAAAACATCGCATATGAGAATGAAACCATTGAATCATTGTTTTCATTATCATGCGTTTTCACTCACCCTCGCATCACAGAAAAATCTATCGCCGGTGGGTGTGAGCCCTGAGGCTATGATCAGAAGAGCATTTACGACTTTGGTCCGTGTAAAAGTCCGATTTCCATTTGTTTTGCACCAGTTTTTGGGCATGTTAAAATATCCATAAAGGTACAGGCTACTCACTTCATAGGTAGACAATGGGCCTAGGGAAGAAATTGTATCTCTGCAAAGACCCATGTGCTTTGTCCTCTCCCTGTGCAGCCTATTACACACACAGACTGCATCCAGAACACTAAGCTTAACCATAGCCAGCTAACGGTAAGATATTGCCACAACGTAACCGGAAAGAGAGTAGATGGGAGGAATAAGGGAAGGGAGACTAATGGATGTGCCCATCCTATGGCGGCCAGCACTATGGCAGGTGGCTGTTTTTAGGAGCAACGAGGAAGAAAAGGGCAGCAATATGACGCTTCACGGGGGTATAAGAGCAACTGTGGAATATGGATGGGAAAATCCTTATACTCTGGCCTACCAGAGGAGGCTGATGTAGAGGGCCACAGCAATACCGATCCAGGGGCAAAAGTGATCTTCCAGCATCCCTTGAGGCGCTGTTGGGTGGAGCTGCTTGGTCCGGCGCTAATATAACCAAAGGGAATCAATTCAAGATGAATTTGCTTAACAGGCAAATACCTTCTGGCTGTAAAGCGTAAAGACAAATACGGGACGTGAAGCGAAGTGAGCTTCATGATCTTGCAGAAAATGTTCAAAACCACCGCTGTCAGCAATTATACATAGATGTACGCGGCTGAGTGCGGTGTGATGGACGGCATGTAGCATCATTTTTATATAGCGCCAACATAGTCCGCAGCGCTTACAAGACCAGAGTTAACAAAACCCCCGGTTACATAGTAATCAATTGATGGATACAGTAGGGGTGAGGGTCCTGCTCCAACGAGCTTACATACTACAAGTAATGGGGTGATACAGAAGGTAAAGGGGCTGGAGATGTGCACGGTATGGCGAGGTGGAGAGTGAGGGGTGATATACACATAGACAATAGTCATATAGCCGTATAGTGGCTGAATTGGTATGACTGCAGGGGGAGGTTGATTACAGCTATCAGGGATTGCAGTCGGTAGGTCAGGGAGCGTGTTATCAGCTCCACACAAGTAGAAGAAGAGGTCACAGCACACAAGGAGCCTCCGAGAGCCTTTTATAGGCCAAGGGTGACAAGGCTGTTCATCTAATCACCACAACTCTCATCATTTGTATATGCACTGAGATACAACTGCATGCCGAGTTTTGCAACACAACAACTTCTCGGTCCGGATTGTTTTTGGCGCTGAGTGTATTTCATTGCATTAGTTTATTCATGACCTTTTTTTAAATGCCACCAATAAATAAATGCATTGTTTTGCTGATTCGTCTTAAACTGATTCCCTTCAGCTATTTCGGCACTAGAACAAGCAGTTCCATACACACAACCCTCCTGTGCTGCGGCAGGGACCTCCCTGGACCGGTTTTCCTGTATAGTCGGCTGGAATTGACTTGGCCACACGGTAAATATAAATTCCAGATTTTTCTTGGACACCATAAATGAAAACGAAGATGATTCAAGATTTGCTCAGGATAAATATGTATCAGGCGGCTCACCAACCCCACACCCTGCAAATTGCTGGTTTCAAAAAGTAGAAAATGGGCAGCGGAGCTCTCTGTTCAGTACTTTTCCAGCTGGTGTCACATTGAATGTCCTGTTGCTCCAGCAGGGCGCATCCAAACCAGGGTCAGATATATCATTTGCGCAATCTGGGGCTCAGCAAGTACGGTCCAACGTCATGTTACATTACTTCCACATTGACAGAGGCTTCAACCGCACCCCATTGACTGTTATTGAGTTCCGTAGTGTTGACAAGGGAAATATCTCCGCATGCAGCACTGTTACCCCATCCAAACTAATGAAACCTGACACACCCCATTGTACGCCAGTGGGGATTGTTGCGGGCCGCGCTGTAGTCTGTTGTACAATGCTGTCTGCAAAGCAGCAAATGGAGCCCATTGACTTCAATAGGTTCCTGTACATTTCAGTTGCCGATCGTCCAGTCATTCAGGGGACTGTAACTGTGAACGACTGGACGATCACGTTTTACACATAACAACTTGGAAACAAACCAACCATGATTGTTAGGCCTGCATAAAATGAACGACGAACAAAAAGTGGCAATGAGAGAGTGCTTGGTGGCTGATTGGTGTCCTACAGTATTAACACACCTAAATCCGGCACACGAATGATCATCTGCCTGTGTAAAAGTGCCGTAAAGGGGGTTTCTGTTTCTACACTATTGGTAACCCGCCCTCAGGATAGGTCACCAATATTTGATCAGTGTGTGGCTGCGCCAGATCCCTGCTGCTCAGCTGATTGTAGAGGTCTTGGTGCTCAGATGAGCGCTGTTGTCTTTTTTTCAGGCCGGTGATGTCCCGCTTATCGGTCACATGGCTTGTGAGCAACTCGATCTCATTCAACTGAAGACCGAGGTGCACTTCCAAGTACAGCCACTATATAATATACAGTGCTGTGTCCAAATGACAATGATGATCACCCAAGCAGGGATCTTGAATAGCAGACTCCCAGCTATCAACTATTGATGACCTATCCTGAGGACAGATCATCAATAGTGTAGTCCAAGAAAACCCCTTTAGCCCTTTCCAATCTAATTTCCCTGCCACCCGCACACTCCCCATTATTTTGAGAGGAAAAGCGCATTGTGGATTCCTTGAAAATACCCAACAGAAACACATAAAAATGATCCGTCATAATGATTTTATTAGCAATTTTTTGAAAATGAAACGTTTTGATTTATATTGTGAGTATTTCACATTGGGAAAGTCATTTGTAATAACCCTGTAAATATGGGTATATTGCTATAACATACATCATTATAAGCCTCTGTTTATTTCTAAAAGACAGGCAGACATAGATATCATTAGAGGAATTGGAATGTCTTATGTCAATGAGAAATGAACAGAGTATGCAGAACAGAGCTCCGATGTTGGAGCTCTGTTCTGCATAGTGTAATATACATATGCAAAACAGCCCCCAACATCAGAGCTCTGTTCCACCTTGGATTAGAAACGCGTCTAACTTTTGCCCGACATTTGAGTTATGCGGGTGAATCTGAATGTCGATTGAGGTCTGACTGATTGGAAAAGTCCACCTGTACCCCAGCCTGTAACTCTTCAGTTGCTACCTGCAAAACTACAACTCCCATCATAGGGTGAGGTTCAGTTTTACAGAGAGCCACAAGTTGGAGGCAACTGCACTTAAGTATCTTTACATGGTCCCTGGGATGGCGGTTGTACCATCACTGGTGTTCCTTCGCACTGGAGTGATACTCATTCAGTGAATCGAAGTGGAGATCTCTTCCGGCCACCCGCCTCTATCCCTGCAGCCGGGCCGTCGCTCAAGCATTCAGTGACTCCTGTTTACACGGAGCGAGAAGCCGCTCAGTAGTCGTTCCGTTACAGTGAGTTAAATCGGAACGACTAGTGACTGCTGAGCGACTTCTCCCCCAGAGCCCTGTGGGGCCGCGTGTAGATGGGCCAACAGTCACTCATAATTGTTCATTTGAATGTTTTTTGGGGCGACTGTTTTTCTAATACTATACGGCTAAGCTCCGCTCTGTCCCGCCCACTTCCATTGCTGGCTATGGACAAGGGGCGGGAGCCTAGCTTCGCCCCTCCCACTGCAAGCTGCTGGGAGGGGAGGAGAGAAGCAGAGAGCCGATGAGTGGGAGGGGCAGCATATATCGGCCGGGCGTGAAAAACCGCCTGATATACGCACGTCTGAATAAGCCCTCAGGCTGCAGCGTATTACACATGAAAAAAATGCGCGCACAATACGCAGTGCGTAGAACTCATTGATTTCAATGCGTTTGTTTAAATGCATGTAATTTGCGCGCACATTCGTTTGTACAAAAAAAAAATATGCGCCTTGCTCTATTTTCCTGCGCATTTGCAGAAAATCAACAGATCTTGAACTAATTAACTTAATGGCCTTTTCAGTGAATGGGGGGGGGGGGGGGGGCGTGCTTGCGTGTTTTTTGTGAGCGCAAATGCGCAGGATTTGGGTGCGCAAAAAGTACAGTAAAACAAGCAGTTGCTCAAATATGCAACACAAATGTGTGCGCAAGTATACCGGCTTCACCCGAGCGTAAGCGTATTTGTGTTCACATTTGCACGACTTTTTTGCGCTATTACCAAGGCTTTTTGCACGCCTGTTGGCATTTATCCCTATTCTTTATCTGCCGGCAGGGCATGTTTTCTGTGCGCGCAGGACACAAACAACACTGATTGCGACGGCTAATTAGTCCGAGTTCCAGGTGTGTTCTTTTCCCAGCGGAATTACGAAGCGTAATACACATCTCCTTGCATGCTGCGAGCACATTTGCGCACCCCCCATTGAGATCGGGCTTACAAGGCTGTAATTCACTGCATGCTGCCCGCAAGAGCCACGCACGGCATGCAGCAAGTACGCAATGACAGTGTGTACTTTCCGTGTGCCGCCAATCGCCATGCACTATCTTGGCATGTATGTGCGCAAAGAGCAAGCTGTGATTTTCTTACATGTTTTTTTGCACAGTTCATGTGAGCGGCACGGCGTGAGTGTACTGCGTATTATGTGCGCAAAATACGCGCGGGTAATGCGCTATCATCATACGGTCGTGTGAGCCTGCCCTGACTACTACGGGGACCTTTGGTGCGCAAATATGCAGAAAGATCAAGCATGTTCTATCTTTTTTTTAATGCGCGCGCCAAAATACGGAAATGTGAACAACACCCATTATCATCGGTGGATTCTATTCTCTGCGTATCGCACGAGTTAAACCGTCCGTGTGATTTTGGCCGTAGAGAGTCTCCACATTCTCTGCACAGGCTATGTGGAGCGCACTTAGGCTCACGAAGGAGCAACCTGCCCTCCGCGGCGGGCTTGGTTGTATTATAATTAGAGACGACATAATGACTACCAGCTCTGCGTCCGACCAGAGATGGAACTAAAATAACTCCTGCGGTCGTGGAGCTGCGGGCCGTTGGCCACCGCAGGGCGCTCTCTCATTAGCCAGCTAGTGGTTCTGGGTACAAACCTCTTCACAGCGCCCCTTGTGATCTCCGAGGACGAGCGGCTCCTTATGGTTTGGCATCGTATGCTCAATGCTATAATTTACCCGGCTGATTCCATACGAGCACAAATAGCTACAAAGCAGCAGGTTTAAAAAGTATTCACACCCTGCTTGAAGTCTTGCAAAGCTGGCAGCGCCCCCCAGGCAGAGTCTGAACAGGTTTGCAAAGATGAAAAGGCAAAAATTGCAGTGTGCAGCCCCTCCACGAAGGCTCGAGGCTGGAAGTGTCGCCAAAATGCCTTCGTTTCGAGGGGGTGAATACTTACGCATTCTATAAAGTTGGTGTTTAATGATCGGCATGAACGGAAAACATCTGGTTAACTTTATGCAGATCCGCAATAAGCAGAAGAAAGTCGGAATGACAGGGGTAAAACTTTTTGTTGCCACTTTTTAGCGCCTGTCACATTAAATACCGCTGTTTGGAAGCACTATGACGCCTCAGGTATGAAAATGCTTATAATCTGGTATCTGCTAATCCAGAATTTCCAGTCCAGTGATTGTTTCCAGCAGAGAACGGCCATATGATGCGAGATTTCACAAGAGCGGATAGAACTCATGAACATTCCTCTGCTTCATCGTAAACGCCGCGGGCTTCTCGCAAACAGTTTACAACAACATGAGGTTCTAAGAACCGCATCCCGACGCTGTGATATGATGCGACGCACCTACGACTCTATGCCTGTCCGATAATCCGGAAAATGATTATTATTAAAGCGCCATTTATTTAGCTCTCTCTCTCTCCTTCTCCCCCCCCCTCTCTCTCTCTCCCTCTCTCCCCCCCTCTCTCTCTCTCTCCCCCTCTCTCTCTCTCTCCCTCTCTCTCCCCCTCTCTCTCTCCCTCTCTCTCTCCCCCCTCTCTCTCTCTCTCTCCCCCCTCCCTCTCTCTCTCTCTCTCTCTCTCTCTCTCTCCCTCTCTCCCTCTTCTTCTCTTTCTCCCTCTCTCTCCCTCTCTCCCTCTTCTTCTCTTTCTCCCTCTCTCTCCCTCTCTCCCTCTTCTTCTCTTTCTCCCTCTCTCTCCCTCTCTCTCTCCCTCTCTCCCTCTCTCTCTCCCTCTCTCTCTCCCTTCCTTCCAGACCAAAAATTTTCGAATGGCGCGCACTGCGTTGCAGCAGGGAGGGGCCAAAAACTGGGGCGGGGTCGAACACGATTTGATGCTCGTTCGAGTAGCGAGCACCATCGAGTACGCTATTACTCGAATGAGCATCAAGCTCGCCAGAGTACGTTCGCTCAACTCTAATAATAACCCCTTCCTGACTGGCCATGGCTGATGTAGCTGGAGGAGGGCTTGTGTTTTTAGGGACCAGTTGTATGTTTTTATGGCTGCCCTTTGGGGTACTTCTGATGAGGTGCAAAACTTTTATCACTTTTTGTTTATCCCTCGTTTTTGTTTTTTGTTTGCACGGCGTTCACCATTCGGTAAAAATAACATGATAACTTGTAGCGACCCGGTACGAAATCCCCGGGAATGTTTCCTGATGGAAGAAGAAGGGGCCGGACTCTGTCCTACAGGTTATAGCGCCAAACACATTCGCCTCGGGGGAGTCGCACATCTGCTTCACGCAGACGGGTGGGTTTTCCCCCCCAGATTCTAAGATCGCAAACGTTTGCGCAGAAACGGCGGCGGAACATCCAATTCTCTGCTCGCTCTGATGGATCTCCAGTGACTTCCTGTGACACTTACACGGACGCGCTCCGCTGTTTCCGCGCTTACTGGTGCACGGATGATTTTCACTTACAGATGCAACCTTTTCCTTAAATTTGGAGTACCCCTCACGAGTTCTTCGCCCGCTGGGGGACTTTTCTAAACGTTGTCAGAAAATGACGGTGCGCACTAAGAGCGGGCCGGTAGATGTAAAATCAAGGACACAGACTGCTCTCCTGTCCTCGTTGGCAGCCATGTTGTCTCACGTCCCCCTAGCGGCGACTACGGCAAAATAAAACTTTTTGCGTTCCAGTTAGCAAAACCATCTACCATAAGACATCCTTGTTGCCTGTAGCAACCAATTATAGCGCAGCCTTCATTTTACCTCAGCAGCTTGAGAGATGAAAGCTGCTCTGTGATTGGTTGCTTTAGGCAACAGGGACGTCTTATCGTTACAGTTTTGCTAAATGAAACTTTTTGAGTTTCTGTATCGGAGTGTCAGCGGGAGTTATGGGGTCTGACATCGGGAAGATGACTTGTAATAACCTGTAGGTTATGGTTCGGCGGTGGACAAATGGTGACATTTTTGGACTCGATGGCCGACCACCTTCATGTTGGTATCCAACAGCGACGGTACGGCTACGGTTTTGTGCCTGTATTATGGCCACCTCTCCCCGTCTCCTTCCACTACGATTCTATTAACCCTTACCTTTCCCAGGGGTTGGTGAGTTACAATGACTCCATGGCCACATGAAACGCTGCCTGTACGGTGAGGAGAGGGGTGGGCTAGCATTCCCAGGTACGGCCACTTCCCAGCCTGCAGATCCCTGCCATCACCTTGGGTACGAATTCGATGGAAAGGCCAATTGGTGGCCATGACTAGAGCAGTGAGTGACATTGTACATGGCAGCCCTGGAGGGGACAACCTGATCAGACCTGACGGCCAATCAACTGGGGACTTGGAGGATGTGAACTGCATCGGGAACACGCTGGTGGATCACAGCCTCTGGGGCATGCTGAGACCTGTAGTCCACAACCCCTACGCCAATACTGTTATAACATGATGGGAGTTGTAGTTTGGCATCAGCTGGAGCGCCCCTGCTGGGAGACCGCCGCTCTACAGTATATTCCGATTCTGACACCTCATCGCGTCCAGAATGGTGGCGACATCCGTACAGCGCTGCGGAATACGTTGGTGCTATTTAAGCAATGGAAATAAATGAAGATCCCAGGATTCGCACCCTACAGCGTGATTTTTGCACCATTCTTGAGCTGTGCATCACATAGTACCCGTAGTCGTCTACATGCAATGTCTAAGACCTGTTTAGAAGGGCGAGAAAACAAGATCTGTACGATGGCGAGACGAACAGAACTTGCATGAGATTTGTGAGATATAAAACTCATAACTTTTGCGCGACTACGACCTCCAAATTTTACATGAGCAATGCGGGAAAAAACGGCGTCTTCCGGAACGCATTGCCCATTGTTTTCAATGGGACAGTAAAACACATCGCACGCCGTACAATGCGCACGCTGCGCGATGGGAGGTTTTCCGTTGAAAAAATGGGAAACACTTGCCAATCCTCTATTGCGCCTGAAAGCCGCGCCGGCAGATCGCAACTTTACAGAACTGATGGGAGACGTTTTTGCCAGAAAAACGCCAGTATTGGCGTGAAAACGCACTCAGGTCCTGTGCCTCGGCATAAGATCGCATTTGCCCGTCTGTAGGTAGCCTTGGGCTACGAGTATTTACGTGTGCAGTTGCTCTGCGCTTTTGTAGAATGGGTGTTGCCTATTTGGGCGCGCAATTGCATTTTTTTTACTGTACTGTTTACGCGTGCAAATCGATTTTTGCATGCGCCAAAAATCAGGCTCTGATGCTCCCAGGCATTGAAATGACTGTAAGTATAATGAGTTCAATACATGCGCTTTCAATTAAAAATTGCGCCGCCTTCGCATGAAACTCATTTACATACAAGTGCGATGCGATTTTTTTTTTTTTTTGCTGCTCCCATAGGGAATAATGCACGATACTTAAATTATAAATTGGCCGTGCCGCGATCTTTCCTTCGCACTATTGGAACGAGCGAAAAATCACTAAATTAACACATTGAAATCAATCGGTTATTTTCTTGGGCAAATTCGTCGCGATCTGAGGGACGTGGCGCGGGAAAATCGTTCACGTGAGTTTATTTCGGAGGGTGCGTTCACGTGGGCCGAGTTTTTCAGGCCGATATCGCACAGGATTTGATGTCAGTAAAACGCAGCGCCGCAAAGAAAAATCGCCCTTGTGGATTGCGCCATTTTTTTTCACGCGCAATTCCTGTGCATCTTGCATTGCACGGAAATCACCCGTGTAAATCCCCCCATTTGGGATCATGCTGAGCAAACTTCCTCCCAGTACAGAACATTCCCGCTGCAGGATATATAATCGCCCAAAACCCATTAAAGCAAGAAGAAAGGCGGAGCTTCTGCGTTACTTAACACTATGGGCGTGGCTACCAGCAGTAGGCGTTACGTGGCGCATCCTTCCCCGCCCACATAGCGGCTTGTGAATGGGAGTGGGCGTGGCTATCCGTTGCTGTCCCTCCCTGTTGCGGCTCCTCTGATCTCCGCTGATAGTCGCTATTGGCCGCTCGGCTGGTGACGTGATGCGATGCGATGTAGCCGGTTCTCGTCTAGATATAAAATATCGGAAGAGATAAGAGAGAGGACATCATCATCCAACCACCCGCAGAGGAGAGGAGCCGCCGGGAAACAGCGTAAGAGAATCCTGCATCCCCCCGTGCATGACATGGACTGTCTCGATCTCTCGTGTTATTCAATAAGACGGGGAGATACCACTGGGGGTACAGAGGGGGTTCCCTTGTAAAGGGCAAAGCAAGGAGTGGGAAGAACCACTAGAAATAGGGGAGGAGAATACTGTAAATATTTTCCAGGGGAGTTGTGAATGAGGGATATTAGGAGACATGCACTGACCACAGCAGCCGGTGTGTTGCTGCTACAGAGGTCTGATACTTGTGCCATTGCTGTGACCTTACTGTAGAAGAAGTGACTGCTGATACAATGTAGCCAAGTAACAGGAATATATTCGGTGACTTTATAGGTGGCAACATTGTTGTAAAGTTCCTAGTCAGATATTATTAGGGCTCTGGTCCTGCAACTATAGCATTCTCTTTTACTATCTCCCATAGGGACTTCACACACAAGCGCAATATTTCTGCAAGACGCACTTAAAAACGCAGAAATTTCTGCATCAAAATCCGCATGTACATTTGGGGAGATTAAGCTGCATCTTTAGGTGCGTCTTGCGGAAATATTCTGCACATGGGAAAGGACTCTTTACTCTCTGCTGTATTCGGGGGAACGGTTGGGCATAGATAAAAAGATTAATTGGTCTAAGATGATGACTTTTCACTATTGGGATAGTTTTTTTAAAATGTAGTTTTCATAGTGTTGGAGAAGTAGACAATCGCTCATTGTTCTGTATCATCACCTATACATATATGCCCCCCTTCTGTATCACCACCTATACATATATGCCCGCCTCTGTATCACCACTTATACACAGATGCCCCCTGTATAACCAACTATACATATATGATCCTCTCTTTATAACCATCTATATGCCCCCTTCTGTATAATCACCTGTACAAATATGCCCCCTGTATATTTACCTATATATTATATGCCCCCCCATATCACTACCTATACATATATGCTCCCCTCTGCATAACCACTTTTACATATATGCCCCCTGTACGTCCGCCTATATAATAATAATCTTTATTTGTATAGCGCCAACTTATTCTACAGCGTATATATATGCCCCTGTATATCAATCTATACATATATGCCCCCCATATACCCACCTATACATGTATGCCCCCCTCTGTATAACCACTTATACATATATGTCCCCTGTATAATCAACTATACATATATGCTCCCCTCTGTATAACCACCTATATGCCTCCCCTTTGAATAATCATCTATACTTATATGCCCCCCACTGTATAACCACCTATATATATATATACCGTATATGCACCTCATCTCCTACTAGAAGGGAACTGTCTTAAAACAGCAGCAAACAAGACCTGATGTACTTTTGTACCAGAGATAGAATTACAGAAACACTAGAATTGCAGGATGAACCCAGCCGGATCTGCTGACTCCATCCCTCTCTAGCCTGGAGCTCTATTACTCCTACTGCTGATTACGAAGTTGCACCAATAGGTTTTGGTCCCATATAACCCCCACTCTTACAGTCATTTATACCCAGCAGTATGATGATGATTATCCATTCAGTCGAGGACGATTTTCAGGTACTGTATGGATCATCGTTCTCCCTGCTTTCCTAACCTTGTCCAGCTGTGATCCATGGAGTATGTTGGCAGAAATAGGGAAGTAGTTTGCCATTGCTTTCTCCACCCCTCCACATTTATCCAGGCCGGGGACCGGCTAGCTACACAGCTGGGTTTCCCAACAGTTTTAATATATATATAATTGCTATGTTTTATTATTTCTCTTTTGTTAGACAATTTCACAGTTTTAATAATATGGTGGAGGATGCGGGCATTAGGCTTTATGCCCACTAGCAAAATTGAATTGCGGATTCCGCACTCAATTTTGCCCATAGGGAATCATTGGCCATTCGCAGTCAATTAAATTTAATTTTGCACCCGCGGGTGGCATTTTAATAGATTTGCGGTTTTCACGCAAGGGAGAAAAAAACGCGGCATGCTCCATCTTACCACGGATTCCGCGCGGATCGGCCACATTGCTAGCAATAGGTGCGGATATCCGCATGAAAAAAATGCGGATATATTAACCATTTAAAGCAAATCCGCGCGGAATCTGCTACGGAAATCCGCAGCAGATTCTGCGCAAATTGTATTTTTCTACTAGACATGAGACCTTAGTGTCAGTCGTATATTCTATTATTCTGTTGATGATAGAAGTGACAGGGAAAATTCAACCTGTCTTAATTTAACCTCCACCAGTGAGATGGCTATAGGGGCCAGTAATCCTTGTAGCCATAATAAGAATTCAAGAATATTTGAAAAAAAGTACAATGATCCTTAAAGGAGATGGATATGGCCACCTTCTTCCATAAACAGAGCCACACCTGTCCATGGGTTGTGTCTGGTTTTACATTTCTGCTTCTGATTATCATCACATACATTATTGCATTAAAAGGGCATATCTATATATACATAGCGCCATTCTTGTACATGGCTTGTGTTAGGTACTGCAACTCAGCTCCAGCCCAGCTGTAAACTATTGATGGCCTGTCTTCAAGATAGGCATTCCGTAGTAGATTGGCGGGGGTCTGCACTGAGCTGATTTCTGCAGTAAGCAGACAGCTCCTGTCCCACTGCAGTGGCCAGGTTTGGTATTGCAGGGTAAGTTCCTATTCTTTTCAGTAGGAATCTGGCTTGCAATACAGAGTTGTGGCACATAAATGTATTGCCAAAGAAGCAGTTTGGTAAGGGTACCTTTACACGGGACGACTGCTGGCCTCCATTCACAGTAAACAGGCAGTCATTCATAGATGAATGTCTGCCTGTTTATCCAGGACAATAGTCTTTTAATTTTAGGTGAGCTAAGAACCAGGCGACTCTGACAAGCAAGTGAGTCTCGCTCAGTTGTCCCGTTGGGTCCCCTGTCTATGACAGTTGCTCATAATCGCTTTTTGTGCGATTACTCAGGAACTGTCAGCCCATGTACAAGTACCGTAAGTTGTAATTGACATGAAGGATACATCAGCTTCGCCATCTGTTCTGCCCAGCAATCTGTATGCTGATTTTCCACTTGTTTTTACTACCAGATCTATAATTAATACATCCGTCCACGCATACGATTAACCTATATTTAGCGCCCTATGTCTCTGGAACGCTGTTAATTTAAATGTACAGTCCTCTATAGCTGGGGAGTACTAGACACAGGGCTTTAAAGTACCCTAAGGCCGATTGCACACAACGGGGTCAGATGCCACATGCAGGTGCCCGCAGCGGAGTCCGACCCTGTGCCCAGCCGGCATACCTGCTTTTCTTTTTGGTCGGCTGAACTGTGAGCCGTCGGACATCGACGGTACAGTTTTTAATTTTTTTTACCCTGCTTTTTTGCTTTGCCGCTTGGTGATGATGCGGAATTTGCAACCTTTCCGCAATGTCTTTGTGGAAAGGCTGCGGGTCGGACGACTACCATTGTCTTCAATGGAAGCTGTCCATGTGGAATCTGCACAGCATGCTGCGTTTTTTTTTTTTTCCTCCACGAGCGGAAAATTGGGATTGATTTCCGCTCATGTAAACACGTTTTTTCATCGCATGCTATGGGCAGTATTTGCTGCGGAATCCAGAGGCAGACGCCCGCTCTGGATTCCACAATGCAAATCCGCCTGTGTGCAGCGGGCCTAAATGTATATATAGCTGCATTCCTGTAATCAGTTACGCTGCGCTAATGCACAAATCTGACTTGAATATGAACCTCATCCCTCTGAATGGGGTCATACACCTGGGCGTTTTTTTCCCCCCGCATTGCAATGCGGGAAACAAATTGCGGCATGTCCTATCATTGTGCGTGCCCTCGCATCATATCGCCCATTGTTTTCTATTGTGACCGCGTGCACCTAGCGATGGGAGAAACTCTGCGATCATAATCTAATCATGGGTATCCTGACCTGAACTCCGATCATCATAGATAACGGCCGGCTTCACACGAGCACATTTGTACGCACCTGAGTGCTGCGTTGTTTCGTGGAATGAACGATGCTTTTTTTGCGTGCGCATCGGCGTATTATACTGCACTTTTTCTGCTCGCAGGACACAAACATGCTGATTGAGATGGCTAGTTCGCTCCAAATGTGTTCTTTCCCCAGCAGAATTACGCAGTGTTTCACGCATCTCCTTGCGAATTGCGCGCTCATGTGTGCACCCTCCATCGACTTCTATTGGGACCGTTGGTGTCCAAATACGCAAAAAAAATAGAACACGCTGTATTGTTTTTGGCACGACCGGAAAGCGCATGCAGAATACGGAAATGTGAACAAACACATCAAAATCAATGGGTTTTAGACTCTGCGTCCTGCATGCGCAAAGACACGCGTAAATATGCCTGTGCGAAGCAGGTCTAAGGGTAATTTTACCCGCAATTGTCGAGCGTATGAATGCCTGACAGTCATCCCCGCGATCATCGCTCCTGTGCTTTCGCTCAGTGAATGGAAGCGGAGTGCGCTGGACGTCTCTTCCGGACGCGGCCTCCATTCACAATAAGCAGGCGGTCATTCTTAAATTTGATGCATGCAGAAACTGAGTGACGAAGAAAAAGCTGACAAATGATCGCTCGTCACTCAGTTGCTGGTAGCACGTACGCTGAATGATTAGCGTGTGAATGCCGCCTTACTCAGAATTTGACACTACTTTTAAAGAAAATGTCAGATCTGAAGCAACAGAAATCTATGAAAAGTGCCAAAGGGGCTTCAAACTCTATAGAGCTGTTCACTCTAGGAGAGGTCAAAGATCCCAAACTTTCGACAATGCATCTATGATCCGTACTAGCAATCTGATTTTTTGTAGAGCTGCCTGTGATTGAACATACCTTGTTTCCCCGAAAATAAGACAGGGTCTTATATTAACTTTTGCTCCAAAAGCTTTTAGTTTTTTTTTTACATGTTTAGCTGCCTGGACACTATTTAAATTGACTTTTTTATTAACTGTAACTTGGGTGTAATTTTGGAATAGGGCTTATATTTCAAGCACCCTCAATAATCCAGAAAATTCTTGCTAGGGCTTATTTTTGGGGTAGGTCTTATTTCCAGGGAACACAGGGTAGTATGGGCTTAGATTCTCTAGTGACACGGGAAGACGCAGGCACTATATCCATCTGTTACACTTGTGCTTTCATGTGGCAATAATGTGTTGTCATGTCCTGCGACCCGCATCCGCATGAACTGCTGTGAAGCTCCAGCTATAGGCACAATAAGGCCGGGTTCACCGTAGTAGGAAAATGGACCCCCCCCCCCCCCCCGCAGATGTAAAAGTCATTGCAACTACACCGCACTTGTTATGAAACGCATTTATTAAATGCACAGCAGTTCTAAAGTAATTGAGTCTCCAATGAGCTTAAGGCCGTTTTCACACAGGACGAGATTCTCGCGCGATATTTGTGCATTGCGAGACGAACAAATCTCGCACAAATATGAACCCCATTCTTTTGAATGGGGTCGTACACATATCGCGGCATGTCTTATCTTTGGGCATACCCTCGCATCGCACATTGATTCCAACAAGTCTGCTGGCAGCATCGCACCATGTGCTAGGGGCACACGAGCGCGATCCAAGGTTGTCAGATGTGGCGGGGGATCCCTACTTCCCTGAAGTGATGCGAGGTGGCTTTTATACAAAAACGCCTCGCATCTGCGCAAAATTGCATGTTGGCGAGCGCGATATTGGGCCAAGTTTCATGGCCTGATATCTCACTCTCACCTGTGTGAAATTAGCCTGAAAAGGCAATATTGTGTCTTAAACCAAATCTCCAGTTTTTGAACAAACATGTGTCCCGTGTAACATTGTCGCGGGTGGCGGTGTTAAACGGAGGCAATACTTTTTTCTTTTAATGAAAATATAACTTTGCTTAACGGAACTTGTATTACACATCACTGCATGGGAGGGGACTGGTACTTAAAATGTGGCATCATTGACCCCTTGCAATCCAATTTTAGATTCAGGGTTTCCTAGGGGGTTTTCTCTCTCTGCCATTATACAATGGCGCCATCTGCTGGCTAGAGCCAGTACTGCGGTATGGGACATGCTGGAGAGGCCCCCGACAACAGAGCGGCCAGTATTATACAGTGAGAATACCCTGCTGGACGTCTTCCGACATCAGAGCTGTACAGCCTTCAATCAGAATGTCTTTAGACGTCAGACAGTGGATTGGAAAGGGTTAACCGAAAATCCCACTTGTAACATATATGCCAGTCTCCGTACTCCACCCAGGCGGGATCAATGCAGCGTAGGTGCAGGATCTGTCTGCTTCCACTTCCCTTCATGTCTCTCGTCACCATAAAGAGAGACGTCCGGTGGGACGAGGCACTTCGTAGTTGTACGTACGTCTATCATGACTAACCACTGTCCTCATGGTACTTCATGCTCTTCATTGTACTCCGTATTACCGGAGGTCCGCGGCATGTCACCCTTGCAGCCTAATGCACCGTAGGTGCCAGAGCACGTCACTAAATTTTAGATTTCCTTGTCACTGTGACCTCGCAGGTGTGATCGAACATCATAAGTACACTTTTGTCTCGTCTACATCTGCCGTCACCTCATACCGGCGTGTGGCGCTGCTATCCCCGGAGTGCCCATCCCTCCATCAGAATACACCTGCATCATAGATCCTTGCATTGTTCAATAGCTATACTGCACTCAGCATCACTCGCTATCTAACTGATTACCGGTAATCGTTAACACCCGGTTCCAACCCGCGTATCACAGTCTCTTAGGGAAGATGCTCCCTGAGGCTGAACTCATCCGTCATCGTCAGTGTCCCTAATAGTGTGCCCACACTGGAAAGGCTGGACCGGTCTTATATCTCTTGCAGTTGTCACTGTTTACAGGTCCACATCCTATGTCCCCTATAGGAAGGGAGTCTCCCTCTCCTTCCACACGGTCTTTCATATGTTCAGCCCCTGGATCATTGGGCCCTTTCGGTGCATGGTCACTTGTCCTTCTTCTGCGCAGTACCCCAGGATGGTTCTATGTACCCCAGGATGGTTCTACCCAGTACCCCTGCCATTCTATGTGCCAAGCAGCACACACTGCTGCTGGCACCTTTATCTAGCTGTGCCCACTCTTTACATGGCACAGCTACAATTCTATATATGTAGCCAAAATGGTCGCTGGCCATCCCCTCGGGGTGAGGCCTAGTCCTGTTTTATACAATGTCCCTACAGTGGGACAGTATTCTGGGTAGTGAGACACTAGCCACGTCACGGCCCTTGTCACACAGGGGGCAGAGCCTCCTTTTACAGCCTCTGTGAGGCTCCCCCAAAATCAGGCCTCCAATGCCCCTCAACATAGCGCCCAGCACCCTATTTTTCCTACTTCTCCCCTGCCATGGCTTTGTCAGCAACATAGTGCCCAGCACCCAATCTCTCCTACTTCTTCCTGGCCATGGCTCTGGTCAGCAGAGGAGAACTTCCAGCACAGTTTTCTATTTCCCCTGCTGTTGGTCTTTTGTGCTGATGCCTCTCTGGTCCGCCAGCTCCACATCCCAATTGCAGTTGTCCAAGATGACCGACTCAATCTTCAGACTACCTAATCTCCACTGTGTATTGGTAAGTCTACCAATGCATTATACCTGCCTTCTAATTGGCTAGCCAATCAAAGAGCAGTGCACAGTGTTGGACTGCTGAAAATAGGATATCGAACCAGCCGATTGCAGGAACATCGCCAGAGAAGAACGGCAGCACGTGATATACTCTCCCCTCTTTCGTCCTGAGACAGACTTTTGTGCTGGAACTGTAGGGTCCCTTCAAAGTGGTTTTCTGATGCGGGAAAAAAAAGTTACGAGCGGAGAATGGGCTAAAGTTAAAAAATATAAGGAGCGCTCACAAGTTATGTAGCCCCTCAGTCCAATGCAGCCAACACCATCCCTAGTGCTCTGGTCCTGGAATCCACTGCAGCCGTCAAATGCTGTACATAGCCATGAATAGCAGTGACTACTGAAGACAGTGATTGGCTGCAGCAGTATGTGGTCAATGAACAGCACATGACCACTGCAGGAGCTTCCGGGATCAGAACAGCAGCTGCATTGGACCAGGGGGCATTTAATGGGTGAGCAATACTTATTATTTATTTTTACCCATTTTTTGCCCCTTCAAAAATTTTCCTTTTTTTTTTGAAAACCTATTTAACATAACAACTGTCAACATGCGTGACCTTGTTCCCAACATATAAAAAGGACTGGCATTGACCGAGTCCTGGGGTAGCTTGGGTCCACTATAGATGATTCTTAGGGCCAGCCATGCATCTTTATAGAACATGAGCATGTTCACTTTTAGTTGCCTTGTGATCTTTGTTGTTATCGTTGTACGCACAGGACATCATCAGTAAGATCTAATTGGTTATTTGTGACTTATTCCTTAAGAAATAGATCCTAGTGGCTCCAAAGTCACATCCTAATGGGCGGGAGACATTGTTGGCTTATCCACCCCACCGAATACACAGAAACAGAGAGCCACTGCTTTTAAGCATAGTAGAAAATGAAAGTTTTCCAGCAACTTGGACAGCAAAAAAGACTTCTTTATTTCAGTAAGAACATGGGTAAAAGAACACAGCCTAGATGTTTAAACACCTACGCTGTTTTTTTAAGCTATGCTCAGACTTAAAATTCTGAAATAAAGAAGTATTTTATGTTTTCCGAGTTACTGTAAAACTTTTATTTGATTCACATCCAAATGGTCTTGTCTTCTACTGGATCCATGGTCCCATTAGTCAGTTGTAGCCTGAAGCCATCAGAGGATCTTCTGGTGCTCTGATGGGCCAGTCCAACATTAAGTGTTCCTTCAGAAGCCCAAGAAGAACGTTTTTGCATATATAATTAATTGACTCTGACATTGTTTTTTAGGTAACAAAGATGGCGTCCACCCACAAGTACCTCCTTATTTTTGACTTTGACGAAACAATAATCAATGAGAACAGCGATGATTCGGTGATTCAGGTCGCGCCTGAACAGGAACTTCCTGACTGGCTACGTGAAACCTTCCAAGATGGCTTTTATAATGAGTATATGCAGAGGGTACTTAAATATCTCGGAGATAAAGGCGTGAGGGTGAGCGACCTCAAAGCTGTGTATGAAAAAATCCCCCTATCACCCGGAATGCCTACTCTCTTCCGATTCTTGGCCAAAAACCAAGATCGATTTGAGATCATCCTTATTTCTGATGCTAACATGTTCGGAATCGAGAGCAATATAAAGAGATACGGTTATCATTCTCTCTTCCGCAGGGTTATCAGCAACCCTACCACGGTGGAAAAGAATGGATACTTGACTCTAGGGCCTTATCATTCTCATAGTTGTCCTCAATGCCCAGCAAACATGTGCAAGAGGAAGGTAGTAACCGAATACCTCACTGAACGATCCCAAGAAGGAGTAAGGTTCGAGAACCTTTTATATGTTGGTGATGGGGCCAATGATTTTTGCCCAACTGTTCCATTTAATTCCACCGATATTGCTTTTCCTCGAAAGAATTATCCCATGCACAAACTCATCAGGAAGATGGAAGACAAACAGAAAGGATCCTTCAAGGCTAAAGTGGTCCCGTGGGAATCGGCTGATGTGGTTGCACAGTATCTACAGGCGCTTCTGAACAAGTCTTAAGAAGACTGAGCACATTCTATGCTAGAACGAGGACTTTGAGCACTGTGATGTGTCTCCTCCATGTCTACGGTCTGTTTTACTATGCAGTTATGTCAACTTTCAACAACTCGTCCATAAGGTTGTTGAGTTGTCCCTCATGTACCAGTGTTCAAATATGCTAATGTCTTCTCAAGGGATTGTGGACCGTTCTTTCTTAGCTTATCAATAGAGAGACTTAAGTATTACTAGGTATCTGTCTTCACTGAAGAACAAAAACCAATAACTTTTTAACGTCTTAACATTTTCACGCATTGCTAAAGCATGAAGATGCATTTTCTATATACCTCTCAAGGGAAATATCAAAAAGTTCTGTTGTGTTCCTGGGATTGCTCAGTATGAGATATGAACTGGAGCTATTCTTTTACACGCACTACTCTTGGTATCATTTAGTGTGACGTTCTTCCATGGGTCCATGAGGCCATCATCTGTTACAGGACCATAGAAGGAGTTAGCACAGTGGAGACACATTTGGATTTAGTACCAAGTAGTAGGAATACATTACTCTCTCTTCTTTTTGTAAGGTACCATTGAAACTCAGCATTAAAGAGGTTATCCAGGTTTTTAAAATTGATGGCCTAACCTGAGGTTAGGCCATCAATATTAGATTGGTGGGGGGGGTCTAACTCTTGGCACCCCTGCTGATAAAGGGGCCGCGGCACTTGGGCAAGCATTATAGCCCCTTCATTGTTTACATTGCTTCACACTGTATAACACTGTTGTGTGCCGTTCACTTTACCCCTATAATTAGATATGTTCTTGATATCTTAGTGTGCCGTTCACTTTACCCCTATAATTAGATATGTTCTTGATATCTTAATGTGGGTCAACTGTTCAAAGCGGGTTTTTGGTTTCTTTGGCGTATTAGGGCATTTTCAGTTAAAAGAGGAGGGATCCTCCAATCATTACCCTCAACTAGAATCGAAAGCGCAAAGTGGCTACATAGAGCATCTCTTGCTCTGGATGACTAAGCATGTCCGTATTTACATCAATAGCCCACTGATTTCAGTGTGGACTGTGCAATCCTTCATTCCGCCTATAGGGGTGCTGCAGGGAAACTGAACACTCTGGGGTGATCAGACTAATATTTACACAGCGGGACATGGGAGCAGTAGAGTATTTTACTATTAAAATGTAGGGGTCATGATTAAAAATGTAGAGCTGTAGGGTTCTCCAAGAGAATATCACCTTCCATACACCTGCACATCAGGGAGATAGATAGATAGATAGATAGATAGAATATGAATATAGGGATAGAAAACCAAGTAGTTATCAACTCAAGGGGATAGATGACCCTGTAGCCCATCAGATAATGGGCAGAAGAACGCCATACTGGCTTATGGTCCTTTTACATGGGCCAAGAACTCTACCCAATGTAATGAGTGCCGATCAACACACAAATTTTATGAGATCTCATTTCATTTTCTTTTACACGTGTCGAGAATTAACATATGGGGACGAACGATTGCTACCATGGACGTAACTATAGAGGATGCAGTGGATGCGGTTGCACCCGGGCCCAGGAGCCTTAGGGGGCCCATAAGGTCCCTCTTCTCCTTATAGGGAGCCCAGTACTATGAATAAAGCATTATAGTTGGGGGCCCTGTTACACATTTTGCCATGGGGCCCAGAAGCTTCAAGTTACGCCTCTGATTGCTACTATGGTCTTTAGTTCCCATAGGCCGGCTGTACATTTCTCTGCTTGCACCGGGAGATGTACCGCTGATCATTCAGCACATGGATGTGTGTTCACTCATTTGTTGGCTGATTCTTGCTCCCCTTACATGGCCCAATTCTTGGGCTAATGAGCAATGGTAGGAATGTTTGGGCCGGCCTGTGTAAAAGGACCTTTGGTGGGAGGCAGCGACCTTATATCATCTTATGTAATCAAAGCTGACTTTAGGGTTTTGTGATCTGTCATTGCTGAAGGTGGCACCAATTGCTATGATGACCCAGGTATCCAAAGCTTTCACCGCACACATAGCGAGCGGGATGTTAGTAGATTGCACCACAAAGGAGCTAATAAAACCTAAGTCAGCCTTGTATTCAAT
This sequence comes from Eleutherodactylus coqui, assembly GCF_035609145.1. Lineage (NCBI taxonomy): Eukaryota > Metazoa > Chordata > Amphibia > Anura > Eleutherodactylidae > Eleutherodactylus > Eleutherodactylus coqui. Next base: position 32,922,623 of record NC_089849.1, read on the forward strand.
TATGTTAGTTACTGCTATGCAACTGGAACACATCATACCCTGCACGGTCCTCCACTAATTGAGTCCCGGCGAGGAAGAAGTGGTGCAGATGAGATGCTACAGAGAGATAGTAGAAGGAGAAGTGAAGTGCACTCCAGCTGTAGAGAGCTGATGTGTAGTCACTCCTATATGAAAATAAACATTTTTTTTCATATTCGGTACACACACACACACACACACACATATATATATATATATATATATATATATATATATATATATATATATATAAAATCTGCCACGTGTGCATCAGCAAGCATAAGCATCTTCACCATCATCCAACATGAAAACAGTCCAGCGAGAATCATACAAAGAATGATTTCTTAAAGGAGTTGTCCCTGATTAGAATATCAAGGTTGCCTTCCAAAATAGTGCCACTGCTGTACACAGGTTGTGGGTGGTACTGCAGCTCAGCTTCATTCACTTCAAAGGAAATGAGGCGCAATACCAAACACAATCCACTGACAGGTGTGGGGCTTTTTTGGGCATGTTTTTCTAATCCTGTGCTTTGCAGAGATTGTCTTAGGAAAGTGAAGCCCTGTCCTTATGCTCTATTATTATGGGGGGAGGTCGCTGTATTTAACATTGCCATCTTAATTGAAACTACTCCACTGCCATTACGTATACAATAAGCACAATATGGAATACTTTATTGCTCTCATCATCTCTGGTCTATGGAACCCTCCAAGTCTTATAATAAGGGGTATTTATTTCTTAGATTAATTTATTAGCTTTGGGTGTTAGATGCATTTTCATTGAAATCCTACCTCCGCAATAAGAATGGAATAAATCCAAGGCAAAACTCCTTCTATACAGTAGAAAGTGATCGTCCAAGTACTGTATATACAGTAGGTGTATTGTGGAGTTATGAGACGGTGCCGGATCCTCAGGAAACTAATAACCAACAAGTGTATTTACTCCAAGCACTGTCATCACATGATCATCTTATTATCTATTACATTCCTATACTGATTATATTTGTTCTAAAGGTAATAACATTGTGCTACAGGAATCCTCAATACCACGCGTATCCATAAATCCTGGCCCTATATCTCACACTTCATATAACCTCCCCTATATCTCCTCCTCATACTTCATATAAGCTCCCCTATATCTCCTACTCTATATAACCCCCCCATAACTCCTCCTATTACTCCATAGAACCTCCTCTATATCTTCTGTTACTCCATATCACCTTGCCTTATAAATCCTCCTATTACTTCACATAAGCTCCTCTATATCCCTTCCTATTATTCCATATAATTTCCCCTATATCTCCTCCCATTACTCCATATAACACCTCCTAACAGGGGCATAACTATAGGGGATGCAGGGGATGCGGTTGCACCCGGGCCCAGAAGCCTTAGGGGGCCCATAAGGCCTCTCTTCTCCATATTGGGAACCCAGTACTATAAGTAAAGCATTATAGTTGGGGGCCCTGTTACAGGTTTTGCCTCGGGGCCCGGGAGCTTCAAGTTACGCCTCTGCCTTCTATATATCCTCCTACTCCATATAACCTCTCCTATATGTCTTCCTATTACTCCATATAACCTCCCCAATATCTCCTCCCATTACTACATAGAACCTCTCCTTATATCTCCTCCTATTACTGCAAATATCCTCCCCTATATCTCCTCCTATTACTCCATAGAACCTCCCCCTATACTCCTCCTATTACTGCAAATATCCTCCTCTATATCCTCTCCTATTACTCCATATACCTCCCCCATATCTCTTCCTATTACTCCATATACCTCCCCCATATCTCCTCCTATTCCTCAATATAACCTTCCCCTATATCTCCTATTACTCCACATAACTTCCCCCATATCACCTTCTATTACTCCATATAACCTCTCTCCATATCTCCATATATCCTCCCCCTACATCTCCTCCTATTATCCCATATAACACCCTCCACCCTGCCCCCCCATATCTCTTTTTTGTTTTATTTTTCCATATATCCCGTCCCCCATAACTTTTTGCTTTCTCGGATGTATTGGCTCCGTCGTCCGCAGTCTCTGTCCAGTTTTGGAGAACACCATGATTATCCCTTTCTTTCAATACTTTAAGCCATATGAACTCTTTTCTCTCAAGTCAAGCGACTATAAAAATAGCAGATATGTACAAGTATAGATATATAAACCTACATATATATCAGCATGTAACATGGATGACTATTATGAAATAAACATCTAGAGAGTGGTTTTCTTGCTCCCGACTCCTCATGTGCAGTAACTGGATATAATCTTTCTCTAAGCTCTTGGCGCTCCAGATTTGCCTTCAGTTTCTTGGACAGCAAGTCGTTATCTGAAACTAATTTTCTGTCTGCCATATTTCTCCTCATGGGACTAATTTTCTGAGATCCAGGACATTCTGTCTTTGTAAGGGCTTCTTGACAGTCAACCACAGTGAGAGAAAATGTCAATTGTGACAACCGTTCGATAACTAGATAAACAGCGATCCTGCAGAAGAAAGTCCAATCTTGCCCTTCTTACATGGTCTCCATCCATCTTGCCGATGGGATCTCCTCCTCTTTCTCTACTTTTTCTGTGTGCTCTTTATGTTTATGGATATGTATATGCTTTTTTTGTGCATTTGTGTATTTTGATAGAAAGTTGGGTCTTAAAACGTTTGAGAAGACTCAACCTTGTGCAAGAGCACACAAGTTTTGATGCTGATATTGGTGTTCTCCCAACTGGAGAGCCTCTATCCTTGTGGCTTAAAGTACCTTTACACGGGGCAATTATCGTCCAAATAATTGCTTGAAACAGTGATTTTTGCTATAGTCTTCCTGTGTACACACAACTACTGACGGGGCACGGAGTGAAAAATCGCTCAATAGTCACTAATCACTTTGTTTCAGCTCAAACAAAGCGATTAGCGAGTGACTTCTTGCTCAACGTATAAAGGAGTTGCTCAATCTTTGAATGGCTACCTTTTCATTGAGATTGGAGGCGCACCACACCTCTATACACTGAACGACTATCGGTCCTATGTAAAAGCACAGAAGCAATAGTCATTGGGTAGACCACTGGATGCTTATGCGCTCAACAGTTGTTCTGTGTAAAGGTAGCTTTATCTGTATATATATGAAGGTGAAAGCCCTCACTGACTGACTCACTAACTGGCTGACTGACTCGCCACTAATTCTGTAACTTCCCGGTGTCATACAAACAGGAAATTTGGTAGGAACATTCTTTAGGTCTTAAATAGGAAAAGTAAAGGGGTCACAACACGATTACTCAATGCTAAGTGAAAAAGTATTGGCACCCCTATGTAATGTACCTAATCTAGTTCTCTAACATCTCGCTATCGTACAAGTGTGACATTTGGCACAATCATTCTTTAGGTCCTAAACAGGATAAGTAAAGAGGTTATAACTAGAGATTAGTGAACGTACTCGGTAAGGCCGATTTCGCAATTGAGCACCGCGATTTTCGAGTACTTCACTACTCGGGTGAAAAGTACTCAGGGGCGCTGTGGGGCGGGGCGTGGCGTGGTGGAGCGGGGGGTAGCAGCGCGGAACAGGTGGGAGCTCTCTCTCTCTCCCTCTCCCCCCCACTCCCCTCTGCAACCCCCCACTCACCCACAGCGCCCCCAAGTACTTTTCACTCGACTAGTGAAGTACTCGAAAATCGTGGTGCTCGATTGCGAAATCGGCCTTACCGAGTACGTTTGCTCATCTCTAGTTATAACTCGATTATGCATTGCTTATTGCAAAAGTAAGTGCGCCCCTATGTAATGTAACTTCCCGGTGTCGTACAAGCGTGAACTTTTGCGTGAGCATTCTTTAGGTCCTAAGTGAGGAGAGTGGGAGGGGTGGCACATTCTGCAGAGGGACATCAGTACATGCAGTCTGAGGAGAATCTAATGCTCCTCTATGTGTATACAAATTGAATCCTTGGTTCTTCTAAAGTAACGACGACTTCATAGAATTTTCAGTGCGAATAACATGTAAACACCTGTTCCAAATTAATTTGGGCGAAGCCGGGTATATCAGCTAGTTATGTTATATGAATGTCACAAAGCAGGATCTATCTATCCGAACCATCCCATAAGAGTGGACAGCAGCTGCTGGTCAAAGAAGTGGTTCAGTATCTTCACCAGCAGTTGCACTCCCACCAATCTGATATTGATGATCTATCCTAAGAATAAGAAAGGAGATGACAAGTGCTCGGCCAATCAAAACCAGTGCTTGATGAACCAATCACAGCCATTCACAGGCAGGGCTTCCTGGAGGCGGTGCTCAACCAATTAAAACCAGTGCTTGATGAACCAATCACAGCCATTCACGGGCAGGGCTTCCTGGAGGCTGTGCTTAGCCAATCAGAGATAGTGCTTCCTGAAGGCGAGAATTTTCCAATCCCTGACCAGAAGAGATGCCAGAAGACAACTGCCGGGGACCACGGAGAAGACGCGGCGGAGCTGACAACACTTCTTAGGTGATGTATGTGTTTTTGTTTTTTTTCCTGCAGCTAGGGCTTATTTTAGGGATTTTAGAGTAGTATTTCCTACTGTAAAAGTTGCATCGCACCGCACGAAAACCGCGTTTTCGTGCGATGCAACAGAGAGGAAGGCTCCATAGGGAAACATGGACTACAAAGCATCACAAGTCGCGGGCATCTCTAGCAACCTGCAATTTGTTTTGTCTCACAATGTCACATGCTACAAAACATCACAAACGAGAAGGAACCCAGAGGAAAGCACGGGCATCACATACATGCGATTTGTAGCGTTGTCGCATCATGAGTAAATTGTGCAATTTTTTATTGTCCGTGTGAAACAGGCCTTAAAGTGATAGGTTGTCTGTGTAATGTAAGACAGGAAAGGTCCTCCAGAGAGACAGGCGCTCTTCATTCTGGCTAAAAGATGAGGATCCTGCACACACATCATAGAACCTCTGCACACAGTAAACAGGGTGTGGTACAGCTAATAGGATTAAGATACCTGGGATGTGTGACATTTCTAACTGCCAAAAAAGCACATTTTTGTGATCAACCCTTAGGCTTTATTCTCATATTCATTCAAATCAGTCTGATCTGCAATACCGTACATGGCCCCTAGAGTAAAAGCTGCTGCTGGTAAAAATATCGGAGCTTTTCCCACCTTTTAAAGGGAATGTATCACCTATATATTTCTCTTACTAGTTATAACCGGATAGTGAAACAGTTTCCATTTTTATATTCTGCTTTTATTTTTGGATAGTAGATTTTTATTTTATTGTCTGTACATGACTATGGGGGTGGCCATCTTGCCTGAGCTGCAGTTAGCAGCATTTAGAGATGCTTTTTAGCAGAACTCATAGGCCATTTACATAATGGACAATAGGGGACCCAATGACTTCTATGGGGGAGTGTTGTGGGCATGCTCTGTGACCTGTGCAGAGATAATTGTGCAGGGAGGGGAAGGAGGTGAGCTGTGACATCACCTATTGTGACTGGTATATCTTGTTTTATTTATATATCGGTGTCACCTTTCATTGTAATCCTATTTGCGATGACTTATTAGATAACTGCTGAGAAGTGATCTCTACAGAAAAGGAAGAGTTAGACTATTATTAGGATTAGGGATCAGTATGAAAACTGCAGGAATTTAGGATTTTTGTAAAATATAGAATGTAACAATGAAAATGAAAAAGAAATGTGTTTAACATAAAACTTAATTCATCCAATAAGTCATTTTTCTGATGACAAGGAACTTTGACGCTCTCATAACCAGCCACTGTCTTTGTAGCACACCATATGCATCGTTATACTCTGCACTACATTCTTGAAGGTCCGCAGCATGCCAACATGGTGGCCTCATGTACTGCAGGCGCCAGAATACATAATAAATTTTAGAGTCCCGAATCACTGCGGCCTCAAAGCACCATAGCGGACACAAACTGACATATGCAATACACTTCTGTCTCACATTATCTCTTATTGGCGCATAGTGCTGCTAAGTCCGAAGTGCCTTACCCCCCCCCCCCCCGCCCCCACACACACAGTCATATCTCTTCACATGGTGCACTTCGCACATAGTGCCTTGCATCACTTTGCATATTACCATATTAACAATAAACATCAAGCTCGTCACACTTCCTCATTAACTTCCCAGTTTACTATAATCCCTTCTGAGGAGAGACTCCCTCAATTTCAGCATAGACCAGTCCGTCATAAACCCTAAAGTGTGCGCAAAACAGTCGTTGGACTGGTCTTACATGTCCAACCGCTTTGTCGCATCCAGGTCCACGATGATGTCATCTTCTTCAATATCTGGACCCAAATTCTCAGGTCCCCCGGATCTCATGACTCTCTGGCAGCCCCCTCCCAGCATGGGGAAGCTACCCGCTGCATAGCCCCATTAACAGCCTTTTCCAATTCTGCTGTGGGGCTCTATTCTGGTCTACCCAAACAATATGGCTGTCTCTCTCCAGCTTGCTGTGTCTCTCTGCCTCCTCTCTTGTGCTCTTTGCTGCGTCCACTTACAGTGGCGTAGCTAAAATTCCGTATATATTGCACCCTCAGGCCCTGAGAACATTCCCCAAAGTTTGGGGGGTGCTTAGGTGAGGCCTAGCCCAGTCCTGTACACTGTCCCTGCCGAGGAGGCCGGATCTTCTGGCAGTGCCATGCTGGTCACATCACCGCTATGTCACCCTGGAGGAAGAACCTCCTTACACAGTGCTTCTGAGCGCCACAAACATTGTGCCTCCTATGTCTTGAGACCTACCCTGCTCTCTGCCGCTGCACTGGCAGGGGAGCGAGGCCTTTCTACCTCGGAGAGGGCTTCTTGCAGCAGTGGAGAATATGAGACATCTGGAGCAGAGATAACACACAGGCCTGGTGACCCCCTAACACCAATTTAGAGACCATAAAACTTTCACATCCCCTATCAGTGGACTAATAAAGTATTTACTCCTCAACACATCCTGTTCTTGTATTGTTTTAAGTACAAATTAATCACACCATGTCTGTGCCTTTTAATATGTATGTCTGTATATATAGATGCCTTTTCTCATTTATTCCATGCAAGCCTGAGGAAGAACCCTGCGTAGGTTTGAAAGCACGCCATAACATCATGTTTTTTTGTTATCCATTAAAAGGTATCATATTTACAAGATTACGGGGTTTCTCTTACTGAGAACAATCACATTTTGCTCTACTGGATAACACTGCACCAAACGTTTTTCGTTATCGCAAAATCTGTAACATGGCCCCTACCTACCATGTGCCATTTATAATACTAGTGTCTCTTATATAACAGAGGGGCTTAGGACCCGGGTGCAACTACTACCTTTGCACCCTCCACAGCTTTGATTCTAACCCATAACTCCAGGGTAGCAAAGACCGGTATTCTTGTATCTTGACGCCACCGGAAACTTGGGGTTTGACAGGAGGAACGCCCCTGTCACACCCCTAGCTCCCGATTGGCTCAAGCCTTCAAGGTCCTAGCAGCGTCTCCATTGCTTTTAGCCGACCCTGTTGCCTTAGGGTGAGGGTTCGTTTCCCATTGAGGCTTACATTATGAGCTTTATAGTGTATAATCTACGGCTAAGAAGAAAACTAACCCTCACCCTAAAGCAGCACGGCCGGCAAAAAGCAATGGAGACGCAGCAGCTGTGACTCTCACCACTGGCTCCGGTGCCACTTCTCTGGAATGGCTCTCGGCCGCCCAGAGGATGAGGTCTCAGTCACTGCCGACGGCTGTCTGTTGCATCCCGCCTGGCGCCAGCCTGCTCCCTGCAGGCCGGCACCTTTCTGCTCTGTGATGCCCAGTCCCCCGCGCATATTTACTGGCCATGTGCCACCACAGATGCTCCTGTGGCTGTGCAGTGAGATCTCTGATGTGCTGCTGCAGTCTGCAGCTGGCTGGCCACCTGTGACAGTGTTTGCCCCTGCCGCTCTGGTCTCCCTACGCAAGGTGAACATGACATCGGGGGGAGAGGCGGCCGCCTTGGATGTGCTACTGCCAGCGGCAATTTGCAAATTACATCTGGGGAAGGGTGCTTACGCTTCTTTCACGCCACTGGGGAAGAGCTGGGGCGCCGTGCCCGGAGCTGGGGACCACTGTGCTCCAAAAAAGGCTTCCTTTGTGGGCTGCCAGGATCTCCAGCCCAGCCAGCTGTGCAGCCAATTAGGTACAGGGGATGTCACCCCCTGTTAATTTTGGCTCAACCAGGACTTCCTCGTGGAGTCAAGATACAATAATACCGCAAAGACCACCTCTGTGCCAAGTATGATGCTGCATTGTAGTACTTTAATCGAGTCCTAGCACTGAAACATCAATAGGTTGATATGATGAGAACACAGAGGACGACTGCCGACTTTGTAGTTTTTCTTTGGCTTTCTTCCTCACATATCTGATTGGGAGATATATTTTTTCCTATAGGGCTTCCAGACTAGAAGTAATTACTTGGGGTGAACTGAGGACATGACATGTGCCAAGCGGAGACAATGACAATGCAAGTATTATGTGAGAGAGAAGCAAAGAATGTGATAAAAATTAATATAATGCTGAATAAATGCGTATGAAGAAATGGAAATCTCTAGGTTGGCACCCTTAAAGGAGCCATGCCATCTGAGAACGTCTCTAAATAAGAATGCAGCTGATGTCACCGGTCTGGTAGATGAAGGTCCCCACAAAATCATCGGTACCAGGTTAAGCTGTTGCAGCCGTACGTACAAGAGGAATTTGCTTTTACTTGAGACCCATGCAGACGAATGGGTGAACATGTAAAACATGGTAAGTTTAAGTCCTCCCGGCAACTGTCTATGCCGGCTAATAGAGAGGGTCTCAAGTAGGAATTAGATGAACGGTCTTGCCACCTGAGGCCCTAAAATTGGTTTCCCCCTTGGCCTATTAAAGGCTCTTGGAGGCTCCTTGTGTGTAGTGACCTCTTCTTCCGCTTGTGTGAAGCTTGTTGACCAGTAGACGCCTCTACGGCGCAGAGAAGAGATTTCACCCCGTTACCAGAGTCTGAGAGGGGCGCATTATTGGGATGTGAGAATCTGGATGGTCGTATCCATGAATTGTCCCCCATCGGCCGTTCTGACCAGACTATTAGGAGATGTTGGGACCAGTGCATGTGTAAGGGCACAAAAGGTGACCGGACTCAGGATGCCCCCTACAGACCACAAGTAGATAGGATTGTCTGACCGTCCGACAAGCACGAGCAGCTCCAACTGTTTCATTGTCCGCCATCCAGAGAAAGGTGCCGCCATCGTTACACCCCTGTGTCTGTTGGAACCATTTCCAGGCACTTGGCTGAAGGATATTTGGTCTTAAGGCGCCCATTACACGTGTTGCTTTTGACACCCACTGTCGTCTCCGTTTGCATTGGTGTCATGAACAATAAAACTGGACGCTACGGAGTGGAACCGGGTTGTCTTCAGCGGCGAATCCAGGTTTAGTTTGGGCACTGACGACGGCCATGTTTGTGTCTGGAGACCCAGGGGGAAAGGCGCCTCAATCCGGCCTTTGCTGTGTAGCGGCACATGTAGCGAGCGGGAGTTGGAATGGAGAATGTCATCTTAGGTACATGGTAGCTACAAATTATGACTTCCCTTTGCTCCACTACAAGTGAAAAGGGGTAAATTGTGGAAGATGGTGGTTGTAGTTTATGACGCTGGTCTGCAGCAGGCTGGAGGGAGGGGCAGCTGGATAGTTGTAGCCCATGTTTCCCTATGGAGCCTTCTTTTCTGTTGTATCACAAGAACCAGCAGTTTTCATGCGGCGCGATGCAACATTTACAGTAGGAAATCCTACTGTAACAGCCCTAAAATAAGCCGAAGCTGCATTAACAAAAAAAAAAAATTTACCTAACAGCCGCTGTTCGCTCCGCCGCACTTCTCCTCACAGGTCCCCGACACTTGTTTGAAGTCTTCTGTCAGCGCTTTCTGGATTGGAGGTTCAAAATCCCCTCCTCCAGGAAGCACTGTCTGTGATTGGTTCATTCAGCGCTAGCTCAGATTAGCTGAGCCACGTCGCTTGAGAACCAATCGCAACCAGCGCTTCCTGGAGGTGGGGTTTTTCAACCCCCTGACCAGGAAGCATTGCCTGAAGACAAGTGCCAGGGACCTGCAGGAAAGAAGTGCAGCAGAGCTTTTTTTTTTTTTTTTACACAATTTTAAGCTTTTTTTAAAATACTTTTTATATCCCTGAAGGGGACTTGAACCATAGCAGCTATGATTGTACTGATTTCTGTACTGCAATGCCTTATCACTAGTAATAGCGATCAAAGGCAATAGCAAGCCAGGACACCAGTAACTGGCATCCTGTTGCCATGGCAACCCATCGTCCCTCCCTTTACATGATCTACATAAATCGCGGCATGTAGGGGGTTAAAAGTGGAGATCAATATTCTCATTGATCTCCTGTAGAGATGAGCGAGTATACTCGCTAAAGGCAATTGCTCGAGCGAGCATTGCCTTTAGCGAGTATCTCCCCCGCTCAAGACTGCAGGTTCTAGTGTGGCCCGGGGGAGCGGTGAGTAGCGGCTGTCAGCAGGAGGGAGCGGGGGGAGAGAGGGAGAGAGAGATCTCCCCTCCATTCCGCCCCGCTCTGCCCCGCAGCTCTGTGCCCGCTGCCGGCACCCGAACCTGCAGTCTCAAGCGGGGGAGATACTCGCTAAAGGCAATGCTCGCTCGAGCAATTGCCTTTAGCGAGTATACTCGCTCATCTTTAATCTCGGGTGTTGCAGCGGGCGACCAGCTATCGGAAATAGACGGCTTCTGCTGCAGGATGGCTCGGGATCAGTAGCTGATCCCACGCCATCCACATGATGCAAGTTTACGTCCTGGTCTGTTAAGTACCCTGCAGCCAGTAACCTTACGTCATATAGCATTAAGGGGTTAAAGAGGTTATATTTAGGCAGGACAGTCCTGCTTTGGGACTCTGTGTCCCACTTTGCAGCGGGATCCCAGTGGGACAGCCATTTGCCCCGCTTTCAGGACATTTGGCCCGCTTCTGGAAAGTCTGGTCACTAGAGATGAGCGAACGTACTTGGTAAGGCCGATTTCGCAATCAAACACCGCGATTTTCGAGTACTTTAGTACTCGGGTGAAAAGATTCGAGGGTCGCTGGGGGGCGGGGGGAGGCGTGGTGGAGTGGGGGGTAGCAGCACGGAACAGGGGGGAGCCCACTATCTCTCCCTCCCCCCCACTCCCCTCTGCAACCCCCAGCTCACCCACAGCGCCCCCGAGTACTTTTCACCCGAGTAGTGAAGTACTCGAAAATCGGGGTGCTCGATTGCGAAATCGGCCTTACCGAGTACGTTCGCTGATCTGTACTGGTCACCATTAAAGTGATTAATGGCTGGGGTGCCGTGGCCGGATAAACACACTGATGGCAGTGTGTGCATCTGGGATCTTCCTCCCCTCACCGCTTCTCTTTGGTTCCACAAGAGAGGAGAGGAGAGGGGAAGAAGCGCTGCTGCTGGCGCACACACATCTGCCAGCAGCAACGCTGAGAGGAGCAACGGCACTGTGAAGACCAGGAGGAGGTAAGTATATGGGTGGGGTTTAATATGCTACTGTGGGGCTTAATATGCGTGCTGGGGCTGGTAAAGGGAACTATTACTGCTGAGACCACTCTGCACATGTCAGCATACCGTAAGCTGACTTATGAACAGTTTACACATGGCAGAAATGCTGCAGAATGTCCCCAGCAAATGCTGCATCTTAAAAAAACAGTCAAAATGTGTACCATTGGTGCAGATTGTGACTGGAAATCAGTTGTGTACCCACAGATAATATCATACTATGGGGCGCTTCCCCTCACCTCCTCCGCAGACTTCCTGCTGTCAGCGCTCCCCAGCTTCTCGTTCCCAGCGACCAGGTCAGGTGCGGCACCGCTGGGCAGGTGAGGCCACTACAGGACACTAGGAACCGGAAGCCGGGAAGCGCTGACAGCGGAAGGCCTACGGAGGAAGTAAGGCGAAGCGCCGCATAGTATGAATTTAGCTGCGGGTACGCGGCTGATTTCCCGTCAACATCTGCACCAATGATTCAGATATTGAGCGTTTTTTGGATGCAGAATTTGTTCCCTGTCTTTTTTGAACCGGCCCTGTACATTTTATAAGAACGGAGGTAAAATCATACGTTGTGATAAGCCCAACCCACTGGTCACACTGCTTTGTCCTGCTTTGACCTTGGGAAAATCTGGTCACCTTATTATATTACACTGGAAAAATATGGCTGCTTTCTTCCAGAAACAGTGCCACACTTGTGACTAGGTTGTCTGTGGTATTGCAGCTCCATTCACACGCCTATTCTTCTAGGCAAAAGTTACCCAATTTTCTATGTTCCTCATCTATTGACCTTATCTTCACTCCACAGACATCGCATTACGGTCTATCTCACCCCTCATCAGCTTCTCCCTCGGGGTGTGGTGAATAGAGATCTAAAAGCAGTAATTAGGAGTGACTAGTGGAAAATATCACATGTGCTGCCAAGTAACAACAAACCTGGTCTCTGTAGAGATGAATACATATTTACTGATTGGATGTAGGGTGGAGTAATAGCTGCTGAGGCTTCTCTTGAACATAGTCCCCCGAGGCTTCCTTCACACACAGTGTTTTGGTCACATTGGTTGACCCTACATTTTTTAAAGAGCACATGCATTTTATGGGCAGCCTTTTTTTTATTCACACATTTTTAACATCGCCAGAAAAAGACACCAAACCCCTCTATGAATTCAAAAACATCTCAGACCCAGAAAAAGCAACAATACAGAAGAAAAGCGCCACATATACACAATGGGGCATATCTATTAGTGTTTGTACACCAGTCTTCTGGCTCACGAAAGTCACACATTTAGTGACATGCTTTTACACAGAGTGCCATCACTTTTTTTTGGCTTTTACACTGAATTGTGCAACTTTTTCCAAAAAAAGTTGGTAGGGCCTAGTTTTTGGCATGCAGGCCATTATAGTTACTATAATTGGGTGGGGTCTATCTTTAGGGGGTGTGGCCATGCAGACAGTCACATTTACTAAAATGTACACCAGAAACATCTTGTAGCTGATGTAGGTTTCCATCCGGCATATGGAGGTACTGCCAGTTGACCATCACAAATGTGTTAAGAGGCTCTGTGCTTCTTAATACATTTGATTCACTGGTCCTATCTAATATATATACATCTCAGCCTGATGTGGTGCTGTTTGTTAGCAAAACAGCTCTGCCCTCATCTGCATGCATTGTGTAATTACTTGCTATGCCTTTTTGGGGGTGCCCCACTGAGATAGAGGTTCCCAACATGGAGGATTCCCCAGGATAGAGTGTGGTCCCTCCAGAATGGAATTCAATAGCGGCCCTGCTGTGGGTTGAAGGTTAAAACCCTGAGTGCCACCGGCTCCTGGCAGGGCTAGAGCGAGGCTTTCCTTTGCCAAGAATGGGGTTCACATAGCAAGGGCTGTTTCCTGGCCTGGTTTATCTTGAGTCTGAAAATATCTTTAATCACAGCCCTGATTGATGTCACCAATCAGGGAAGATGTCATCTGTGATCACTGGAGGTACTATCTAACTGTGATATGATGACTGCATTATTAGAAGTATATTAGAGCTGAGCTGTATGTAAGCCAGCTGTGATACACTATTGCATATATATATATAATTTTTTTATTTTATTTTTTTATTTATTTTATTGTATTTTTTTAATTGGGGGAGGGGGTAATGTGTTTTGGAGCTTGTGCCTCCTCTCTTTTATGACTTAAGCAACTTTCTTGGCTGCAAGTGTTACTTCGCTGGGCCAATTTAGATCGATGCAGCCGAAAATTTGACGAGCAATGTGGGCTGAAGGTGAACTTTTGCGCCAGGGTTTATAAGCCTTTAACTACAGCCCTAATCTATCATATTTATCCAATTAATAGACAGCAAGAAAAGCATCCAACATCCATAAAATTACGGCTTTATTGAGACATATTAAAATCCCAATAGGGAGGACATACAATGGCCTGACGGCTGACGCGTTTCAAGCTGTCACAGCAGCACTTAGTTATAGCATAAGACTATGGCGCCCCCACTCAGTTTGAAAAGAAACATACAACCAATAAACAAACAAAAAAGTAATCATGTGACTAAGCAGAAAAAAAGGAGATAGAACACCCGGCAATTAACCCTTAGCAGTGCAAAATTAGGTCAGATCTCTTTTAAGGCCTCATGTCCACAGGCACGCATGGATTCCAGGTGAAGAATCCCGCAGCGGTTTCCAGCCGTGCCCGCAGCCATTAGGCCAAAAAAGACATTTACTCACCTGTCTGGATGCGGTGCAGGTCTCCTACGTCGCGGCCGGATCCTCTTTCTTCTGCACGGCGGATGCGTCTAGACATGCTGCACGCATGCGCCGTGCTTTCTTTTTTTTAAAAAATGTCCTGCTTTCCCGCGATTCCGCGGTGCAACCACAGTCTCATCTACGGCTGTATCGCGGATCAGACAGCTTCCATTGACTTCAATGGAAGCCGTGTGTGCTGGAAACCGGCAGAAAATGGAGCATGCTGTGGGTGTTCTCCTGTGCATGCGATCCATGCGCCTGGAAAAATGACATCCGCAGGTATTTAATCCCCTGCGGGTGCCCAGTGATTCCCTATGGACGCAGATCACACGCACAAGAGACCCACGCAGATTTTTTAAATGCATTTTTCCCATGGACATGAGGCCTAACCCAAAGGGGGCGCTGCTTTTCAAACTAAAAATCCAGTATGTTACTCTATTAAGTAATTTATGACGGTGGCCACCTAGATGACAAATTGCCAGCATGTATGCTGAAAAAATGCGTAGAAACTGCAGAAATATGACGTCTGATACGTATTTTTAAACTGTAAGTCGTGCAGCCAACATACGGAAGGTGACATGAGACACAAGTGATCAAACACACGACATAAGGACTGTTACGGTTAATATATTGTTTAATATGACATGAATTACCAGAGGCGCTGGAAATAAATGTTTTTTAGATCTGTATAACCAAACAACACCCATATTTGGAGTGTCCACATATCATTGACCCAGGATGCGTGAGCCAGGTGGACCAACTGGGTCAGAATATAGTCTAAGCGGTAACAGTTGACCCAAAGTTGGGGCTTTCTTTGCCACATTTCTATGACCATTGCGCACAATATGATTAATATTTGTGTATTTTCAAACAATGAATAGCTTTATAAATCTCACTATTTAATTGGTTAGTGATAGAACAATTACGTTTTACACAAAGCAACCCCCCCACTGAAACACTCTGGATAGTATGAGGGGGGTGACATGATGAAGCGTGCAATACCATGTTGCCAGCAGTTTTTTTTCAGCATGTCAGCATATCTACCTGTTGATGATCAAGGTCATCGCTCAACTGTAAATCTAGATAAAAGATAGAGAATGCATGGAAAGAAAAAGGAAACTTTAACCCAAAGGGGTTATTATTAGAGATGAGCGAATATACTCGTTTTGAGTAATTACTCGATCGAGCACCGCGATTTTCGAGTACTTCCGTACTCGGGTGAAAAGATTCGGGGGGCGGGGGGAGGCGTGGCGGAGCGGGGGGTAGCAGCGGGGAACAGGGGGGGAGCCCTCTCTCTCTCCCTCTCCCCCCCACTCCACGCTGCAACCCCTCACTCACCCACGGCGCCCCACGAATCTTTTCGCCCAAGTACGAAAGTACTCGAAAATCGCGGCGCTCGGGCGAAATAGGGGCGTGGCCGAGTAGGTTCGCTCATCTCTAGTTATTATTGAAATGCGTACAGTTCTAGCTGTGCTACGGCTGCTACACCCTCAGACCAAATGTATAATACATCATCTATGTAGCGGCCGTAACAGGCAAGAACCGCATTATAGAGATTGTCATTGCAAAACAGGTAGTGTCGTTCCCACCAAGCCAAAAAAATTATGGCAATGGATGGGGAGAATTTCACTCCTATACTGGTCCCAGTACACTGAAGAAAAGAAAACTACAATTGAAGCTGGATGATGTAAGGACCCAGTGCAGTAGTGTCCAAAGCTGAACAAGGATTGGGAATGAGGAGGGTAAGTATATAGTCTGGTCTGAATATAATTCGGGATCTGGTCTGGGGAGAGACATTAATACTGGAGTCTTGGATCTGACTATGTTTAGGGAGTCTGTTTTGTGGTCTGAAATTAAAGGGGTTGTCCCGCGGCAGCAAGTGGGTCTATACACTTCTGTATGGCCATATTAATGCACTTTGTAATATACATTGTGCATTAATTATGAGCCATACAGAAGTTATAAAAAGTTTTATACTTACCTGCTCCGTTGCTGGCGTCCTCGTCTCCATGGTGCCGACTAATTTTCGCCCTCCGATGGCCAAATTAGCCGCGCTTGCGCAGTCCAGGTCTTCTCCTGTTCTCTATGGGGCTCCGTGTAGCTCCGTGTAGCTCCGCCCCGTCACGTGCCGATTCCAGCCAATCAGGAGGCTGGAATCGGCAGTGGACCGCACAGAAGAGCTGCGGTCCACGGAGGCAGAGGATCCCGGCGGCCATCTTCACAGGTAAGTATAGAAGTCACCGGAGCGCGGGGATTAAGGTAAGCGCTCCGGTGAGCTTTCTGTACGTCCCTGCATCGGGGTTGTCTCGCGCCGAACGGGGGGGGGGGGGTTGAAAAAAAAAAAACCCCGTTTCGGCGCGGGACAACCCCTTTAATATAAGGGGTATGACTATAATTAGTGTGTCTGATCTGGAGTTTGATATTAATATAAGGTCAGAGCTGGAGCATGCTGTAAAGGACTGGCACATTGAGAATGAAGAAAGCTAGGATCGGGGTGGGGAGTGTGATGTATGATAATAGGAAAGCTACGTTAACTCGGGCAGAATATACTTGCTCAAAGTAGATGTCCTGACCTGACCCCCTCGTCCTCAGTGCCGTTAGGAGACAACGTT